>NC_064632.1:315970992-316658492 GCF_023864275.1 Schistocerca cancellata
TTCACATCTGATCAAGAATGACTTAACTAATGCGTACCAGGTGCACCCGAGCTTGCCTGCTGGTAGCTGTTTCTCTTAACACCCAGAATCCCTATCAATGTACATTTTACTTCAAGTTTTCTTTTTGTGATCTATGCTATTCTTGTAATTTGTTGAGGTAAACCTGCCTACTGGTCTGTCCATGAGATCCAGAAGACAATACACACCAACACCTGGCTTGGTATCATAGCTCTTGACTTCAAGGTAATAAGACAGTTCTGCATTGTTGCCTAATGAATATAATGTGACCATACAAACATGTTTTAATAACAGAAATAAATCTTCATATGTAAGAATAACTTAGGGCGTACACCAAGAGCATGTTATAGGACTATTATAGTACACAATATGCATGTAAATTACCTGAAGGATTCTGAAACTTTATGAGAATGTCTACAGATTATGTTATTGAATGTAGAGAACACTAGAAAATTGCAGGGAAATGCAGGAAGACCTGCAGAGGATCGAAGTTTGGTGTAGGGATTGGTAGTTAAAGCTCAGTATAAGGATATGTATCACACTGCACATAAATAGGCAGAAAAAACACATTATTCTATGATTACACAACCGATTAATAATCACTGGAAAATCCCACCCATCAAATACCTCCGAGTATGCATACAGAGTGAAATTAAATGGACAACCACAAAAAACTAATTGCAGAAAAGGTGTATGGCATACTCTGTTTCACTGGAAAAATCATCAGGAAGTTTGGTCTGTCCATGAAGGGTGCAGCTTACAAACCCCTCATTTGATCACTACTGCTTGTCAGTCTGGGATCCTTCCCAGAAAGAACTGACAAAAGAAAAATACAAGATTCAAAGAAGAGCAGCACATTTCATCACAGATTTATCTTGTAGTCAGGAAACCACCATGGAGATGTTCGTCTAATACCAGAGTTTAACATTACAAGAGAAGTGTTGTACAACACTGAGTGCTTTACCTTTAAAATTCTGGGAGTGTACATTCCTAGAGGCGCCAACCAAAATATTTCATTGTCCTGCATATATCTCGTGAAAAGACCATGAAGGTAAAATTAGAAGATTCAGTACCACATAGAGGCTAACCGACTATTGTTCTTCCCTTGCACCTTTCACAACTGGAATAGGTAAGAGGGAGAATGACGAAGTACTGTACACCACATACCATAAGATGGATTACAGACTATAGATTTGGATGTAGACGGCCACTGATGAATCACATCATCTAAAGCACTATACTCTGATTGAAACTACTTTGGGATTGCCGGACTGTAATGGCACAGGGTAGTGCTGCCGGTGTAAGCCAGCCATGCTTTACACGGCACTGCATGTAACCTACAAGACAGCCAACACAGCAAGCATGTGGTGCTTGAGTTTCTCCATTTGCTGACAACTGTCCCATACAACTCGACACGCTGAAATGTCAATCACAAAGTTATTTAAATCGGAGTATAGATGGTGAATCTCAGGAACAACAGGTTTACTAATCCCATACCCAGACACAATTGGCTAGGTTCCCTGACATGATCATGAGTGTCATGGAAAGTGAAAGTGTATGTTCCACCTTTCTTTTTAAGACTGTTGGTTCATGTGCCATCCAACAGGTCAAGTATGATAATGATTCCCCTTTTCCCTAAAATATTGGTTGTGCTAATAGACTGATCTGAAATGGAGCCTGAGGTTAGGGTAGGAGTTTATATATGGTTGAGCATTGTGAAGCCAACAAATCTGAACACACAATAAATACTAACAAATGCAGCCATGACCAGCTGAGACTGCAGCAATCATTAATTACTGCAGAGCTAAGCCCTTTGTTTTCATAACTGATGCTCAGTATACGTACATTATATGCACCAAAATACTTTAAGATTTCTGTATTTTATAATGCAGTGTTCCTGAATTTACCTGGTAATATTCATTATTTATAAAAAATATAGTACTGCATGTGTAGTTAATGTTGGCTACACAACTTCCCTATATTAGAAATGATGCCATAATGATGTGTGTTAAATCTAGAGCACAGATTGTCTACTATGAACTTAGACCCTCAGCAACACTACAGGAAATACTGCTACAACAACATTTATTATTAATATATAGATAAACCACCACAAGTCACTATTTGATTTATTGACTATAAGACATTGACTGCCATGTGGCATTGTGGCCTCATGTCACTCACCATGTTAACTACGACATGAGCATCCTCAGAAATGGCTCTGAGCGCTATGGGACTTAACAGCTATGGTCATCAGTCCCCTAGAACTTAGAACTACTTAAACCTAACTAACCTAAGGACAGCACAAAACACCCAGTTATCACGAGGCAGAGAAAATCCCTGACCCCGCCGGGAATCGAACCTGGGAACCCGGGCGTGGGAAGCGAGAACGCTACCGCACGACCACGAGCTGCGGACGAGCATCCTCAGATATTCATTACCTCGATGGCAACAAAACAGATTTAGAGCATCATCGTCAACACAAAGTTTGTCATGATAGTGGAGCTTTATGGTTCTAACATGTGGCAAGTATACAGTTCACACAGGAGGATGCTCCCATCGGATGAGCAAAACTTGTCAATAATTATACATGACCTGTGGCAGTTACCAGTACTTTTCATCAGAATTTTTTAAACTAAAAATGCTGATTAAACATAACAGGGTCTTTCTTAACACAATTTGAAACACTAGCACACATATTTTTAATCTCGTTCCCCTTCTATTAGAGTATACGATTATATTAACAATTAAGAAAGAGGCATTCCCTAAGAACTTAATTGCATAATTCCAAAAGTCAACAGAAAATTCACTTCTAATCTCATACCTGATACATATACTCCTATGTCCTAAATGTAACACATTTTGTACTCATTTGTAGCTCATGAACATTTATGAAACATCAGGTATCATTTATTCACCCTCACTACCTTTGTTATTGCACTGTTATGATAATTACATTATTTCTCCAAACATATAGGCTCCTACGTCAGGAACATTTACTGTTACCAATTAACTGCTTTCTATTTTTTTTTAACTTCCCACTTTAGAGTATAATGTTCTAAAACTTATTGTTGAAAATAGTTGTTTAAATACTTACATAATGTTAACTTCTCCAACTTTGTGTAAGTACTACTGATATTTTTTCCAATAGTCCTGCAAAGACCAGCATTTTAATTAGTATGGTTATGTTTAATAAACTTAAATGACATATCCGAATAACAAAAACGCTATATGGAACTTCATTTGTTTAGAACACATCACAACAATTTTATGTAAACAAATGAAATTCACATTACATGTGTGATGCTACAAACTAATTTCAAAAAATGTATCATCTCACAGATTTATGAGAGTGGCACTGTTACTTCATGACACTTTACTACAAAAGGGAGTGTGCTATTGAAATGTGAGGGTTTCTCACAGTGATGGATGAAAAAATGATCAAACATTTCCCCTGAAAAATTTATACTCATTAAGAAGTTTAAATTAATTTCTCCTTATTTGCCAACCTAATTTCAATTGCTTCGGAAAGAAGTCTTAATAAATCTGGCATTCCAGGTAAGATGAGCTCAGCACATTCTAAGAAATACATTGAAGTCTCAAGATTTAGGTCTTTGGGAATATTAATAAACTGCTTTATTAGAGAAATATAACTTATTAATAAAATTTTGAACTGAATACTAAAATCTTGACTTACATCAACTGTTTTTTTGTGATGCTTACTTCAGTTTTCTGTTACGATTTAGCATAGTGACAACAGCACAAATATTATAAATGGGACATGTACCTTGTTCTTATACAAACAGGGAGAGGAAAACTTATGACCTTGCTGAAAATAACATCAATGTTCACGAGGTCAGAGTTTCGAGCATCCCCTAAACTATGAAGTCAGGCAAATGTTTTAGCAATACTCTGCCCCCACTAACCACCCCATTCCATTACGAATCAGCAACAGAAACAGTATGGAATTTCTTAAACACCGCAACATCTTTAAGTATAGCATCACTACAAACCTTGCAAACATTTGGTTATCTGATGAAACCTTATGGTTCTCCACCAATAACTTAATTTCACGTTACCTACAGAAATTTAGATTGCTTAGGAACACTGTTCATTTCAGGAACACTAACGTTCCTGAACTTTGTTTCTTTTCAACCAAAGGGGCATTTACCATCGGCATTGCAAGAAACAAATTATTTCCAACAATGATGATGGTGCAGAACCAAAGTGATTTCTTTCATTGTTTATACTAATTTCTGTGAAACAATTATTGGCAATTTTTTTAGCCTCTTCTGAAATATGGCTCATGTTCCAAGTATATCTCTATGAAAATGTTTTAAGGAAACATCCACACAATACTGAAAAAAGTTAATGGAATGTGAAAGTACTATTTTAAGTCACACTGGCGACAAGGCAAACAGCAAAAATTCAGAGTCATGAAAGATGGGGGCAATGAAATCCGCCGTGTTCTCTAGCACCACCATAACATTGGCCTTATAAAGGTTACAGTATAAAATCTATCTAACATTACAGCGTGATAAAATTTTTATTCTGTACCTTGCTATCATCATAAATTCTGCATAGCTCTGCATAAACTTAGCTCTCCTTGGATCTCTAACGGCCACTGCTCTGGCCACATTTCGTCCTTGCAATGATCTTATAGCATTAACAAATTCCGTAGTCCTGTCTCGTGCAGTCATTTTCCTAATAATTGCTGCGTCCTTATCTTGCAATTCTGTGTCTTCTATTTCAGCGCTTCGGGCATTTGACACATAACTTCTGTAAGGGGTAGACTGTCTATTCCACGGACTTTCTGTGGTGTGTAATGCTCCAGTCGAAATAATAAGCGGTGCCTGTTCAGACTCGGAGCCACCACGTCGCCTCCTAGCTGTCATTGGAGTCTAACGAGGGCTGAATTGGAATAAGTTCCTTGGCGCCTGCCTGTAAAAGCACAAAACACAGACATTACAAATCTGTCAAAATATGGTGTTACATCGGTGAATCAAGTGTCAGCAAGATACACTTGCCTCCAGATCTCATATCTGACAGTCTCGTCAATTATTATCACCTTGCCGGGCAAGGCAAAATTATTGAAAACAAGTATTCAAAACATATCAATTTTCTACCACACATCAATTTCGGTCTCATACGCTGACTTCTCACTACTTTCCTTAACGTCAGCAAACAACAAACGACAAACGCCAGATGTGCCACAGTGCAGCCAACAATAATGGAATGGGAAGAAGAAGGTAATTTTTACAATTTCGTGGGCTTTCCCATAATCATCATCCTCGATGTAACTGCGGGCTACTAAATATTCAATAAGATGTAAACAAATTTCTACTAAATTAATCCAGTGTTCGATCTTTAACAACATTTGTGTTGCTTGGGTCAGCGACATTAATTGAAACCCTAATACATTTTCAGAAAATCGCGGTCTCCATTTACAAATACAGCTATGTCACAGTGTAATATATGTTAAAACTGTGGCTATACTTCGCAAACTACTGTGAAGTGCATGACAGATGGTTCATTCTATTGCAGCAGCTATTAGGTGCTTTTTCCGTTCCATTCGCCCATGGAACGAAGAGTGACTTAATCCTTGAAAGCTGCAGTTAATCTAATCTTGCCCTCACGATCCATATGGCAGTGATAAGTCATTACTTAAAGTCATTTCTCGGAACGTTGTACGTATGCTTTCTCGGTATAATTTACGTCTGACTTCAACAGTCTGTCAGTTCAGTATCTTCAGCATCTCTCTGACAGTTTCCCATGGGTCAGACAAACTTAGAGCTATTAGTGCTGCCCTTCACTATATGCGCTCAGTTCTCTCTGTCCGTCCTATCTGATACGAGTTCCACACACTTGCGCTGTATTCTGCAATGGGTCTCATGAGTGATTTGTGAGCAATCTCCTTTGTAGACAGGCTGCATTTCCCTAGTAAACCGAAGTCAGATTCCTGCTTTACCTGTTACTGAATCTATGTGGTCGTTCCATTTCATACTGCAACCCCTAAAAGGCGTTAAACACTTATATTTGCATGAGTTGACTATTTCCAACTGTGACTCAGTCATATTACAGTCATTACATATAATTCTTTTTTTTTTCATTTTGTGAAGTGCACAATTTTACGTTTCTGAACATTTAAAGCAAGTTGCCAATCTTTGCACTACTTTGAAATCTTATCAAGATCTGATTGCATGTTCCTGCAGCTCCTTTCAGACTGTACGTCGTTACAGATAACTGCATCATATGTGAAAAGTCTGAGGTTAATGTCAATATTGTCCACAAGGTCATTAATACACAACATAAACAACAAGGGTCCCAATGCACTTCCCTGGGTCATACCTGAAGGTACAGTACTTCTATATTGGATCTACCTGACTGCTTTCATCCGTGGCTTTCAGTATCTCAAGTGAGAAAAGTGCAAGTTGGGTTTCACAAGATCCAAGTTTTCAGTATCCATGTTGGCTGACATGAAGTAGGTCATTCTGTCCTACATTGAAGCTCAGATTATGTTTAACATAAATGTGCAGACTAGTAGTTAGTGGTCCAGATATACGAGATGTGACAATAAAGTAACGTGACTGAATTTATTTCTCTGTAGAGTGGCAACCCTGCAACCTGCTGCCACAGGCACCTTGGTCTTTCCCCACCACAGTCGCAAGTGGCGTGCACCTACAATGTCTTAGTTAAGAGTAGCAGCTTCAAGAGTTAACTCCTGTGTTTACCCCTCATTAAACAATGGATTCTCATAATACTGCATAGAAGTACCGTATGCTATTTCTTTATTTGTGAAACTCAGTGATAATGTCATAGTAACATACGGCAAGCTTCATTAGTCTTTCGAAAACGGAATTTTATCAAAGGCACAAATGTGTACTGAGGCAGAACCAATGTTAAAGATGAACATCATAACGAATGACCATCAACAACATGAAAATATGACAACACGGGGCATGGTGAGTGAACTAGTGTGAGCTGATTAACTGTGCAAATAATTACAAACGAATGGAACATCAATCTGGAAGTTGTTCCCTGATGCCGACGGAAAATCTGGAAAAAACAAAAGTCACATAGTAATAAAAACATTAATGGAGGACTGTTCCTACTGATCTGTGGGAACAAGTGGAACTTAACCCAGAATTACTGAACTGAGTTATCACCGGTAATGAAAGTTAGTTATTTCAGTATGATCCTGAGATCAAACGTCAAAGTTCACAACGTTATTTGAAGGAATCACTAAGATTAAAGAAAGCACACATGTTGAAGTCATAGGTGAGATGCATGCTTGTATGTTTATTTGCCTCCACGGTTATTGCACTCAAAAAGCACGTTACCTTCACACCAGACAGTGAACTAATACTCCTACCAAGAAATTCTGGAAAGGCTACGAAAATGGGTCTGTTGTGTTCGTCCACACATTACTAATAACTGAATCCTGCATCACAATAATGCAGCATCCCATTCTCCTTTGCCTGTTGGGCAGTTTTTAATATCAAAGTCCATTGCAGTGCTATCACAGTCTCCTTATTCACCTGATATGAACCAGTGTGATTTGTTCTATTCCCTCAAAGTGAAGTCAGTTGTTAAAGGAGAAGGAAATTATTTTGCAACAGTACATGACATCCAAACAGCTGTGACAAGGGCTTTTGTTGGTATGCCAGAAGTTGAGTTGTAGAGGTGCTACCAGCAATGTAGTAAGTGTGTCCAGGCACAATGTAGTTACTTTGGCAGTTATACCAGTGTAGTTGGATAAAAATATAAGCAAATGTATTTGATCTAACTGCTCTCATTACTTTATCATCACATGTTGTAGGAGTGACATCTTAATTTTTGTGGTGAATTTTAAAATAAACATATTATTCTTTCTTCACCTTCTGAATCATTTTCACAAGTTCTGAGAGGAAAAATGTGCTAGATTATTTGAATTTTCCTCCAGAATATTCGTGTGGACTATTGGTTATTTTGAATTATCCCACATTTCTCAATTTGGGTTAAAGTATAAGTATCCTTCTTTCATTTTTCAAATTTCCTAACCATTTTAGCTTGGGACACATGACTGTGATGTTAGAGGCAATGTAGAGGGTGACTGAAGTACCATCATAAACATCATACTTATGGCAAAAATCGGAACTATGAGTTTCATTTTTAAGTTTCCCACTGTTTTAACTTAGGGCAGTGTACACTGTATTGGTGTGGGACATTGCTGTCTGATTTTCATGTCTGACAATCAAGTGCAGGACTTGGCAGGTCTATATGGCCAGTTGACAACAGTGGGCATGTCCAGCACTCATTGTAACAAGATGTGCGACCTTACATGGCTGACAGCTTA
Source organism: Schistocerca cancellata (assembly GCF_023864275.1). NCBI lineage: Eukaryota > Metazoa > Arthropoda > Insecta > Orthoptera > Acrididae > Schistocerca > Schistocerca cancellata. The sequence goes on from NC_064632.1 coordinate 315,979,346, forward strand.
GGCCAACCGTTATGCCTTCTGACATCAGGGGAAAACTGACTGGCTGTCTTGAATTGTAAAAGTGACCTGGGCGCTATAAATAACCATACATGTCTGGCAGAATAACAGAATAGTGAAAATGTGTTAAGTAGGCCAGGAGGTGAGTACAGACTGGTTGCATCTTGTAGGATGAGAGCATGTTTTCATGTCCTGGAAACAGTCAACAGGCTTGGACCTGGAGGAGAAACAAACATCCTTTGTCTCAGGTGAGTGATATCAGAGGAAAACGCAGTAGCTATCTTGGATACTATACTTAGCAGAAACGACCTACTTCCACCAACATGACAATGCACTATCTAGGATTTCCTGAAAAATTATGCTTAGCACAATTGACCTACTTCCACCGTAGTGGAGTGGAAGAAACCCTGCAGCACTATTGAGCTATTTTTGAATTTACCACCACTTCATACATAGGGCAACCTGCACATGCTTGTGCCATTGGCACTCCTTACTGTGGGTCAAGTTGTGTCTAACAGATCGGTACAGACCTGGGCAGAGATACCAATTTCTAATTCTGTGTAGAGTCTTTACAAGTCCCAGGTGGCCATCTGTAAAAGAGTCATAGAAATGCTTCAAGATAGCTTGTTTTTAAATGAAGTGGGATAACGAATAACCATTTCCGCCCCATTGAACCATAGTTCCTCTTATACTATGCACCTTCATTAACTGGAATTCTCCTTTGGTCAGTTCCTGCTTCTTCAACGCTTCTGTGGTTTTCAGCAATGCTGGATCTTCTCCCTGTTCAGCAGCAGTGTCATTTAATGCAGTGATGACTGAGATTTGATCCCTGCTGATGTGTTCTGCCATGGGATTACTTGAAAGGCAGTCAACATCCTTGTGCTTGCATCCATTTATGTATATTACTGTGACACTGTGATATCCTATGTCTGAAACCTCTGTGTCTATCTGGCCAGTTAGGATGGGGATCCGTTAGGCTAGTAAGCCAACACAGAGAATCGTGGTACATCAAAATGGTGAACTGTTTGCCAAACAAATATGGCTGGAAGCTGTTGATGGCCCAAACAGCAGCAAGGCAAAACTATCACTTTTTCAGCACTTTCCTGAATTTGCACTAGAACTGCACCTATCCCATAACCACTGGTGTCAGTGTGAAGTTCTGTCTCGGAATTCCCATCATCCAATGCTAGGACTGGAGAAGATCTTAGCATCACATTAAGAACAAGAAAAGATCTATCTTGTAACTTATTCCACAAAAGCTTGGTGTCTCCCTGCAGTACTTGTAGCAAGGGACATGACTCGATAACGAAGTCCTTTATGAATTTCCGGTAGTACAAGCACATTTTGAGAAAATTTCTCACATCATGAAAGTACCAGGGAATCGGGATGGATTCCATTGTCCTTCATTAGATGTCCAAAGATTTTTATTTCTTGAGTGTTGAAGAGGCACTTCTTCATATGCAGGTGATGGCTTGCTATCTGAACACATTACAGCACAGTTGTTGGGCACTTTGTGTTTTCTTCAAATGCCTTCGATACAACGACAGCGTCATCCAGATAACAAAGACATCTTGGCTGTGAGGTGTTTGAACAAAGTGCCCAAAATACATTCAAAAGCTGCTGGAGCACTATGCAGTTCAAACGCATAACAAACTCACAGAGGTCATCAGGAGTTATGAAGGCAGCCTTTTTCCTGGTCAGCCTCATCAACTTTGATTTGTCACTAGCCTGTCTACATAAGTTATGGAACAAAGTTCGTTCTGACACTCTTCTGATATCAAATTGATACGCTAATTAATTAAATGGATACACTAATTAACTAAATTTATGACACAATCCCATAAACTATTGTTAAGCTAGTTGATTTATGACCCCTGTGGATAATCTGTCCTTCTGAGAAACACCCCACCAATCCCTTCCTTCACTCCACTCAGAAATCCCCAACCCACAACCCTCCACTGATATGAGGAGAATTTTCATACGAAATTAATTGATCAATTAATTAATATGATCAACTGGGAAATACTCATCGCATTGGACGGCCCCTCTCCCTGCCTTCCCCTATCCACACCTTATTGGTGGGCAATTCTAAATTTCGTGGTATATTCTGATTTTCGCGTAAATTCAAATGCTAATTACATCATATTGCAGAGACAAAATATTAATAATAATAATAATATATTAATTCACTAAAATTCAATTCGCATATCACTGGTGTGGAAGGCTGAAGGGTACTCAATCATCTTTGGAATGGAATTCAAATGCAGTCTAACTATGATGTCACAGTCCAAGATTGAGGACCCAGAACACTGGCACACTCTAACGCATCTCCTCGTATTTGTGGGAAGTTCAAAAACTGGCCAGAAAAACCAAACTATCTCCTCTGGCTGTGAAGCAACAGATTTTGGGAGAGGTAGTGCCACTGATCAAGCACTAGATAGTAGTTCTATCCAGTATCATCAATAACTGATGGATGTAAAGAGGATATGTAGTTCTATACAGTATCACCAGTAACTGGTGGATGTAAATAGGATGTTTTCGCTGTTAGTCTAGCGGTAGGGAGTTGCTCTAGCCAGTAACCCTATGTGGGAAGGATAACTGGACAGCAACTGAAGTGCAAGGGAATAGCTGCCTGCTCATCTACAAATGAACAGCTGGTGGGAGGAACATAAGGATGGGTAATAATATTTATAAATCCCTGCCCCTATCTTCAGGACTCCTGTAACAACAACACTTGGGAATGAAACACACTTATACCTATTTAGGTGTCGCAAGTCTCATCTTAGCAAATACACTCCTGGAAATGGAAAAAAGAACACATTGACACCGGTGTGTCAGACCCACCATACTTGCTCCGGACACTGCGAGAGGGCTGTACAAGCAATGATCACACGCACGGCACAGCGGACACACCAGGAACCGCGGTGTTGGCCGTCGAATGGCGCTAGCTGCGCAGCATTTGTGCACCGCCGCCGTCAGTGTCAGCCAGTTTGCCGTGGCATACGGAGCTCCATCGCAGTCTTTAACACTGGTAGCATGCCGCGACAGCGTGGACGTGAACCGTATGTGCAGTTGACGGACTTTGAGCGAGGGCGTATAGTGGGCATGCGGGAGGCCGGGTGGACGTACCGCCGAATTGCTCAACACGTGGGGCGTGAGGTCTCCACAGTACATCGATGTTGTCGCCAATGGTCGGCGGAAGGTGCACGTGCCCGTCGACCTGGGACCGGACCGCAGCGACGCACGGATGCACGCCAAGACCGTAGGATCCTACGCAGTGCCGTAGGGGACCGCACCGCCACTTCCCAGCAAATTAGGGACACTGTTGCTGTTGGGGTATCGGCGAGGACCATTCGCAACCGTCTCCATGAAGCTGGGCTACGGTCCCGCACACCGTTAGGCCGTCTTCCGCTCACGCCCCAACATCGTGCAGCCCGCCTCCAGTGGTGTCGCGACAGGCGTGAATGGAGGGACGAATGGAGACGTGTCGTCTTCAGCGATGAGAGTCGCTTCTGCCTTGGTGCCAATGATGGTCGTATGCGTGTTTGGCGCCGTGCAGGTGAGCGCCACAATCAGGACTGCATACGACCGAGGCACACAGGGCCAACACCCGGCATCATGGTGTGGGGAGCGATCTCCTACACTGGCCGTACACCACTGGTGATCGTCGAGGGGACACTGAATAGTGCACGGTACATCCAAACCGTCATCGAACCCATCGTTCTACCATTCCCAGACCGGCAAGGGAACTTGCTGTTCCAACAGGACAATGCACGTCCGCATGTATCCCGTGCCACCCAACGTGCTCTAGAAGGTGTAAGTCAACTACCCTGGCCAGCAAGATCTCCGGATCTGTCCCCCATTGAGCATGTTTGGGACTGGATGAAGCGTCGTCTCACGCGGTCTGCACGTCCAGCACGAACGCTGGTCCAACTGAGGCGCCAGGTGGAAATGGCATGGCAAGCCGTTCCACAGGACTACATCCAGCATCTCTACGATCGTCTCCATGGGAGAATAGCAGCCTGCATTGCTGCGAAAGGTGGATATACACTGTACTAGTGCCGACATTGTGCATGCTCTGTTGCCTGTGTCTATGTGCCTGTGGTTCTGTCAGTGTGATCATGTGATGTATCTGACCCCAGGAATGTGTCAATAAAGTTTCCCCTTCCTGGGACAATGAATTCACGGTGTTCTTATTTCAATTTCCAGGAGTGTAGAAACATAGCAAGTACATCCCACGATATTTTGACAAGTGTAGCGGTCGTTATCTCACTTGAACACGGCATCTCAAGACGAAAAAAGTGACCATTTACCTCCAGTCTAGTCCAGCAACATCTAACAAGTGTGCTGTGTACCTCAAGAACCGACCAGCCAGACCCTTTCTTTGTAGCTGCCGGTCGCCACAGCCTTAAGCCGCAGCTTCTGGTCACCAACACATCACTAACACTCCTGTCACTGCCCGTGGCACTCAGCGAGACAAGCAGACGCGAATTGGATGAGCAGTACTAACTGCAATCTACTTATCACATAAACTCGTCAGTTTAAAAAAATCCACTTCGCCCAGTCCGAAATGGGGAATTGTTTCGTTCATACATCTCGAATTTCTGACGTGAAATGTAGATTCCTCTCTTTTACACGAGTTGTTTTCGAAAACAGAAGAAATCGAACTATACACGCGTTTTCACATCGCTAAAGTATCGTTATCTGCTGTGAAGGTGCTGTACAACAGTATGGCACAGGCTATATTCCCTGTATTCTCTCATCGGGTAGAAAAATCTGTTCTTATCAGATTAATATCTGCCACGTCCTACATCACAGACATAAATATAAAAATCCATTTTTAACTCATGATTGAGTGCTAAGAACGTGGTCTACCTCTGTCACATGATGCTACCCTCACTTTCGATCTCTCTGAAGCTAGTCAAATGCCTCTTCATCCGCAAGATCTGTCGAGGTGGCCAAATAGCAGCACTGAGGGGTTGTAAACGTCACGTTAATACTATTTATCACTTTATAAATTCGGCAATATAGATGATTTTATTACGATAGCTATTTCTTCCTGAGAAGGTGGGAAATTGAAATTACTTTAAAAGATTTAGCCACAACGAAAAAACGCCTGATTACCACTTCAGCTCGTGAATCATATCCGTATTATTCTTGCCTTCACTTGCAACCACATGACGGCATGTCATTGATATAAAATTGATTGACTGATTAATTAAATAGATCATGTGAGTCCCTTTGGATGTTGAGTAATTTTTTTCCTGCAGTCGGATTACATTCGGCAGGTAACTCAAATAGCAATTCCTGGAGAGAAGGTAATGTTCTTTTCGATTAACTCTATTGAGAAAATTTAGAGAACTGACATTTGAAGTTGACTTCAGAAGGATTCTACTGCCACGAACACACATTTCACGTAACGACCACGAAGAAAAAACAAGAGAAATTAATGCCCTTATGGTGTGGCATAGGAAAAAAATGGTTAAAATGCCTCTGAGCACTATGGGACTTTACATCTATGGTCATTAGTCCCCTGGAACTTAGAACTACTTAAACCTAACTAACCTAAGGACATCACACAACACCCAGTCATCACGAGGCTGAGAAAATCCCTGACCCCGCCGGGAATCGAACCCGGGAACCCGGGCGCGGGAAGCGATAACGCTACCGCACGACCACGAGCTGCGGGCGTGAGATAGGAATAGAAATGAGTAGCAATAGGTGTAGGGTACCCTCTGTCATACACAGTGTGGTGGCTTGCCAAGTATGCAGTTATCTGTAGATGTAAATTTAATTTACCTATTAAGATGTCAGCCGTTTCATTTGCAGACACACAGATGTCACGGAAGAACGTCTCTTAATTATCGAGAAAACAAGAGACGGAACTTCTGCTGGTGACTCTCTCTCAGTAAAAGCCTTCGTATCAGCCTCCAATTTTCTCTGTGCAGTCACATCGCGAACCTTATGTGAGAAACTGTAGTATGTCCACCCACAACATTTACAAAAAGTGGTAACGGGCTCACCTCTCAACTACCCTTGTGTCAGAGTATCGCATACTCGGCAAATTCTCACGAATCTTTCACTTTTTGATGTGTAGCATTTGAATCCACCTGATTTTGACAAGTAAGTGTTCTTCCCCACCAAGTCACAGACGTGAAACTTCCTGGCAGATTAAAACTGTGTGCCCGACAGAGACTCGAACTCGGGACCTTTGCCTTTCGCGGGCAAGTGCTCTACCAACTGAGCTACCGAAGCACGACTCAGGCCCGGTACTCACAGCTTTACTTCTGCCAGTACCTCGTCTCCTACCTTCCAAACTTTACAGAAGCTCTCCTGCGAACCTAGCAGAACTAGCACTCCTGAAAGAACGGATATTGCAGAGACATGGCTTAGCCACAGCCTGGGGGATGTTTCCAGAATGAGATTTTCACTCTGCAGCGGAGTGTGCGCTGATATGAAACTTCCTGGCAGATTAAAACTGTGTGCTCGACCAGTTGGTAGAGCACTTGCCCGCGAAAGGCAAAGGTCCCGAGTTCGAGTCTCAGTCGGGCACACAGTTTTAATCTGCCAGGAAGTTTCATATCAGCGCACACTCCGCTGCAGAGTGAAAATCTCATTCTGGAAACATCCCCCAGGCTGTGGCTAAGCCATGTCTCCGCAATATCCGTTCTTTCAGGAGTGCTAGTTCTGCTAGGTTCGCAGGAGAGCTTCAGTAAAGTTTGGAAGGTAGGAGACGAGGTATTGGCAGAAGTAAATCTGTGAGTACCGGGCGTGAGTCGTGCTTCGGTAGCTCAGTTGGTAGAGCACTTGCCCGCGAAAGGCAAAGGTCCCGAGTTCGAGTCTCGGTCGGGCACACAGTTTTAATCTACCAGGAAGTTTCATATCAGCGCACACTCCGCTGCAGAGTTTAAATCTCATTCTGGAAGTCACAGACCACTGCTAATTCTCTCGAAGTCCCATCTCGAACTGATAGCAATTTTCCCTCAATTATAGGACTGCCTACTCGCCAACCCGTCACTGCCTGGGCACAGAGCTACTACCACAACGAGAAAAATAGCAGATGACAATCCCCACCATATCACCGTGGCTCCCTTGTATTTCCTATTTATCTCGTTCCTAAGCTACTTATATCGCCATATTAGCTTCTTTCTGTGAGCATTTGATTACTTTCTCGATAAGTTCGTCGATCAGTTGAGGTATAGTAGATAATCTTTCCACTGCAGTCAGTTCAAGAGATGTGTGTGGAAGGGAGTAATAAGTTTGCTACAAGAAGCGGTAAAGAGATCATCTCTCAGCCTCCCTTTAGTCACAGTATCGTTTACCCTCCACATTTGCACGAATCTTACGGTTTTCGATATGTAACGATGGATACCCCAAGCCAAGTCACAGACCCCTCCTAAATCTCTAGAAATCCCATCACGTTGCGACAGCCCTGTTCCATTAGTTAGTAGGCTGTCTAGTCCTCTTCCCGTTACTGTCTCTGTAGAGAGTTATCACAACAATAAAAAATAGTATGCTAACGTTAAGGAGAAATTTCCCACCCTGGGAATGATTGCGTCCAGATATTAAAACTGCTTCTAATGATCTGTAGTCAATGGTGTACTAAAACATTAGCACATGTCTTCAGCTATTTTAGACTCAATAGTTACATTTACGACATTCAGCTCCTACGCCTTCCAATCCTCAATCCTTTGCAAATTGCTGTAGCTCACTGGTGTCGCAACACTGCTATAGACTAGGGCCTACATCTAAATATATATTCCCCAAACCACTACACGGTGTGGACTATGTCACTGTGGTATTATTGACTTCTTCATTCCTTTCCCAAACATATGCATAATGATCGAGTAAAAAAGATTGTCTGTATGCCTCTGTATATATCGTAGTCTCTCCTACGATCACTACATGAGACATAGGTTTTTTTTTTTTATGCCCATCGATGCCTTACTGCTGCACCTTTCAAAAATGGTTCAAATGGCTCTGAGCACTATGGGACTCAACATCTTAGGTCATAAGTCCCCTAGAACTTAGAACTACTTAAACCTAACTAACCTAAGGACATCACACACACCCATGCCCGAGGCAGGATTCGAACCTGCGACCGTAGCAGTCCCGCGGTTCCGGACTGCAGCGCCAGAACCGCTAGACCACCGCGGCCGGCGCTGCACCTTTACTATACTAGGACTCTACAAAGAAAATCTGATACATATGCAATTCACTGATATTGAATGATTGTCTTTAAGTATCTCCCTGCACTTCTTCTAATCTCCTTTATCGTATTCTTTTGATTACTACATTAGAAATACGACATGTAATGGTGTCAGAGTCCTCACTGATGTCATAGTATTTCGTGAGAAATAGATAAATTTTTTTTTTTCAAATTGAACACACATTCACAATATGGATCTAACTATATCAAGAGCTTCCAATACATTTACAATACATATCATTGGTGCAACAGCCTCACGCTTCTACACATAATTCAGAGCGACTGCAAGAACAGGGGGAGACTGGGGAGTTAATCACAGTATTGCTCATTTTTACCCCCACCCACCGTTCTATAGTGGATCGACTATGATGCTATATTCTGTCAAGTGCAGAGTATATGCATGTGGGTAGGATGCATATGTATAGTGGTAGTTATTTATTTAAAAGCAAACCCAATACTTCTATCATACATCGAGAGCCAGTTAACGGATAATTACAAGCAGAACCAAACTGATGTCAATGTTTCCTCCAGCAACAGCAGTCATCTTAGTACCTCTTACACCAAGATCCGAATTGTAGTGACAGAGTCTCTAGGTCACATGTGACATGTCGATGGGATTTGCGGTAACTCGCCTCCTACACCATCACCTCTTAGTGGGTGGACCAAGCTGCTTTAAAAACCCTTGCAAATGGATTTGAGTCTGACATGTTTTCCTGATTTAGCTCACCAACTTGTCAGTTCTTAGGGTTTGGATTGCTTCCCATAAGATTACAACAAATGAATCCAAACCCAACACATGCATTCTATTTCAGCTTGCTCTAGAAGCTTACTGCTAGGCATTTTATGGCAGTTACTGCTTCCAATGACAGTGTACAGGATTTCTAGTCCTTTTAATATACAACAGATGTAGTTATGTTCAGGTGAACTACCAACTCAACCACAGGTCTATCGCCTGTTTGCAGAGAACTCAGTCACCTACAAACATCCCACATCTAAAGCAAATACACTGAAAGCGGCTGTACAGTGCATGATGGATGGTGCATCACAAGAATATTATACCTTCTATACCTTCTATACCAATCTCACACAGTGATCAAGTGAGAAGTTGCCTATATACCTTCACACAGACTTTGATCCACCCCTATGTTTACAGGAGAAATAACTTGTCCTTCCCAGAGATTTTTTTCCGCCACATATTCAAAGGAAGTATGCCAACCTGTACAATTCTAGTGTACAGATCAGTCATGTAACATGAACTGATGTGGACTTACAGGATTGGTAGACAAGAGCTATGTAGTGTCGAGCTGTCGAGTCAATGTTAGGTGTTCAATAGTATGGATCATTTAACCACAAATGTGTCTACACATGTTAATGTTGGGATATCAGCTGACAAGACCTCAAAATTATGGGGAAACTGAGAATGTATAGTAATCCACTTAGGTGGAGCTCGTTCAAACAGAGTGGAGAAAGCCGTGTGGCAAACTGACATATATATTGAGGGGAAGTTGATGGCTAAGTACGACACATTCTGCCTCAGCATTTCCGTCTTCGACAGCATCCATGTTAGTGTATCTGTTACTAACTATGCTTCGTGTTGCTACGTTAAAATTAACAGTTCGTTGTCAGATGGTATACCTACTCCAACAGGTTTTGCATGCAATAAATGTGGGATTCAAGGTATATAAAAAATAATTATATGCAAGATACTGTCACATAGTTTCCAAACATGAATGAGTGCTATTTAAGTACAGTGATGTTGTGTGTGGTGCTCCATCCCACCATTAAAAATGGTGCATTAGAACTAAAATCTTGCATGCGATATAAGTGCACACAGACTCCCTCCTGATTTCTAAATGCAATTTGCTTAGGAAGAAAAAAAAATACTCAGTAATCCAGCGGTGCAAAGGAATGAGTTGCGCATAATATAATATCCAAACTTCTGCCATGGCTATTTAAGTACTGTGGTGCTGTGTAGGGTACTGCCTTCCAAAATTAATAAATGTTCCATTACAACTGCAGTCGTTCATGTCATACATACCATACTGATTTTGAAATATTCTTTCATAACGATAGCATTTAGACTGGATTGAACTCAAACATTCCATTTTAGTTCTCTTTAGCGGGCGACGATGTAAATGTTTCTCCAAAATGTTATGTAGTCTCACATATTCATTCTGATAATCCGAATCTGTAAGCTAGCAATCATCTATAGAAAGCCATTGAAATAGCACAGGTTGATGACCCATTTCATGGACAACAAGTTCTTCATTAGATTAAGTTTCTATATTCCTGCTAAATCCTTACCAATTTCTCCTAATATACATCATGCACCTGACTGTGGAATATGGTACAATGTCTCTAATGTGCATAGACTTCCCCTTATTAAAGTGCCGATGAATGGCATCATCCTTCCATCCAGCATGTAGTGCAAACATTAAAAAATCAAGCATCTTCAACCACCAATTCCGATTACATCTGCTGTATAATGCCTTACGCTAAAGTAATATGATGCATTGCCAAAGGCAGCACTCAGATTTTCTTGTTTACCCTCCACTATACTCCAATACAGGATATAGCCGCTACTAGCTTGGTGGTTTGTAAATGTCACAAAGCACTTGTCATTAGCCCATCTAGAACTCTTTAGCACAAATCTTAGCAGCAATACTATGTTGCAGGTGGGGGGAAGGGGGGAGGAGGGAGGGGGGAAGGAAGGGGGTGGTGGTTGAAATACTATTTTTTAACCCTATGGAAGACTGTATACATTGACAGAACGGTGGTACTGTATGTCAATTCCACGCTTCAACACTAAAAAATCATTATTCTTCAACACAGGTCAGTGTTAAGATCACTGTATAATCATAGTTATCACATTAAGAACATACCTAAGTGTGACTGATGTAAGAAAAAACAAGAAAAAAAGCTTTTGCACGATAATGTTTTAGTTTTCACAATCTGGATTAACAAAGTAAGAAAAGCACACCATAAAATAATATTATCTCTTAAAACATTGTTGCCTTCATCAAAAATACAGGTCTCTGATGCATGGCGCACAATAAAAAGGTAGATCTACATTTAGTGCAGGCTGCGGTATATCTGCAGGGAAAGAATAGCACTCCCACTTCTTTCTTGAAACGGATGTTACATATGGTGTTCTGATACCACTTTCAGAACTTTTGATGGAGTTTTAATATAGCTGTAACTTTGCAGTAATTTTTGCATCTCTCTTCTGACAAATATTATCCGCAAAGTCCTCACAGTTTGCAAGAAGCACAAACAGGCACTTGGAAAACCACATAGCAATGTTCAACCCATGGATTATTCTTTTCATTCCAATATTTCAGCCCTTCACCACAGTGGAAACACACGGTTTCATCTCTGTCATAAGTCTCAAAGAATCCAGCTTCACTTAGTTTGTCAAAACGTTGTTCAATAGCTCAAGACCAGTGAATGAAAGATGCAAGCCTCACATCATAGGTTCTATATTTAGGGTGTGCTAACCTATCTCCTGTACACACCATCTTGAACTGCATAACAATGCTGATTCAGGAGATGAATGTGGGAGTATTTCCATCCTGTGCAGGTTACAAGTATCGTACAAAACAAACAGTTCAATCCACCGATATACTTCCCCAACACCCCTAGACACCCACTATGTTACACAGCGATGCTCATTATATATATGACCTACTCTAAAGATACAAGATGACAACACTAATGTGATCACAACATCACTTCTGGCCACGTGTATACTAAGTATTCTTGTAATTGTACAACAGTTGTAAACATTTAGAACATTTCTGCTATTACACAATGATCTTAACACCACCTGACCTCTGTTGAAGATCTTAGTGTTGTAGCATGTAACATACATAAAATACCATCGTTCTGTCAATGTATGCAGTCTTCCATGGGGTTAAAATACATCATTTCACCCCCCTCTTCACTATTGTGAAGATATGTGCTACAGAGTTCCATATGATCCAATGACAAATGCTTTACAATATGTACACTCAACCACGGTAGTAGAGGCTAGATTCCGTATCAGAGTGTGCTTTAGGGTGAAAAAGAAAATCTGAGTGCTGCCTACGGCAATGCATCACATTACTTTAGCATAAGGCATTATACAGCAGATGTGATTGGAATTGGCAGTTGAAGGTGCTTGGTTTTTTTTATGTATGCACTATATGCTGGATAGAAGGATGATGTCATGTATCACTAATTTAATACGGGGAAGCTTATGGACTCTAAAGGCATTGTGCCATATTTCATAGTCAGGAGTGTGATATATATAAGAAGAAATTGATAGGATGTAGTGGGAAAATAAAAAAATCCATCTAACACAGAACTGGTTGACGTTGAAATTGATCGTCAGCCTGTACCACTGCAATGGCCCACTATAGATGAGTACTAGCTTACGAATTTGGATAATCAGAATGGGTATGTGAGACTACATAACGATTGGGAGAAAGGTTTAGACTTTACTCCACTAAAAAGAACCTCATATTTGAGCTCTGATTTATAACTATGGAAATGGATAGTTCACATTTAATCCTGTTTAAATGCTATCGATACAGAAGTAAATTTCAAAATTGGTATGGGGTGTATATGGGGTGGAAGACTGTAGTTTTAATGCAACTTTTGTTTACTGTGGAAGGGAGTACCCCGTACATCGTTACTGAACTTAAATAGCCCTGACAGAAGTTTGGATATTAGGTTACACACATCTGATTCCTTTGCACCGCTAGATTATTGGGTAATTTTTTTCTTCCTAAGAAAATTAAATTTCGAAATCAGGCGGGAATCTGTATGCACTTATATGGCATGCAAGATTTTAGATTTATGCATTTTTATTGGTGGTAAGAATACCACACGTAACATCACTGTACTTAAATAGCACTAACTAACGTTTGGAAACTGTGCGGCAGTATTTCGCAAATATTTGTTTTTTATATGCTTTGAATTCCACATTTATTGCATGCAAAACGCGTGGGAGTAGGTATACCATCTTACAATGAACTTCCGTAGATCTTAGAATGATAGAGAGACCGAAATCACGGACAGAATATCCCCATCTCAAAGCTTCCATTATCTTAACCGAAACAAGACAACAGATTAGCTCCTGTGCAGCACATACCACTTCCTGCAGACAATGTGTGTTCATGGCTCTTTGCTAGTTAAGAAATACATCCTGTGGTGTCTCTCAAGCAGTTAATTTTAACGTAGTAACACCAAGCATAGTTAGGAACTGGTGCACTAACACGGGTGCTGTCGAAGACGGAAATGCTGAGGCAGAATGTGTCGTACTTAGCCATCAACTTCCCCTCAATATATATGTCAGTTTGCCACACAGCTTTCTCCATCTAAGTGGCTTACTACACATTCTCAGTTTCCACTATAACTTTGAGGTCTTGTCAGCTGATATCCCAACATTAACATGTGTAGACACATTTGTGGTCAAATGATACATACTATTGAACACCTAACATAGACTCGACAGCTCGACACTACATAGCTGTTGTCTACCAATCCTGTAAGTCCACATCAGTTCATGTTACATGACTGATCTGCAAAGCAAAAGCATCATGTTGATGCTGCTAGGATTGTACAGGTTGGAATACTTCCTTTGAATTTGTGGCGGAAAAAAATCTCTGGGAAGGACAAGTTATTTCTCCTGTAAACATAGGGGTGGATCAAGGTCTGTGTGAAGGTATATAGGCAACTTCTCACTCGATCACTGTGTGAGATTGGTATAGAAGGTATAGAAGGTATAATATTCTTGTGATGCACCATCCATCATGCACTGTACAGCCGCTTTCAGTGTATTTGCTTTAGATGTGGGATGTTTGTAGGTGACTGAGTTCTCTGCAAACAGGCGATAGACCTGTGGTTGAGTTGGTAGTTCACCTGAACATAACTACATCTGTTGTATATTAAAAGGACTAGAAATCCTGTACACTGTCATTGGAAGCAGTAACTGCCATAAAATGCCTAGCAGTAAGCTTCTAGAGCAAGCTGAAATAGAATGCATGTGTTGGGTTTGGATTCATTTGTTGTAATCTTATGGGAAGCAATCCAAACCCTAAGAACTGACAAGTTGGTGAGCTAAATCAGGAAAATATGTCAGACTCAAATCCATTTGCAAGGGTTTTTAAGGCAGCTTGGTCCACCCACTAAGAGGTGATGGTGTAGGAGGCGAGTTACCGCAAATCCCATCGACATGTCACATGTGACCTAGAGACTCTGTCACTACAATTTGGATCAAGGTGTAAGAGCTGCTGCAGGATACATTGATATCGATTTGGTTCTGCTTGTACTTGTTTGTGAATTTGCTCTCGATATGTGATTGTTGGATATGGTGTGAGTATGGGTTCGCTTCTAAATAATAATTACCACAATGCATATGCATCCTAACCATGTGGATATACTTTGCACTTGACATAATACTTAGTCATTGTCAGTCCACTACTGAACAGCATGTGGGGGTAAAAAATGAGCACAACTGTGATTAAGTCCCCAATCTCTCCTTACTCTTGCAGTAGCTCTGAATTATGTGTGGGTGTGTGGGGCTGCTACACTACAAGGTGCATTCAAGTTCTAAGGCCTCCGATTTTTTTTCTCCGGACAGGAAAGAGATAGAAACATGCGAATTGTTTTAAAATGAGGCCGCGTTCATTGTCAATACGTCCCAGAGATGGCAGCACTGCACGGCAGATGGAATTTTACCGCCAGCGGCGAGAATGAGAACTGTTTTAAATACTTAAAATGGCGACGTTTTCCTTACTTGAACAGCATGCAATCATTCGTTTTCTGAATTTGCATGGTGTGAAACCAATTGAAATTCATCGACAGTTGAAGGAGACATGTGGTGATGTAGTTATGGATGTGTCGAAAGTGCGTTCGTGGGTGACAGTTTAATAAAGGCAGAACATTGTGTGACAACAAACCGAAACAACCTTGGGCTCGCACAAGCCGGTCTGACGACATGATCGAGAAAGTGGAGAGAATTGTTTTGGAGGATCGCTGAATGACTGCTGAACAGATTGCCTCCAGAGTTGGCATTTCTGTGGGTTCTGTGCACACAATCCTGCATGACGACCTGAAAATGCGAAAAGTGTCATCCAAGTGGGTGCCACGAATGCTGACGGACGACCACATGGCTGCCCATGTGGCATGTTGCCAAGCAATGTTGACGCGCAACGACAGCATGAATGGGATTTTCTTTTCGTCGGTTGTGACAATGGATGAGACTTGGATGCCATTTTTCAATCCAGAAACAAAGCGCCAGTCAGCTCAATGGAAGAACACAGATTCACCGCCACCAAAAAAATTTCGGGTAACCGCCGGTGCTGAAAAAATGATGGTGTCCATGTTCTGGGACAGCGAGGGCGTAATCCTTACCCACTGCGTTCCAAAGGGCAAAGGTGCATCCTACGAAAATGTTTTGAAGAACAAATTCCTTCCTGCACTGCAACAAAAACGTCCGGGAAGGGCTGCACGTGTGCTGTTTCACCAAGACAACGCACCCGCACATCGAGCTAACGTTATGCAACAGTTTCTTCGTGATAACAACTTTGAAGTGATTCCTCATGCTCCCTACTCACCTGACCTGGCTCCTAGTGACTTTTGGCTTTTTCCAACAATGAAAGACACTCACCGTGGCCGCACATTCACCAGCCATACTGCTATTGCCTCAGCAATTTTCCAGTGGTCAAAACAGACTCCTAAAGAAGCCTTCGCCGCTGCCATGGAATCATGGTGTCAGCGTTGTGAAAAATGTGTACGTCTGCAGGGCGATTACGTCGAGAAGTAACGCCAGTTTCATCGATTTCGGGTGAGTAGTTAATTAGAAAAAAAAATCGGAGGCCTGAGAACTTGAATACACCTCGTAATGTCCAGTGTCCAGAATGAGATTTTCACTCTGCAGCGGAGTGTGCGCTGATATGAAACTTCCTGGCAAATTAAAACTGTGTGCCCGACCGAGACTCGAACTCGGGACTTTGCCTTTCGCAGGTAAGTGCTCTACCATCTGAGCTACCGAAGCACGACTCACGGCCGGTACTCACAGCTTTACTTCTGCCAGTACCTCGTCTCCTACCTTCCAAACTTTACAGAAGCTCTCCTGCGAACCTTGCAGAACTAGCACTGCTGAAAGAAAGGATATTGCGGAGACATGGCTTAGCCACAGCCTGGGGGATGTTTCCACAATGAGATTTTCACTCTGAAGCGGAGTGTGCAGTGATATGAAACTTCCTGGCAGATTAAAACTGTGTGCCCGACCGAGACTCGAACTCGGGACCTTTGCCTTTCGCGGGCAAGTGCTCTACCATCTGAGCTACCGAAGCACGACTCACGGCCGGTACTCACAGCTTTACTTCTGCCAGTACCTCGTCTCCTACCTTCCAAACTTTACAGAAGCTCTCCTGCGAACCTTGCAGAACTAGCACTCCTGAAAGAAAGGATATTGCGGAGACATGGCTTAGCCACAGTCTGGGGGATGTTTCCAGAATGAGAATGAGTCTTGGTCGGGCACACAGTTTTAATCTGCCAGGAAGTTTCATATCACTGCACACTCCGCTTCAGAGTGAAAATCTCATTGTGGAAACATCCCCCAGGCTGTGGCTAAGCCATGTCTCCGCTATATCCTTTCTTTCAGGAGTGCTAGTTCTGCAAGGTTCGCAGGAGAGCTTCTGTAAAGTTTGGAAGGTAGGAGACGAGGTACTGGCAGAAGTAAAGCTGTGAATACCGAGCGTGAGTCGTGCTTCGGTAGCTCAGATGGTAGAGCACTTGCCCGCGAAAGGCAAAGGTCCCAAGTTCGAGTCTCGGTCGGGCACACAGTTTTAATCTGCCAGGAAGTTTCATAGCAGCGCACTCTCCGCTGCAGAGTGAAAATTTCATTCTGGAAACATCCCCCAGGCTGTGGCTAAGCCATGTCTCCGCTATATCCTTTCTTTCAGGAGTGCTAGTTCTGCAAGGTTCGCAGGAGAGCTTCTGTAAAGTTTGGAAGGTAGGAGACGAGGTACTGGCAGAAGTAAAGCTGTGAGTACCGGGCGTGAGTCGTGCTTCGGTAGCTCAGATGGTAGAGCACTTAACCGCGAAAGGCAAAGTCCCGAGTTCGAGTCTCGGTCGGGCACACAGTTTTAATCTGCCAGGAATTTTCAGGTATAAGTGTGTTTCATTTCCCAGTGCTGTTGCCACAGGAGTTCTGTATATGGGGGCAGGGATTTATAGCTGTACTGGGACAGATTGACAATACCCAATAGAGCTACTACCTAGTGCCTGGCCAATAGCAACTCCCACTCCCAACTTCCAAGCTTCACAGCCAGGGGAAATAATTTGGCTTTCCTCATCAATTTTTGAATTTTCGGTCAATAGGAGGAGAGGAGTTAGAGTTGACCTCTTTTTTGTCAACCATCTTAGATTGTGACATCACAGTTAGACTGTGTCAGTATTCCAAAATGATTAAATACACCAGCGATAGGCAAATTGAACTTTTATAAATAAAGAACATGTTATTATTATTATGAGAGTGAAAATTTCATTCTGGAAACATCCCCCAGGCTGTGGCTAAGCCATTACTCCGCTATATCCTTTCTTTCAGGAGTGCTAGTTCTGCAAGGTTCGCAGGAGAGCTTCTGTAAAGTTTGGAAGGTAGGAGACGAGGTACTGGCAGAAGTAAAGCTGTGAGTACCGGGCGTGAGTCGTGCTTCGGTAGCTCAGATGGTAGAGCACTTAACCGCGAAAGGCAAAGGTCCCGAGTTCGAGTCTCGGTCGGGCACACAGTTTTAATCTGCCAGGAATTTTCAGGTATAAGTGTGTTTCATTTCCCAGTGCTGTTGCCACAGGAGTTCTGTATATGGGGGCAGGGATTTATAGCTGTACTGGGACAGATTGACAATACCCAATAGAGCTACTACCTAGTGCCTGGCCAATAGCAACTCCCACTCCCAACTTCCAAGCTTCACAGCCAGGGGAAATAATTTGGCTTTCCTCATCAATTTTTGAATTTTCGGTCAATAGGAGGAGAGGAGTTAGAGTTGACCTCTTTTTTGTCAACCATCTTAGATTGTGACATCACAGTTAGACTGTGTCAGTATTCCAAAATGATTAAATACACCAGCGATAGGCAAATTGAACTTTTATAAATAAAGAACATGTTATTATTATTATGAGAGTGAAAATTTCATTCTGGAAACATCCCCCAGGCTGTGGCTAAGCCATTACTCCGCTATATCCTTTCTTTCAGGAGTGCTAGTTCTGCAAGGTTCGCAGGAGAGCTTCTGTAAAGTTTGGAAGGTAGGAGACGAGGTACTGGCAGAAGTAAAGCTGTGAGTACGGGGCGTGAGTCGTGCTTCGGTAGCTCAGAGGGTAGAGCACTTAACCGCGAAAGGCAAAGGTCCCGAGTTCGAGTCTCGGTCGGGCACACAGTTTTAATCTGCCAGGAATTTTCAGGTATAAGTGTGTTTCATTTCCCAGTGCTGTTGCCACAGGAGTTCTGTATATGGGGGCAGGGATTTATAGCTGTACTGGGACAGATTGACAATACCCAATAGAGCTACTACCTAGTGCCTGGCCAATAGCAACTCCCACTCCCAACTTCCAAGCTTCACAGCCAGGGGAAATAATTTGGCTTTCCTCATCAATTTTTGAATTTTCGGTCAATAGGAGGAGAGGAGTTAGAGTTGACCTCTTTTTTGTCAACCATCTTAGATTGTGACATCACAGTTAGACTGTGTCAGTATTCCAAAATGATTAAATACACCAGCGATAGGCAAATTGAACTTTTATAAATAAAGAACATGTTATTATTATTATGAGAGTGAAAATTTCATTCTGGAAACATCCCCCAGGCTGTGGCTAAGCCATTACTCCGCTATATCCTTTCTTTCAGGAGTGCTAGTTCTGCAAGGTTCGCAGGAGAGCTTCTGTAAAGTTTGGAAGGTAGGAGACGAGGTACTGGCAGAAGTAAAGCTGTGAGTACCGGGCGTGAGTCGTGCTTCGGTAGCTCAGATGGTAGAGCACTTAACCGCGAAAGGCAAAGGTCCCGAGTTCGAGTCTCGGTCGGGCACACAGTTTTAATCTGCCAGGAATTTTCAGGTATAAGTGTGTTTCATTTCCCAGTGCTGTTGCCACAGGAGTTCTGTATATGGGGGCAGGGATTTATAGCTGTACTGGGACAGATTGACAATACCCAATAGAGCTACTACCTAGTGCCTGGCCAATAGCAACTCCCACTCCCAACTTCCAAGCTTCACAGCCAGGGGAAATAATTTGGCTTTCCTCATCAATTTTTGAATTTTCGGTCAATAGGAGGAGAGGAGTTAGAGTTGACCTCTTTTTTGTCAACCATCTTAGATTGTGACATCACAGTTAGACTGTGTCAGTATTCCAAAATGATTAAATACACCAGCGATAGGCAAATTGAACTTTTATAAATAAAGAACATGTTATTATTATTATGATTTCCTCTGCAGTTTCTGAATTTCTCACTATTAGGAGTGTAGAGGTATGAGGAGGACCCCTTTAATGGGCTTGGGATTTCCCAGATGGGAAGGGGGTAAGTAATTGATCAATTTAAATAATTAGTCAATTAATTTCATTTAAAAACTATGCTCATTTTGGTCAATGGAGAGGGGTTGGGATTTTCCAGAAGGATGTGGTAGGGGGGAATGGGATGGGGTGTTTCTCAGGACAGATTATCCCCAGTGGATCATTAATTAATTAGCACAACAATAATCATGGTAGACTGGAATTCGATAGTAGGAAAAGGAAGAGAAGGAAAAGTTGTAGATGAATATGGAATGGGGTTAAGGAATGAAAGAGGAAGCTACCTGGTAGAACTTTGGACAGGGCATAACTTCATCATGGTTTAAAAATCATAAAAGAAGGTTGTATACCTGGAGGAGGCCTCGAGACACTAGAAGGTTTCAGACAGGTTATATAATGGTGTGACAGACATTTAGGAACCAGGTTTTCAATTGTAAGACATTCCCAGGGACAGATGTGGACTCAGAACACAATCTATTGGTTGTGAACTGTAAATTAAAACTAAAGAAACTGCAAAAAGGTGG
Source organism: Schistocerca cancellata (assembly GCF_023864275.1). Lineage (NCBI taxonomy): Eukaryota > Metazoa > Arthropoda > Insecta > Orthoptera > Acrididae > Schistocerca > Schistocerca cancellata. The sequence goes on from NC_064632.1 coordinate 315,999,620, forward strand.
GAATTTAAGGAGATGGGATCTGGATAAACTGAAGGAAACTGAGGTTGTATAGTCTTTCAGAGGGAGCATTAGGGAACGACTGACAAGAATGGGAGAAAGTAGAAGAAGAATGGGTAGCTTTGAGAGATGAAATAGTAAAGGCAGCAGAGGATGAAGTAGCTAAAAATATGACGGCTAGTGGGAATCCTAGGGTAACAGAAGAGATATTGATCTTAATTGATGAAAGGAGAAAATATAAAAATGCAGTAAATGAAGTAGGCAAAAAGGAAATGAGATTGACAGGAAATGCAAAATGGCAAAGCAGGGATGGCTAGAGGACAAGTGTAAGGGTGTAGAGGCACATATCACTAGGGATAAGATAGATGCTGCCTACAGGAAAATTAAAGAGGCCTTTGGAGAAAAGAGAATCATTTGTATGAATATCGAGAGCTCAGAGGGAAAACCAGTTCTAAGCAAAGAAGGGAAAGCAGAAAGATGGAAGGAGTATATAAATGTTCTATACAAGGTTGATTTTCTTGAGGGCTATATTATGGAAATGGAAAAGGGCGTAGATGAAGATGAAATGGGAGATATGATATTGCATGAAGAATTCGTCAGAACACTGAAAGACCTAAGTCGAGACAAGGCCCCAGGAGTAGACAACATTACATTAGAACTACTGATAGCCTTGGGAGTGCCAGCCCTGACAAAACTCTACCATCTGGTGAGCAAGATGTATGAGACAGGCGAAATACGCTCAGACTTCAAGAAGAATATAATTATTCCAGTTCCAAAGAAAGCAGGTGTTGACAGGTTGGAAAATTTCGAACTAACAGTTTAATAAGTCACAACTACAAAATGCTAACACGAACTGTTCACTGACGAATGGAAAACTGGTAAAAGCCGACCTCAAGGAGGATCAGTTTGGATTCCGTAGAAATGCTGGAATATGTGAAGCAATACTGACCATGTCACATATCTTAGAATATAAATTAAGGAAAGGCAAACCTGCGTTTCTAGCATTTGTAGACTTAGAGAAAGCTTTTGACAATGTTGACTGGAATACCCTCTTTCAAATTCTGAAGGAGGCAGGGGTGAAATACAGGGAGCGAAAGGCTATTTGCAATTTGTGCAGAAACCAGATGGCAGTTATAAGAGTCGAGGGGCATGAAAGGGAAGCAGTGGTTTGGAAGGGAGTGACATAGGGTTGTAGCCTATCCCCAACGTTATTGAATCTGTATATTGAGCAAGCTATCTACATCTACATCTACATCAATACTCCGCAAGCCACCTGACAGGGTGTGGAGGAGGGTACCTTGAGTACCTCTATCAGTTCTCCCTTCTATTCCAGTCTCGTATTGTTCGTGGAAAGAAGGATTGTCGGTATGCCTCTGTGTGAGCTCTAATCTCTCTGATTTTATCTTCACGGTCTCTTCTCGAGATATACGTAGGGGGGAGCAATATACTGCTTGACTCTTCGGTGAAGGTATGTTCTCGAAACTTCAACAAAAGCCCGTACCGAGCTACTGAGCGTCTCTCCTGCAGAGTCTTCCACTGGAGTTTATCTATCATCTCTGTAACGCTTTCGCAATTACTAAATGATCCTGTAACGAAGCGCGCTGCTTTTCGTTCGATCTTCTCTATCTCTTCTATCAACCCTATCTGGTACGGATCCCACACTGCTGAGCAGTATTAAAGCATTGGGCGAACAAGCGAACTGTTACCTACTTCCTTTGTTTTCGGATTGCATTTCCTTAGGGTTCTTCCAATGAATCTCAGTCTGGCATCTGCTTTACCAACGATCAACTTTATATGATCATTCCATTTTAAATCACTCCTAATGCGTACTCCCAGATAATTTATGGAATTAACTGCTTCCAGTTGCTGACCTGCTATTTTGTGGCTAAATGATAAGGCATGTATCTTTCTATGTATTCGCAGTACATTACACTTGTCTACATTGAGATTCAATTGCCATTCCCTGAACCATGCGTCAATTCGCTGCAGATCCTCCTGCATTTCAGTACAATTTTCCATTGTTACTACCTCTCGATATACCACAGCATCATCCGCAAAAAGCCTCAGTGAACTTCCGATGTCATCCACAAGGTCATTTATGTATATTGTGAATAGCAACGGTCCTTCGACTCTCCCCTGCGGAACACCTGAAATCACTCTTACTTCGGAAGACTTCTCCCCATTGAGAATGACATGCTCCGTTCTGTTATCTAGGAACTCTTCAATCCAATCACACAATTGGTCTGATAGTCCATATGCTCTTACTTTGTTCATTAAACGACTGTGGGGAACTGTATCGAACGCCTTGCGGAAGTCAAGAAACACGGCATCTACCTGGGAACCCGTGTCTATGGCCCTCTGAGTCTCGTGGACGAATAGCGCGAGCTGGGTTTCACACGACCGTCTTTTTCGAAACCCATGCTGATTCCTACAGAGTAGATTTCTAGTTTCTAGAAAAGTCATTATACTCAAACATAATACGTGTTCCAAAATTCTACAACTGATCGGCGTTAGAGATATAGGTCTATAGTTCTGCACATCTGTTCGACGCCCCTTCTTGAAAACGGGGATGACCTGTGCCCTTTTCCAATCCTTTGGAACGCTACGCTCTTCTAGAGACCTACGGTACACCGCTCCAAGAAGGGGGGCAAGTTCCTTCGCGTACTCTGTGTAAAATCGAACTGGTATCCCATCAGGTCCAGCGGCCTTTCCTCTTTTGAGCGATTTTAATTGTTTCTCTATCCCTCTGTCGTTTATTTCGATATCTACCATTTTGTCATCTGTGCGACAATCTAGAGAAGGAACTACAGTGCAGTCTTCCTCTGTGAAACAGCTTTGGAAAAAGACATTTAGTATTTCGGCCTTTAGTCTGTCATCCTCTGTTTCAGTACCATTTTGGTCACAGAGTGTCTGGACATTTTGTTTTGATCCACCTACCGCTTTGACATAAGACCAAAATTTCTTAGGATTTTCTGCCAAGTCAGTACACAGAACTTTACTTTCGAATTCATTGAACCCCTCTCGCATAGCCCTCCTCACACTACATTACGCTTCGCGTAATTTTTGTTTGTCTGCAAGGCTTTGGCTATGTTTATGTTTGCTGTGAAGTTCCCTTTGCTTCCGCAGCAGTTTTCTAACTCGGTTGTTGTACCACGGTGGCTCTTTTCAATCTCTTACGATCTTGCTTGCCACATACTCATCTAACGCATATTGTACGATGGTTTTGAACTTTGTCCACTGATCCTCAACACTATCTGTACTTGAAACAAAACTTTTGCGTTGAGCCGTCAGGTACTCTGTGATCTGCTTTTTGTCACATTTGCTAAACAGAAAAATCTTCCTACCTTTTTTAATATTTCTATTTACGGCTGAAATCATCGATGCAGTAACCGCTTTATCATCGCTGTTTCCCTATTCTGCGTTAACTGTTTCAAATAGTTCGGGTCTGTTTGTCACCGGAAGGTCTAATATGTTATCGCCACGAGACGGTTCTCTGTTTAACTGCTCAAGGTAGTTTTCAGATAAAGCACTTAAAAATATTTCACTGGATTCTTTGTCCCTGCCACCCGATATGCACGTTTGAGTCTCCCAGTCTATATCCGGCACATTAAAATCTCCACCCAGAACTATAACATGGTGGGGAAATCTACTTGAAATATTTTCCAAATTATCCTTCAGGTGCTCAGGCATAACAGCTACTGAGCCAGGGGGCCTATAGAGACAACCAATTACCATGTCTGAGCCTGCTTTAACCGTGACCTTCACCCAAATTGTTTCACGTTTCGGATCGCTGTCAATTTCCTTCGATACTATTGCACTTCTTATCGCTAACAAAAGAAAAAATTGCAGTAGGAGTTAAAATCCATGGAGAAGAAATAAAAACTTTGCAGTTTGCTGATGACATTGTAATTCTGTCAGAGACCGCAAAGATTCTGGAAGAGCAGTTGAATGGAATGGACAGTGTCTTGAAAGGAGGATATAAGATGAACATCAACAAAAGCAAAACGAGGGTAGTGGAATGGAATCTTCATAAGGATTTAAAGTCACATACTCTTGTACAAAAAGGTGTGCATTATTAAGGAACACACATTTTCAATAACTCGCCAGCAGCCAACAAGATTAACACCCAATGGAAATCAGTTTAAGAGAAGCCTGAAGGCTTTATTGGCGGCCACCTCCTTCTACTCCATTGATGATGAATTTCTCAGTAGAACCAACTGATTTGTATACACACACACACACACACACACACACACACACACACACACACACACACACACATAATATATATATATAAGTATGATATAACTTCTGCACCATTTCAGTGCAGTAATGTGTGCATTGTAAATAAGTGTTATAGTAGTTCTACTACATGTTTATTACCTTATAAATTAATAAAAACGTTTTTATTTTAAATTCAGTGCAGTTGTGTTTGTAAAATGAATCTTTTATATATTGTTCATTAAAAAAAATACGATCATTCAACTTGAGACCTGTGAAAAGTACATTAGCTTATTTGTTTCAGTTGTAACTATTTGTCATTATTATTGTTTTTCTGACATGTTCTACATCCTGGTGGACCTCCTCACTACAGACCAATTGGAATGAAAGTAAATCTAATCTAATAATCTAAAGTCGAATTAAATCAGGTGATTCTGAAGGAATTACATTAGGAAATGAGACACTTAAAGTAGTAGATGAATATTGCTATTTGGGGTGCAAAATAACTGATGATGATGGCATGTGCCGAGGGCCTCCCGTCAGGTAGACCGCTCGCCTGGTGCAAGTCTTTCGATTTGACGCCACTTCGGCGACTTGCGCGTCGATGGGGATTAAATGATGATGATTAGGACAACACAACACCCAGTCCCTGAGCGGAGAAAATCTCCGACCCAGCCGGGAATCGAACCCGGGCCCTGAGAATTGACAGTCTGTCGCGCTCATCACTCAGCTACCGGGGGGCGGACAGCAAAATATCTGATGATGGTTGAAATAGAGGATATAAAATGGAAATTGGCTATGGCAAGGGAAGAATTTCTGACGAAGAGAAATTTGTTAACATCGAGTATACGTTCAAGTGTCAGAAAGTCATTTATAAAAGTGTTTGTATGCAGTGTAGCCATGTATGGAACTGAAGCGATAACTAGTTTAGACAAGAAGAGAATAGAAGCTTTCGAAGTGTGGTGATACAGAAGAATGCTGAAGATTAGATGGGTAGATCACGTAACTAATGAGTAGGTACTGAATAGAATTGGGGAGAAGAGGAATTTGTGGCACAACTTGACTAGTAGGAACAATAAAGAATGGGGTCCTCTGCTGTTCTTAATATATATTAATGACTTGCCATTCTATATTCACGAAGATGCAAAGCTGGTACTTTTTGCCCATGATACAAGTATAGCTATCACACCCAACAGACAAGAATGAACTGATGAAATTGTAAACGATGTTTTTCAGAAAATCATCAAGTGGTGCTCTGCAAACGGGCTCTCATTAAACTTCGACAAAACACAGTATATACGTTCCACACAGTAAATGGAATGACACCATTAATAAACATAGACTTCGATCAGAAATCGGTAGCTAAGGTAGAATATTCAAAATTTCTAGATGTATGCACTGATGAGGGATTGAACTGGAAAAAACACACTGAAGATCTGCTGAAACGTTTGAGTTCAGCTATTTATGCTATTAGGGTCACTGCAAATTTTGGTGATATACATCTCAGTAAACTAGCTTCCATGCCAATTTTCATTCTCTGCTTTCGTATGGCATCATATTCTGGGATAACTCATCACTGAGTGAAAGAGTGTTCATTGCACAAAAGCGTATAATCAGAATAATTGCTGGAGCTCATCTAAGATCATCCTGCAGACACTTATTTAAAGAGCTAGGGATCTTCACTTTAGCTTCATTATATATATATATATATATATATATATATATATATATATATATATATATATTCATTTATGAAATTTGTTATTAACAATCGGAAGTAATAGCAGTGTACATGGCTACAACACTAGGAGAAAGGATGATCTTCACTACTCAAGGTTAATTTTAACTTTGGCTCAGAAGGAGGTAAATTATGCTGCCACAAAAGTTTTGGTCACTTACCTAATAGCATCAAAAGTCTGACAGATAGCCATATAGCATTTAAAAGGAAATTAAAAGAATTTCTGAATGGCAACTCCTTCTACTCAATAGATGAGTTTTTGGATATAGTAAGTGGGTAATTTCCCCACCTCCCACCCAAAAAAAAAAAATTAAAAATATTAATTGTCATGTAATATTTTGTGTAATGTAATATCTTGTATAGACACCTTTTATTAACCTGATATGTTCCACATCATTACGAAGTGTCATATTCATTATCTATGGAACAAGTACTAATCTAATCTAATCTAATCTGGCCGATTTGTTTATATGAGAGAACAATGTCCCTGTCCCCCTTTGGCTGAAACCCATGTAGCCCTCCTACTGAGATGCTGCAATTTACACTCCTGGAAATGGAAAAAAGAACACATTGACACCGGTGTGTCAGACCCACCATACTTGCTCCAGACACTGCGAGAGGGCTGTACAAGCAATGATCACACGCACGGCACAGCGGACACACCAGGAACCGCGGTGTTGGCCATCGAATGGCGCTAGCTGCGCAGCATTTGTGCACCGCCGCCGTCAGTGTCAGCCAGTTTGCCGTGGCATACGGAGCTCCATCGCAGTCTTTAACACTGGTAGCATGCCGCGACAGCGTGGACGTGAACCGTATGTGCAGTTGACGGACTTTGAGCGAGGGCGTATAGTGGGCATGCGGGAGGCCGGGTGGACGTACCGCCGAATTGCTCAACACGTGGGGCGTGAGGTCTCCACAGTACATCGATGTTGTCGCCAGTGGTCGGCGGAAGGTGCACGTGCCCGTCGACCTGGGACCGGACCGCAGCGACGCATGGATGCACGCCAAGACCGTAGGATCCTACGCAGTGCCGTAGGGGACCGCACCGCCACTTCCCAGCAAATTAGGGACACTGTTGCTCCTGGGGTATCGGCGAGGACCATTCGCAACCGTCTCCATGAAGCTGGGCTACGGTCCCGCACACCGTTAGGCCGTCTTCCGCTCACGCCCCAACATCGTGCAGCCCGCCTCCAGTGGTGTCGCGACAGGCGTGAATGGAGGGACGAATGCAGACGTGTCGTCTTCAGCGATGAGAGTCGCTTCTGCCTTGGTGCCAATGATGGTCGTGTGCGTGTTTGGCGCCGTGCAGGTGAGCGCCACAATCAGGACTGCATACGACCGAGGCACACAGGGCCAACACCCGGCATCATGGTGTGGGGAGCGATCTCCTACACTGGCCGTACACCACTGGTGATCGTCGAGGGGACACTGAATAGTGCACGGTACATCCAAACCGTCATCGAACCCATCGTTCTACCATTCCTAGACCGGCAAGGGAACTTGCTGTTCCAACAGGACAATGCACGTCCGCATGTATCCCGTGCCACCCAAAGTGCTCTAGAAGGTGTAAGTCAACTACCCTGGCCAGCAAGATCTCCGGATCTGTCCCCCATTGAGCATGTTTGGGACTGGATGAAGCGTCGTCTCACGCGGTCTGCACGTCCAGCACGAACGCTGGTCCAACTGAGGCGCCAGGTGGAAATGGCATGGCAAGCCGTTCCACAGGACTACATCCAGCATCTCTACGATCGTCTCCATGGGAGAATAGCAGCCTGCATTGCTGCGAAAGGTGGATATACACTGTACTAGTGCCGACATTGTGCATGCTCTGTTGCCTGTGTCTATGTGCCTGTGGTTCTGTTAGTGTGATCATGTCATGTATATGACCCCAGGAATGTGTCAATAAAGTTTCCCCTTCCTGGGACAATGAATTCACGGTGTTCTTATTTCAATTTCCAGGAGTGTATGTACCTAACACATACCACATGTTGTTGATGGGATTTAAATCATGGGAATGGGAGTTCAGATATTCACTGAATGTACCTTTGGAAATACACTGATGGGAAAGGTGTACAGTGTCACAATAATGTTGACTGTTGTGTGTACCGTGTTCAAAGATTTGGAGGTCATCCCACCCTTGTAACATTATGACTCTCCACACCTTAACACCTGAGCCACCAAAACGACGATGTTTGATGATACTCGTGGGTGCATTACTTGTTCCCACCTCTCGCCTTACAAGGGCATGTCCTGCATGTCCTGCATTATTGAACATGATCAGTTTGGCGGTCCACATATTATACTGTGGGGAGGCACAATGTTGTATGGGCAGACTGATCTCCATGTCTTTGATCACTATGCAATCAGTAATCAACGTTGTTCTGACACTATACTCCTTCCCCATATGCATCTTCTCAGGGACGCATTCAGCTGTGACTTCATTTTTGTGGATGACATTACACAACAGCATCAAACAGCACAGATGAATGAGCTCATGGAATGAGAAGATATTTTCTGAATGGACTGGCCCGTCCCTTCCCCTGACTTAAATCCCATCGATCATCTGTGGGATGTGTTGGGGATCCTTACTGCACTGCATCCATATGCACCAACGATTATTCAGGTGTTGTCAGTCACACTCAGGACTGCACTCAGGATTATTTTTCGGGTATGAACGAAACCAGAAAGCTAATTTCACCTAGTGTGATTTTTTATATTGTAATTAAATAGTAACTAGCTGGGGTACCCTCTTCATTCAGGGAGTTAATATGAGATTTTGTGGTAGTATAAACTTTAAAAGTAAAAGAGGTATGAAAACATATTCTAAGCATTTAGAACACTTGTGAATAAAAACATTTTTCATTTTGTTATCCAGGGCATATATGTACAAATTTGTCGAATTTCCTCTAGTTGACCATGGGAGGAACATGAGTCTTTGATGTTGATGCCGGTTTGTTTATTGTAAAACAGTGGGCTAATCTGATTGGAAATTCCGTCTTTTAAAGTGAAATTACGGCTCTGTGAAGATCAGTAGTATACTGGAGTAAATAGCGTGTGTCTTTTGTACTTTCCAGCCAGTTCGGCTTCAATTATGTTATTCTATAGCTGTTTAACGATCATCCTTCTTCCATTACATATTTTCGGTGAGTTGATATTTCTGAGTAGTATGCTCAGAGATCCAATTTGAAGTCGGAGGCAGTGTAATGGCAAAGAGTTTAGAAATTTTGTAGGGAAGTTCACACTTTCAACATTTACCATCGTGTCGATCGATTTGTATATTCTGCCTTCACCAGGAATTTTCTTTTGAATATTAAAGTTGATATCATCGACAATATTATTTTCAGTTACTAAAATTGGGCTTTCAAACAGGAATCTGGATTAGTACAGTTGTTAAGAATGTCTGGATACATTTGGTCGATGAGTTCGTTTTCAGCAGTGACCATGGTGCAGAAATGACTGTTGAGTTCAATGAGGCTGGTCGTCGTGTCAGTAGGATACGTGCCTTCGCCTATTTGTAAAAGTTGTTGAGCAAAATGTGTTGTTGTTTCGTCTTTCGATAGTTTAACTTTCTTACTTTATATTAGTCGCAGTATTTGTATATCAGGCCAGAGATTATCTTTCTTAAGCAAGCATTGATTTCGTCTGCTGGTGTTGACTTGGGTATAACTGGGAGTGTTTGTCGAAAATCTACTGATAGTATGAGTAGAACTCCTCCCATCACTTCAGTGTTTCTTCATAAGGCTTTTATTGTTCTGTCCATGGCTTCCAGAGATTTTTTATATGCGATTGTGCGTCCGTCCCTGAAGATAACTTTAGCTTGCGTTAGAAGTTCACCCCGTCCAGATGCTCTTGAGATTTTGCGTACCGGAAATTGTTCAAATGGCTCAAATGGTTCAAATGGCTTTGAGTACTGTGAGACTTAACATCTGAGGTCATCAGTCCCCTAGACTTAGAACTACTTAAACCTAACTAACCTAAGGACATCACACACATCCATGCTCGAGGCAGGATTCGAACCTGTGACTGTAGCAGCAGCGCGGTTCCAGACTGAAGCGCCTAGAACCGCGCAGCCACAGCGGCCGGCCTGAAAATTGTGCTTCTGCTATATTCAACTGCAGTTGTAGGGCGGAAATAGGCAGTTCGTCCTCCTTTCATAAGTGTGGTTGCAATGCCTGATAAATTCCAGTGCAAGTGCAATGTGTTGTTTAGCACGTGTTTTAGCCAGCAACAGATTTTATTAGAAACGTTTTCCCAGTGCCGCCTGGTGCGTCCAATTTCGCCAGTGTTGTTGTCGATCCGGTCCATGACAGCGTTGTAAATTTCCTTTCGGTTGTCATTGAGGAGTGGTTTGTTGTGAGCAATGTATTGAAGTAGTTCGTTGATATTGTAGCTTTTTTCCTACGTAATTTCTAAGTTTAGCACACTGATATCATTCTTTTCGTGGTGCTTGCATTCCAGATTGCTAAACGTTTACCTTCTAGTCGAATGGGTGTTTTATTGAAGATGCTGTCGCTGAATTCGATGGTCAGTTCAGTACGAGCTTGCCGAATTGGACACTGGACGTCATCACTCGTACTCTCTTTGAAGAAGTACCGTAGCTGTTTTAGGTTCGATGGGTTACATGTTGTTAGAATTATTTCGAATAAGTCTCTCATTTGTTCTGCAGAGGCTATGAGTGAGGCTTCTTGTACTGTCAATTCCCAGTGGTTGTTTTCCAGTACTCCTAAGCATTGGCATGCTTCTCTGTACGTCTGCCATAGCTAACTGTCAACAGTCTTGAGATATGTGAAACTCGTTGGTCCCCATATTTCGTGTAGCAACATCCAGAGATAGAAACATTCGACGACGTTCCGATGTACGGTGTATACTCGTCCTAGAGCGCCAGTTTTCATGATTCCTGTATGATCTTCAACTTGAATTCCTTGTTTTCGTCGTTGAACGATTTTTTTGTTGCGTTCCACGTATAATGAGTAGGGACGTCGACGTATAGTAATGTTTTTGCGCATGGATCCGTTTCGAACATTTGGCAAAAAGCTGTTAATATTGTATTATGAGATGGTTCGCTAGCAGTTTTTCTGGCGGTGTCTTTTGTGATGTAAACTATCTCTCCATTCTTCAAATGTACTGCTAGATGTGGAACAGTTGGTTTGCGTTCGTGCATGTGAAAACCAAAAATCCGCCACAGTGCTCCGTTTCTTTTGATGTATCTTCCCGTTTGGTATATAATCTTTTCGTTTCTGTTTTGTTGTTCCCTGTCTTTGGCTGTTTGTAATTCTGTCATGTTCACATACTTAAAGACAAATCTGATGGAGTTCACTGAATTACAGTGTTCTACTTGTATGTGTGCTTGGAACATTTTGAAAGTAGTGTTTTATATGGTGCTACCGACTGATTACCTACTTTTAGTTCGTCACAGTCTCGTATTTGTATTTTTGCTTTGAAGTCACCGTTTTTGATGATCATCTTCTGTATTTGGGATAGCCACAAACTCCGGTATGCGTGTCATCCAAGTATGGTTTCGAGTATTTTTTTTTTGAACATTTTTCATCACTCATACACGGAGAATAGAAGTTTAGTGACTCGCATGGTCCGTGAATTAAGTTTTTCACTGCAATGTCATACACTTCCGGATCTTCTTGTGGATTGGGAAATTCAGCTTGGATGATTTTGTCGATATCCGTGGGACTAATTTCTGTCGTATAGCCATATGAGATTTTGTGAGTGAGGCAGGCGTCGTTCTTGCCATTTTTCTGTGTACATTCAGCATCTAACGGTTCAAAGACGTGGTATTTTATGGAGACTTCAATAAATCTCATTTGTTTTTGTCGACAAAAACTCGGGCTGTTATGTCATGTCGATGCATGGGGGCTCGTCCGTATCTTAGTTGTTCTTTGATTTTTGGCCACGACGGGTTGCATGTGAATACTATGAAGAGGTCAGGTCGTCCATATTTTCTTATGTGGGTCATGGTATCTTGAATGTATTCGTACATGTGTTTCTAAGTTCCTATGTACAAGGCGACAGTTATTGAACTATATGAAATAACATCGTCGTAACTTCTGAACGGTTTGCGTTAGGACATTCAAACTGCACGGTTGGCCTCGGGGCGTGATGGGAATTAGTACGCGCATGTATGGTTTGGTTTAGTGACGAAACCCACTTTCATTTGGATTGGATCTTCAATAAGCAAAATTGGCACATTTGGGGGACTGAGAATCCGCATTTCGCGATCGAGAAGTTTCTTCACCCTGAACAGATGACTGTGTAGTCTGCACGAAATAATCGGTGCGATATTCTTGATGGAACGGTGACTAGCGAACGGTACGTTAAGGTTCTGTAAGATGATTTCATCCCCTTTATAAAAATGACCCTGACTTCGACAAGATGTGGCTCATGCAATACGGAGCTCGACTCCATCGAAGCAGGAGGGTGCCAGAAGTCCTGGAGGAGCACTTTTGGGACCACATTCTGGCTCTGGGGTACTCAGAGGCCAGTGGCATGGGCCTCGATTGGTCGCCATTTTCTCCGGAGCTGAACACATGAGACTTTTTTTGTGGACCTATACTAAAGACAAGGTGTACAGAAGTAACCCCAAAACCATTCCTGAGCTGAAAACAGCCAGTCAGGAGGTCATAAATAGCATCGATGTGCTAACACTTCAGCAGAATTTCGCTATTCGTCTGCGCCACATCATCGCCAATGACAGCAGGCGTATCGAATATGTCATAAGCTAAATCCGAATATCTGTAGCGACGTTTGCATGTTGAATAATGTGCGTGCACGACGAGTTTGTAACCAATTTCCTTTTTTTCATATAGTTCAATAATTGTCACCGCGTATAAGAGGGTAAGATTACCATTTTTCCTATGTCGTCAATGTTGCTGTCATTTATGATTGTGTCTCGAAGGCCGGCCGGAGTGGCCGAGCGGTTCTAGGCGCTACAGTCTGGAACCGCGCGACCGCTACGGTCGCAGGTTCGAATCCTGCCTCGGGCATGGATGTGTGTGATGTCCTTAGGTTAGTTAGGTTTAAGTAGTTCTAAGTTCTAGGGGACTAATGACCTCAGAAATTAAGTCCCATAGTGCTCAGAGCCATTTGAGCCATTTTTTTTTTTTTTGTGTCTCGAAGGTGGATGTATTCTGTGCTTACTTTATTCTGAATCAGTTTTACGTAAAGAATCCGTTTTCTTTCTATTTTTACGTATGTATCTACCAGGAATTGTTGGAATAAACTCGAGTACTGAGATGTGACTGTATGTTTCCTTGTCTCTGATCATTAAGCGGTAAGCATAGAACTCCTTGGAAATGGTGTTTTTGTTTGTCTCTACGCCTGTTTCAGGTTAGATTTTTTTCACATTAAAATGATATCCGTCCTCTCCGTGCAGAAATCTTAATGGATATTGGAGGGCGTCGTATGAACGATGTGTCTCTGCCATGTGTTGTATTCCTTCTCTTCTTCTTTATACAATTATGTCACAGCTTGTGTTTTTATCGTCCACAATTAAGATGGCGACTTCGTCTATCTGAGGTACAGTAAATCGATGTTCGTGTCCTCCAGGTGGTCTTTTACCGTTTCGAATTAAAACTTTTCAGTCATCAGAAATCATTCGGTCTAGTCCTGTTTTGAATAAGTGAATCAGTTGATTGTATTCGTGTAAGATCCTCTGTACATCTCAGACTACTCGTCTCAATCGACTGATATTTGTGCTTCATTGATCAATTTCTGTTTCTTCATTTCCGATAATATATGCTTGCAGAAATCTATAGTCTTCGTTGGGTAGTGCGAGTAACGATACCATGTTGTGATATATTTGTCCTTGGATGGAAAAAACATAATCGATTTCATCTTTGTTAGTGTTGATCTAAACGACATCGAAAGAAGTCATTTGGAAGCAAGAGTTGCATGCGTTTACATTTTGAAGAAAGTGTTTTGATTCCGGAGTTTACCAGGTCATGTAATGCAAAAATGCCTACTAAGGTACTTCTAGTGGTGGTAATCGAGTTTTTCCATTCATGCGACAGAATTCTGGTGTTTCTCTATCGAATGTTTTCGCATTGCAAAATTGGCAGATGTTATCCATTTTTCCTATTACAATGTGTTTCTGTTTGTTGCATTCTTTCGTCAGGTCGTAGTGGAATGCCTGATTTGTTAGGTTGTACTGTGTACTTGTACGCGCTTCTCGTAGGGTGATATTTTCATGGCTGTCTTGAGTTCTCAGTCCTCTATTATAAGATTGTGTCGCATTTCTTGATTCTTCAGTCCGTTCAAATGGTTCAAATGGTTCTGAGCACTATGGGACTTCACTGCTGTGGTCATCAGTCCCCTAGAACTTAGAACTACTTGAACCTAACTAACCTAAGGACATCACACACATCCATGCCCGAGGCAGGATTCGAACCTGCGACCGTAGCGGTCACGCGGTTCCAGACTGTAGCGCCTAGAACCACACGGCCACTCCGGCTGGCTCAATCCGTTCAATTCGTTGTTTTTGGTTTCTCTGAGAACTGGCAAGATCTACTCCACTTTTACGTCGAGAGTAGTCTAAAATGTAAATCAAATCAACTGTATCGCTTTGACTATTCGCACTGTTGTCATTCACTCCCCACACTACTTTGTAGTCCCACCAGTGCCGAATTCCATAACATACCAAAAAGGCTTCGAATAGTCTACAATGTTCCGGTATATTCCACAACATTCGAGAGGTTCTTGAACGTTCACAATGAGCTGCGATGTTCCGTACTATTCTCGAACATTCTGGAATCTTCCCTAATGTTCCAGACTATTCCCGAACACCCCAGAACAACCCGGATCATTGAGGAACATTCCAGAATATACTGGAATGTTGTGGAATGCTCTCCAATACTCTCAAATGATCTGGCATTTTCTCGAATACTCTTAAATATTCTGGGATGTTCTAGCAATTTCTAGAGGGCGAAATTCCCAGCCCTTATATTTTCAAAAGCACGCCCTTCAGGTATAAATGGGAACCTCCTTCATGGGTGGGGATCAGAGGGCTACCACAGCATATAACTGCCTTGGTCGTACCAGGACTCATTTCTGAGCTTTACTGGCACGCACATTTTATCCTTATTGTTGTTGTTGTTGTTGTTGTCTTCAGTCCTGAGACTGGTTTGATGCAGCTCTCCATGCTACTCTATCCTGTGCAAGTTTCTTCATCTCCCAGTACTTACTGCAGCCTACATCCTTCTGAATCTGATTAGTGTATTCATTTCTTTGTCTCCCTCTACGATTTTTACCCTCCACACTGACCTCCAATGCTAAATTTGTGATACCTTGATGCCTCAGAACGTGTCCTACCAACCGGTCCCTTCTTCTTGTCAAGTTGTGCCACAAACTCTTCTTCTCCCCAATTCTATTCAGTACCTCCTTATTATTTATGTGATCTACCCATCTAATCTTCAGCATTCTTCTGTAGCACCACATTTCGAAAGCTTCTTTTCTCCTCTTGTCGAAACTATTTATCGTCCATGTTTCATTTCCATACATGGCTACACTCCATACAAATACTTTCAGAGACGACTTCCTGACACTTAAATCTATACTCGATGTTAACAAATTTCTCTTCTTCAGAAATGCTTTCCTTGCCATTGCCAGTCTACATTTTATATCCTCTCTGCTTCGACCATCATCAGTTATTTTGCTCCCCAAATAGCAAAACTCCTTTACTACTTTAAGTATCTCATTTCGTAATCTAATTCCCTCAGCAACATCGGACTTAATTCGACTACATTCCATTATCTTCGTTCTGCTTTTGTTGATATTCATCTTATATCCTCCTTTCAAGACACTGTCCATTCCGTTCAGTTGCTCTTCCAAGTCCTTTGCTGTCTCTGACAGAATTACAATGTCATCGGCGAACCTCAACGTTTTTATTTCTTCTCCATGGACTTTAATACCTCCTCCGAATTTTTCTTTTGTTTCCTTTACTGCTTGCTCAATATACAGATTGAATAACATCGGGGAGAGGCTACAACCCTGTCTCACTCCCTTCCCAACCGCTGCTTCCCTTTCATGCCCATCGACTCTTATAACTGCCATCTGGTTTCTGTACAAATTGTAAATAGCCATTCGCTCCCTGTATTTTACCCCTTCCACCTTTAGAATTTGAAAGAGAGTGTTCCAGTCAACATTGTCAAAGCTTTCTCTAAGTCTACAAATGCTAGAAACGTAGGTTTGCCTTTCCTTAACCTATTTTCTAAGATAAGTCGTTGGGTCAGTATTGACTCACGTGTTCCAACATTTCTGCGGAATCCAAACTGATCTCCGCCGAGGTCGGCTTCTACCAGTTTTTCCATTCGCTCTGTAAAGAATTCGCGTTAGTATATTGCAGCTGTGACTTATTAAACTGATAGTTCGGTAATTTTCACATCTGTCAACACCTGCTTTCTTTGGGATTGGGATTATTATATTCTTCTTGAAGTCTGAGGGTATTTCGCCTGTCTCATACATCTTGCTCACCAGATGGTAGAATTTTGTCAGGACTGGCTCTCCCAAGGCCGTCAGTAGTTCCAATGGAATGTTGTCTACTCCCAGGGTCTTGTTTCGACTCAGGTCTTTCAGTGCTCTGTCAAACTCTTCACGCAGTATCGTATCTCCAATTACATCTTCATCTACATCCTCTTCCATTTCCATAATATTGTCCTCAAGTACACCGCCCTTGTATAGACCCTCTATATACTCCTTCCATCTTTCTGCTTTCCCTTCTTTGCTTAGAACTGGGTTTCCATCTGAGCTCTTGATATTCATACAAGTGGCTCTCTTTTCTCCAAAGGTCTCTGTAACCTCCCACAAAATATAAAATAATGAAAATTGTGCCAAATGTAGCCTCGCCACAAAAATTAATTATTAAATTAAAATGTGGGTCAAGTGTACTATTATTAAATTAAATGAATTTTTAAATAATGTAACCTCTGAACAAAATTGGCTCCAATTTATAGTCGCTGTGCAAAGAATGCCTTCACACTTAATATTCCCACAAAATTCTTTTCTTATTTAATGTCAAGTTCGGGATAGAAAAATTCCTAAACACCAAAATTAATAAAAAAGTTTAGTAACCTGATAAATTTTATAAGGACAGCAGCGCTGACCTTCGGCCCTGTATTCTGAATAAAAAAGCAAAACATTCTTGCCTTAATAAAACTGCAATTATATCCACTCTTAATTACTCATTTTTCGACACAGCTTCTTGCATTGCTGGCATATATATAGATATATTTTTTGATTATTGGAAGGAATGGTCATGCATTTGAAATATTCTTTAGATTGAAATTAATGCTTTTCTTTAAAAGAGTTGCTTTATATTATAAAAATTATTATTGGGGCATTTCTTCTGAACAAATTAAATTACAATTAACATACATTATTAAATATGCGCAAGGCTGCTTCTTTACATTCTGCAACAATACTCATCCACCAGAGTCGCAAGCAGAGCGCACAGCCAACCCATGCCGACTCCCGCCGACTAGCATGGACTGACAACTACTCGCTACTACTGTCGACTGCTAACTACTACTGTCGACTCGCGCGGTCAAGCGCAGACTAGCAACAGCTAACGATAAACTACTCTCTGGTCACAGATTCTGTCATGCCTCGCCCATCGCTGGCAATGTATACATCTTACATAACCTTCCACTGGGGGGGGGGGGGGGGCAAAAATTTGGCAGCGATGGTGAGTCAATTGGACTTGCCATGAGCAACAAATTTTTCTTAACTAAGTTTACAATCACAGAATATATACTTATATATAGGTGCAGAACATGAAATAAAATATAGTGCACATGCACTGAGTACAGAACATATCAGGCAATGACAAAACGTATAAAGAATGAGTACAAATCATATTAACAAATGACATAAAGTGCACACGCACTGTAATTCAGAACATATCAGGAAATCACCAAATGTATAGGCAATGAATAAACATAATGAGTACAAATCATATTGACAAATGACATAAAGTGCACACGCACTGTAGTTCAGAACATGTCAGCAAATCACAAAATGTATATGCAATGAATACAAATCATATTAACAAAATGACAAAAGTGCACACGCACCGTAGTACAGAACATATCAGGAAATCACAAAATGTATATGCAATGAATACAAATCATATTAACAAAATGACAAAAGTGCACACGCACTGTAGTACAGAACATATCAGGAAATCACAAAATGTAAAGGCAATGAATACAAATCATATTAACAAATGACATAAAGTGCACACGCACTATAGTTCAGAACATATCAGCAAATCACAAAATGTATATGCAATGAATAGAAATCATGTTAACAAATGACAAAAGTGCACATGCACTGTAGTTCAGAAGATATCAGCAAATCACAAAATGTATACGGAATGAGTACAAATCACACTAGTAAATGACAAAAGTGCACACGCACTGTATATACTTTTCTTTACTATGTTACAAGAATTAGGATAGGAAAGGGAAGGATTTCATCATGGTTGTAGCACTTTAGGTTGCACCCAGCTGCACTGAAAGTCCATATCTTTCTACAGAAGCACAACACCAAGTGAGACAATCTGAAGATCTTTTCTTTGAAGTATTAATCAGTGTAGCCAAGACACTGAAATGTCGTAGTAATATTCCATGTTATCATTTTGGTAGTACATTAGGAACACCAATTAGTGGGACCATAATAACATTTCCATCGCTCAAGGTAGTGGACAGCATGTCATGTCAACACCACGTTCTTGTAAAGTACATCAACGTAGAATTAGTGCAAAAACCAAATATAGTGCTCCATGATCATGAGGATAGACAGGACAAATGGATATTGCAGTAATTTCTGGTAATTAGGTCAGAAGGTGAAGGACATTAAGTCACATACTAGTCTTCATTGAGAATTATACTAGGCTAACAACTGATTTGAGTAATTGGTGGCACTCATCGCCCAGTTACTGAACATTTCTGTACCATGTATGTAGTATTACAGAATAATGTTCATAAATCGTTTGTTTACAGAGAACATTGGCACTCATTGCCCAGCTACAAACCATCAGAAGTCATCATTCAAAACAGGAGCTAATAAATGGCATAGTATTACAGAATAATGTTCATAAATCGTTTGTTTACAGAGAACATTGGCACTCATTGCCCAGCTACAAACCATCAGAAGTCATCATTCAAATCACAAGCTAATAAATGGCATAGTATTACAGAATAATGTTCATAAATCGTTTGTTTACAGAGAACATTGGCACTCATTGCCCAGCTACAAACCATCAGAAGTCATCATTCGAAACAGGAGCTAATAAATGGCATAGTATTACAGAATTCACTTAACTATAGTAATCATTGGCATCATAGGTCATCTTCTTACAGTAATCAGTGGCATTCATTGGCCAGTTACAAAGAATTTTTTTGTGTATTATTCAGAGGTCATCATTCAAAATGAGTTAATTATTGGCATAGGATTTATACATAATTAATCTAATTATAGTAATCATTGGCATCATAGGTCATCTTATTACAGTAATCAATGGCATTCATTGGCCAGTTACAAAGCATTTTTTTGTGCGAGCAATGCATTGCGTTAGGATCCATAATTAATAACAATATTTGCTTTTGAGTTATTGCTGCAAATGAAGACGTGTAACGTCATTCGTCATGAGTCAGCTGTAGCAAGGTTACGAAAGAAGTAGAGTATATGTGATCACATTCATAAATGACATAGGTTTAATGAACAACTGCTTATAGCACATTAATTTCATGAATAATTTCTCCTGCAAAATATACAAAAATTGGATTATTAAACTGAAAGAAGAAACGCATATTATGCTGAAAAGTAGTGAACTTCGAATTAACAGGTAGTGAAATGTGTATAAAAAATATATGTGTTCTCTAGCTGTCCTTTCCAAAACGTTCAGTCATCATACCATGCGATATAAGACATACTGTCAAAACGAACTGCAACAAATACTTAAATAACTACATAGCATAAATACATAAACTTCAACATTATCCTCATCTGTAAAGAAAAAAAACTTCATTATCCATATTATCATAACTCCATTATTATCATCACCTGTAAAGAAAAACTTCATTATCCATAGTAGTATATTCTTCATCATTATTCATCACCATTCATTATCATCTGCAAAAAAGTCACTTCATTACCCATTATACAACTATTCTTAATTTCTAGCATATTTCATCACTAAAACTAAGATGTGTAGTTCTGTCTGACAGCCTGCATCAATCGCCTCGTATTCTGAAAGAAAAAATTAGTTAAGACTGCTATTCTACGATGTGTATAGTATATTCTTGTTAATGCTTGTTAATTCTGATCCATTTACTCTTCCTCACGAGGTAATGCATCTTCTTTCGTTCATTCCGAAGGTGAAATTCCCATGTCTGTTTTTTTTTTATTTACACGTTATTGCTTTCTGAAAATGATGAACAAAGATTAATGTCTTGCATTTAAATCATATACCCACTAAATAAAAACTGATTTATAGTAACATAATTGGGCATACAGCATAGCATGACAGAAAACGTAATATGTCAAAAATATAGACAGTGTTCAGAGGCAAAAATGTACACAGTGTATCACAATGTAGCAGCAAAAACAAAACAAAAAAAATATATATATATATATATCATAAGGCAATATGTCAAAGTCAACTGGTGTTTGTTATATCTTAAATATTTCATAGTGCATACAAACAAAACAGGAAAACAATCATACATACATAAAAAATGGAAAATATGCACAGTCTGATGTGTAACGACAAGAAGAGCGATCTGCTAACCTTACCTTGCCGGGCACTTGCCAAGAAAAAATACGATAATCATCAGTAAGTGTTCATGTGAATATAATTGCATAAGTGATCATAAAAAAATTAGGAAATGGCATTACAGTACGATAAATCATAAAGTATGTTCATTCAATAAAAGGTTTGATGTGGGAGACTTGGTGGTTCCCTTTGGTTTTTCTGGTTCTCAAAGTTTCGACGTGTACTACATTGGGGTGAGGAATGCTGCGAATCCGATATGGACCTGCGTAGAGAAGTTCAAATTTACTGCATCTACTCTTTCCTCTGTTGGATAAATAGTGTGAACGTACTAATATCTTCTGTCCAATGTGAAAGTCACGGCGTGTACAATCCTGTTTTTGCTGTCTCCTCCGGCGCTCTGCAGCACGTTTGATGTTGTTCAGCGCAATGTCAATTATTTCATGGTGTCGTAGTCGACGCGATGTAGGAAAGGTTACTAATTCTTTAATTTTGTTAGGTGGTTCAACATTTTTCAGTATAACAGACAGAGATAGCATAGTAGATTCATTTGGTATGGAATTAATTACATCCTGGAATGAGAGTATGTGTGTGTCCCAATCAATATGTCTCTTATGGCAGTATATTCTACACAGTTTACCAATTTCTTTCATTAATCGTTCACAAGGGTTCGAAGAAGCATGGTACCTGGATATATAGATCGGAGAAATGTTTCTAGCTCGTAACATACGTGTCCATATAGCAGATCGAAACTGTGATCCATTGTCGGAAATTACTTTCAACACATGCCCTACATGAAATAGAAAATGTTTTACAAATGCTTTCGAAACAGTTTTAGCAGTAGCTTTGCGTAACGGAGTGAAGGTAACAAATTTTGAAGTGAGTTCAACAGCGACAAAGATGTAGCAAAAACCTCTATTAGTTCTGGGAATCGGACCAAAAATGTCTACAGCGGCCATATGTCTCAATTTAACAGGTACAATGGGATGTAATGGAGGAATATGTGAAGTCGTGTCTGATTTAGCTTTCTGGCAGATTTTGCATGACGCTAAAACTCGTCGAATACGTTTCTCCATGTTGGTAAAATAACAGTTCTGTCTCAGTATAAGAAAACATTTTCTTGCTCCATAATGTGCGTGACTTAAATGAGTATACCAGATTAATTTGTCAATAAGTTCATCAGGAATGCATAATAACCAATTGTTGCTGTCAGGATGAGAGCGGCGAAACAGAATATTATTGCGTACAGTGTAATGGTTTCTAATGGTAACATTATTCCTATCTTGCCATAGGTGTTTAATTTCTTTCCATACGTTGTCTTTGCTCTGCTCTTGTGGTATGTCTTGTAATGACGACGAAATGAAATTTTCAAATGCAACTTGTTGAATGTACATGACGCTGAAATTTGCTTTGCAGAAGTTGGTTGCGATGTCTTGCTGATTGTTGCTGAGAGAACGGGATAGTGCGTCTGCTACAATATTTTGTGTGCCGGGAATGTGAACAATTGTGAAATTAAATTCCTGCAAATAAAGTTTCCATCTACTTAATCTGTCGTGTGTAAATATAGCCGAAAGTAAAAATTGTATCGCTCTATGATCTGTGTAAACGGTAGTGAGTCTTCCATAAAGAAAATGTCTAAATCTGGTAAAAGCCCATACAACACATAATGTTTCAAGTTCTGTAACAGAATAATTTCGTTCAGCAGGTGAAAGAATGCGACTTGCAAAAGCGATGTTTTTAATTACTGTACAACCATCTTCTTCAATTTCCTGAAAAATATGTACGCATAAAGCGGTGTTACAACTGTCGGTGGCAATGGAAAAATTTCTAGTAAGATCTGGGTGCGATAAAAGTGGTGCATTCAACAATGCTTCTTTCAGGTTCAAAAATTCAGAATGTGCTTGCTTATCCCAGGACCAAATAGTGTTTTTACCTGTCAATTGACATAATCTAGGGGTGTCTAAAGCAGAGTAATGAATAAATTTACGAAAAAAGTTAAACCCAAAAAGCTACGTAGTTGTTTCTTCGTCGTAGGAACAGTAATGTCACGTAGAGCTTGAAGTTTTTCCGGGTCAGGCGTAATGCCCTCTGCTGAAATTACATGTTCAAGAAATTTTATAGAAGTTTTGCCAAAGTGCGATTTACTGAGATTAACTGTGAGTCGTTGTGCACGAAAAGTTTGCAACAGTTGTTCAAGAATCAGATTGTGTTCAGACCAGTTAGCTTCTGCAATAAGAATGTCGTCTACGTACGTTGTATTCAAACCGCGAATAAAAGCTGCTGAAGAAATTGTTAAACCGAACGGTAATTTACAAAATTGATAACAGTCACCAAAACAGAGAAATGCTGTGTACTTTCTGCAGTTCGGATGGAGTTGAATTTGCCAAAATCCCGATTTCAAATCTAATGTGGAATAAATAGCAGTACCATGAAATTTCTGTAGTAGTTCTTCTAGTGTCTGTGGGCGATCTGTTTCATTAATAATAATGTCATTGAGGTGACGCGAATCAAGTACGAGGCGAAGTGAACCATCTTTTTTTTTTAACTATATGGAGCGGGTTTATGTACAGACTAACTGCCGGTTCAATAATTCCTTGGTCAAGCATAGCTTGCAACTCTTTCTTAACTTGTTCTCTATGAATATGCGGAATGGGATAATGCTTGGCTTTAAATGTGTCGTGCTGTTTAACTTGAAATTCATACATAAAACCGGACATAGTACCAGGAATGTTGTCAAAAACTGGAGCTTGCTGTAAAAGAATTTTATGTAATTGCGTGCGTTCGTCGTCTGTATTTGCACAGCTCTGTTTAACTTTATCAGAAATTATCTGTATAACGTCATAGTCGGCTTCGTCTGGAGTATTATAATTGTGTACGTACGTATCTGTGAACAATGTGGAATTACAGTCTATGTTACGTGATACGGAAATGACCTCTGTCCGATTAATTGTTTGTTCTTCTGCAGATAGAGTGTGCTGAAATTCTAAAGCTAGTTGTACATTTTCATCCTTCAACATTAAATAGGAATTTTGAAAGTCAATAATCGCATCGTGTTGTACCAGAAAATACGTACCTAAAATAATGTCTGTCGTCAATAAGGGAACAATCCAAAAATTTGAGTGAAATGTGTGACCTGCAATACAAAATGATAAATGCGTCTGTAATTTTACATCTACTCCATTACTAGATACCGCTCCTTGTACTTTCGTTTTGCCTAATGGTAACGTAGGATAGGTACTCTCTTTGTTACACTCGTTGAAAGTTTCCTCATTTATTACTGACATAGGTGATACAGAATCGATTACTGTTGAAAATTTCGATGATCCTATTTTTACTTCGATAACAGGGTGTGAAATGGTTTTTTGAACAACTGGTCTTTCCTGCAAAAGAGTGTCTCGGATGTCGTCAAAAGTAATAAAATTTTCATGAACAACATTCTGTGTATCTGAAGTATTGCTTGCGTTACTGGAAGATGCAACCTTTACTGTATCTAGTCAAATTCTATCAGACGTGTTATTATTTTCAGGAGAATGCTGTGGCATTTCGACTATTTGAACTGTTCTGTTATTTCTTCCAGACGTATTACGTTCTGGATGATACCTACTGTCTGGTTCATTCATGATAATATGTTGTTGCTGATCTTCTTGCTGCTGATAAGATCGACTGTTATTAAATGTACGCTGAAAATTGTGCTCATTGTTTTTACGCCTGTCGTGATAGTCATTTCTATACGGTACATTGCGATAGGAATTGAAATAGTGTGTTTTCTGTACATACTGATTCCCTTGTTGCTGTGCGTTACTATTTGTTGGGGCCGACGCTATACGCGTACGCGGCGAAACATTAAAGCCTGGCTGACCTTGCACACTGCATTGTTGGTTAGGTAATCTAACCGGTTGGTTTTGTTGCTTTTGCGGAGAAAAATGTCTATTGTTACCAAAATGTGGTTCCTGTTGCTGATAATTTTGACGATACTGATAATTAAAATTTTGTCTGTTATTAAAGTTCTGGTGGTTGTCGTTCCTGAATCGTCTATTACCTTTACTATTGAAATTGCGTGGCTGATCGTAATTGCTGTATGTTTGTTGACCTTGGTTATATGAAAAATTTTTGTTTATAAAGGAATAATCTGATTGCTGCACTTCCAAAAGCTGTAACAGATCTCTGAATGCCGAAATATTTTCCTTCTGCTGACCCGTTAAAAGTGACACTCTTAATGTTCGTGGTAATTTAGAAATACATAATTGAATAAGTGCAGATTCACTGTATGGTTCACTTAAGTATTGGTTTTGTTGGACCATGTGTTCAAAACATTGCGTGACACTGGGAAAATTTGTGTTCTCATAATTCGGTAAACTAATTAGTTGATCCTTAATTCCGCGCTGTGTCGTCTTCGGCCAATACGCTGACAGAAAAGCATTCTGAAATTCTTCTACCGAGTAACATTGTCTCGCGATCGGTCTCATACGAGTTGCCGGTTCGCCTTCCAAAAAACTGCAAATAAATTCAAGTTTGTGCGTTACAGGCCAAGTCGGTGGAAAAGCAAAGCTAAATTGTTGTATCCAATCCAAGGGGTGGATCTGTGTTCTGTCATTTTTAAATACTTTAAATTTTCTCACTGACAGAAAATGTTTGTAATCAAAATTATCGTCTCTGTACGTCTGAACAGGTTCACGATTGTATGAGAATCTATTTGTCTGTGACTGTTCGAAATCTAGGTCATGTACTCTCTGTAAATTACCTAACCCAGATAGCACAGTAAGCCGGTTTCAAACTTGTTTCCAGCTGTAAAGTTCAAGTATATAAGCTTGATCAAAGCTGGAATATTCAAGCCTGTTAGCTGGATTCTAGCTTGAAATAAACATCAAAGTTGGCAGAGTTCAAGCTATATTTCAAGCTTGACTTATCAAGCTTGGCTCCAGCTGTATCTACACACGTGGAATACAGCCTGGTATTTACAGCTTGTTTTAAGCTATATAAATATTAATCTGAATTTATTGAACCTAATTAATTACGTTACGTAATATTTAACATTTGTAACATTAACGTACCGAACTGTTTTCTAGTATAAAAACAAACTTGTCAACGAACCACAACCATTAACGCGCGTTACAAAGGTAAAATGGCCGTAAACGTAACTTTACGTTACGTAATATTTAACATTTGTAACATTAACGTACTGAACTGTTTTCTAGTATAAAACAAACTTGTCAACAAACCACAACCATTAACGCGCGTCACAAAGGTAAAATGGCCGTAAACATAGCAAGGCTCAGAAAAGTAAATAAAATAAGATAAAACAGAACTGGAGACAGCCACACTCAAACCAAACTCCGCGCGGTCATGACGTCACACACAACACCCTTACGTCACGGCTTATAAACGCTTGTGGCGCTTCCCGTGGACGTCTATGGAAGCTATGCTGCGCGCGCATCTGCTGTACAGCCTTCCAGGGAAATTACAGTTTATTTCAAGCTTGGGAAAATTATTTTAATTCAAGCTAAATTTTTACAGCTTGATGTAAACTGTGTAACAAGTTGATTTTTCAATCTTGAATTTTCAACTGAACCTAAACTCAATACCCACCTTGAAACAACACAGGTTGATTTTTCAATCTTGAATTTTCAACTGAACGTAAACTCAATATCCACCTTGAAATAAGCTTGAGTGCTAGCTGGGTAAATTATACTGGCTGTGCGAGTCTGACAAATGTTTGCAAAGTGGCGTTTGCTGTGATGTGTTAAACGCTGAAACATTTTCCATCTCTGTTACCTCTTGCTGTAAAGTTGACAATTTTTTACGTAATGTATTATTAGAAGAATCTATCTCACTGATCGTCTGCTGTAAATTTTGGAATTCAGGTGTTTGATTAAACGAAATCGGTGAAGTATCGTCTGATTTGCTGTCATTATTACTTTCAATAACGTCAATACGACTGGCTAATTCATCATATTGTTCAGTCAGTATTTTTACCTGATCATCGTTTTTAGCGTCAGAAGCATTAGTTTGTTTTTGTATTTTACGTGTGGTTTCGTTCAATTTTTTAACGTCAGCTTTGATGACATCGGAATCCTGTGTTAGTTCTAATTGTTCGAGTCTGTCGGTCACTGTCTGAAAGTCTACTGTGTGTGTATCTGTCTTTGTTTTAAGATCGGAAATTTCATCACGCAATTCGGTGTTCAACTGTTTGATTGTATTAATTTCGTCTGATACAGTAGCAATATTGTTGTCTACGTATGTTTTTGCTTTCGCAAACAATTTACGTTTATCTTTCTGTCTCTGTGCGGTAATTGTTTCCATGACTTGTCGTTTTACTTTATTTTGTTCCTGTATAAATTTACGGAAACGCGTATCACTGTTTTGAAGGTGATGATTAAAACGTTCGTCAATTTGACTGTTTTGTTGGTCGAATTTCGCGTCTACTTTTGCATCCAGTGTGCGTGAAAGTTCTGCTGTCATTAATTTAAACTCGTCGCGTAACTGTGTTGCTTTTTCAGAGCATTGTTTACCGACTGCACAATTTCGTCTCTAAGTGATTCTGTTGTAGCTGTTTGCATATCCCTTAATTCTTGAGCAACAAGCTGGGCAGCGTTCATTGTAACAGAACGTCCCGCGTCATCAATTGTCGTCAAATTAACAGAGGACACAACTGAATTTATTTGTTCATCATTAGGATAAAAATCATTATTATTGGTCGGTACGCACTGATTGTCAGTAAACGGAGGATTGTCATCATTACACTGAGTGTCGCAAATATTATCGGTCAAATTATTAGAGTCGGCTATTTCACTCATTACACATCGCGATGTACTATTAACAGTTTTTCGCGGCATTTTCTCACAAATCGAAATTAAGCACAAAAATGAAACAAAGACAATGCAAAAATGCAACAAACACAATCACAAGAAAGAGCAACAAATTGCCGATGATCTGTGAAAGAAAGAGTGGCAAATTAGTAAATGCGTTGCGCCAGATTCAAACTACATTAAGGTAAATAAGAGCAGATATATGACTACTTCTCAGAAGATTCACAAAGAAATACGATCCTGGCCGGATGTCGCCAAGTGTAACCTCCCCACAAAGAAAAATGACAATAAAAAATGTAAATGTGCCTAGTGTAACCTCCCCACAGAAATTATTAATTCAATGAAAATATGTGAGCCAAGTGTAGCCTCCCAATACAATTATTAAATTAAATGAATTTTTAAATAATGTAACCTCTGAACAAAATTGGGTCCAAATGCATTCACACTTAATATTCCCACAAAATTCTTTTCTCATTTAATGTCAAGTTCGGAATAGAAAAATTCCTAAACACCAAAATTAATAAAAAAGTTTAGTAACCTGATAAATTTTATAAGGACAGCAGCGCTGACCTTCGGCCCTGTATTCTGAATAAAAAAGCAAAAAATTCTTACCTTAATAAAACTGCAATTATATCCGCTCTTAATTACTCATTTTTCGACACAGCTTCATGCAATGCTGGCGTATATATATATATATATATATATATATATATATATATATATATATATATATATATATATGTATATATATTTTTATTATTGGAAGGAATGGTCATGCATATTCTCTAGATTGAAATGAATGCTTTTCTTTAAAAGAGTTGCTTTATATTATAAAAATTATTATTGGGGCATTTCTTCTGAACAAATTAAATTACAATTAACATACATTATTAAATATGTGCAAGGCTGCTTCTTTACCTTCTGCAACAATACTCATCCACCAGAGTCGCGAGCAGAGCACACAGCCGACCCATGCCGACTCCCGCCGACTAGCACGAACTAACAACTATTCGCTACTACTGTCGACTGCTAACTACTACTGTCGACTCGCGCGGTCAAGCGCAGACTAGCAACAGCTAACGATAAACTACTCTCTGGTCAGAGATTCTGTCATGCCTCGCCCATCGCTGGCAATGTATACATCTTACATACAAGTAGCTCTCTTTTCTCCAAAGGTCTCTTTAATTTTCCAGTAGGCAGTATCTATATTACCCCTAGTGAGATAAGCCTCTACATCCTTACATTTGTCCTCTAGCCATCCCTGCTTAGCCATTTTGCACTTCCTGTCGATCTCATTTTTGAGACGTTTGTATTCCTTTTTGCCTGCTTCATTTACTGCGTTTTTATATTTTCTCCTTTCATCAATTAAATTCAATATTTCTTCTGTTACCCAACGATTTCTACTAGCCCTCGTCTTTTTACCTACTTGATCCTCTGCTGCCTTCACTACTTCATCCTTCAGAGCTACCCATTCTTCTTCTACTGTATTTCTTTCCACCATTCCTGTCAATTGTTCCCTTATGCTCTCCCTGAAACTCTGTACAACCTCTGGTTTAGTCAGTTTATCCAGGTCCCATCTCCTTAAATTCCCACCTTTTTGCAGTTTCTTCAGTTTTAATCTACATTTCATAACCAACAGATTGTGGTCAGAGTCCACATCTGCCCCTGGAAATGTCTTACAATTTAAAACCTGGTTCCTAAATCTCTGTCTTACCATTATATAATCTATCTGATACCTTCTAGTATCTGCAGGATTCTTCCATGTATACAACCTTCTTTTACGATTCTTGAACCAAGTGTTAGCTATGATTAAGTTATGCTCTGTGCAAAATTCTACCAGGCGGCTTCCTCTTTTATTTCTCTCCCCCAATCCATATTCACCCACTATGTTTCCTTCTCTCCCTTTTCCTACTCTCGAATTCCAGTCACCCATGACTATTAAATTTTCGTCTCCGTTCACTGCCTGAATAATTTCTTTTACCTCATCATACATTTCATCAATTTCTTTATCATCTGCAGAGCTAGTTGGCATATAAACTTTTACTACTGTAGTAGGCATGGGCTTCGTGTCTATCTTGGCCACAATAATGCGTTCACTATGTTGTTTGTAGTAGCTTACCCGCACTCCTATTTTTTTATTCATTATTAAACCTACTCCTGCATTACCCCTATTTGATTTTGTATTTATAACCCTGTATTCACCTGACCAAAAGTCTTGTTCCTCCTGCCACCGAACTTCACTAATTCCCACTATATCTAACTTCAACCTATCCATTTCCCTTTCTAAATTTTCTAACCTATCTGCCCGATTAAGGGATCTGACATTCCATGTTCCGATCCGTAGAACGCCAGTTTTCTTTCTCCTGATAACGACGTCCTCTTGAGTAGTCCCCACCCGGAGATCCGAATGGGGGACTATTTTACCTCCGGAATATTTTATCCAAGAGGACGCCATCATCATTTAACCATACAGTAAAGCTGCATGCCGTCGGGAAAAATTACGGCTGTAGTTTCCCCTTGCTTTGAGTCGTTCACAGTAGCAGCACAGCAAGGCCGTTTTGATTAGTGTTACAAGGCCAGATCAGTCAATCATCCGGACTGTTGCCCCTGCACCTACTGAAAAGGCTGCTGCCCCTCTTCAGGAACCGCACGTTGTCTGGTCTCTCAACAGATACCCCTCCATTGCGGTTGCACCTACGGTAGGGCCATCTGTATCGCTGAGGCACGCAAACCTCCCCACTAACGGCAAGGTCCATGGTTCATGGGGGTACGGTTTTATCCTTACTTTTATAATATATATTGATAATATTTAAATAATAATTTGCATTAAATTCTTTACACCTGAAACTTCTTTCACTTGACTTTCAGTATTAGTCAAGAATGAATAACATTTAGAAAATTTCAATTTTAATTAGTATAAGCCCAAACATTTCAGGTGGGTGGGGGGTTGAGAAGGGGAATAGACCTCCTGTGCGCCTTCCTACAATACGGGCCTGACCGCACTGGTGGACGAACGGAACACACTAATACAAGAATTCCTTACCAACCTTGTGGCTAGCGTGATGGCACGTTACAGATCAACCATTGTTATCCACGATGATCGAACATACACCTTGTTAAGAACCGTGTCTCACCTCTCGTAGTGCCCAGGGCCATCATTAATTGAGGTGACTTCAGTGTCAGTATTGTCTTTGAATAAAACTGTCATTTCTCTTTGTCTGATTGCGTGTTTCTTTCAGTTAACCCTCCGTACTATACTGTAGGAGCTCTTTCCATGTATGGTCCAAGTTCAAACGAGATATGATAGTTGACAGTGACACATTTACATGATTAATCTGCTATTCAAAATCAAGTTCCTGCCAGAGGTTTCATTGAAGCAAACTGAAGTTATATCTTCACCATTCAGGCTCTGATTTCTCTTTTTTTGTTATTATGATTATTTCTCCCTATGTACGTGGGCGCCAACAAAATGTTTTCACACTCTGAGGAGAAAATTGGTGATTAAAATTTCATGAGAAGATCTTGCCACAACGAAAAACACCTTTGTTATAATGATTTCCACTCTAATTCGAGTATCCTTGGCAATCTTTGGCCTGTTTCGTGATAATACAAAATGAGCTGCCATTCTTTGACGTTTTTTCGAAGTCGTCCGTCCTATCTGATGTGGGTAGCAAACTACACAACAATACTCCAGAAGAGAGCGAACAAGCATAGTATAAGCAGGCTTTTTAGTAGACCAGAGTGTTCTGCCTATAAATCGTAGTCTTTCGCTTAATTTCCCCACAACATTATCTATGTGTCGTTCCAATTTGTGTTATTCATAATTGTAAGTATATAGTCGCAATGACAGTTTTTAGATTTCTATGATTTACCATGTAACCAAAATTCATTTTAGTAATCATGTGGCTGACAGCGCACTTTTCATTATTTAGACTAATTGCCATTTTTCACACCATAAAGGTGTCTTGTTTAAATCGTTTTGCAAAATGTGTTGATCTCCTGATGATTTTACGAGAAGGTAAACGACAGTATCACCTGCAAATAATCTAAGAGGGTTGCTCATATTGTCTCCTAAATCGTTTATGGTAGATCAGAAACATTAGAGAGTCTGTAAGACTTCCTTGACTAACGACAGATATTACTTCTGCTTTAATCGATTATTTTCCGTCAGCTACTATGAACTGTAACCTTTGTGACAGGAAATCACGAATCCAATCGCAAAACTGAGACGATACCACACAGGCACGCAATTTCGTTAGAAGTCCAAATAACTCACGGGTTTGCTGCCGGGTAACGTCGTCGACCATCGCCGATATTTCGACAGGAGCTCACCCTGCCATTCTCAAGGCACAACTGCAAGGAGGAAACAATGTGCAAGGTAATTTAATACCTCGGTTCACAGAGGAGAAACAAAAAAGAAACCACACACAGAACAAGTGACCGTAGAGTCAACACACAACCAAAGATAAATAACGTCAGAAATATCTATAGTGGCTATTAATCAACAGGTGAAGTAGCACTAATTCTGTCCCTCTGTTTTTTTATGTGAGACAGAGTCGGATTCAAAGTAGCATTTAAACAAAATCCACCATCTCTATTTATAAGGTTTTGCTTGATAGTTTGATTTCAACATCTTCCTTAATAAGACTATCCCAATAGCTGGACGTGCAAGCCAGAATCTCCGTGTTGTTGTATTCCATAGGATGACCGGTGTCAAGGCAATGTTCTGCAATAGCGGATTTGCTCGGCTGTTGTAAGCGTGTGTGACGCTTATGTTCAATACACTGGTCTTGCACAGTCCTGATTGTCTGACCAATATATGACATGCCACAACTGCAAGGAATACAATAGACACCAGCCTTATGCAAACCAAGATCATCTTTTACGGACGCCAACAGGGCCTTAATCTTAGAAAGTGGTCGAAAAACACATTTCACGTCATATTTCCGCAAAATACGGCCAATCCTGTTGGAAATGCTTCCTGCGTAAGGCAAAAAGGCCGTAGACTTAGGTGCCACTTCGTTGCTATCGTTACTCACACGTTGCACAGAAGGCTGATAGCGCAACGCACGTTTGATCTGCCTCTCACTATAACCATTCTGACAAAAGGTGACTTCGAGATGTGATAGCTCAGCTGCCAAACTTCTAGGGTCTGAGATAACGTGGGCCCTGTGAACCAAGGTACGAAGTACTCCTTCACACTGAGCTGAATGGTGACAACTATCAGCTCGCAGATACAAGTCATTGTGAGTAGGCTTCCTATAAACAGAACGTCCCAACGTACCATCAGTCTTCCTTCTGACCAACACATCAAGGAAGAGAAGGCATCCATTCTTTTCCACCTCCATAGTGAACTGAATATTCGGGTGGACTGAATTCAGGTGTTCCAAAAACCGGTTTCAATTCTCACTACCATGAGGCCAAACAACCAAAATATCGTCTACATATCTGAAAAAACACCCTGGTTTCAAGGTCGCTGACTCAAAGTCCTCCATAAACAAATTGGCCACAATAGGTGACAACGGGCTTCCCATTGCAACTCCATCAGTCTGTTCGTAGTACTGACCATTGAATAAAAAGTAAGTGGAAGTTAGCATATGTCGAAACAAATTTGTTAACTCGATACCAAACTTAACCTCAATTAGCTGCAATGAATCAGAGACAGGAAGGCGAGTGAAAAGAGAAGCCACATCAAAACTGACTAAAATATCAGAGTCATTCAGACGCAATCCCTGCAGTCGACGTAATTAATCTTTAGTTCTTAATGTGGTGCTCACACCTACCTACTAGTGGCCTCAACAAACTAGCAAGATGTTTAGCTACACATGGTTAGAAGTCGTTTGTGAGAAACAGTGTCAAAAGCGTTCTGAAAATCTAGGAATATGGAATCAATTTGACATCCTCTGTCGATAGCACTCATTAATTCGTGAGAATAAGGAGCTAGTTCTGTTTCACAAAAATGTTATTTACTGAATCCATGGCGCTGTTTGTAAATGAATCATTTTCTTCGTCAAATGAAATGAGACAATTTCAGAGACTTTACTGGTCACATACAGATATGATTTTATGTGCATAGTGAAAATTTGCGCGAAGTCTGGGAATCGAACCCAGGTCTCCTGCTTACTAGGCAGGTGTGCTAGCCACTAAGCCACCTTGGCAAAGCAATACACAGAACTGCACGGATTACCTTGACATGCCTCCCTCCTCGATCCAAATCTGGATTGATTTCCGCCTGTGGTACAAATTTTCGCTCGCGATTTCAGTCTATGTACATAAAATCGTTTTCTTCGAGGTGAATCATAATGTTTCAACACAGTCTATGCTCCATAATTCTACCGCAAATCGACGTCAGCAATATGGGTCTTAATTCAGCAGATGACTGATAATTTCTTTCTTGGATATTGGTGTAACTTGTGCAATACAATCTGGAGTGGAAGCCTTGCCTTTATTATGTGGTTTAAGACGCCTGGCTACACCAAAGATATCTACTTGTAAGTTACTCATGTTGGCGTTTGTTCTTGTTCGAGTTTTGGAATGTTTACTTTGTTTTCTTTGGTGAAGGAATTTCGGAAAAATATGTTTGGTAACTTTGCTTCAGTGTAAAAATCACCAGTAACATCACCACCGTTTATGCGCAGTGAAGATCTGTTTGACACATCATGCAAAAGTTTCTTTCATCCTTAGCTTTGCACACCAGTGCATTCTATGAAGTATCACAAACAGGTATGTGGCTCCTCCTCTGCCTACTGGTAGGCTTGCTCTGATAACAGGCACTCCTCCATTAACCAATCTTTTAGGAGACTTTGTGGGAAGTTCAACTCGATTCTCAAGTCACTACACACAACCAATGGTAGTAACATGTTTGTGCCATCTAATTTTCGAGTGATCTCAGTAATGGCAGTGACCATCACTGATGGCACACTCATTCTGCTGTTTAGTGGGGACTTACACTTTCAATTATCTGCTTTGTGCTTCCTTCCTCTATTATTTGTAAACTGCATGAACGTGACGTTTCTGTCACTCTGGTTTTCTGCCGATTGTTCCCACATTGGATTCGTCCTGACTGGTCACTTGCCTAGCTTGACCCATTCTGGTTATGACCGTGCTGTGGTTATGAGTGATCATTTATTCTATTTACCTCATCATGGACAGGTAATCGACGATTCTTTCCTTCTGAAAGTCATCTAGAGTCGACAAGACTTCGAAGCTTGATCGATACTGATAATGGGAATAATCAACAGCTGTCACAACGCTCATTCTGGCGTTCAGTGATAGATTAGAAATATCATCGCCTCGGGGCCCATTGGAGGCTGCAGGTACCATATTGCCAACACCTCACGCAGAAAATTCTCACGGAGGATCCCGCAGCTTGGGGTGGGTCGTGGGCCCATCGTCAGAGAAGAACCGAACCCTCTGTTGACGTGTACAGTTCCAATACTGACTCAAAAATTCCCTGTTTAGCTGTGCAGTCTGCACAGTAGTGTCCCATTATCTGCCACCACAGGCTGACCTCAGAAACGAACTGCTGATCAAAGGCTTGCATAAATCGGCGATGACTGATATTTCCAGACTCATACCAATTCCAGAATCTTTGTAAAAACTCCACAGGGTGAATTTTCGAATTGAAACCACTGACCCATTTCGAATTTGGGGGTGAAAATTGAATCCCAAGGTAGCAAGACTGTAGCTAATTTGTGGATGCAGAATTTAATAGCTCCCCCCTGACTAAATTTTGTAAAGAAGCTACCGCAGTAACAGTTGTTGGTCTTCCTGTTGTCTTGAATGAAATTATTCAAACATTTCTCCAACCCCAGTTGTTACTTTGGTAGCAGGGATACAATTTTCCCCCCGTGTGCAGGCAGAAGCTGACCTGCACACTCCCCAGCATATGACAAAGAAGCCACACGTGCTGCTGCCCGTTCCAGGGTACCACCTGCCTGAGTGTTGTTGCCGCCTGAAGCGAGTCAAGTGCTGTACTCTGTCCATTTATTTTGTACGCAGTGGTGGTTACCTATTTCTCTATGCCCACAAATTTTTCGTCTACAGTATTTAATTTTGTTTCTAAAGTCTTCCACACTTCCCTGTTGTCTGTAAGCACTCTGTCCAGGACGTCTTGCAGAGTCCAAAGGTTCAGAACCTAAGCATCTAGGCGCCAAGTAAATTATTTGCTGCGTGGCTGAAGGGGTTCAGCGAAGGAGATTTTTACAGTTTCTAGAGCAAGTGACTGCCGCT
This sequence comes from Schistocerca cancellata, assembly GCF_023864275.1. Taxonomy (NCBI): domain Eukaryota; kingdom Metazoa; phylum Arthropoda; class Insecta; order Orthoptera; family Acrididae; genus Schistocerca; species Schistocerca cancellata. The sequence goes on from NC_064632.1 coordinate 316,035,393, forward strand.
CAAATTTGATATTAATTTTTGCACGTAATTTATCACTTGGTGCTTATATTTTGGAATTTTGCTCTAATTTTGACTTTAATGATGCCTGTAAGTCAGTATTCTGGGAATCTAATTTGCAACCTGGGACGTTGACAGCAGTTTGAGGACTCTGTCGATGTCTATGTGCTGTGTTCGAATGGTGACAGCAGTTTCGTCGCCGTTGGTAGCGTCGGAAACTGTGAGGGCGACGTTGTCTTTGCCCTCAGCAGCGCCAGGGGCATTATCGACAGTCCGTTTGGGTTGCTGTGGCGCGGTGCCACCAGCTATGGGATGGACAGGAACATTGTACTGGCCTGCTTAGACATCGCAGGTGTCCATCCGCTCCTCCGTGTGGGCTACTCACATCACACCAATAACGGTTCCAGCTACGACAATAGCGTCAGCTTCTGTGAAGGCCAAGCCTTGAGACGGATCGCCACGAGGGGATGTCTGGCCAGTCCGCTTTGTCGTCAGCCAAGCCACCCGCACTGCTTCACAATCTCTCCCTCTTAGCTGCAGTTTGGGGATAGGCAGAAAATGAAAGACTGTCTCTAGTAAGAGGAGTGGTCGCTACCTACTATAGCGTGACTAGGAGGAAACAGAGTGATTCTCCTATCACTGCTACTGGCTCGGACTATTATAGCGAAAAAGAACTTGATTTCTTTTGAAAGTGACACATTGTGTGAGAATAGTAGAGCCTAGTAAACTTTGGAACAGGAATCCTGGACAACTGCATGATCCTGTTACAGTCACCACATTCTGTAGTGACCGGAGAGTTGTTAATCACTTGGACATAACAGGTCATTACTGTGACTGAGGCGATCGATTGTACCAGATGAAAGATTGACAAATAATCTCACACTTTTTCCCAATCCGTTTTCTGACCACTTGGAATCCGGATTCTTCCCCTCTGGTATGGGGTTTGGCAGTCTAATGTTGATAGAATTAATATAAAGAGGGCAGGGCAATGTCATAGCCAGTGACGGGCATTTTGAGACGTTAATTTAAAAATACATTGTAACTGGAAGGGAACACAAATTGAGGTAGATTTGTTACTAAAGTTACTGTGGTCGAGTCACAAATACTGGCATCAACAGCGATCTTCCATCCTCCTTAGGGCCAGGTAATATACAAGTAGAACACATAAGAAGTTAAATGAAGCATAATCGCTAGAGAGAGAATGAGTGTGGTTACGAGAGTTCTACATAGAACACTGTAAAGGAAGAACACGAGAGCTGCGCGGGGTAGCCGCTCGGTCTAGGGGCTCCTTGTCACGGTCTGCGCGGCTCACTCCGTCGATTGTTCGAGTCCACCCTCGGGCATGGGTGTGTGTGTTGTCCTTAGCGTAAGTTAATTCAAGTTAGATTAAGTAGTGCATAAGCTTAGGGACCGATGACCTCAGCAGTTTGGTCCCATAATACCTTAACACAAATTTCCAAATTTTCCAAAAACACGAGAGTTGTGCAAAAACAGAAACAAGGGTGGCGTATTGTGACTTACTACATAACTGCTGGTGAAGTCGCAGTACTGGCGCCATCACGGCATTTCATTTAAACGAGCTTGAACAACCGTTGTAGTTGCTGCAAGCTCAATCTTGGTAATCATGATACTCGATGGCAGTGCTTTTTCTCTGGAAAAAATGATATCGTTGCTCATAACGAAGATGTTTTTCCAGCAACTTCCGCAATTTTAACACATCCTCCGATGTACACTTGCTTTGCAATTGCCACGCCGGGTAGCCGCGTGGTCAGGGGCGCCTTGTCACGGATCGAGCGGCTCCCTCCGTCGGAGGTTCGAGTCCTCTTGTAGTGCTACAACGATGAAAATTAATATTACGACGATGTCAAACCTTATTTTCATGATTTAAAGAAGTATTCATGATATTAAAAATGTAATTATAATTTTATTATTTTCATTTTTGTGCTCAGTGTATCAAAGACTTTCTAGTGCACGGAATAAATTAGCATTGTTTGTACTACGAAACTATGTATGATTGTTAAGGGTTAAGCATGTAATAATTCGATATAACACATTTTGTGGAGTCTGAATTTCGTTCTCGTACTGGTCGGTAGAGAAGGAAAAGTTCCTTAATCGATGTGAAGGTAGAAAGGCTGTAAAAAGGAGAGAGAGAGAGAGAAGGTAAATACAAGTTATTCAAAACAAATATCTCCCAAGTGTAACGTCTTGTCATTTCCTATAACTAAAAATTGCAAGGTCTAATCTGAGCCTGTCCTGAATAACAGCGAAGAACATTTATGTTATCATATATTTTCTTCGTTTGACCACGGTTGTGATTCGCATGTTTCTTTTTGTTACGCGACGTGTTATGAATATTTTCATTATACGCGCAAAAGTGCACACAGCTTTAATCGAACCTGCGTCTTTCGGAAACGATAACTTTTAATCAGTACGATTACGCGAATACCGTCTAAATCGCAACCGTGATCGCAAAAATGTTTCCTGGACCAAATAATTCTTATAAAATGTGTATTCTCCAAAGCGAGCAGCATTACACTATCGCAGACTCTCAACAATCGAAAGAATAAAAGCGGTGCTTAAATAAAATTGCCACCTTTTAATAATTATTATTAAAATAAAACGAAACAAATAAATTTACATTTTGTGAGTGTGTCCTCTTAGGAAGCTATAAGAGTCAATTATATTTGAATAACTGCGAGAAGGATCAGTAAAATACAGCATCAAGTGTTTTCAGTAGAGGTTAACTGAACGAGATTGGAACTGAATTTCAATCAAACGAAAGTGAACATTTATAGTACTGATTCCACTCTGGTGCAGTGTAGTAATTATTTTATGTTTTGTGTGACGGAATAATTGATGTGTTGCGTGTGACGTATTCCCGATTAGACTTGCACCCAAACATTTGCAAACATGGTGAAAACAGTGCGACGTGTAAGAAAAGCTACACAGCAGGAAGTAACTGTAGAACATTCAGAGGAGGAAGGAATAACTAGTGATGTAGAAATTGATAATATTTTTTCAGATCAGACAGAGGATATGGAACAGGACACTAATATTAAAGTCAGTGATCCATCTGCTGTAGAACACTCAGGCAGAATACAGACGGTAGTTCAAGTGCACACTGAAGCAGAACCACAAGAAACACCAGTTACAGTCGATTTACCACCGGTAGAGCCAACACAAACAGTAATGGATCCATTTTCTCTCTTAATGATGAAAATGGAACAAATGTTTAAAATACAGGAACAATCACAGATACAGCGTGCAACTGAGATTAATAATAATTTAGATAAACGTATTAATAGAGTAGATGAACGGATTAGGACCTTGGATGAACGCATCAGTCAATTAGACGAGCGTACGCAGTTAAGCTTTTCACAGTTCTCAAAAGAGATAAATCTAAAGCTTGAAAACCGGTTAAAAGAACACAATCGCCAGCTGCGATAACAAATAGATGCCCAGTTGTCTGTTATACAGAACAACATTTCAAGTATGCAACAAACATACCATGACTTACCACAGAATGTAAAGCAAGTAACCCAGGATGTGGACAAATTACAACAAACACACACTTCTTTGGAAGCAGAAATACGTAACATAAGTACACGTATAGAAAACCTTACGGTTGATAATCAAAACGTAATAGAACAAAAATGCAAAGAACAAGAAGAACGCGTTGTGACCACATTCAACACATGGCTAAATGACAAAGACAAACAAATTAGTACTGTTATACAGAAGGAACTACCTGTGATGTAACAACGAGCAGGAACACAACTGATACATGAAAACAACACAAAGATTCATGAACTCCAGACTGAATTACAAAACGTGCACAAAGTGCTTAATGAAACACGTATGCAAACATCTCATAACAGTTCACCGGAGTGTGTTAGTATCACAGAAACACACCCTGATCATTATGAAACGCCTTTAACTGAAAGTAGGGGGCAGACGGGCAATAATTTCAATCCAACACGTGGAGTAACATCCGTTTATCAGGACCATACACAATCATTGGTGACTCAGGATGCTTTAGTGAAGAATTCACAGTTTCAGAAGTTTACCAATGATAAGAACGGACCACATCCAATTGTGTTTATCAAAGGGATCCGCGGAATAATGCCAAAAAAGTTGGATCGAAAGGGAGAAAATTGTCTTTACCATTACCCATATTTAAGGTGAGCCAGCGTTGTTTGCGACACAGAAAGCTGAACAATGCAGCTCCTTCGATGAATTTGAACAAGCTTTTCTAAACAAGTATTGGTCGCGTGGGGTACAAGAACGATTAAGAAGAGAAGTCTATAGTCCTGAGCCATTTAATAGAAAAGGCGGTACTTTGCGGAAATATTTCGAAAAGTATCTGGACAAAGTGAAATATTTATCCACACCAATCCCTGAGTGTGATGTTTTAAAGATATCAAAGGAGAAGTTACCGCGTGATCTAAAGGAGAAATTGTTTCACATTCCTGAAGACAACGGGGAACATTTTCTATCTGTACTGGACTCTTTAGAATTGGTTATCGAAGAGGATAGACAGCATTATGGGAATAATTGGTCGAATAATGGTAATGGTAATGGCAATGGACGAAACCACAAGAACAATAGTAATAGAAACACCTACTATGGGAATCAAAATCATTGGAATAGTCCGAATTATTCAGGATGGCAGAACCACAATATGAACACAAATGGACAGTACAGTAATGCACCGAATCACAATTATCATCCACAGAACACAAATGGACAGTACAGTAATGCACCGAATCACAATTATCATCCACAGAACAATAGCGGACAAAACAATAACGGAAACTTTTCAAAGAAACGGAAACGAGATTTTAGAGCTAACACCAATTACAATGACGGTAATTTTTCAAATAATCAGCAAAACATGCAACCACCACGTAGCTGGTCGACACAGAATTATGCACAACAGCAATGGCAGCAGCCTAGGCCACCGCAATATCACAACAACAGTCATGTACAACACCCGTACAATACAAATATGTCAAATAACATGCAGCAGCATATGAAGGCGCAGCCATGGCATCCACCGAATCAAAATATCAAGATCATTGAGGTAAGTGAACCGCAACCATCAACCAGTACCAGTCAGTCAAACTAGATGCGACGACATTCTGCTCCCGTGTGTCAGTCGCAGGGTGTCTAGGGGGCACTTGCATGAATGATGTTAGTAATAACAAGCAACCAAACGTGCAGACAACCAGCTGTAGTAACAATGAGAACGTGTGTCGCATAGAATCAGCAGCGATCGGGTCGAACGACGCGAAAAATGCAGTGTGTAGGAATAATTCTGTTGATGTTGCTCAGCAACGTAGTTCAACTATGCAGATTGCAAGATATAATGACGGAGTCGATATACGAGAGGAATTATTTCGGAAGAAGTGTAATTTGTTTGAACAGGAAGTTGTACAAGGAGCTATAGTTTGTGATATTTATGGTATTCAAACTACGGTGATTTTAGATACTGGAGCATCTGTTTCTGTGCTGAATGAATCGTTCTTTCTTCACTTAAAGAAGATTAGAAAGATTCCGGTTTTTCCAGTCACAAATTGTCGAGTTACAGGAGCCATTAGTCAGAAAGCCCAACTAGTTCGGGAACAGACACGGATTTGTATTAATTTTGGAATGGGAGCCAAAGAGTGCACATTCCTTATTGTATAGAATTTAGCCGTGAACTGTCTCCTCGGATTAGATATTTGCGAGAGACGGAAACTAAATCGATCTCGCAAAGGGTGAATGCAGCAAGTGTTTCGGTGACACGAGAGTCAGGTTAGACTTGGTAAAGACCAAAGAATTGCATGGCAAATATTGTCAAATTTTAAAGATAGAACCTATTCGCGCTCATTTATGACGGCTTCAAGATAGTTTCAATTGCAGTACATTCCCGGTCATGGAAAATGTCAAGGACGAGGAGAATATCCACCTCTCTGAAATAGTAGAAAAAGTACAACAATCCTCTCCTCTTGACAGTCTGCAACAAAAGTAATTATTAGACATACTTACTAATTATCGTAAAGTATTTTTGTAAAAACCTGGACTAATTAAAGGTTACGTGTACGACATGCAAGTGTTTTCCCATGAAATTTACTGTCATCAAACGTACTCAATACCCAGCGCGAAAAGGGAAGCAGTAACAAAAGAAATTAGACGAATGCCTGAATGGGGAATTATTGAGACCTCTTTATCACCATATAGTAACCCACTTTTACCGGTAATGAAATCCGATGGAAGCGTAAGGTTGGTTCTCGACGCTCACCGGATTAATCAAATTATTATGCCTGTCAGGACGCGGCCTGAGAATCTAGAAGAACTATTACAGAAGTTCCACGGGATAAAGTATCTATCAAGCCTCGACCTCCGCGCGTCATACTGGCAGGTGGTCTTAACACCAAGATCTAGGAAATATACAGCATTTATTTATAGAGGACGAAGCTATCAATTCAGAGTATTGCCATTCGGATTGAATGTCAGTGCTGGAGTCTTTATTAATGCGCTTGACACTGTCCTAGGCCCGGATTTGTTAGAGCAAGTTACTGTCTATGTGGACGATTTATTGATTGCTTCACCAACGTGGGACGAGCATATCAAACTAATTAACTTTGTGTTACACAAATTTGAACTTGCAGGTGTTACGGTTAACCTTAAGAAGTCCAAGTTTGGAAAGACGGAGATAAAGTTTCAAGGAATCTTCCCGGATAGTACGAAACTCGAGGCTATCAGAAATTGTACATATCCGGCCAACAAAAGACAATTAAAGGCATATATGGGTCTTGTATCCTTTTTCCAAGTTCGTGCCTAATCAATGGCTTAACAGCGAACATCTATTGGGGCTTCTGAAAAAGAATGCGCCGTGAGTGTGGACTGACCAGTGTGCACATGATTTCGACACGATCAAGCATTGCTTGTTAAGTGCTGAAATCTTGCACCATCCAGATCTCAGTAAAGATTTTTGCATAACCTCAGATGCTTCATGTACTGGGTTAGGTGCGTGTTTATTTCAAACAGAAACAGTAGACGGACACGAGCAAATAAAAATAATATCTTTCGCAAGTCGTGTATTATCGGAATGCGAACGCGAATATTCCACTACAGAGCTTGAAGCATTGGCAGTGGTATGGGCGTTTCGCAAATTTCATTATTATGTTTATGGTAGACACGTTCGGGTATACTGTGATCATCAGGCTTTGAGTTTCCTGCTGACCTGTAAACTTCTCCATGCACGTTTGGCAAGATGGACATTAGCGTTGCAGAAGTATGATTTCCAGATTATTTAATCAAAGGAAGTAATAATATTGTGGCAGATGCTTTGTCTAGGCTACCCCAAGGTTCACCTCAATTTAGTGAACTCACAGAGCAAGCATCGGAATTTAAAGTGTTACTAATGGCGGACAATGTTAATCGTAAATATTTTCTAGCATGTGTAAAAATATGGCACAAAAACAGGATATAGATAATATTTGGTACGAGATCAAGGATCAACTGAGTACGGATCCTTCTTCGAAATTGCATAAATATTACAGGTTACATCAGGATGTGTTATTTTTTAGAAGACATGAGGATTCACGAAACTGGCTAGTATGTATTCCGCAGCAATGTGAGCAAAAGTTAATAATATATACACATAATGTTTGGGGTCATTTCGGTTCAAGGAAGTGCCTGGCGAAACTACGAATGTATTGTCATTTTAATAACATGTATAGAAAGATCCTACGGATGACGCGAGCATGTGACATTTGCCAGCGCGTAAAGCCGTGTGCTTTATCATCGCAGACATTAATGCAGTCAATTGTTCCAACTGCTTCGCGCCAACTTTTAAGTATTGACATCGTTGGACCTCTGCCAACTGCCAGAGGAGGGGTCAAATACCTCGTAGCAGTGCTAGATAACTTTACTAAGTTTTTAAAGCTATTTACTACAAAAACAACAGCCACGAGAACGATAATAAACCGATTGGAAAATGATTACATACCTCATTTCGAAACGCCAGAAACATTACTCTCTGACAATGCCTCAAATTTTACGAGCGTTACCTGGAAGAAATTCTTAGAGGAACATAATATAAAACCAATTTTCATTTCGAAGTTCCACCCCCAAGGTAATCTCACAGAACGTGTGTTCCGCGAGTTTAATCGCTTTGTGAGGACGTACTGCTCAGCTAAACAAACTAAGTGGGTAGAATACATAGAGCCGGTTGAAAGTGTTGTAAACTACATACCACATTTATCGACAGGTTTTACTCCAGCAGAACTCACATTAAAAACAAAAGAGGACAATAGTTGGGTCAACCCACTTGCAAAACTAAATACCGAACCGGAAGACTGGGAGGACAAAATTAGACAAGCATTGGTCACACTATACGAGAATGCACAGAAACGGCAAGAATCACACAACCGGAGACTACAGAATACTCAACAATTTAACGTGGGAGATATGGTGTTAGTAAGGAATTATCCAAAGTCGTCATTATTAAAGAAAAAAATAAAGAAGTGGTTTCCGTTATATTCAGGACCATTTGTGATCTTAGGTACACCACATAAAAATAGTTATTTCTTGGTCCATCCCAACTCAAATAGACAGAAAGGACTATACAATCACAAAGACTTGAAAAGATATGTATCTTAAGTACAGTAGATGACCTTTTACGTGTGTCGTAATGAGGTGAAGTCAAAGACTCAAGTACTGTGCGAGTAGGCTAAGTGACAATTATTAATTTATGGACTAGTGTATAAGTATTTCATGGGACACACTGCGGTGTGGCGTGTGGGAGAATAGGAACATACAACATTGGAAGCATCAGTACTGCTTGGAGGAAGAGACTCTCAGAATACCAATTAGTTGTAAGTTACGTATAGGTTTAACAAATTTTCCCCCGTAAGTTAGTGCTCGGACTTGCATGAGCTATAAACCAGGTCGAACAAGATGTTGTCCATGACTGAACAGATCATTACACAGACAAACATATACAGACTTATGTTTATCACTGCACAATTCTTTGTAAGTCCAGGAGCATCTTTTCGAGAAAATATATGACTTATGATTTGCTTTTATATTGTAAATGACTACAATTATGTACTTCATTTGATATGTACAATCATTCAGTTATTCATCATTATGTAACTAGACTGTGTAAAGACATTTTTATGGGTAGCACAAGGACTTTACCTTGTCAGACATGATAACTGTGATCAAGTGACTACGTGGTGGAGTGAACATGTCACAGATGACCTATGAACAAAGACTTCCTGTGAACATTATCCTCTACACGTACGAACTTTATTTCACTAGCGAAAGAGTGGAATTTAACACAAAAGTGGACGCTCAATGAGTGCGTTGTGTTACCATGATTTCGTTTTCAAATTTTGTGCTACGAGTGTTTAGTAATGCCAAATATTCAGAGTGTTATTGGGACCACATGCGTGGACGTAACATTCCAGGCAAACTAAAACTCAAGAGCAAGTGTTTTTATCGATCAGTCAGCAACAGAGGTGAGTCGTACAGTGTTGGGACTGGCTATATCATTAAACCCGTTGCAGAACTGTATCAATGTTGGAACGTAATTAAATGAACCTTTAATTGTAGATAGTCAGTTACGTCGGAAGGGCGGATGGACTTGCATCATGATAAAGAAACTCACAAACAGTCGAAAGCTTCACACACACAAAAAAAAAAAACACACATTCTTCTTGTTGAGTGAAAGAGTGCATGAAATATGATGTAATATAAATGTTAATTTAAGGAAGTAATACTGCTGTTTGAATTTCATGTGACTGTATGCTGGGATGCTGAGCACAAGTGTCGGCGAGGGCAGCATACCGCAGCGACACCATTCGTCATCCCTTGCCGCACCCTGCCACGTCATCGCAGTCCATCGCAGATTTACCTGATGGGGCGAGACATCGGTGTTGCAGTACATCAAGTCGCCAGCCGTCGTCACCAGCAGCACTATCACGAAATTGTACCATTATTAAACGTCATACGAAGTGAATATTCAAATGTTGAAAATTAAAAAAGAGGGTATGGAAGATGTGCTCGCTCCGCCGTGGTTTTTTTCCGGGGGTTTTCCCATTGGCCTTTGCCCGAATGGGGGAGCTAACTCAAAATCCCTGAGACTTAAAAGTAAACAAAGCACATGTTTCCAAGTGAAAGAACACAGTGAACTTTAAACAGAACAGACAAGGAAAATAAGCCTGCTTGGATGTCCAGTGAAACAAGTGTGACTGTACATCCAAAGGGGGCAATGTAGTGCTACAACGATGAAAATTAATATTACGACGATGTCAAAGCTTATTTTCATGATTTAAAGAAGTATTCATGATATTAAAATGTAATTATAATTTTATATTTTCATTTTTGAGCTCAGTATATCAAAGACTTTCTAGTGCACGGAATAAATTAGCATTGTTTGTACTACGAAACTATATATGATTGTTCAGGGTTAAGCATGTAATAATTCGATGTAAGACATTTTGTGGAGTCTGAATTTTGTTCTCGTACTGGTCGGTAGAAAAGGAAAAGTTCCTTAATCGATGTGAAGGTAGAAAGGCTGTAAAAAGGAGAGAGAGAGAGAGAAGGTAAATACAAGTTATTCAAAACAAATATCTCCCAAGTGTAACGTCTTGTCATTTCCTATAACTAAAAATTGCAAGGTCTAATCTGAGCCTGTCCTGAATAACAGCGAAGAACATTTATGGTATCACATATTTTCTTCGTTTGACCACGGTTGTGATTCACATGTTTCTTTTTGTTACGCGACATTTTATGAATATTTTCATTATACGCGCAAAAGTGCACACAGCTTTAATCGAACCTGCATCTTTCGGAAACGATAACTTTTAATCAGTACGATTACGCGAATACCGTCTAAATCGCAACCGTGATCGCAAAAGTGTTTCCCGGACCAAATAATTCTTATAAAATGTGTATTCTCCAAAGCGAGCAGCATTGCACTATCGCTGACTCACAACAATCGAAAGAGTAAAAGCGGTGCTTAAATTAAATTGCCACCTTTTAATAATTATTACTGTCCCATTAAATAAATAAATAGCAATTCAATGGCTATCCAATCAATAAACAGAAGGGGCAATTCACTCCCTCGGGTATGGGTGAGTTTGTTGTCCTTAGTGTAAGTTACTTTAAGTTAGATTAAGTAGTGTTTAAGCATAGGGACTGATGATCTCAGCAGTTTGCTCCCATAGGACTTACCACAAATTTCCAACTTCCTTTGCCATCAGCTGAATAATGATAATTTTGGAGTAGCCATGAATTTTTATGTTTGTTAGGTTTGAACTGAGAGAGAGGAGGCTCTACCATAATGATGAACATCAGTGCATAAGTTGTCCATACAAGAATAGGTAGCCTACTTGAAGTAACTATTAGATCTACTTGAGAGAAATCTTTTTCACATTCGCTGGAAGATATCCCAGTTGTGCCGAAAGTGAGCTTCAGAGTTTGGAAAAGTTAAAATGGAGATAGAGGAAACGATAAGAGTAGAAATGGAAAGAATTTTTGGAGTCGATAGACCTAAGAAATCAATGGGAGAAGGGCTTGAAAAGATACAGGACAAGCTAAGCAGTGACATGAGGAACTATGTCCAAAGCCAAAATACGCTCAAAGATGACGCTAACAAGGTGTTCAGCAAGTTGTCTTGGAGGATTGTAGTGTGTCAGAAACAGGTTGTAAATAATAGACAGGTTTTTGAAGCAGGAATCCATGAGGAGGCAGTGCAGAGGAAGCAGTGTATGCTGTATTAAGCTCTTTAGCAATGGGTCAAGTTGCTACTGTGATTAATGTACCATACATTGGGACAAGAAATATGAAATATTTTGTAAACGATGGGGAACATCATATTTTAAAATTTCCCAAGGTATGTAGAGAAAGTTTGATGCCATAGATGTTGAACAAAGCACAAATAAAATTCGCGACGAGGCATTTCAAAGGTGATGCACAATACAAGGCAAATTTAATGAATAATTCGTTCAACAGTAACAACGCATTTTGGAGGTTTTTGCTAAACAAATTTTGGAATGAAACGCAATTTCAGAATGAATTCTTAGCAAGGCAATTTTTGGAATGACACTTTTCTACATTGGAGTTTTGTGTATGAGAATTGGCTAAATTAATGCATATAAATTACAACACTTAAAAGACAGATGTCAGAATTTTTTTACTTGGACCGAGTAGATAGTTGAACCAAATCGATAGTTGAACCAAATCGATAGACAATTTTTCAATTTGACTGGGAAGCTGGAACAGTCGTTGAAATCCAAACCAAAAAATTTGAATAACCAACATGGACATGGGAACCAGAACATGAATCACAATAGCTATCATGTAGAGGTAATAATAATTTTCACTAAAATAATAATGTTAATTATTATCAAAGGACTAATAATCATGAAAAAAAATTTCGAAATTGTGATCGGGATCGACAATTTGAGAGAGTGGTGGGCTACAGACTGCAAAACAAAGATAGTTTGGGAAACTGAGTGCACAGCATCTCAGATTTTGGATGGCGAGATAAAATTCCAAGAAAATATACACATAGTGTTGGTAATTATATATATATATATATATATATATGTGTGTGTGTGTGTGTGTGTGTGTGTGTGTGTGTGTGTGTGTGTGTGTGTGTGTGTGTGTGTGTGTTTGTTATATATATATAAAGTAGAGTATATGTATGTGTGTATGACTGGAATCTCATCCCAAAGCCTGAATCGATTTCAACCAAATTTAGTAGAGAAACAGCAGGTCTCAGGAGTATCAGCACTGTAGGTTTTATAATACCCTGGCTCCAATAGGCGCTTTGATGTGAGCAAAAGCTTGTTTTTTTCAGCCCCTGGCGTATAGACAGCCCTGCATGACAGACAGGTTGTGTGGGAACAGTTCTCGCCTGCCAAATTAATCTGCTTTGTGGCCAGGGGCAAGAAATGGTTTTCCGCTCCCTGACACATTGGGTGACCCTCCATGAGAGGCATGTTGTGTTAGAGTAGTTCTGGCCTAGCTTTATCAACTTGCTTTGCATGGTAGCCTGTACATCAGGGCTAAATAAATTATTTTGAAGCCACTGATATTTAGCCTGTCCTCCACAACAGACATCCTGCCCAGAGGGAGGGGATAAAAGAAATAAGCAAAGAGAGGGGAGGAGGAGATGAAGAGACAGAGAGAGGGGGGGAGGATATAAACAGATGGAGTGGGAGGATGAAGTGGACAGATGGAGGGAGGAAGAGGTGGACACAGACAGAGGAGGAGGAAATAGGTTCAATATACATGTTGAACACATGTGTGTGAAGCCACAGGAAATGGCTGGTCTTAAAATATATAAGGCTTGGAATATGTATGTGTGTCCAATTATTCCTCCCAGGTTCCTGGACTGAAGTGGACCAAATTTGGTACAAGAACTCCTTGCTCCAAAAGGACCAATACATTAGTATTTATAATGATCTAGCTCTAATATATACAGAGATACAGACACATGACGTTTTTTAAGTCCCTGATGTATAGGCTGCCCTGCTCAACAGGTTCATTGTGTGTGGTTAATGACCTGCTTTGCAGGGCAGCAGACATGTCAGCCCCTTATGGGCAATCAGACAGGCAGTCCCACACATGTGGTTGCATTGCCTCCCCACAGCATACGTCCACCAATTCCCATTCTCCACAGACAACAACACATTGTTTCTGAGGTGATGACCATCAGCACATCACAGCAAGTATGCTGCATGTCTTGCAATTACATATCCAGAGTGTGCCCCGTGTCGTGAGGCTACAGGATGTATGGCAGGCTCTTAGCACAGATATGTATCACTGTATTCATCCAATGTGAAATACCTTAATGTTTCCATCCCCATTACAGTTATGTACAAATACTACAATCCGTTACATGTTCAGCAAATATTACGTAGTGCACTGTGTGACACAACAGAATGGCATTGTCATATCCTGACACCAAACTTGAAACCTTTCGCAACTCCTCTATTGCAACACACACAATGTACATGGGTGCAACATGCTGAATTAAAACACATTCCAGTAGACGAAGTGTGCCACAGTGCCACACTCCCCAAAAAAGTGACATGCACAGGAACATCCTGAGGACATGGAATGACATCATGCACAGATGTGATCAACTGCAGCAGTATACAGAGGACTTGAATCTGCTTGAGTGAGGCTTCAGTGGCAAGGACAGTGCGCATCCCACTCACAAGCACATGAGACTCCACATCTGCGCCTCTATCACTACATACCTTGTGAGATATATACAGAGATACCAATTTTTTGTGTGGGTAAAATGCAGCACAAAATGGTTTCCTGCCAAACCGCCTGGCATGTGTTGTAGGGATGCTCAAGTGAACGCCAAGTGCAACATAATCGCGTGTACAAACAGTGATCCAATACTGTAAAATGCTTTATTATTGCAGTCTCTGATCACAAATGAATTCTTTAGACGATTACCGGTTTCAGTCTGTAATGACCATCTTCAGATATTTTTTACACCATGTCCTAAAGTGATACAGCCACGCCCTGGTCCACCACCATATGAATTACATGCACTGACACAAGGGGACACACCACAGTCGAGACATTTCTTACAATAGAGACGAAAATACACTCCTGGAAATGGAAAAAAAGAACACATTGACACCGGTGTGTCAGACCCACCATACTTGCTCCGGACACTGCGAGAGGGCTGTACAAGCAATGATCACACGCACGGCACAGCGGACACACCAGGAACCGCGGTGTTGGCCGTCGAATGGCGCTAGCTGCGCAGCATTTGTGCACCGCCGCCGTCAGTGTCAGCCAGTTTGCCGTGGCATACGGAGCTCCATCGCAGTCTTTAACACTGGTAGCATGCTGCGACAGCGTGGACGTGAACCGTATGTGCAATTGACGGACTTTGAGCGAGGGCGTATAGTGGGCATGCGGGAGGCCGGGTGGACGTACCGCCGAATTGCTCAACACGTGGGGCGTGAGGTCTCCACAGTACATCGATGTTGTCACCAGTGGTCGGGACCGGACCGCAGCGACGCACGGATGCACGCCAAGACCATAGGATCCTACGCAGTGCCGTAGGGGACCGCACCGCCACTTCCCAGCAAATTAGGGACACTGTTGCTCCTGGGGTATCGGCGAGGACCATTCGCAACCGTCTCCATGAAGCTGGGCTACGGTCCCGCACACCGTTAGGCCGTCTTCCGCTCACGCCCCAACATCGTGCAGCCCGCCTCCAGTGGTGTCGCGATAGGCGTGAATGGAGGGACGAATGGAGACGTGTCGTCTTCAGCGATGAGAGTCGCTTCTGCCTTGGTGCCAATGATGGTCGTATGCGTGTTTGGCGCCATGCAGGTGAGCGCCACAATCAGGACTGCATACGACTGAGGCACACAGGGCCAACACCCGGCATCATGGTGTGGGGAGCGATCTCCTACACTGCCCGTACACCACTGGTGATCGTCGAGGGGACACTGAATAGTGCACGGTACATCCAAACCGTCATCGAACCCATCGTTCTACCATTCCTAGACCGGCAAGGGAACTTGCTGTTCCAACAGGACAATGCACGTCCGCATGTATCCCGTGCCACCCAACGTGCTCTAGAAGGTGTAAGTCAACTACCCTGGCCAGCAAGATCTCCGGATCTGTCCCCCATTGAGCATGTTTGGGACTGGATGAAGCGTCGTCTCACGCGGTCTGCACGTCCAGCACGAACGCTGGTCCAACTGAGGCGCCAGGTGGAAATGGCATGGCAAGCCGTTCCACAGGACTACATCCAGCATCTCTACGATCGTCTCCATGGGAGAATAGCAGCCTGCATTGCTGCGAAAGGTGGATATACACTGTACTAGTGCCGACATTGTGCATGCTCTGTTGCCTGTGTCTATGTGCCTGTGGTTCTGTCAGTGTGATCATGTGATGTATCTGACCCCAGGAATGTGTCAATAAAGTTTCCCCTTCCTGGGACAATGAATTCACGGTGTTCTTATTTCAATTTCCAGGAGTGTATAATGCACCATTCCAGATGACGTTCGGTACAATAGCATCATTTAGACACACTGCAGTGGGCACCACTTTCATGATCCAGGGGCAGATATATCACCAGGTAGGATCCGTGTTGCTATCTGAAGGCAATGAACCCAAATACCTGCAACTGTATTTCCTGGGTAATGAAGTCCTTGAGGCAAACAGATGATGTGAATGCAGTGCTGGCACACACTGTGAAAACGCTTTTACATTAAAAAAAAATAATTGCTGCACACACAACAAATTGCACACTTTGAAACTGCCTACGAACAACATCGAGTGATGAGTGCAAATTAGTTATATTATCCAATAGAGCACTGCCAGGGGAGCACAAATGCCATTTCAATCCCTCCCAGTCGCCTGAGATAGCAATGGTTATATCCACAGATGAAATTAACATCCAGGAAATTATTCTACACCATTGCAGGGGTATGTATGTATCTGAACTACACTGATTATATGACAGTCTGCAGTACCCCCTCATTTTCTCCCAGAAAGACGATGGCTACCATTCTGGTCTCCTGCTTGTTCTGCATCAACAACCACAACTGCCTATTAAACTATTGCCAATTATTGCAACATTTTCTGGTAGATATGTAACTAAAAATTGAGACTGAATGCCTCCAATACATACGCCAGTATCAGTGATGTCTGTGTGTCGAGCACTATGTACATTTTATGGACTCATTGGCAAAAGATGGAAATGCTGACAATATGGGGGCAACAGTAATTCAGTCAGCTGCATTCACTGGTAGCTCTCACAAAATGTACAAAGATCCACAGGACACCTTGATGTGTGTCAAGAAATATGGCCGCTCAGAACTGTTAGTATGCTTATGTGCAAACCTCCAGGCTCATGGAGCAAGGTGGGCCAAATTTAACACACAAACGTCTTGGTCCGAGAGGATCATTATGGGAGATTCATAACGCTATAGCTCCAATATTTACTGAGATACAGATATGCATGTTTTAAGCTCCTGTCATATAGACTACCCTGGATAACAGCTGTGTTGTGTGGGAATAGTACCGACCTGTCTTACTGACTTGTTTTGCAGTGTGGCCTACACATCAGAATCTAGATATGGTCTACTAGCCCCCTGACATGCAGGCTGCCCACTACAACAAATGTGTTGTTTTGTGGAGTTGTATTGGCCTCCTTTGCATGGCAGCCTATACATCATGGGAAAAAAGGTTTTCCAAATCCTTGGCATATAGGCTGTGCTGCACAATAGGCATGTTGTGGAAGTAGTGCCAATCTGCTTTATTGTCCTCTTTTGCAGGAGATAAACATGCAGACAGGGGCGGTGGCAAGGGGGGGGGGTATGGGGGCTATAGCCCTCCCCCTTCATGGAGTATCATATCCACTGGATAAAATGATTTCAGAAATCAGTGAATATGTTACTCCAACAGATTCAATCATTTTTTTATAATTATGTAGCAATATAAATTGCAATGTATTCCAGACACATTTTTACAAAAGAATAAGAGCGGCAAATAGCTTACTACCTAAACCAATAAATATCATTTAACTTAAAATATGCGTCTTATTATTTATTAATGCACATTTTTTATCCTGAACTCCAAAACAATCACCAAAAAGTACATTAAGCAACACCAAATTTTACCAATTTGTCGGTAGAGGACCACAACTCTCCTTTTGTTAAGCCATATTACATTACCCCAAACCCCTTCCCCCATTAGCCTCCCCTCCCCCCCTTGACCGACTTTTAGAATCGCCCCTGCATGCAGATGATTATGCCTGGTGGAAGGGTGAGATGTTTAGAGGAGGCAGAGGGAGAGAGGGGGCTGGAGGGATTGGATAGTTGGGAAGGGGGCCAGGAATGAGAAGAGAGGGAAAAGAGGGAGATGTAAAGACAGAAGCAAGGGGGTAGAGGACGAGATGGACTGAGGGATCTTGCACAATGAGATGGACTGATTTGGAGGCGAGGAAGTAATGAGTGGAGAGAGAGGTTGGAGGATGAGATGGACAGAAAGAGGCGAAAGGATGGACAGAGAGAAGCAAGATTATGAGTTTGACAGATAGGGAGGTGAGAAGTTGATGGGCAGAGAGGGAGAGGAGGAGATGGATAAAGAGATGTACACATTATACATGAGATATACGAATGCAGGCAAAGACGCAGAGAAATGGCTAGTATATATATAAATCAGACTGTAAGTGTGTTTCTCCAGGATATCCTCCCAAACCCTCAGATCGATTTTAATGAAATCTGACACACAAACAGCAAAATTCACGCATACCAACAATGTGATGTTTGTAACCAGTTAGTTCCAGTAGGAGCAGAAATACAAGCAAATACAAATTTCTTCAGTCCCTACCATACAGACTGCCTTGCATGACTATACTATTGGGACACATTACTGTCCAGCTATGCAAGGGCAGCCTACATGTCAGAGGCAAGAAATGGTTTTCCAGCTTTGTGATGTATAGGGTGCCCTGCACAACAGGTGTGTTGTAGTAGTACTGGCCTGCCTCATCGTCCTGTTATACAGGGCAGCTTATATGTCAGGAAGAAAAATCGTTTTGAAGCCCTTGAAGAGTAGGATGCCCTTCATGTCAGATATTTTGTGGGACCAGTTGTGCAGGGGCTACACATGCATATAGGTATGGCTGGTGGAAGGTTGGAATGGAAAGAGGAGAGGATGGACAGAGAGAGAGGGGGACAGAAGAGAATGGATGGGGAGAGAGGGAGGCAGGTGATGTGTAAAGAAAGGGGGCAGGTGGTGATGGATAGGGTTGGTGAGTCAGCAGGAGATGGAAAGGTAGATGGGAGAAGCAGGAGGTAGATAGAGAGGGGTGGGAGGAGGGGTGGGAGGAGGATACAGTGGGGGGAAGAAGGGAGCACAGTGAGAAGGGGAAGAAGGAATGTGTAGTAGAAGGAAATGGGTGAAGAGAGTGAGACAGGGCAGGAAGAGATGGATGGAGAGACAGTACAGGAGGTGTAGGGATGGATGGCAGGCAGGATGGAAGGGACAGGGATACTGAGGCAGGAAGAGAGGTATAGAGAGAAGGAGAGGAGGAGAAGGCAAAGAGTGAAAGGGGAAGATGGGAAAGAAGGTGCAGATGGACAGAGAGAGGAGTTAAAAGAAGGTGGACAGAGAATGGGCAAGGGGAAATGGACAGACACAGGTACACAGGAGGGGATGGGCGGAGGGTGAGAAGACGAGATGGTCATAGAGAGAGGGAAGAGGAGATGGGCAATGAAGTGGGAAATAAGAGATGTGTAGAGAGAAAGGGGGAAGAGGAGATGAGCAGGGATGGTGGTGAGGAGGAAATGGGCAGAGACGAGGCGAAGAGGAGATGAGGAGAGAAGGGAGAGGAGGAGACAGGTGAAGAGTAAGGACAGAGATAGGATAAGGAGGAGATGATAAGAGGGGAGGACAGGAGGAGATGGACCGAGAGAGAGGAAAGAAAGAGATGTGTGCAGTACTACCATTGTTGCCACAGCTGAATTGGCAATCACTTGTCCCTCGTGTTGCCTCCAGCGGCAGTCAGTGCTTTGCTGGTCGCCGGAAATGGCTGCATCCATTAGAGACCATAGGCAGGCCCTCCAACATCGTAAGTGCCACCCATCCCTGGAGAACCTCATTGCCTTCAAACGACTCCATGCTCAGGTCCACCTACTCATCAAACAACGGAAGCAGGGGTCTTAGGAATGCTACGTCTCCATCATTGGGACACAAACCTCACCTTCCCAGGTTTGGACCAAGCTCCAATAACTTTATGGTTATCAGACCCCAACAGATGTAGCTGGAATTTCCACACATGGAGCTATATCCAGATGTAATTACAGAGCATCTTGCTGAGCATTATGCTCATACCTCTTCATCTGAGAATTACCACCCTGCACACCATCTACTCAAACAGCAGGTGGAACGATAACACCCAACTTTTGCTCTACGCCAACCTGAGCGAGAGGGAATTTTTCGGTGCCCTTGCTGACTGACCTCGCACAACCCCTGGCCCAGACTGCATACATTTCCTAATGCTCAAACATCTGTCAGCGTATTACCAGCGCCACCTCCTTGTCGTCTTCAACTGCATCTGGAACTATGGCGAATTTCCGACGCAGTGGCGGGAAGGTATCATCATTCCAGTGCTAAAGCCTGGTAGGAAGCTACTAGATTTGGATAGCTATCGTCCTGTCAGCCTCGCCAACGTTCTGTGCAAGCTACTCGAACATATGGTGAGGTGGTGGTTGTGTTGGCTCCTTGAGTCTCGAGGCCTTCTGGCTCTGTCCCAGAGTGGTGTTTGCCAAGGGCGCTCCACCATCGACAACTTGCTCCACCCAGAATCTGCCATTCAGTAGGCCTTTTCCTGGTGGCAACACCTTAGTGCTGCTTTTTTTTGACCTGACGAAGGCCTATGATACCACTTGGTGGCACCATATGCGCACTGCTCTGCGTGAGTGGGACTTCTTGTCGCTCTGCTAATTCAGTGTTCATGTCAGTGCTCCCTACATACAAGAGAATGGGGCCCCACAGGGCTCTGTTTTCAGTGTCCCCTTCTGTTTAATTACTGTCAATGGTCTCGCACTAGTAGTAGGTTCCTCAGTAACTCCCCTCCTATATGCTGACGGTTTTTGAATTTCCTTCTGCTCCTCTTCTATTGGTGTGGCTGAATGCCAGCCATAGGGAGCCATAGGGAAGGCACAGTTTTGAGCCCTCACTTATGGCTTTCAGTCTTCAGGCACCAAGTATTGTGTCACACACATCTGTTGTCGTCACACTGTCCACCCGCTTCCAGAACTTTACTTTGGTGATCAACTACTTGATGTAGTGGAGACTTACTGCTTTTTGGGATTGGTCTTCAACGTCTGCTTAACTTGGCTTTCCCATCTTCGTCTGCTTAAGGAAAAGTGCTGGTGGCATCTTAATATTGTCACAGAAGAAGCCGAGTAGCGCAGTCACTGTACTGTAGTGGTTATGATACTAGATTGTTGCATGGAGGGTCGTGATTTAAAAACTCCCCTGAACTGAAAAATTTTCATTTCTGTATTCGGTTCGAGTACATTCTAGAAGTATCCACAAATGGCAAGAATCATTGTACTGTAGCTGTTTATATACTGTATGGTGGAGGCAGTTCGCTCTGAGCTCTTGTATGTGCAAGTGTTGAATAAACCTTCGTTAAGTGAAGTTAGTGTTCGTCATTCATCTACTTACACCTTCCTCTACGTGACATTATTCTGGTGGAGACGCTGGGTATTGGAACTTGTGATGTCGCACATTATCGACGACACCATGCCTCCCACCAGGCCACGACAGAGCCGCCGTTTACGTGGCGGGAAACCAGAGTTCGAGCCATAATTAACAGATCGCAATCTATTGGGGACAGAAGAAGAAGAGGACGTCACGATGACAGCAACTGTGTGCCACCGCATGAGACATCCTTCCGGGTTCTCTGGTGATGATGGCCAAGATCCAAACAAATGGCTGAAGGTATATGAGCGTATAGCCAAATTTAACAAATGGGATGACACTGTGTGTTTGGCTAACATATTTTTATACTTGGAGGCCACTGCCAAGCAATGGTATGAGAACAACGAGGAGAAGTTCACAAGCTGGGAAGTATTCCAGTCCTAACTGCGCAAGCATTTCGCCGACACACAACGACAGAAGTGCAAGGCTGAGAATAAATTAAAGTGCAGGGTACGGTGTCCAGGAGAAACGACAGCATCCTACGTTCAAGATGTCTTGGAGCTGTGTAAAATAGTGGATCCTCTAATGAAGGAGGAAGATAAGGTTGCACATCTCATGAAAGGTGTTGCTGAGGACATGTATTAAACACTACTCCTGTGGGAGATTTCGACAGCAGACGACTTCAAAAATGGTGCCAGTATATCGAGACAATGCATCAAAAAGAATTACACGCAAGAAGTTTGAACGGCTTCCAAACGTCGTATCGATGTCTGTGATGGAGGAAGAAACTGATTTCACAAGTGTTCTTCGTCAGACAGTAATAGAGGAAGTTCAGAAGGTACTTGGATTGCATGGCGAGCAGAAAACCGAGACGCTTTAAGAGGTCATTAGGGAGGAAGTGGAGCAGACATTGAAGCCAATCTCTCGTCCTTCATTTCCATTTAAAACGCTAAAAATTCGAGACCCAGGCCAAATTACGTTCCTATAAAGCCGTAACAGGAACCTGTTTGGGCACCACGGAAGACGGATGTCTGGAGGACCCAGGATAACCAACCAATATGTTTCCACTGCGGATGACCGGGACATGTGGTGCGCTATTGCCGAGAAAGGCGGCGGATATTTGATGACGCCCGCGCCAGAAGACAGCAGACCGATCTTAGCCGACGCCAACTCCGGGACGACGAAGATGAACAAGAAGATGTGGGTGCAGGACGACGTAGGTCACCATCGCCACAAGCTAGCCGCTGGAGAGGACGCTCCCCAACACGACGATCAAGGTCTCCATGACCGTTTAGAAGCTCCAGCCGATCACACAGCCGCCGCAACCTGGAAAACTAAAGGGTGGTGAGGCCGCCGAAGAGAAAAATCCTCCTCCGTCGATCACTACAAAAATGATAGGAAACTAAGTCGGTATCCTCATTGATGGCCGACCAGCCCGAGCTCTTGTGGGCTCTGGAGCATCATATTCAGTCATTTCGGAAAAGTACAATGGCCAGTTGCAGAAAGCCGTATTCGTCGACAGCAAAACTTCTTTGATGAAGGTGGCTAATGTAAAATATGTAAAAGCTACAGGAAGATGTGCCATTCTTGTGGGTATAAATGGCCATACACAGCCCTTAGAATTCATAGTCTTACAAGAGTGTAGTCATGATGTCATTCTCGGATCGGAGTTTTTGAAAGATTCTCAAGCAATTATAGATTGTGGTCGGTCGAAGATTATGCTAGACGTGATGAGACACTGTGGACAGGAAGATGCTCATCCGGGGGTGTGGAGACTATGTGTGCTGGATGAAGTGATCATTCCTGCAGTCAGCGCTAGAAAGGTAGCTGTCATGTGTCATGCCATGCATCAACCCATGGATCCAGCAGTTTCCGTAAGAGAAGTATACCACTGAAGAATACCTTGGTCATCCCAGCCTCTGTCGTCTCGTTTAAGAACGGATTCGGTGAGTTGTGGACAGTTAACTGTCGCTGAGAACTGCAGATCCTTCCAAGATGCATGTGCGTAGCAAATGCTGATCCACTAATTGCAGAACAGCTGAGCGGCATAGAAACCTCCCATGCCGCCGAGTCTGTGGGCGAAATTAGCGCTACCACTACGAGACAAGATCTTCTAGCTTGACTATCACCAGATCTCACTTAGGAACAGCAGAAGATGGTACTTGCTATTCTTCAAGAGTTCTCTGAATGTTTCAATCCACAGGTGAATAGCAAATTAGACAAATAAACGGTGAAGCATCGGATTAGCACTGGAGACCGTCAACCAATAAGCCAGAGAGCATACCATGTGTCAGCAACGGAACGTCGAATAATTCGAGGCGAGGCAGAGAAAATGATGAAGAATGACATCATTCAGGCTTCGCAGAGCCCATGGTCGTCACCAGTGGTTCTCGTCAGGAAGAAGGATGGCAGTTGGCGCTTTTGTGTTGATTACAGGAAGCTTAATAAAATAACTAAAAAGGACGTTTACCCTCTTCCACGAATTGACGATACACTAGATTGTCCGAAGGGGGCTAAGTTTTTCTCAACTATGGACATTTACTCGGGATACTGGCAAATCGAAGTAGATGAGGTTGATCGTGAGAAAATTGCATTCATCACCCCTGAGGGCCTGTACGAGTTTAAGGTAATGCCGTTTGGTTTGTGTAATGCACCAGCAACTTTTGAACGGAAGATGGAGCACCTGAAGTGGACGATGTGTCTTTGTTATTTAGATGACATTATAGTGTTCTTAGAGACATTTGATGAACACATAAAAAGAGTGAGGGCCGTTCATAAGTGTCTCCAACAAGCTGGACTGAAACTTAATCCAAGAAAGTGTCTCTTTGGAGCAAAAGAAATCAAAATATTTGGACGCCTTGTGTCAAACGAAGGTGTGCGGCCAGACCCAGAAAAGGTGAGAGCTATAACGGACTTTACTATTCCTAAAAGTATTAGAGATGTGAGAAGCTTCCTTGAATTGTGTTCTTATTACTGTCGTTTTGTGAAAGACTTTTGTATTGAAGCCCAGCCACTCCAAGAGTTATTAAAAGCCGATGGTAAATTTATCTGGGGTGGTGCTCAACAAGATTCTTTCGATGTGCTGCAAAAAGCTCTGACGACTGACCCTGTACTTGGTCTGCATGATGAGAGAGCACCTATAGAACTACACACAGATGCCAGTGGGTATGGAATCGGTGCTGTTCTGGTGCAGATTTTGAATGGAAAAGAGAAGGTTATAGTCATGCTTTTAGGACACTTACAAAAGCTGAGAGAAACTACTCAACTACAGAAAGAGAATGTCTTGCTGTGATCTGGGCCATGTGTAAATTTCGACAGTATCTCTATGGAATGCCATTCACAGTTGTTACAGACCATCATTCACTTTGTTGGTTGACAGGTCTTAAGGATCCAACAGGACGACTCGCCAGGTGGGCACTATGTCTTCAAGAGTATGACATTACTATAGTGTACAAAAGTGGAAGAAAATACCAAGATGCCGACTGTCTCTCAAGAAACCCTGTGCAAGAACATCAAGACTTTGATGAAGATAGTGACTGTCTCGCTGCGCTCAAGGATCTCTCTGCTGAGCAGAAGAAGGACGCCAAGATACCTCAAATTATGCTTGCCTTAAATCGGTTAGAGGAGGTGAAAGAACAATTTAAGGTAGTTAATGGACTACTTTGCAAGAAAAACTTTGATCCATTTGGAAAGAGGTGGCTACCAGTGATTCGTAAACACATGCGCTTAGATGTTCTACAGAAATTCCAAGACACACATGAGGCTGAACGCTTAGGATTTATTAAGACATACGACAGGAACCGCAAGAGATTTTTCTGGCTAGGTTTATTTAGGAGTGTCTGTCACTATGTGTTGCACTGTCGAGAGTGCCATATGAGAAAGGCAGTTCCTCAGAAACCACCTGGCCGACTCACATCAATTCCACCAGCCGAAACGCCTTTCCATCGTGTTGGGATTGACCTCCTTGGACGATTTCCAACATCTGCTAGTGGCAATAGATGGATTATTGTTTGCACCGATTATCTGACACGCTAGTCCATTACAAAAACCGTGAAAACAGCCGAAGCATTCGAGGTAGCCAAATTCGTCGTAGAAGACATTGTATTAAAACACGGTGCCCCAAGGTCGTTAATTAGGCATCGAGGGAAAGTTTTTCAATCGAATCTTGTGAGAGAGATAAACCGTTGGTGCAACATTCCTCATCACATGACGACTGCCTACCATCCACAAACTAATGGGCTTACTGAACACCTTAACAAGACCTTGGCCGACATGCTATCAATGTTCGTCAGTGTTGACCAGAGCAACTGGCATGAGGTGCTACTTTTCGTGACGTTTGCCTACAACACCGCCAAACAAGGCACCACAGGATTTACTCCATTTTTCCTGGTGCAAGGGCGTGAGGCGACGACGACGATGGAAGCTGTGTTTACATTGCATCCTGATGACGTGGACGACGACTACATCGGCCATGTGTTAACCAGAGCTGAGGAAGCTCGGCAGTTAGCTCGACACCGCACGTTGCAGGCTCAAGAAAACGAACGCCGAAGGTATGATTCGAGCCACCGCCCCGTTGTCTACCAGCCTGGTGACCTCGTCCAACAGTTGTCTGATGTTACTTACGAAGTTGAAAATTTCGACCTCGACGCAAGAAGACGAAAGATCAGAGATACGGTCCACATCTTTTAAGTGAAGCGCTATAAGGATCCTGCAACCCAAGGTAAATTCGAATCTCCAGTGACTGGCAACAGGCGGAAAGGCAACGAAGAACGTAGCGGCTAGGGAAGTTCTAAGAAGATCACCGCCAGGGCGAACATCAGTCATCGGGAGTCAGAGTATGCAGGACTGATGACTCGTTCCCAGACTAGGAGGATGTAAAACTGAGACCCTCTTAAGGAGGGAGCAATATCACAGAAGAAGCTGAAGTAGCGCAGTTGCTGCAATGTAGTAGTTATGATACTAGATTGTTGCATGGAGGGTCATGAGTTCAAAACTCACATAAACAGACAAATTTAAATTTCTGTATTTGGCTCGAGTACATTCTAGAAGTATCCACAAATGGCAAGAATCATTGTACTGGAATGTTCTGTAGCTGTATATATACCGTATGTGTTCTGGGCAGAGGCAGTTCGCTCCGGGCTCTTGTATGTGCAAGCGCTGAATAAACCTTCTTTAAGTGAAGTTAGTGTTCGTCACTCATCTACTTACACCTTCCTCTACATGACAATACTATTCACTGCCTGAGCCACATCGACTGGAGTGCTGATCGCCCTACACTGCTGCAGCTGTGCAAAGTCCTCATGCAGTCCCATATCGGCTATGGGAGCCTGGTTTATGGTTCACCATTGCCCTCTGTGCTGTATCTGCTGGACCCTACCCACCACTGTGGAGTTCGGCTCACGACAGGAGTTTTCCAAATGAGCCCAGTGGACAGCCTCCTTGTGGAAGCTGACGTTCCTCGATTGCAGCTTCAGCTGCAGCTAATGCTTGAAAATTATACCTCCCACATTCCTAGTTGCCTCGCAATCCAAATTACCTTCTCCTTTTCCCTAACACTGTGATCCAACTCCTGCAATGGTGGCCCAGAACTGGGAATCTACTTGCCGTCTGTGTTCGGTCACTTCTTACTGAACTTGTCGCTTTTCCTCTACCACCTTTCATGTGGATCCACTTATGTACACCTCCATTGTCCATGCCTTGGCCACAGCTTCGTGTGGATCTACCGCAAGGCCCAAAAGTCTCAGGTCCATCTGAGGCCTTCTGCTGGCAATTTTTCTCTTTTCTCAGCAAGTTTCAGGGCTCAGGAAAAATCTACACTGATGGATCAATGGTCGACGATCTCGTTGGCTTCGCGTATGCTCACGCTGGACATACTCAACTGTGTTCCTTGCTGGGTGGCTGCAGTGTTTTCACTGCAGAGTTGGTAACCATCTATTGCCCACTTGAGCATATACACTCCTGCGATGACGAGTCCTTTGTCATCTATAGTGACTCCTTCAGCAGCCTAGAAGCTCTAGACCAGTGCTTCCCTCGACATCCTTTGGTGTCCGCAGCTCGTGGTCGTGCGGTAGCGTTCTCGCTTCCCGCGCCCGGGTTCCCGGGTTCGATTCTCGGCGGGGTCAGGGATTTTCTCTGCCTCGTGATGACTGGGTGTTGAGTGATGTCCTTAGCTTAGTTAGGTTTAAGTAGTTCTAAGTTCTAGGGGACTGATGACCATAGCTGTTAAGTCCCATAGTGCTCAGAGCCATTTGAACCATTTGACATCCTTTGGTAATGACTATCCACGAATTTGTTTATGTGCTCAGCAACAATGGACATTCAGTGACCTTCATTTGGACTCCAGGACATGTCGGGATACCAGGCAATGAACATTCTGACAGCCTGGCCAAACAGGCTACTAGTAAACAAACTCTGGAATTCGGCCTGCCGGAGACTGATATCTGATCGGTCTTCCATCATAATGCTTTCACGGCCTGGATACTGAATGGCACACCCTCAGTACACTAAATCAAGCAGACAACGAATGTGTGGCTGTCATCCATGCAAGTTACTCACAGGGACTTTATTGTCCTTTGCCAGCTCCGCATTAGCCACACTTGGCTAATATATGGTCACATCCTCCACTGCAAGGACCCACCTCAGTGTCGCTGTGGTTCCAATATGACTGTCGTCCATATCTTGTTGGACTGTCCAATTTTACCCCCTCTGCGGCGGACTTTTTACCTTACTAGCATCCTATGTATGATGTTGGGTGACAATGCCTCAATGGCAGATTATTTTTACGTTTTATTCCTGTGGGGTTTTTTATCATACAATCTAAGGGCGAGCATCTAACCTCCTCTCCCAGACCTCCACACTCCCTCCATTTTACCTCTTCATCACCCTTTCTTTGTATTTTGTTTGCCTTAGTGTTCATCTTTTCCCTATGTATGTTCATCTCGCCTTGTCTTTTAGGCTCAAGATTTTAGTGTGTTGCTGGGTGGCTGTCTCGTGTTTTTTTATTCTTGTGATGGGCCAGCCAAGGCCATCTGCTTTATGATTTTAATACCTTCCTCTACTTTTCCTTTTAATGTACGTTTTCCCCTTCTGGTTTGCTTCTTTGTTTTCTCCTTCGGTGTGGTTCCCTTTTAGTTTTACGCCCTTTTACTTTCCACAACTCCTTTTGGGATTTCTTTTTTACCTTGAGACTTGTTTATATGAGGAAAAAGGGACTGATGATCCTGTAGTTTCGTCCCTTTATACCCCAAACCAACCAACCAATATACCGGGAGAAGCGAAATTCGCACACTCGGGGTTCGCAGCACGACTCCTCACGTGCCAGTGATAAAAAAATATTTCTCATAAAATTTCGTCCGGCGAGTAAATCCGGCAGAAAAAGGACATTAAAGAGTGGCTATCTTGCAACACTGTAACCACATGTATGGTAACTATCTCTGTCAGCACATACTAGTTCTGCTCTACAGTTGGTGCAGTGGCTACAGTTTTGAGTTAGCATGCAGGAGGTCGATGGTTCGATCTGGGGTTGAGGCACTTTTTTTTATTTCGTAAATGTAGTCCAGGTGGTGCCAACGGCCTTGCTGCAGTGATAACACCGGTTCCCGTCAAATCACTGAAGTTAAGAGCTGTGGCCCGCATCTCGTGGTCGTGCGGTAGCGTTCTCGCTTCCCACGCCCGGGTTCCCGGGTTCGATTCCCGATGGGGTCAGGAATTTTCTCTGCCTCGTGATGGCTGGGTGTTTTGTGCTGTCCTTAGGTTAGTTAGGTTTAAGTAGTTCTAAGTTCTAGGGGCTGATGACCATAGATGTTAAGTCCCATAGTGCTCAGAGCCATTTGAACCATTAAGAGCTGTCGGGCGGGGCTAGCACTTGGATGGGTGACCATACAGTCTGCTGAGCACTGTTGGTAAGCGGGGTGCACTCAGCCCTTGTGAGGCAAACTGAGGAGCTACTTGACTGAGAAGTAGCGGCTCTGGTCACGAAAACTGACAACAGCTGGGAGAGCGTTGTGCTGACCACGTGCCCCTCTGCATCCGCATCCAGTGACAACCCTGGACTGAAAAGATGACACGGCGGCTGGTCGCTACTGTTGGGCCTTCTGAGGCCTATTCAGTCGGAGTTTAGTCCAGGTGGTTTGGTATCTGGCATCTTAATCATCAACGGCGATTGCAGTGCGTCCTCTAGAAAACATTTGCACTTACATACTACAATCGTAGAAATGGAAGATTGTTCAGCTTTGAAAGAAGCCCTTTCCACGTTGTGGGCGTGAATTTATTCACACCACTTCATCTACTAGATGTAAGACCTGTTTTCCTTGTACCCTCCTCCAATGGTACTATAGATTAATACCAACTATTCTTGCCTCGTTCATGTCCATTACATTTCGTTAGGGCTTTACATTATGAGTAGTACTAGCAACGTGCTTTGTGAATAATGTCCAAGCTGGGTTACTATTTGTATGTGTTATCACCATGGTCCCACTAATTACGCCTTACACATTGAGTCTGGTAAATGCATACTGTTTAGTATGTATCCCAATGCATTGTTATCATTATTATTATTATGTAAAGGTGCAGGGGTTGGTCTTTGCTTGCTTATTCTTGAGTTGAGAACAACTGTGTGAGGCGAAATGACAAGTTAAATGTCGCAATATTTCTCACCAAATTACAGCTTTTCACACAGTTTTCAACTCGCCAACATAAAAACAGCGCAATGGGACACACATCTTGCCAACATCAAAAAGTGAAATAAGTTTATACACAACAATGTTAAATATTAACTCTCTGAAAGAACATTAATCTTAAGCACAATATTATGAAAGTTTAATTGGAAGTTTCTTTACCTTAATCCTAAGCACAATAACATGAAAGTTTAATTGGACATTTCTTACAAAATAGCTCCTACACATACGTTATGATGTTGGTCAGTACTACGAAAATCGTCCGATTCTTGTTCAAAGTTCGGCACTATTTAGGATGACAATCAAGTCTACGGTGGATGGTTAGTCAAGTGACACATTTGAGCGCAAGATTACCCAAGGTCGCTCGAGTTTACAGTGGACGCAAGCTGGTGAACCAACAAAATATACACCTCTGCATGAGGTATTTACCTCAAGCTGCGACGTGCTGCTGTCTGCAAGGTCGCTCTCTCCCACTGAAATTCCTACAAAACTAATCTGGCCTTCGCTGAACTTTCCAGCAGAAACTTTCCCTATGTTTCTCGTTATGCGAGAAAACATGTACTCAGCCCTAGTCTTATTATGGGGTGATATCCGCACGCGTGGTTCTCGCAAAAACAATTAACTAATTTGGCTGGTTCGTTTCTCCACGGTTGCAGCTAAACGTTGCTACAGCTAATTTTAGCTGGAGTGCAGCCGCTGTGAATGCAGTGTCCACACCAGTTTCTTCTCTGCGTCATACGGAGCGTTAAGCGCTCCATTCTGCACTTGATGCCAGTTCAGAGAAGAGTCCCCCCACAAAATTTTTCTCTTCTCATCTCATGGCAGAACTGCCTCCCTCCACTTGGGTTCCTTTTTCACGTCACGGCTTTTTCTGACCAATAGGAGCATTCCTCCCATTTTATAGAAACACCCTCTAATAATCACAACATCCCTTCTATCAAACTGCGTCGAAACTTTAGTAATTTTCTCCTTTCTAGTGAGTTTCCGCCAATCGGACGTTTTGTGCCGTTCTAGACGTCTAAAGTACATTGACCATTCCGTGTGTCGCACTCGCTGGACGAAAATGCTTCACTTGCTTTTGTTTCTCTCCCGTTGAAATTTCGAAACGCAGTTTTCTAAAGCTTCTTCTCTGCCCTTGTACCGATGCCCTCACGACAGGCGGCCCTCCAGCTTGAATGACCTGGCCCGGGGTCGTTGTCCTCTTTCCTGCCACCCGTTTAAGTGGTCGCCGGCGTAACTGCTGCAGCGCGGTTTCGCTACGCCATTGTGGAGCTAGCTTTTCAAAACTAAAAGCGACTCGACTCACTTTCCCTGTTCTACCTTCCGCTCAAAGGCATGCACTGTATAGGAATGGTGTGTTAATTACCGTCGATTGACTACCATCCCTTTTTGCATTACATATTGAGATAGGCAAATGTTCTGATAACTGTCGATTTATGTTAGGTGTCATCTTCACCTTCTCATTGCGATTTGTAAAGGTCTCATGTAAGGTGCAAATTTGACCATTTATTCTGCCATCTTACAATTATTATTATTATTATTATTCTGTCTATGGGATTGTGGAAACATCACATCGATTGCTCTTAGTGAAACAGAGTAATTCGAAACCGAATGTTTCACAGTTAGCAGTGTCGGGATCAATCATGCAGAACAATATCTGTCAGAGGGATAATGCTCATTAGGTGGAACAGTGTGCAGGACTGACGGCTTGTTTATACTGTATGCACTGATCACCAGACAGAGACTAGTTGCGAGTGGAGTAATCTGTCCATGACACTCTACAATCTACATTCATAGAAAATTCGAATTTTCTCATTGTAAACCTCTAAACCAATGTGGCTGATGTATGGCATACACAAACGATGAATGCTTCTGGTCCTTGGTGCATCTGATAACCGGGCTGGTGTTGCCACTTGTGAATATGCTGCTAGATATCCTCATCAATGCCATCCAGATAAAAATGTGTTTCATCATCTGGAGCTGTGCCTTCGGGAGTCAGGTTCTCTCCACCCACCATCGCATGACAGAGGTTGTCCATGGACTCGCTGTACTCCTGCTACTGAGGAAGCTGTTCTGGAGGTCATACACCAAGAACCTCAGCAAAGTACATGTAGAGTAGCAAGGCAGGTGCTTGTCTCGCAAAACACACGGTCGTTAACATGCTGCACGAGTATGGGCTGCACCCCTATCATTATGCTTTCACGCAACACCTGCATCCTGCAGATCACCATCAGTGGATGCAATTCTGTGAATGGTGTCAACAACAACAGGAAGCCAACAACGACTTTGTGAACACCGTAATACGGTTGGATGAAGCAGCATTCACTTGTAAGGGTGTCTTTAAAATGCACAATGCCAACCATTGGTGTGAGGTTAACCTGCACGTCACCCACGACCATGGACATCAAGTTCGCTTTGGTATCGATGTCTGGGCTGGAATATTGGGCGACAGGTGTTTGGGCCCCTAAACATTGCCTGACCAGTTGACTGCACGAAGGTATCATGCATTCCTCTCAAACGATCTGCCTGTTGTGCTGGAATATATTCCACTACATGTTCAGCAGAGGATATGGTTCCAACATGATGGTGGACCTCCACACTCTGGAATTAATGTGCAACAGTATTTGGACAGAACATTTCCAGGGAAATGGCACGGATGTGTAGGTCCAGTTTTATGGCCACCGCATTCACTTGATCTAAATCCCTTGGATTTCTTCCTGTGGGGACACCTGAAGGAGCACGTGCACTCTAATACACCTACGAATGTGGGAGAATTGGTAGCGTGTGTTCATGCTGCCTTTGTTGCTGTGGAAGCAGCTTTGCTGTGATGGGTCCAGAGCTGTATGATCCGGTGGATTGCACAATGTTTGGATGTGCAGGGAGGTCGCTTTGAGCATCTGTTGTTGTGAGGACAATGTATTCTGTTGTAAAGCTCATGCAGTCATTAATATGGACAGTATAATTGTCACTGGTTGCTAATGTACGACATCTGAGCTCTCATATGACATGTAGTGTAAGTGACAAGTATATATTATGTTATTGTACTGTGCTATCATCTTTATCATCTCGAAATTGATATTGATTTTGTAGTTATTCTGTCCTATGACAGGTCATTAGTTTCAACTGTCTGTTTCTTATTTGTCTAAGTATGTATTTGTTATGTTCAGCCTTACAAAATGTTGTAAACTTATTGTACATGGGACGTAAGAAACGGAGTATATTACAGCATGAAATGTCAGAAGGAAATTAGCAAATAAAAGTATGTGCCCCAGCCCAGAATCGAACCTTCGACCGACTGCATACTAACCAAAAACTCTGTGCACTACACCAATTGTGAAGCACTGCTAGGGATACGTGACTGTATAACTACCTTCCATGTAGTTATAGTGTTGCCAGATTGATACTCTTTAACGTCCTTTTTCTGCCGAATGCACTCGCCAGACGAAATTTTGTGACAGAAATTTCTTTATCGCTGGCATGTGAGAAGTCGCGCTGCAAAGCCCGAGTGCGCGAATTTCGCTTCACTCTATATGTGTGAAACGTTCACAAGTGAATTCATGGAAGTATATGTATACAGTAGTATGTAAATATGTATGTGTGTAGGTCCAGGATCTCCTCCCAAACGCTCAGAACAATTTCAACGAAATTTGGCTCGCAAACAGTGTCCCGTTGGTGAAAGCTGACAAACGATGAATGGTTACAAAGTATGTGACTGTCAGCTGAGTTAAAGATCATTGTTTTCTAGTATATATACAGATGTAGACTATCAGCACTGGGGGGTTTATAACCCCCTAGCTGCAAGAGGAGCAGAGATATGGACAAAAACGTGTTTTTTCAGCCCGTGACATATAGGCTCCTCTGCAGGACATGTATTTTATGTTGAAGTGGTACAGGACTGCTTTATCAACTTGATTTGCATAGTAGCCTACACTCGTGAGGAAAAATCGGTTTTGCAGTCCATAATGTGTAGGCTGCCCAGCACAACAGACCTATTGTGTGTGAGTAGTACTAGCCTGCTTTAGCGACGTCTTTTGCAGGAGCTGCATGTGCAGACTGGAATGGTTGAGCAGAGAGTTGATAGCGAGAGAGGGGGGAGTATGAGGCTGGACAGAAAGTGGAGACAAGATGATGGATAGAGACAGGGATGGAGCAGAAAGTCAGAGAGAGAAGGGGACGATGAGGTGGACGGAGAGTGTGGGGAGAAAGAGATTGACAGAGAGATGGGAGGAGACTTGTTGTGCAGGTACTATCAGCATGCCTTACACAGGCTACGCATGCAGATGGGGACAACCGAGCAGAGAAAGGAGGGAGTGAAAAGGTGGATTGTGAGACATGGAGGGGGGACCTGGATAGACACGCAGAGAGAAGAGACATACAGAGAGAGGAAGAGGAGAAGGAGGTGGATAGAGAGAGGGGGTGGAAGAGATGGGCAGAGAGGGTGAGAACATGATTGACAGAGAAAGGGACAGGAGGCAGATGGAAGGCCTAGATAGGCAGTGGGAAAGTGGAGATGAAAGAGGGGGAGAAGAAGGGCAGACATAGGAGGATATGAACAGAGTGAGCAGGGAGAACATGTGGTTGAAGAGAGAGGTGAAGGACTTGGGTCATGGGGAGGAAAAGATAGAGAGATGGAGAGTGCGAAGGAGGAGGGAAACAGATAGAGGTGGGAGGATGAGGTAGAAATACATATAGGGGTTGGAAGAATTTGTCACAGAGAGGGTGATATATATTTACAACGGTCATTTAATAATTAAAGAGACAAATTGATCTGGAGAAAAAAGCGTTTAGTTTTACAAAACAATATTTTTTCTACTTTTCATTATTCATTCCCTTGAACGTTTATGCACTTGATCCAATGGGCTACAATCTTATTTTTATTCCGGTTGCAAAGAACTCTTTATCTTGATGTTTGAACCAATTTACCAAAACTTTTTCACGTCCTCGTTGTCCTGGAACCTCTTCCAATGTAATGCCTCCTTCAGTGCTCCAAACAACTGGAAATCACAAGGTGCTAAATCAGGACTGTAAGGGGGATGAGGCAGTATTTGTCGTCCCTTCTGTCGATGGTTTCACGGGATAGCTGAGCAATATGAGGGCATGTACTGTCTTGCTGGAGAATCACATCTCTCCTCTGAGATCCACGACGTCTCTCTCTTGTGTCTGGCTTCACCTTGTTTAAAAGCAAATCCGAGTCGTATTGGCTGTTCATTGTACGCTGCTATTGGAGACAATCACAAAAAACTGCACTTTCAGCATCCTACAACGCTGAAAACATGACTTTTCCTGCTGATGCTTGGGTTTTGGATTTTTCCTTGACAGGTGAGTTGGTGTGCTTCCACTCCATGCTTTGTCTTTTTGATACTAGCTCATAATAGTGAACCCAAGTTTCATCACAAGTTAAAATTTTGTTGAGGAAGTGATCACCTTCTCTTTCATAACATCCCTTTAGCTCTGTGCACACTTTCAACCTTGTTTCCTTGGATAGCATCGTCAACTCCTTTGGCACCCATCTTGCACATGTTTTGCGGTACTTCAGCTTGTTACAGATAATGTTATGAATTTACCAGTACTAACTTGAACCTTATCAAGTATCATTTCCACAGTCGACACGAATAATGTCATCAATTCGACTTTCAGCTGAGGGAGTTGAAACTGCAACTGGTCGGCCAGAATAGTGTTCGTCATTCACTCATATATATATATATATATATATATATATATATATATATATATATATATATAAATCAGACTGTATGTATGTGGGTGCAGTCTTTTTCTCAATTACAGGAACGATTTGAAACAAATTTGACGTACAAACAGCAGAGATATGGGAAAACACGTTTCTTCAGTCCTTGCCATATAGGCTATCTTTTGTGAGAGCGATTTTGTGATAATACTGTCAACATGTCTTTTCGACCAAATTTTCAGGGCAGCCTACATGCCAGGTGCAAAAAATAGTTCTCCTGGCCCAACATTTAGGCTGCCCTGCATAACAAGTATGTTGTGTGGGAGAAATATTAACCTGCTTCACTGGTCTCTTTTGCAGGGGCTACATGTTCAGGTGAGCATAGTTGAGCAGAAAGATGGGGGTCAAGATGATAACTGAGAGAAGTCATAGGATGAGAACAACAGAGAAAAGTGGGACAGAGAGGAGACTGACAGAGAGTGGGGAGTAGATGGTGGACAGAGAGAGGGCTTTGTGTGGATGGCTAGAGAGACAGGGGGAGGATGAGATAGACGGAAAGTGCAGGGAGGAGGAGACTGTCAGAAAGAGAGTGGAGTTGGTATGTTGTGCAGGTAGTATCAGCATGCCTTAAAGGTGCTACACCTATGGATAGTCATGGCTAAGTGGAGAGAGGGGAGATGGTGTAACGGTACAACCGACTACAGTAGTAGCAAAACTGAAGAGGGAAAAAGTTGAAATGATCGATTTAAATCAGGGGGTTTGCTAATGATCATAATCTATAAATCACTCCTTACTACAGGATCTCTGTGTCAGTGCATTAACCGACTTGCATTAGAATCGATAACACAGTAAATAGTTATTTCTTAAACTCAGTTTGACGCAACTAAATGGAATGAAAATCTAACTACACTGGCTCTAAAGTAGCCTTTGCATTACTTCATTAACTAACTAGCTTAGTGTATGAGGACCCTTAAACATACATGGTTTGAAGAACCATGCTCATTAACAAACCTACATCAGTATGCGTGAGAAATGGTAAGTATTCTTATCATTAATTATTAATTAAGTAAAGCATAACAAACTATAACTCTTTAAGTAACAAAAGTACTTTCATAAGCAGTCTCTTGACCTACTAAAAATATAATTGACTGTGCAAATGACAACACAACATTAAATTCAATTTCAACCACTTTCTCATAATAAATTAGGACACTTGGAATTAAATTCATTAGGATAAGATTCCTGTCCAGGTTTATGATTTGGGATAATCATGGGTGTAAGATAGAGTTTTTAACAACACCACAATTATTATTATAAAATCAACCAAATTTTACAAATACTTGGTCCATTTACAGAATGGCAAACATAAACAATTTAGTGGACAGCTGGTGGTACTGGTGGCATGATTTGCAGTGGTTTTTAACCTGGAGTCGATGCAGTCATAGCAATACTTTGGCCTCGCCCTGTTACATATCTTCTTGGCGTGGAATTATATTTATATGGCCAGAAACCATGGCATGATAATTGTATCACCAAATGGAGCATCCAGGGCCCATAAACACTGCCCTTAAGCTCTTCTGGCTTCAAAATCCCAGGAAAATAAACCACAATGATCCGCTACTGCTAGCGAGGTGTTAACCACAGCACTGCTCAAGCCCAGACTCCTTCCTTGTCACAAAGGACGAGTTGCCACTTGCGCGGCAGCCACACCTTTTCCACACTGCCAGACTACTTCCGGAGTTGTGGGGCTTCCCCACATCTTTTACATGCAGCACTACTTCCCTAACTATGGACCAAGTGATTTACAGTACATTATAGAACAATCATTTCAGTAATATTTAAATTCACAAGCATAATTTAAACAACACCATTCAAAAGTTCATATAACTGAAATGTGTATACACAGTCAAAGAATTTCCATGACATAAACAACATGCTACATAATCAACACTACATATTGATATAGAAATATCGATGCAGCTACAAAATAAGTCGAAAATAGGTGTTATGTATGCCCCATGTTGTACTGATGTTGCCTGTAAGGGATACATCAATGAAACATCAATAACACCTAAACGGTGTCGAGAAGTCAAAAATAAATAAATAATCAAACCAATCAGAATTGGGCATAAAAATACATTTATACCTTGTACACATCATTACCAAAACAAGACATAAGCATCAATATTCAATTCTGTACACCTGTGATAATTGACTCTCATTTGTGAAACAATATGTTAAGTAGTAATCAAAATTTTTCCTTATTATCAAGAATATTGAGTGGCATGTCGCAAGTGTACAAAAAAAGGAAGGTACATATATACAAGTATACACCTCACAATATCACAAAAAATTTTAACACTGTACATCCTATAGCATAATTTTGAAATTATTAAGCGAGAAATTTTCAATGTTGCTTCTAATAATAGCAGTCCATTCTTTAATATTTACATAAACATATAAAATATTTAAATTGAAGTTAAATCAACTGGCTGCTGACTTTGGGTTTTGGAAGTCTATTTCAGATATATGTTCTTGCCCACGCTATGGCAAGTATTTTATGCTGCCCACTCTGTTTTGAAGGCAGTCCACATTTCTTTTCAATTTGGCAACATTTTGCCTTTAGTCATTTCAGTATAGGATTTCACATCTTTTATAACAATTTTTAGAATCTGAAACTTACAAGGAAGTATCAGCAATTTTATATAGGTACCAACATTACAGTTAAATACAGTACAGTAACGTCATAATATAGATATATTTATATTACAGTATAATATAAATTTTCATTCCGGTATCATGTCTGAATATACTTCGTTACTCACTCTCACAGACATGCGGTTTGAGATCCACTATGTTACAGACACCAAGGGGCTTCTTGGTCTTTGTATAGATTAAATAGTAAGCATTGTTGTGAGGTATATCTTGTATTATGAATGGCCCATTATATATATATACTTAAATTTTGAAATTTCATGGTTAAGTCCACTTGATTTTTCACGAGTCTTCAGAAGAACATACTCTCTGATCTTAAACATGGCGAACTTCAGATTCCTATTGTGCCTTTCAGATCTCGCTTCTACATTATGCTTTGTTTTTTCTTTCACCAATTCTTTCTTCTGGGCTAATTCCAAATCTGTACACAGTGGGAACTCTGGTTTTTCCTCAATTAAACATTTGCTCTTATTATTGAGCAGGATTTACTCAGGTGTGAACCCAGTAGATTATGAGGCAAGGTATTCATTTCACTCTCAAGTTCAGATACAAATCTGCCTCATGCATATAACTTATATCAAGTGACTTCTTTGGTTTCTTGAGTTCAAATTTTTTAATTGCTTGAACTCTTCGTTGAAATGGTACTGTATCCTCAGGTGTTTCTTTCTTTGTTCAGTAATGACATCTGGATTTTGTTTGGTAACATCGTTATCGATTGACATAACCTTGCAGTTAGTTGCATCTTCATTGGTTTCAGGTATACCGGAATTTTCGTCATCCGAGCAGTCGTCCGGATCCGTCCATACTATTTCTCTTTCTGGATCTAACATGAAAGCTTTTCTAAGACAGGCGCTAAGTTCGTTTTCCGATTTCTCGTCAGATCTTAATTCAGGC
This sequence comes from Schistocerca cancellata, assembly GCF_023864275.1. Taxonomy (NCBI): domain Eukaryota; kingdom Metazoa; phylum Arthropoda; class Insecta; order Orthoptera; family Acrididae; genus Schistocerca; species Schistocerca cancellata. The sequence continues at coordinate 316,074,561 of NC_064632.1, forward strand.
TCGCAGTTTTCTTTTGATGAGCTGTCATCCTCATCAGCTATAATACGTACTTCATACTTCAATTACTTCATACGTCATATCATGTTTATGGGCTCCAAGAACACGTAGACCATTGTCTATATTTTCATTGTTTTCAAATTCGTCCCTTTCAGTAGCAGTTAGTACTGTTTGCGAATCGTTAACCAAGGTTGTTTCACCATTAATGCTGAGGATTTCGTCTTCCAACATCCTTCTATCCATAACGATATTTTTTTGGCTTCATGTGAATTTTGCGCGGCGCTTTTTCTTTCCTGCTCCTTATTTTCTGGCCATGTTATCGACGCCCCTATTATCTCTCCTATCTTCAACTAACTTTTTGGTCGCATATGTTTTCTTAAAATCCGCACATTCGCATTGCGTGAGGCCCCTGTACAGATAATCCATCTGCACACCCCATTCTGTCACCTCTGAAAACTAATTTTCACCAGTTACACTACTATTTGTACTGCCATTCGGGCCTTCTTTTACGTCTATGAATTCGCCTGCTCTTTCCTTGACTACAAAACTATAATTTGCCGTAGCGATTTTGCTTCTATCCACTGTGATGTTTACATTCTGTTCCACCGCCTCACATACAGCTTCTCTTGGAACAGCTGGAACATTCGCACCGGTCGTTGTTCTCTGAAAACTTGTAAGTTTGCTAACGCCGAGCCCACTGCCTGTCATTGGGGAATCGCCGTAGCGCGCACCTGTCGTTGTAAGTGCTGCGTCGTGCTTTGCTGTGCGACCGCTTCCCTATTTCATTATTCGGTGACTATTCAGGTAAAAGTTACTTCGTTTGGCCCTCAACATCGATGCTATTCAGCTTTCCGTATGGCTCTGGCGTGCATTTCGTGCGGAGAAACCTCTACTGCGACCGGCAGAGTTTCCTCTTCCTCTGCCCCTACATCTGTCTCTTTGAATCACATTCACGCGATAACCATCATCGCCACTTTGTTATAATTACGGTTGTTTTTGTTAGTATTATTCACGCGGGTTATCCCTGTTTACTCCCCAGTGGTCTTCGTCTTCCATCCTTTCTAAAAATGCTAAGAAGCTTCGGTGGTTGCTTCCTATGTATCTTTTAGAAAATTTGGTAGCTTTTTGCAGAGTTACCAGATAATTTCGGATTCTAATCGTCTGCTTCTTAAGTGCGTCAACTCCGGTAACAGTATTCGCAGAAATCTTTTAATGAATTTCTTCCGCTATTGTCATGGAGTTTAGCCATGATAAACTCCCTCGCCATAAGGAGTCCTGCTATTGTTTAGACCAATATTCTTCTGTGAATTTTTGTTTGAATTCATTAAAAGTTATTTGCTCAGTATTCAGGTTAAGCCCCCAACTCTTGGCATCACCTGCAATGGCACTGGTCACACATTTATCTTTTCCTGGTCAGATAAATAATCAGGAAAATTTCTTACGCAATTCTTTATGAAATGTTGGATGCCATCCATTATGTTTCCTGGCTGGGTTGAATCTTTCCTCGCCTTCCAACAATTTGTTAAGCAGTGACACCAGTCCTGTTTCGTATTTTACGTTGAAGGCCAGAAATTTTTCCTTAAGTTTGCGAAGTGTTTTGATCACTTTTTTGTTCGCATTCAGCAACTTGTTTACTTAAAACTTTTTCGGTATCTGAAACTATTCTTCTCAAATGTGAGATTTCGTTATTGCACTCGCCTACTATTTCAGTTTTCAGACCAAAAGTTTTTTCGTCCACTTTGTCACTACCAAAGGATCTATTTTTTCCTGGATGTTAATGATTTCAACATCGAACCTTTCATTAATATTATTAATTTGTCCCTGCATATTAGCCATGTTTTCAGTTTTAGAATTAATTTCATTTTTCATTTCAGTGATATTAGAACTCCAAGTACTTACATTTTGGTCTACCTGGTCAGTCCGTTCACTTACTTGTGTGTTATGAAACTTCATTTGGCTTTTTAGATCGCTAACCTGTGTTTTTGCTATTTCAAGATACCTACCTTGGGCTTTAAGCTGGCTTGCAATCCGATTGTCAAGACCTCTGATTTGTGTTTTCATTTGATCACACAATATTTTTAAAGAGTCAATCACACTCAGCGGTTGCCGACTTCCTTGTTCTACCGAATTTTAGTGTTCTGACTCTGCCTCATACGATTCTTTTTATTTGTGGCGAAGCAAACACGTTAAATGACCGCTATTGTCTACAGGATCCTCATCTTTTGCGTCATCTATTTTTTCTTGTTCGATTTGGGAAGGTCTCACTGTATCGAATTGTTCATGTACGTATTCGTGACATTGCATGTAGACCAGCTGCCTATTGGTAGCACCATCTGTTATCTGCTCTCATAATCTACTACATCTGCCGGCAGCATTTCCATGGCGCCCAGCACTATTTCATTTCGTTCACTCGGTGTAGTTACTGCATTCACATCTTTGTCGATTATGAATGAATATTACAGTTTATTTTTGTATGCAGCGTCTACTGTTATTTACTCTACTACACTTGACTGCATCCTCGCGCCACTGGACAGTCACAGCTCGAACCACATTACTTTTTCACTAGATTCTTACTGTATTTTATGATCGAATACAATCACATTTGAGGGTTGGATCCCCTCAGTTCCGAGTCGAGGAGTTACAATGCCTGGGCTACCCTCAGGGTGTATCGTAGATTTGGAAGAGCCTCAGTCGTTGCTATTGTCTTTTCGCCCATCTGCACGCCGTCACTGCTGCCCGCCGCCGCCGCCTGGCCGCCGTCTCTCAGTGCTCGCCACCGCCCAGGGCTCGCCGCCGCTCCCCGTTTTAGTTCCTTTCGTACTTCACATCGTGGAGTGCCTCCTCTGGGATTAACCCGTCTCATCCACCTCCCCTGCTCAGTCTCCTCACCTATCTCCTCCTCATCCCTGTATCCCCACCTGTATGTCGCTCCTTCCTCTGCCCCTGGTCGTGCTCCTGCTTCTGCTCCTGCCCCTGCTCCTGACCCCCCCTCCCACTCCTGTTGCCCGCCGAGACGACTTTGTCCCCCCTCCCCCCCATACAACTACCCCTGCTTTCCCCACCCAAGTAACAGCCTGTCATGCCACAGTCGCCACCACAGAGCACCCCATTCTCTTACCTAGTGCCACTACCTCACAGGAGGGCCCTGCCTCCCACCACATCCCCATCCATCCAGTCCCTCATCCCTCCTCCCAGACCACACCCACCAAAAAATCTTCCAAACGCCCAAGTGGCGACCTCTCCTCCACCATCTCTTCCAAAAAACCACCACCCACCCCACTTCCCTCTGACTCCGCCATGAATACCACCCCACCTCCGTCCTCTCCAGGCCCCTCCCTGTATACCTACATACTTGTCAACCCCGATCCAAAATTCCTCAATGCTCACGCCCTCACCCTTGAAATCCGGAAGTATATCCTCAGTTCACCCACTACCCAACTTATCTCTCATCAAGTCCTCCTCTCCCTCTTTCCATACTAATCTCCTCCGGCACCTTCCTTGCCTCACCTTTGGCCCTCATGCATCCCTCACCCTTTCCTTACGTCCTTCTCTCCTCATCAGCCCCAACCCCCTCATCATCCACCAACCCTCACCGCCATGATCACAAAACTCAGTCCTGTGGTCACGGAGGCTGAGATGTTGGCGTAACTGAACGCCCACCCCACCCTGGAAATCCGTTCGGCCCACCGTATTTACAACTCTTCTGGCCCTACCTTACTCATGTGTATATTTACAGAGTATGCCTCCTCCATTGACCACCTCCTCACACAGGGGTCCCTGATTTTCCACTGCTGCCACCCTGTTGACCCGTCCCATTCCCCTCCTCTATCCTATCACTCCTGTACAATGACCACCTCACCCAAAACTGCAAGAACCCCTCACCTGCCCCCATTGTAAAGCCTCCCACTTCCTTAAACAGTGTCCTAACCTTGCCTCTCCCCGTTCCTGCAACACCTGCTATGAACCCCACCCGACCTACTCCTCCAAATGCAAAGCAAAACCCCCTCCCACCAACCCGGAGTTCACTGTCCCCATTCACCCCATCGACCCGCCCATCCACTGGAACAATTCCCTCAGCCCTCTCCCTACAGCAGAAGACATCATTCTGTTTCTCACCATCGTCCTGCAGAACATCCATCCTTTCCAGCGCCCCCACACACTCCAGCAGATTTCCATCGCCGCTCATTCTGTCTTCCACTTAAACACCTATGCCACCAACTCCCACAACCAGGCCTACTTCACCTTTACCCACCTCAACACCCTCATTTAAGCCCCTCTCTCCTTGCCCCGCTTCCTTCCCACCTCCTGGCGTGTCACCAGTATTGTCTCCTCTACCTCAACATTCGCTCCCTCCCTGCCAACAATTACCTCTTCATGCACACCCTATCCCAGCACCAGGTTGACTCCTTCATCCTTAACGAAACCTCCCTCCAACCTCACCATGTTGTCCACACCTCCCCCTATCTCCTTCACCGCACTGACAATCCCCTTCCCCTCGCCAGAGGTGGGGTCGCTAGAGGCCATCTGAAGCATCTCCCTGTCCAGCCACAACCCATCCACAATGATCCAACTGAACACCTTCTCCTCAGCATCTTTTTTCCCTCCATCACCTGTGCCACTATCTACACTCCTGGAAATTGAAATAAGAACACCGTGAATTCATTGTCCCAGGAAGGGGAAACTTTATTGACACATTCCTGGGGTCAGATACATCACATGATCACACTGACAGAACCACAGGCACATAGACACAGGCAACAGAGCATGCACAATGTCGGCACTAGTACAGTGTATATCCACCTTTCGCAGCAATGCAGGCTGCTATTCTCCCATGGAGACGATCATAGAGATGCTGGATGTAGTCCTGTGGAACGGCTTGCCATGCCATTTCCACCTGGCGCCTCAGTTGGACCAGCGTTCGTGCTGGACGTGCGGACCGCGTGAGACGACGCTTCATCCAGTCCCAAACATGCTCAATGGGGGACAGATCCGGAGATCTTGCTGGCCAGGGTAGTTGACTTACACCTTCTAGAGCACGTTGGGTGGCACGGGATACATGCGGACGTGCATTGTCCTGTTGGAACAGCAAGTTCCCATGCCGGTCTAGGAATGGTAGAACGATGGGTTCGATGACGGTTTGGATGTACCGTGCACTATTCAGTGTCCCCTCGACGATCACCAGTGGTGTATGGCCAGTGTAGGAGATCGCTCCCCACACCATGATGCCGGGTGTTGGCCCTGTGTGCCTCGGTCGTATGCAGTCCTGATTGTGGCGCTCACCTGCACGGTGCCAAACACGCATACGACCATCATTGGCACCAAGGCAGAAGCGACTCTCATCGCTGAAGACGACACGTCTCCATTCGTCCCTCCATTCACGCCTGTCGCGACACCACTGGAGGCGGGCTGCACGATGTTGGGGCGTGAGTGGAAGACGGCCTAACGGTGTGCGGGACCGTAGCCCAGCTTCATGGAGACGGTTGCGAATAGTCCTCGCCGATACCCCAGGAGTAACAGTGTCCCTAATTTGCTGGGAAGTGGCGGTGCGGTCCCCTACGGCACTGCGTAGGATCCTACGGTCTTGGCGTGCATCCGTGCGTCGCTGCGGTCCGGTCCCAGGTCGACGGGCACGTGCAGCTTCCGCCGACCACTGGTGACAACATCGATGTACTGTGGAGACCTCACGCCCCACGTGTTGAGCAATTCGGCGGTACGTCCACCCGGCCTCCCGCATGCCCACTATACGCCCTCGCTCAAAGTCCGTCAATTGCACATACGGTTCACGTCCACGCTGTCGCGGCATGCTACCAGTGTTAAAGACTGCGATGGAGCTCCGTATGCCACGGCAAACTGGCTGACACTGACGGTGGCGGTGCACAAATGCTGCGCAGCTAGCGCAATTCGACGGCCAACACCGCGGTTCCTGGTGTGTCCGCTGTGCCGTGCATGTGATCATTGCTTGTACAGCCCTCTCGCAGTGTCCGGAGCAAGTATGGTGGGTCTGACACACCGGTGTCAATGTGTTCTTTTTTCCATTTCCAGGAGTGTATATCCACCCCACAGGTCCTCTCCCCTACAACTTTATTTCCCATGCTGACCGTACCTTCTCCACCTATGTGATTGCCGCCAACCTCAACATCCACAGCCGTGACCCTGCCACCCTTCAGTGGTGGCATCAGTTCCTTGCCACCATCCATAGTGACCTTGTTCCGCTCCCACACCACACCCGTCCTGAAAGTAACTCCACCCCCGATGTTATCCTTGCTTCCCACAACCTCCTTGGTCGCACCGCCGTGGACGTCCTTGATCCTGTTGGTAGTGACCATCTCCCTGTCCTTCTCACTGTTTCCTCTGCCTGTGAACCCCTTCAGCTGCCCGCACAGCTGCCCATCCAAAGTCTGTCCCCGACTACCGCCGTGCTGACTGGGATGCCAACCAGGAATCCATTGCCTTACATGTCGAAAGCCACCCCCTCACCTTTCACAATCCTGCTGACATCACCAATGCCTCTTACTTCCTTCCTTCAGAAGACCATCACTAACACTGTGGAGGCTCATGACCCTAACAAACTCATCAACCCTCACCGCCCTACGCTTCCTCCACAGGCCGTCCTTCTTCTGCATGAATCCCGCAGGCTCTACCGCTCCTTCCTCTGCACCCATGACTGGGATACACTCCTCCACCACAGGCAATTACAGCGACACATCCGGAACCTCCTTACAGCAAAGAAACGCTGGGACTGGCGCCAGACATGCACACACCTCAACTCCACCCCCCTGCCAACTCCTCTAAGTACTGGTCAGCCTTCCACCGCCTTACTGGTAGCCATCCCACCCCGCATTATCCTATCCTCCATGACGATCGACCCTTTCCTGACAACCACAGTAAGGCTAACCATTTTGCTTCCCCCCTCTTCTCCATTCCAGACGATCCCCATTTTGATTACTCCCTCTTGCCCACCATCCTTCAGTGCACTGATAACCTATGCTCCACCCCTTTCCCCTAGCTTCCAGTACTTGTATCAGTTATCCCTCTCAGCCATCAACACTCCCATCACTGCACACGACATCACACTAGTCCTCTGCTCCAAACGCAACAACGCCACTGGTCATGATGGCGTCACCTACCGCCACCATAAGTAAACACTCCATCCTTCCTGGCTGTCCTTGTTACCCTGTACAATGTCCTACTCTCCACTGGATTTTACCACAACCTGTGGAAGACTTCCTGTGTCCTGCTGTTCCCTAAACCAAACAAACCTCCCTCTGATACCTCTTCCTATCATCCCATCTGCCTCACCTCCGTATTCAGTAAGTCTTCGAGACCATACTCACTCGCTGTATTCACAGCCACCTTAACCAACACCACCTCCTTCCCCTTACCCAGTGTGGCTTTCGGCCTTCCTTCTCAGCTGACGACCAGCTCCTTAACGTTACCAATCTTCTTTACCTCCAACTTAACTCCCGCCACTCTGCTATCTTTTTTTCCTTTGACCTACAGACCGCCTACGACCATATCTGGCATCCAGGGCTCCTCTTCAAACTCCAGACCTATACTCTCCCTATCAACTTCTTTCCTCTCACATCGTCTCTCCTATATCACTATCCACAGTTCCAACTCCCATACCTTCTATCCCTCTGTCGGGGTGCCTCAAGGCTCTGTCCTTTCCCCCTCTCCTCTATCTCCTATAAACTGCTGATATGCCCAAACCTCCCCTGCCTGTACATCTCCTCCAATTTGCTGATGACACCGCCTTCCTAGCCCTTTATCCTACCCTTCAACGATACCAACGTACCCTCCAAACCCACCTTGACCAATTCACTGTTTGGTGCAACCAGTGTTTCCTCTGTATCAACCCCTCCAAGACCCAGGCGATCATCATAGGCCACACCACCCCTCCCAGGTTCTATAAAGCCCTCCAAATCCTCGAACGTCATGCAGTCCACCTCGCCTTCCACATCTGCCTTCCATCCCCCACACGCATCCTCTACGACCTCATCCCCTGCCTTCACCTTCTGCTTTTCCTTGAACACATCCGCACCCTATATATTGTCCACCACCTCGATCCCCCTCACCCCCTGGTGTCTCCCTTCCTCTCCACCCTGAGCCTGTTGCCACGCCTTTACTGTTGTGTCCTACCCTCTCTCCATCCCCACACCCTCCACCTCCTTTCCCAACGCAACTTCCAGCATCTACCCCTCCCAGATGATGAGCTTCGCCCTGACGTCTACCCTTCCTACCAATTCTAACCCCACCTTCCTCCTGCCTCCTCCTCGGGGCTCCCTCTCCTCTCCCTCCCTTCCCCTGAATGGCTTTCCCCTCCTACACCCCCTCCCTCTCCTGTGCTCCCCTTCAGTGTCTCTGCACTCCCTCCTGCCTTGTCTTCCCTCTTCATCTCCCACCCCATCAGTCTCCTGCCTCTTGGTGCACCCACTGACGCCCCTACAGTTTTCATCCTGCCCCCTCCCCTCCTTGCACCTTGCTCTCCCCTTCTTTTCCTTCCTCTCAGGCCTCTTCCTTGGCAGGTCCCACCTGGCAGTTTTATTCTTCATCATGTGTGCTCCGAGTGGGTTTAAAGTGTGTTGTTCTGGAGTGTTTTTAATACTGAGCAATTTTTAACCTGTGCGCATGACTTCAGTGTCCTTTTTGCATTCTACGAATCGCCAACTGTGTTTTTTAACTTTGTGTCGACTTTTTTAATTGTCCCTCCATGAACGTCTCCATTTCAGTGTATTTTTATCTCCAGTATCTCCCCTTACTTTGTTTTATGCCCCCCCTTTTTATCGCCTTTCTATGTAACATTTTCTTCTTATATTAGCTGTCATGTCACTCGGCTGAATAGCGACGGATTGTGCCGCTGACAGCCCTCCTCTGCTCATATGGGGCAGGGGAATGAAATCACAATAAAGAAAAAAAATCGAATACAATATATGTCCTGTCACATGGCGCCAAGTGTGACCACCGACCACCTTAAAATGGCATATCATTGCTCTGCAAGGAAGTTGTGACCATGAGATAACCTAATGGGAACAGAACTCTCAAACTGGGCATCGTTTCTGAAGCACTCCAATAGAATATAAACGACATTAAACAGATGGGTCAGGAACATACCTTCTCCCAGCACAAAAGCAAGTGGTAGCATTACATATTAAAACCGGTCGCCAGTCTAACTATGCATTCTTGTGTCAAGCAAAATGATAAAGCAGAAGGCAGTGCTAAGTCTAACCTAACCTTCCTTGAAACACACACTAAACCCTTTCCTTTTATTTGTTCATACTACAACACAGAAACCTAACCTTGCAGATAAATGTGCTACTAACAAACAGATAGCCAATGAGATAGTAAACAGTAACACATGTCTCTCAACAACACATAACTTAAATGAACTAGGTGTATCAGTTAATAAAACTAATTATCGACACACATGAAACTAGTAGCAATACTGAACAGGGAAAAGCTTGAATGAACCTGAATTTAAATCAGGCGGTTTGCTAATGGTCATAATCTATAACTTCACTGCTTAGTACAGGGTCTCTATGCCTGTGCATTAACAGGTTTACATTAGAATCGGTAACAAAGTAAATAGTTATTTCTTAAACTCAGTTTGACGGCCAGCCGGGGTGGCTGAGCGCTTCTAGGCGCTACAGTCTGGAACCACGCGACTGCTACAGTCGCAGGTTGGAATCCTACCTCGGGCATGGATCTGTGTGATGTCCTTAGGTTAGTTAGATTTAAGCAGTTCTACGTTCTAAGGGACTCATGACCTCAGAAGTTAAGTCCCATAGTGCGCAGGGCCATTTGAACCATTTTTTTCGGTTTGACGCAACTAAACGGAATGCAAATCTAACTACACTGCCTCTAAAGTAGCCTTTCCATTGCTTCATTGACTAAGTAGCCTAGTACATGAGGACCCTTAAACTTACATGGTTTGAAGAACCATGCTCATCAACAAAACTACATTAGTATCTGTGAGAAACGGTAAGTAGGGGAGAGTCAGACAAAACCGGGTAGGCGGGTCAAACTGGGTACCTCGCAAATTTTGTGATGGATGCTTCTATCTAGCTGTTGAACACTGGAACTACTAGCGGCAGCCATTCCATGCAGTTGGAGAGAACAACAGCAGCAGAAAAGCACGTTTTCTTATTTCTATGAATTTTTAAAGTTTTAAGCTGTAAATTTTTCAATTTTGTTCTGTTTGTTTAATGAGTTTGAAGCAGTATACCATTGTCTAAAGATAGAGGTAAATGCATATCTTGAGTAAGTATACTTCACTGCGTACTATGACGTTCTTTTCATATGTCTACAGCAACACATAACCTAGTGACACCACTTTCAAGTCAACAAGTCGCTGTAGGGTCAAACTGGATACCTAAGTGTGGGGCAAAACAGGGTACCCGGTTTTACCGGCTATGTGATAAACGGTTTTTCCCCACACCTCAGAAGTAATGTAACATTATTGTTCTGATTGCGAAATAGTAGTTAAAACATGTTGAATGAAAAAAAAAACACTTAGCTAAGGGATTGTTATTATTATTGGTCATGATAATACAAAAATGAAAAAACATAAGAATAAAAATGAAGGCCCATCATTCTCTTCCATAAATGCACGATAGACACATAAGGCCTATTTGCTTAAATAGGTCTTACATCCATTTTCTTGTGGTACATATTTTCAATTGAATTTTCGGTCTAAAGTTCCATCCGTCACAATTGCTAGAGCCGAGTCTGAAATGACATTATTTGTGAATATGTGTTGTGCTATCTTGATCTACCTCAGCCAGCTGAACAATCTGTGTTTCCTACCTAATCTAAAAAATATCCTTGTATTCCTCAACTGGTTCTTAAAAATATTGTTTTGTTTATCAGTCAGCAATGCCCAGGAATTATCAGAGGAAGACACACAGAGATGGAGATGAAGCTTGGAATCCACGACTGCAGCAATTGAGGAGGTTTTAACCCAAAGAATGGGTTACAAGTAAGCTGCTGGAACATTTGGTGTTCCACAGGTAACACTAGAGGACAGGGTCAAGAAAGCTCGTCTTCAACATCTGTCTTCAGAGAAACCAGTGGCAAAAGCCCTGGGCAGGTACAAAACCGTTTTTCCCAAGAACAAGAAAGAGAGCTGGTTAACCACATACTTTTCTTGAAAAAAGATTGTTTGGAGTCACCCAACATGACCTTCGTAGATTTGCATTTGAGCTTGCGGAAAAAAATCAGATACTCAACACTTTTAACTAGTTGAGAAAAATGGCTGGAAAAGAGTGGATGTATAGTTTCCTGAAAAGAAATCCACGACTGTCTTTGAGGAATCTAGAAAAAACTTCTTTGGCTAGGGCGCAGGGATTCAATCGGGTGGTTGTCAACTCTTTCTTTGCTAAGAGTATCGATTTAATTGAATTAGCAAGGCAACATAACGTAATTCTTTTGCGCTTCCCCCCCCCCCCCCTTCCCCACCCGCCGTCTTCAACCCCTCGATGTTTCTTTCACGGCCCCCTTGAGCACATACTACGACCAAGAGGTCAGACAGTCAATGACTTCAAACCTTGGTAGACCGGTAGCTATTTACCAAACAGGAAAACTATTCAAAGGTGCTTTTACACGTGCAGCTGTAATGCAAACGGCTCAGAAATGCTTTTAAAAAGACTGGTATTCAGCCCTTTAACAGACATGTTTTCCCAGATCATCTGTTTGCGCCAGCAGATACCCTGACCTGCCTGTGCCTCTTCAAAATGTGCTTCACCAACTTTTGCAAATCTCTGTACAAGCTGGAGAAACTGAGGTAGAAACGCTGGAAGCATCTCAATCCCTAGAAGCAGAAAAGAGTCCAGAAGAAGCACCCACTGAACAGCTCACGGTAGTAGAGGCTGATGGCCGCCAACTAGAAATTCCTCAGCAAAACCCAAGTTGCTGGACCTTCAGGAGTGTCATAGTTTCCATACATCTCTCCTAAGCTGTTAATGCCTCCTCCAAAGGTAAATTTGGAGGCGGGAACCAACAGACCAATGAAAGCAGTACGAAAAAAAGGTGAAACAGCGATACTCACTTCTTCACCATACGAAAATGAGTTGCAAAAAATGGCTCTAAGCACTATGGGACTTAACATCTGAGTTCATCAGTCCCCTAGACTTAGAACTACTTAAACCTAACTAACTTAAGGACATTAGACACATCCGAGGCAAGATTCGACCCTGCAACCGTAGCAGCAGCGCGGTTCCAGACTGAAGTTCCTAGAACCGCGCGGCCACAGCGGACGGCTAAAAATGAGTTGGAAGAAGAAGAAAAAAATTTAAAATAAATTTTCAAGTCTAGTAAGCCTACATCTATTAGTAGACCTAAAACAAAATTCCAGAAAGGCAAATGTTCCAAAATGATAAAATCTGTGGAGAAGCAATCAATCTCAACAACATGCAGCCTGGCGAAAAAATCAAAGAAGATGTTTGATGAAAGTTCTAGCTCTTCAGACAAAGACAACCCTAGGGAGGCGTGCATATTTTGCAATGAGTTGTATGCACAGTCTCGTTCGAAAGAAGGATGGATTCAGTGCATTTCCTGTCACGGTTGGGCACATGAGGCGTACTCCAATGCTGAAGAAGAGGATGACACATTTGTTTGGGACTTATGTTCTTAGTTGATTAGGGTTAAGTTTTGTTTGCAAAATTTGTTCAGTTCTTCAAAATTAATAATTGAATTTAAAGATTTTTCAAATATATCAATTATGTTTATTTTATAATATTATAAACCGACAATTTACCTTATAAAGTAAAACTGGCCTAATAACATTGATTTTTAAGTATTTTAGGCAGAAATATTTAGTAAAGGAACTTGTGGGAGTCTAAACTATTACATTTATTGACAGTTTCGAAGTTTGTATTGAGTTAAAATGTTTTCAATAAAAGTTTTACATAGTATACATTGTATTGTATTGATTTAAATGGTTAGGCGATTTTACCCAACCCATGGGGTAAAACCGGGTTTTTGCACCTGCTGAACCAAAAAACTGTAAGAAATTGTGTGTTAATTTTAAAGCAAAACATAATAATATGTTGATAACAAATAAGTCAGAAACCTAAAAAACAATAGTTTGTTGTTTTGTTGCTAATAGATATGTTTTTATAACAATTTTAAGTTAAGGTACCTGGTTCTGTCCAGCTCTTCCCTATTCTTTAATTATTAATTAAGTAAAGCAAAACAAACTATAACGCTTTAAATAAAAAAGATACTTTCATAAGGCCACCAGAGACACTTTAGATTATGGTGCCAAACATACTATTTGATTTGGGGGGGGGGGGGATATGTGGATGTGATTCAGGTGGAAAATCATGTCTCCAGAAGGGAGACAGAGCTGAGTCCTAACTTGGTGGAAATGGAGTGTATGGAGAATTCCAGTGAAATACTATGCAATAGTTACAGTGTTAATGTGTGGGGGAAAGTAGATTAATGAAAGATGTCTTTGAACACTATGTAGCAGTAGTCTCATCAGACAGAGACGAAATTTGTGTTTTATCATTGATAGCATGTGGTTCGTTGTTAGATGGAGTAGTGTGTGATGAATTTGAAATTGTTCAGATAGGTATGTTGGAGCAAGGAATGTGTGGATTATTTCTGTTGATGGGATGAGTTGACAGCACTTGTACAAAATATATGTTGTGACTAGATGTTGAAAGATAAAAGGGATTATACTGTAATGGATTGGTGGTCATGTGTGATAATACACTAATCGTATTTACTTTATATGAGGGAAGAAGAAACATATGGGGTGGTGAGTAAGCTTTAGAAGAGAAAGGATGAAACAGAGGTGAGAGAAATGTTCACTGAATTATTTGAAGGAGAAAATGAGACTGAACATATGGAACATGTTTCCAGTTGGAAGTATGGATAACCATCAGCTGTATAATGGAATGATGACTATGAAAATTTGTACCAGACTGGAACTCAAAACTGAATTTCCCACTTCTCACGAGCAGTCGCCTTACCATTTGGCTATACGAGCACAACTCACAGCTAGGAACAAACTTCAATATGTCGTCAAGCATGTGTGTGTAAACTGTATTCGTGCATCCATTGTGTATATACCTGTATAGGGGAGACATTTTACTTGAAAGTTGCTTGCCTAGGGTCGGCAGATAAATATAATACTGCAATGCCTGTGTACTGCAATATCGTACAATATGCAATATTGTATAATGACATAGGAAGTTGGTCAGTTAGTGATATGTGTGCTATGCTAGCTGAAAAGAGAGGAAGGGGTATTTATAATAACCTGCTAAGAGAAACACGTTCGGAGAGGGCAGAAATAAAATTGTACGACCAATTGTAAAAACTGTTGTACTCATAGGCCTATGTGACAAGGAAGTATGCGAACTTTTCTATTATGGGAGTAATGAATCGATTATTGTGGGATGGCAGGTGTGAGCTACCTTATATTGTCTCTGTTTTTCACTTACAGTTTTCAAGAGCTTGTAGATTATTTGGTTGAGTACCCAGAATAACCTGAAACTTGATACTTCTGAGTGTGTGCACTGATGCGAAATTGAATTGAAAGAAACACATTGATGATCTGCTGAAATGGTTAGGTTCAGCTATTTATACTATTAGCATTATTGCAAATTTTGGTGATAAGCTTATCAGGAAAATTAGCCCACTAAACCTATTTTTATTCACTGATTTCGTATGGTATCATATGTTGGGGTAATCCATTATTAAGGGAAAAGTAGTCACTGCACAAAAGCGTGTAATCAGAATGACAGCTGGAGACCACCCAAGATCACTTTGCAGACATTTATTTAAGGAACTTGAGATATTCATAGTACCTTCACAATACATATATTTACTTTTAAAATTCATTACTAATAACACATCTTAGTTCAAAAATAACAGCGAAGCTACAACACTAGAAGAAAGAGTGTTCTGCACTACTCTGGGTTAAATATGACTATGGCACAGAAAGGGGTGAATTATACTGCCACAAGACCTTCGCTCATGTGTCAAATAGCGTTAAAAGTCTGACAGCCAACCAACATTTAAAAATAAAATAAAAGAATATCTGAATGCCAGCTCCTACTCAGTAAATGAATTTTTAGATATGAAGTAGTAAAAAACATTAATTGTATTGTGTAAACGAAACTTATGTTAAACTGACACGTTCCACATCATTACAAAATGTCATATTAATGATCAATAGAACAAATATTAATGTAATGTAATGTACTCGTAACTGTCATTCTCTTGTCCACGTTTCAGCTCACGTGGACTCAAATTACAAAGTCATACTCTTTACACTACAAGGAGAAAGGACAGACTGTTGATAAATTCAAAGATCGCTGTTTTAAATTTCGTAGTACCATTTATTGCGCGCCTAAAAGTGGTAAATTTGTAGCCCACTTGCCATATGGATTCACAACACGACAGGCAGCGCACAAATTACATTAGATCAAAACGAAAGAGGCTTTTCAAATACAGAAATTCACGAGAAAGTTTACTTTTACCAGTTCTATAAACACGTGATCTTTAAGCTTTTGACATCATTCAAAATCACACAGCCATCTGACGGCACACATTCCTGATTGCAGATTACATCACAATGTTTAGGTCACCACGTTCTTATCAGTCTGGGGTTCTGGTGTTTGTTCCGTTGGGGCACCATTCATTTTTCAGTTGGGGATCCTGCCTAGTTTAATAAGCTTCCTTTGATCCAATCCATTTTATCTGTTTCTTAGCTCTGCCTTGAGGAATTCCACATCCTGGTATTCACTTTATAGTTAACCCTTTAACTGCTCTGGATGTGTTAACGCGCGCGTCTTTGTACCTGTCCCTGTGTGCTCGTAGACACGTTCAGAGCACCAGGTAGAAGGACTGGTGGCGGGCGTAAACACGTTCA
Organism: Schistocerca cancellata; assembly: GCF_023864275.1. Taxonomy (NCBI): domain Eukaryota; kingdom Metazoa; phylum Arthropoda; class Insecta; order Orthoptera; family Acrididae; genus Schistocerca; species Schistocerca cancellata. The sequence goes on from NC_064632.1 coordinate 316,090,435, forward strand.
GAGCACACAGGGACAGGTACAAAGGCGCGCGCGTTAACAAGTCGAGAGCAGTTAAAGGGTTTACAGAAACCACCAATGAAAACCTCAGCTGGGGTTGATTTTGGTTCTACTACTCTTTTTGTTAGTTCTTATTATATGTATGTCAGTTCCTGGTTTGTGTTTGTTTCTTTCAGTGTAGTAATTTTATGGTTACTGCTGATTACAAAGTCATACTCTTTACACTACAAGGAGAAAGGACAGACTGTTGATAAATTCAAAGATCACTGTTTTAAATTTCGTAGTACCATTTATTGCGCGCCTAAAAGTGAATCCAGTGAAATTTTTTTAAGTGCTTTATCTGAAAACTACCTTGAGCAGTTAAACAGAGAACCGACTCGTGGCGATAACATATTAGACCTTCTGGTGACAAACAGACCCGAACTATTTGAAAAAGTTAACGCAGAACAGGGAATCAGCGATCATAAAGCGGTTACGGCATCGATGATTTCCGCCGTAAATAGGAATATTAAAAAGGGTAGGAAGATTTTGCTGTTTAGAAAAAGTGACAAAAAGCAGATTTCGGAGTACCTGTTGGCTCAACACAAAAGTTTTGTCTCAAGTACAGATAGTTTGAGGATCAGTGGACAAAGTTCAAAACCGTCGTACATAATGCGTTAGATGAGTATGTGCCAAGCAAGATCGTAAGAGATGGAAAAGAGCCACCGTGGTACAACAACCGAGTTAGAAAACTGCTGCGGAAGCAAAGGGAACTTCACAGCAAACATAAACATAGCCAAAGCCTTGCAGACAAACAAAAATTACGCGAAGCGAAATGTAGTGTGAGGAGGGCTATGCGAGAGGCGTTCAATGAATTCGAAAGTAAAGTTCTGTGTACTGACTTGGCAGAAAATCCTAAGAAATTTTGGTCTTATGTCAAAGCGGTAGGTGGATCAAAACAAAATGTCCAGACACTCTGTGACCAAAATGGTACTGAAACAGAGGATGACAGACTAAAGGCCGAAATACTAAATGTCTTTTTCCAAAGTTGTTTCACAGAGGAAGATTGCACTGTAGTTCCTTCTCTAGATTGTCGCACAGATGACAAAATGGTAGATATCGAAATAAACGACAGAGGGATAGAGAAACAATTAAAATGGCTCAAAAGACGAAAGGCCTCTGGACCTGATGGGATACCAGTTCAATTTTACACAGAGTACGCGAAGGAACTTGCCCCCCTTCCTGCAGCGGTGTACCGTAGGTCTCTAGAAGAGCGTAGCGTTCCAAAGGATTGGAAAAGGGCACAGGTCATCCTCGTTTTCAAGAAGGGACGTCGAACAGATGTGCAGAACTATAGACCTATATCTCTAAAGTCGATCAGTTGTAGAATTTTGGAACACGTATTGTGTTCGAGTATAATGACTTTTCTGGAGACTATAAATCTACTCTGTAGGAATCAGCATGGGTTTCGAAAAAGACGGTCGTGTGAAACCCAGCTCGCGCTATTCGTCCACGAGACTCAGAGGGCCATAGACACGGGTTCCCAGGTAGATGCCGTGTTTCTTGACTTCCGCAAGGCGTTCGATACAGTTCCCCACAGTCGTTTAATGAACAAAGTAAGAGCATATGGACTATCAGACCAATTGTGTGATTTGATTGAGGAGTTCCTAGATAACAGGACGCAGCATGTCGTTCTCAATGGAGAGAAGTCCTCCGAAGTAAGAGTGATTTCAGGTGTGCCGCAGGGGCGTGTCATAGGACCGTTGCTATTCACAATATACATAAATGACCTGGTGGATGACATCGGAAGTTCACTGAGGCTTTTTGCAGATGATGCTGTGGTGTATCGAGAGGTTGTAACAATGGAAAATTGTACTGAAATGCAGGAGGATCTGCAGCGAATTGACGCATGGTGCAGGGAATGGCAATTGAATCTCAATGTAGACAAGTGTAATGTGCTGCGAATACACAGAAAGATAGATCCTTTATCATTTAGCTACAAAATAGCAGGTCAGCAACTGGAAGCAGTTAATACCATAAATTATCTGGGAGTACGCATTAGGAGTGATTTAAAATGGAATGATCATATAATGTTGATCGTCGGTAAAGCAGATGCCAGACTGAGATTCATTGGAAGAATCCTAAGGAAATGCAATCCGAAAACAAAGGAAGTAGGTTACAGTACGCTTGTTCGCCCACTGCTTGAATACTGCTCAGCAGTGTGGGATCCGTACCAGATAGGGTTGATAGAAGATATAGAGAAGATCCAACGGAGAGTAGCGCGCTTCGTTACAGGATCATTTAGTAATCGCGAAAGCGTTACGGAGATGATAGATAAACTCCAGTGGAAGACTCTGCAGGAGAGACGCTCAGTAGCTCGGTACGGGCTTTTGTCAATGTTTCGAGAACATACCTTCACCGAAGAGTCAAGCAGTATATTGCTCCCTCCTACGTATATCTCGCGAAGAGACCATGAGGATAAAATCAGAGAGATTAGAGCCCACACAGAGTCATACCGACAATCCTTCTTTCCACGAACAATACGAGACTGGAATAGAAGGGAGAACCGATAGAGGTACTCAAGGTACCCTCCGCCACACACCGTCAGGTGGCTTGCGGAGTATGGATGTAGATGTAGATGTAGATTAAATGAATGTTAGTAACGTTTCATGTAGGGAATTGGTGGGATTGGTATTTGACTCTGTCGTAGCTTTGGCTTCTGATCGTCACTTGCGATATTTCCTTTCGTTTTACTTGGAGCTAATTATACATTAGTTTTGTAGCTTGCCTCTATTCTGACTATGACTACGGATTGTCTATCTCGACATTTAACTTAGTTTTGCTGTTTCTATCCTCATGTACTTAGGACTGGAAGGAAGGAATGTTTTATTGAATTCATCATCTAGTCGTGGGCAGGAAATCGCGTATCGGTCAGAAATTACAGTGACTGAGAAGTCACAGATATCACAATAACAACTTTTCAGAATCTAACTGCGATTTCAGTCACGATTAGCAGTCGCAAGTAGCATTTCACATTCAGCGCCGTGAGGCACCTGTTGGTCGATTTTCGTACTGCTTTCTGTGATTTCAGTTTCAAGTCGTGGCTAGAATTCGCAAGTTGCGACTAAAAAGCGCAGTTAACAGTGCCATCTGTTAGCCATAGTTCGTACTACGCTCCTTCACTGCGATTCGCTATCGAGTCCAACTGCGATTTCTGTGGTAAGTCGCGACTAAAAGTCGCAAGTAACAACTAAAAAGTGCAGTTTACAGTGCCATCTGTTGGCCAAAGTTTGTACTACACTCCTTCCATGCGATTCGCTACCGAGTCCAACTGCAATTTCTGGGACAAATCGCAATTTGAAGTCACAGGTAGCAAGTAAAAAGCGCCGTTAACATCATTTGCCTAGTGCTATCTGTTCACCGACGTTCGCACTTCGTAATATATGCAGGCACAGTACATCGATTTCGTGAGGCACAAGGAAGTAAGTTTTTTCTGGGTTACGTTCAAGTACTGCACTTAAACGATTCCTGATTTAACTGGAAAATCTGTACTTCCCATTTTCATATCAACAGCCTCAAAATGCAGACTCTAGACCTCGGGGCTATGTTACAGGTCAATGTCACACCAAGATTGTGGGGAAAGGGGTGGGGGCGACGTGTCACTCTCCAACAAGCCTTTACCAATAATTAAATGGCGGAAAATGTACGGGTTTAGGACGGCTTAACATGTAGAAAATGAGATTTTCATTATTCACTCGCTGTATTTAACATTTATCATTCCTTTAAAATTGCATAACAACTTCAATTAGACACAGTTCAGTCACCCATGCTGCACACTTATTTCATAATTATGGCACTTTTAAAATGCAGATCCTCTAAGAGCTGTCTTGAATCTTTCACGATTCTCTCTCAAAAGCCTTGATATGGATAGATACGTACAGCAACTAGTAAGCAGAGTCGGAACTGTGTCTGCAAAATCACAAGGATTATTAAACATTTTTGCTGTCACTAATTACAAGCAACGTAATTGACAGAGTAGTATAATATTTGCTGTAATGAAACCCACTCAATATGAGATGTTTCACATTTGCAACAACGATCTCATTTCAGTAATTAAGTTCATCGAAACACTTAAGAAACTAACCTCTCGTCTGACGAAGACAGTCCAAAGACGCAGTGGCAGTTTCTCCAGATATGTTGACAATGATATTTTGAATTATCTCTTTACTAAGTGACTGAACTGTAGTTCAAGTACCTGTGAACATAACAATACGTTAGAATTCGTTTTCAAAACACGAACTATTACGGTACTTATCACTACTTACATATTAATTACACTATTAATATTTTCACAATTGTTCCTTTGATACAAAAGTTTTATCTTTGGAAAAAGAGTGTTTAAATATCGTCCGTCTGAAACAAGACGTGTAACTGAATGTGTATGCGGACTGTTATCTAATAAGTAAGAGATTTTCCACTGACCTTTCAATCCGCCCTCAAGTTTGCTGGAGCCATTACAGAGAATGCTGCATTGTGCTTCACACGTTTGTCTCCACTCAAGGTGGAGTTAAATTTGAAAATACATTTAACGCGATAGTTTTAAAATCACGAAATATGGTTCAGTTACAAATTCCAGATCGAGAGCAGCAGTAAATTAACACACTACTTCGTTAACAGTAGTGGAGAATGCGATTGACAGTATTCTCGAAAAGTCGTACAGATCAGAAAGAAAATTTGTAACCTGTTGTTATCACTAAATGCAGAAAGGATGGGAAGAACACAAGTGATACAGTCTGTATGAGATACGTACGTTTTTTGGTAAATACACTACTTGCCATTAAAATTGCTACATCACGAAGATGACGTGCTACAGACGTGAAATTTAACCGACAGGAAGAAGGTACTGTGATATGCAAATGATTAGCTTTTCAGAGCATTCACACAAGGTTGGCGCCGGTGGCGACACCTACAACGTGCTGACGTGAGGAAAGTTTCCAACCGATTTCTCATACACAAACAGAAGTTGACCGGCGTTGCCTGGTGAAACGTTGTTGTGATGCCTCGTGTAAGGAGGAGAAATAAGTACCATCACGTTTCCGACTTTGATAAAGGTCGAATTGTAGCCTATCGCGACTGCGCTTTATCATGTTGCGACATTGCTGCTCGCGTTAGCAGAATATGGAATCGGTGGGTTCAGGAGGGTAATACGGAACGCGGTGCTGGATCCCAACGCCCTCGTATCCCTAGCAGTCGAGATGACAGACATCTTATCCGCATGGCTGTAACGGATTGTGCAGCCACGTCTCGATCCCTGAGTCAACAGATGGGGAGGTTTGCAAGACAACAACCATCTGCACGAACAGTTCGACGACGTTTGCAGCAGCATGGACTATCAGCTCGGAGACCATCGCTGCGGTTACCCTAGACGCTGCATCACAGACAGGAGCGCCTGCGATGGTGTACTCAACGACGAACCTGGGTGCACGAATGGCAAAACGTCATTTTTTCGGATGAATCCAGGTTCTGTTTACAGCATCATGATGGTCACATCCGTGTTTGGCGACATCGCGGTGAACGCACACTGGAAGTGTGTATTTGTTATCGTCATACTGGCGTATCACCCGGTGTGATGGTATGGGGTGCCATTGGTTACACATGTAGGTCACCTCTTGTTCCTATTGACGGCACTTTGAACAGTGGACGTTACATTTCAGATGTGTTACGACCCGTGGCTCTACCCTTCATTCGATCCCTGCGAAACCCTACATTTCAGCAGGATTATGCACGACCGCATGTTGCAGGTCCTGTACCGTCGTTTCTGGATACAGAAAATGTCCGATTGCTGCCTTGGCCAGCTCATTCTCCAGATCTCTCACCAACAGAAAACGTCTGGTCAATGGTGGCCGAGCAACTGGCTTGTCACAATATGCCAGTCACTACTCTTGATGAACTGTGTTATCGTGTTGAAGCTGCATGGGCAGCTGTACCTGTACACGCCATCTAAGCTCTAAAAATGGCTCTGAGCACTATGGGACTCAACTGCTGTGGTCATAAGTCCCCTAGAACTTAGAACTACTTAAACCTAACTAACCTAAGGACAGCACACAACACCCAGCCATCACGAGGCAGAGAAAATCCCTGACCCAGCCGGGAATCGAACCCGGGAACCCGGGCGTGGGAAGCGAGAACGCTACCGCACGACCACGAGATGCGGGCATCTAAGCTCTATTTGACTCAATGCCCAGGCGCATCAAGGCCGTTATTACTGCCAGAGGTGGTTGTTCTGGGTACTGATTTCTCAGGATCTATGCACCCAAATTGCGTGAAAATGTAATCATATGTCAGTTTTAGTATAATATTTTTGTCCAAAGAACACCCGTTTATCATCTGCATTTCTTCTTGGTGTAGCAATTTTAATGGCCAGTAGTGTATGTAGGGACATCCAACGCTGGAATTCAGGTTGGTCTGCTCAAGTTTGGCTAGAATACGAAAGGCAGTGATGGTTTTTTATTTTACATTTGAGTGACTCATTGACGTTAAATTAGACGAAATGTCGCAATTCAGTCAGAGTAACGTTGTCGATCTACAAACTGTTATTAATGAACTGCAAAAGGGATTCGGCAGTTAAAAGCAGGAAGAAGCGAGCGTAACATTCGGATAGACTTGTCAAATGATAGTTCATGCAGTACAGGTACAACTACAATAAAGAATTTTTCATTATTGCCATCAGTACCATTGTTTAGCGCGAAACCCGAAAATGACGTGAAAGCGTTTTTTGGTAAACTTGAAGGTGCCGCCCTGTTAGGGTTATGGACAGATTCCGATAAGTTAGTGGTTGCCAAATTAAGAATTCAGGGAGCAGCGCAAGATTTCAATAGCGTCGAGTCTAATTGCGTGAAAACAGAAGATTACGTTGAGTTTAGAACGATTGTTGTTCAGAGATTTAAACGCAAAAACACGATCAGATTTTACAGAGAGCAGCTTGACAGTTTGCGAATGCGACGAGATGAATCTAGCGAGCAGTTTGCCGATTGAATTCGAAACATCAACGCTCAAACATACGAGTTAGTAGAAGATGAAAATGAAAATCGCATTCGGTTGTTCGAAGCCGACCAGTGAGCCTTGGACACATTCATTCATGGGTTGCACCGAGAGGAAGTAAGCAAAGCTGTTAGATTGGCGCTATGTAAAACGTTTCAGGAAGCAGTAGAATCAGCTGTTGGTTTCGTTAAAGCACTAAGACGACCGAATGAGATGCAGAAACAAGAACGCAGATTTTTCAACACAACAGTGCTACAGATGCAATAAGCTAGGTCACAAGCGTAAGGATTGTAAAGAGAATCGAATCTGCTATCATTGCAGGATGCAGGGTCATGTTTCGAGAGCTTGTCGCAAGAAGAAGGTAGGTAATACGGACAACAGACAACCTGCCAGATCTTTAAACGAGTAAGGGGACGTTCGGGCCACCACTCTGTCCACCCCTTGCCAGAGACAGTGATTTCTGTTAGTTTCAGCGAAAATCAGACCGAAAATGACTTCGTGATAGGTGCTGTATGTCGTGGGAGAAACATCAAACTACTTATTAGTGATGGGGAGCTCGTGAATGAGTCGTTGAAATGAACGCTTCACTCCAGTGAAGTGTGAACTAACCACTCAATTTCAATGAACTGGTACTTCAAACTCTTTCACAGATAGCACACTCCACACTTTTTTCTAGTTCACTCACTGTCTTCCCCTCTCCCTCTCCCATCACATCGGCGCTAGGTCACTCATCCTCCCTTCGCTTCAGTCCTCCCTCTACTGCCTGTCGACGAATCGCACGGTGTTTGTGGGGAACGAAAGGTTTACGAAGGGATGGGGCGGTGTGGGGCGAGTGGAAGGCAGCGTCAGATGCTTCCTGCAGTGCTGACATAATTACCCGTGACTATTTGTGCAGTTAAACTTCGCGTTTACGGGTATTCTGCTGTTGGCAGCGCTTGCAGACCAATGAATATTGAAGATACAAACGAAGAGGCTGGCTGTGTGAGCACGCACAGCCAACGTGAATATAAAAGGTTTCTTAATAACACTGAAAGAGGGATTTTACCTGAAATCGTACCAATGACTACAGGTGACAGTTTACGTTTTGAATCTGGAGGGTTATTATTCTCAACAAAAATAAAATCTACTTGAAAACTTCTGAATAATTACTTAACGTAGGTATATAGACTTTGTGAGAGTGGTAAACATACTCATTCTATTTTGGATTAAATTTTAAAAGGAACATAAAATTGGACTGCATTTCGTTGGTAGCCCAAGTTTGCAGTCCATGAATACAACAAATTATGTTTCAATTGGCAGATAAAGGCTTTTTTGGGGGCTTCATGAGAAAATGTCGAGCAAGATTAAATGTAATACTTCTTTATATGTGACAGGCTTCTCTATTTATCTTTCCTTCTTCTCCTTCGACCATGCTCTATTTAAGTTAACTCAGACACTGTAAGAGCATAAAACGTTGCGTGCACGTTATTGCATAGTTCGGCCATCTGTTGGTAAAATTATGAAGTATTACGAAGCTTTATTGTACGAGCGAGGCGAAGCGAGCGTAGCCGCGGCTGAGCGGCGAACTGGGCAACTTCGTCAGGCTTCCTTACTTCATGAATGAACTACTTCATTTGAACGCTTCACGGTAAAGAGTGAAATGAATGAAGTAGTTCACGTGAATGAACGAGTTCGACCCATCTCTACTACTTATTGATACGGGAGCACAGACCTCATTAATGTGATGTTGCACAGATAAACGGCATAAATTGAAACCGCCGCTATTAAAAGTGCGAGGGTTAAACGGAAGAAAGCTACGTAATTACGGAGAAGTTGACGTAGAATTAATTCTTGGCCAAGGCCAAGATGAAGGTGAAAATAAAGATAAAGGTAAAGTATACAGCAAGGGTGCAAGTAGTTTCAAATAACGAAACGCGTTACGACGGTGTACTTGGATTTGATTTCTTGTCCGCTAACGAGGCAGAGATATTTGTCGCAGAAAGAAAGATCAGACTAGCCTGTAGCAACTACAACCTAAGAAATCGTTCTTCAGATGGTACTCAAAGGAGCAGCAATAGTGACATCATGGGAATGGACAGCCCAAACGATGCATCAGTTCAAACCGTCCGATTCGATGTTCAAATTGATCAGCCTCAGCAAATTTCCAAGGGGGCAGGAAAGACAATCTACGTTGAAGTTAAGTCACCCGATGCAAGGAAGGAAATTTGTTATTGACTGAGCGGTCCGAGAAAAGTGAGTTATGGGATACAATGCGTTGTTATGTTGCTAGAAGTGTAGGTGTCGCTACAATGGTGAGATAGAATGTCACAAAAGTCCTGGTTACAATAGCAAATATGAGCAATGAGGATGTTGTTTTGCCACGAGGAACAAAAGTTGCTGAAGTGTCGAGCGTAAGTAAAAGTGATGTAATACAGATTCCAGATGACGTAACAAATTCTGCAGTTACAAACACAGATTTTTGTAACAGTACCGCAAAATTTCAACGAGGAGACAAAGTTAACACTGAACTGAAGCGCAAGATTTGGAAAAAGATAGGACATTTGACAGCTGATGAACAGAAGATTTTAGCGCCTGTTTTGTTGGAGTATGCAGATTTATTCCGAGAACTTGCAAATTTACTTGTCACTCATTTAATTCAGCATCGTATTCATACAAGGAATGTAGCCCCAATCACAAAAAAACCTTACCGAGTACCATTCAGTCATAGAGAGTTGGTAGAAGGCATGGTTAAAGAACAGTTAGAAGCCTGAATTATAAAACCAGGAGATTCTTCAGAGCCACCGTGGTGTTCGCCTCTTGTAATTGTAAAGAAGAAATCAATTTCTGGAGAACCACAGTTCCGTTTTTGTGTTGATTACCGATCTTTGAATGCTGTGACCACACCCGACATTTACCCCTTACCAAATTTAGTGAAAACCTTGGATTACTTGGGCAGATGTCGATTTTTTTCAGTATGTGATTTAACAAGTGGTTATCACCAGTTAACAGTGCATCCAGATGATCAAGCAAAAACTTCATTTGCAACAGCAACAGGAGTATACAAGTATCTTCGTATGCTGTTTGGACTTCGTAATGCTCCAGCTACATTTCAACGCCTGATGGATTTAGTTTAACGAGGGCTCACACCAACACAAGCACTTGTTTACCTTGGTGATGTAATAATTTTTGGTGAAAACATGAACCAGCATACTGAGACTATACAGGCTGTTTTTAAGCGTATAAGAAGCGCAAACCTGTCTTTATCAATAGATAAATGTCATTTTGCACAAAGTAAAGTTAACTATCTTGGTCATGTTATAACCAGTGAAAGTATTCGACCTGATCCAAAATTAATTGTAGATGTAAAGAATTTTCCTGAACCACAGAATTTGAAAGGACTACAATCATTCTAGGATTGTCAAATTTCTACAGACGATTTATAGCCAGTTATGCGAATATAGCATGTCGAATGACACAGCTACTGAAGAAAGGCGCCACATTTAATTGGTCAACAGAATGCAAAAAGGCATTGGAAGAAATTAAAATTGCTCTAAGCACAGCCCCAGTGTAAGCCTATCTGGATTTCAGCAAACTTTTTATTCTTTCAACAGATGCATCCAATTTTCTCATAGGTGCAATCTGGTCTCAAGAAGTTGATGGCCATGAACATCCAATCTCATTTGCTTCCAGCCAAATAATCAAAGCAGAATGTAATTACACTACTATTGAGAAGGAGCTTTGTGCTTTGGTTTTTTGTATAACACATAACAGATGTTTCTTAACAGGAAGAGAATTTATAGTTATTACGGATCATGCCGCCCTTAAATGGTTATTGAGCTTAAAGTATCCAAGTTCCAGATTAACAAGATGAGCATTAAGACTGAGTGAGTACCAATTTAAGGTTAATCAGCGACCTGGTAAACAACGTGTGAATGCTGATGCAATGAGTCGAAAAGTCAATGTTTGTGTTACAATAAGTCGAGAAGAAGAGTTGAAGGCAGCTCAGGAAGAAGATCCACAATGTAAATTACGGATAAATGACCAATGTTTTGTCGAAATAGATGGATTATTGCACAAAATCACTAGTAAAGGAAACCGGCTAGTTATTCCAGAAAGCATGAAAGAACAAATCATGAGAGAGCAACACGATTCTTTACTATCAGGGCATTGCAGTAAGAAAGCAACAAACATTAAAATAGCTCAAATGTTTTGGTGGCCGAGCCGCAAAGCTGACGTTTTCGAGTTTTGTTTCGCAATGTGATTCCTGTAACAGACGGAATAATGTAGGAAAAAGTAGAGCACCATTGCAAGAACTGCCAGAAACAAGTGAACCATTTGAACGAATAGGACTAGATGTCATAGGACCATTGCCTAAGACTAAAGATGGAAACAAATACATATTGACAATGTTAGATCATTTCTCTAGATACCTTCTCATTACACCAATATCTGACCAGAGTGCTGAGACTATAGCTAAAGTTTTTGTAAAAGAATGGATTCTTAACCCAGATAGCACAGTAAGCTGGTTTCAAACTCGTTTCCAGATGTAAAGTTCAAGTATATAAGCTTGATCAAAGCTGGAATATTCAGGCCTGTTAGTTGGATTCAAGCTTGAAACAAACATCAAAGTTGGCAGAGTTCAAGCTGTATTTCAAGCTTGACTTATCAAGTTTGGCTCCATCTGTATCTACACACATGGAATACAGCTTGATATTTACAGCTTGTTTTAAGCTAAATAATTATTAATCTGAATTTATTGAACCTAATTAATTAAATAAATATCAGAGTGGAAATGGTGTGAAAAAAATTATCAAGACATGTATGTTTAAAAATTTTTATTTTCAAAGTGTTTAAAATTGTTTTATTTTAAAATTTAATTATTCTCAAGTCCCTCCGGCCCCAGCACACAGACCAGAGCAGCAAATATCGCTGACTTCTGCCGGTATAATGATCCTGTAACAGGTAAAAGAAAATGTTAGCCATACCTACTGATCAACCTAAATATAATTTATGCCCCAGATTAGCAAAATAACTTCACACTCACTGATGTAGTAAGAATCATTAACTAGTATAAACGTCACTGAGTAAGCAGCTGCTTCTGGTGACTTCATTCCAAAGAGTGTTAAAGTAATTTGAAATAAATTTTTGTTTGAAATTTTTAAAGTAAATATGACATATGGGTAATTTTGCGATGACTTCATGAAGAAGCCACACATCACTATTTCTAGCAGTTTCAGGGCCATTTAATCTGAATTTGAATTATAAAGAAACAATTACTTGAAGTCATATACATCTCATACTGTAAGCTTGTAAGGAAACTACCGTTAAGAAAAATGTAGACGTTTTGTTCTACCCACAATTATTTTTTGGCGAGTGAAACGGAATCAAAATGAAATAAAAGATGAAATCGAAATTAATTTCAGAAATTACCAGTTCAGTGGAACTGAAATGTAAGAGAACAAAAAAAGGCGACATTTTAAAAAGGTAAAATAACATTAAGTTTTAATTTATTGGTGCCACGTACTAGAGAGCTAGTTTGAAATGACCTCTTTTTGCTGAACATCTTGTAATATGTATTCTTAGCTGGTAATCCATTTCACTTTCATCCAGGCTCAATTTTTCTACATGAAAGAATATGATATTTCTTTACATTACGTAATAATATTTAACATTTCTAATATTAACGTACCACCAGAGAAAAATGCACCAACGTACCTGTAATACACTATATATCCTCTTCAGACCCGGTGTAGCAGTAAGGCAGGAGACGCCACACACTTACCGAACTATTTTCCAGTATAAAACAAACTTCACAACAGTCAACAATCATTAACGCGCGTCACAAAGGTAAAATGGCCGTAAACCTAGCAGAGTCAGTGGAACGCTTATAAACGCTTGTGGCGCTTCCCGTGGACGTCTATGGAAGCTATGCTGTGCGCGCATCTGCTGTACAGCCTTCCTGGGAAATTACAGTTTATTTCAAGCTTGGGAAAATTATTTTAATTCAAGCTAAATTTTTACAGCTTGATGTAAACTGTGTAACAGGTTGATTTTTCAATCTTGAATTTTCAACTGAACCAAACTCAATATCCACCTTGAAATAAGCTGTGTAACAGGCTGATTTTTCAATCTTGAATTTTCAACTGAACCTAAACTCAATATCCACCTTGAAATAAGCTTGAGTGCTAGCTGGGAAGTTTGCATTACCATTAAGTATAATTAATGATCAAGGAACGAATTTTATGCGTGAATTACTTAAACACACTTGTAAGTTCATGCGAATAACTCAGTTAAGGACTACACCAGCGCACCCTGAAGGAAATGGAGGAGTCGAGTGAGTCCACAGAACAATTATTAAAATGGTTAGCCATTATGTGAGCAGCAAACACGACAATTGTGATGTCTGTTTACCGTACTTGGTAATTTGTTACAATGCCAAAATGCACAATTCAACTGGCCTAAGTCCATACGAGATCGTCTACGGAAGAAAAATACATTCACCCTTGGACTTTGCACGATCGAATGAACACGTAAGGGATCTAGCAAGCAAGCTAAAGGAAGCATGGAGTGGAGTGAAACAGCGGAATCATCAATCCTTTCTTCAGCAAGCAAAACAACACAACTGCCAAGCAGCAGTGCCACAGTATCGAGTTGGAGATCTTGTGTCTCTCAGCAATGTGATGTTAAAGAAGAGTCAAGTCAAAAAGTTTAAGAAGTTTTTGAAAGGACCATATCCAATCTTGGAGCTGTTGTCGCCAGTCACTCTTAAGCTCCAGCTGCCGTTTCGTTCGATTGTCGTTCATGTCAGTCGTGTAAATCCATTTCTGGGTAGATTTCCTGTAGTATCGCAAGACGACGAGGACCGACCAAGAGGCAGACCTGCTGTTCTCAGACCCAGGAAGCGAGAATCGCAAGGTCACAGTCCAGACTTCAAGGCCGAGGCATCGCCACGTTCCGAGCGTTTCTGTTCCAGACAGCCCTACAATCTGCGTAAACGTGTGTAGTGTGTGAGAGTGCAATGAATGTGTTTATTTCAGCCATGTGCTTATGTGAACGTGTTGTGAAAAATTAGTATTGAAGCTATTGCACGAGTGCACAAGTGACACTAAACCTTTTACTCCACAGGTTACCACAAGAAACTCATTTATTTTATGTTCATTGTTAACTCTAGTATTTAGAACTAATTAACCATGTTATTTTTATTCTAATGCTTGCTATGATAGCGTATTCTACTAATGCTGTAGTAATAGTACCACAGAGTACAGGAGTTTTGTTTGAAACACGATCAGACATGGTAGTTTCAACAACTAATGCAAAACTTGTGCTCAAGTACAATCTGAATGAAATCCAGCAACAGTTCAATTCTTTAAGAAGCAAATTCTGTTAAGGGTAATGATACAATTTTGGAAATGGGTACATCTTGGTATAATAAATGGATCTCAGCCAAAATGCAGGAAGAGTCTACATTTCCTAATTATGAACAAGAGATTTACGGTTTTTTAAAGCTTTTGCCTCACAAAACTTTAATTAGGCATAAATGTGCCTGGTTTGATTTTGGAGGGAGTATCCTTCATTCCGTATTTGGTACTTTAACTAGTCGAGATCTACAGGAAGTTAAAGGTAAAATATTAGCTCTTGAACAACAGTCCAGTACAGATTCAACTAACATCTTTAATGAAATTATCGTATTAAAGAATATGCAAAAAAGAACCATTACTAACCACACAGTTTTCATTGAACAATTTGTAAAGCAATTTATCTCACATTTCCACGTATTTCGTAATAAAACGAACGCAAATATCCAAGAACTATTCCAAGAATTAAATGCTGCGAGTGCACACTTAGATTTAAACACTCTTTTGTTAAGGATTACTGATAGTTTATCAAATGCTAGAATTGATACCCTTAACTTAATAACAGCCTTAGAAAGTAGTTCAAATGATTGTTTGAGCAGTGTACTACTACATCCAGAACTATTTTTACAGATCCTACTATCAATTGAACGAAAGCTAGATGTAACATATACACTGTTAACTCTTACAATTTATATGCTTACTATAAGTTAACCACCACACACTCCTTAATGATTGAAGATTAATTAAGTGTTGTTGTCTCTACTTCCGTTGCTAGATCCAAGCATAAATTTGAAATGTATAAGATTTATACTTACCCTGTGAAATGGAGGTGGGCAGGTATTCATATATGGTATGTACTGAATGATTATCTACTGATCAGCAAGGAACAAAGATATTTTGTGTCCCTAAATGAAAATGATTTGCATATGTGTAAACACAGTCATAAGTTAATTTGCCCTGAATTGGCAGTATTCTTAGACAGTAGAGGGTACAGCTGTGAGAAAGAATTGTTTATGAATTATCCCCCAAGAGATGATTGCCCTAGAACTTTAACATGTCTTTATCATCCATCTCTTAAACGATGTTCTGAAGGTATAATTTCCTCATTTAACTCCGCCCTTGATGTCACATTTACATGTAAAAACTATGATACACATGAGCTACCCTTTACACTATAATTGAACAATAATGGATTAATCTCGAATGCCACACATTGTGATTTATCATGTGAACTATGCAATATGCCTAGTGTGTTGACAACTACATTTCATGTAACTGGACATTTGCCGTTAACTAAAATGTTATCTGTTTATTACAATGATTCATACATATTAACATATGGAAGGCATTCCTTATCAAGTTTTTCTGAAGACAATAATTTAATTAAGGACATCCATGAAAATGTAATCTCTTCCAATAATGAGTTACATTTCATTGGAGCGGGAAATAGAATTAAGTCCTTCAAAAAATGGTTCAAATGGCTCTGAGCACTATGAGACTTAACATCTATGGTCATCAGTCCCCTAGAACTTAGAACTACTTAAACCTAACTAACCTAAGGACATCACACAACACCCAGTCATCACGAGGCAGAGAAACTCCCTGACCCCGCCGGGAATCGAACCCGGGAACCCGGGCGTGGGAAGTGAGAATGCTACCGCACGACCACGAGCTGTGGATAATTAAGTCCTTCGATTCCTCCAGTAATGTTAATGCATACTTGATTGTCAGTATTGTGTTTTTATTGCTTCTATTAATTTGTCTTTTGTCAACAGCATTTGTTATGTATAAAATTGTCATCTTGAAGGTTCGTTTCTCTGTACTGAACGTTGCTGTGTCTACAAATGAAATATATGTAGCAATGCCTTCTGATACCCCAAATGGCGAAATAGATTCATAACGCCCAGGAGGTCGTTTTGAGCCACCTATGGTTGCTCCTTTCTCTGGGAAGAGTGATGTAAGGGTCTACAAACTGTGCGCAGCCGTATGGTACGTTAACACGCGCTCACCAGCCGTCCTGTCTGGAATGCTGACAGTGTGCTTGGTCAGCAGACGCTCGTCCAGCCGCACTGCGATGGGGAGTACGCAACTGGCCGCCGTCTGCAGCGCGCAGTATTAACTAGCGACGCCTCAGGCGCGAATATGTCTCTTTTCTTAGCTCACCATGGAGCCTTTTGATACGACAGTAATTAGGCGGTGTTAGGATGTCAGAAACAGTGATGATGGGTGCACTTAGCATGCATGTTTTATAATCCGCCTTTGTTAATAAAACTGTTTAAACTTACTTCTCGTGTTCGCGTATTGCCGTACCTCAAGGACCCACTGCTTATAAATGCTGACAAAATATTTGTGTAATCATCATCTGGGGCAACAACACAAAACAACCCCCTTATAATAACTTCTGTCCCACCTATGTAAGCAAACTAAATCAACCATTGTTATGGGTGACTTCAATGAGGACTTTTTAACTGAAAATAGAAACAAAACGGAGTTTGAACACCTGATGTACTGTTACAACTTAGTACTAGTGGTGGACACTTCAAACAGAGTAACAGCCAGTTCTAGCACATTAATAGATAATGTATTTGTAGATAAGGATATTTACAATAATTTAACTGTGAAAAATATGATCATTAAGGTCAATTCCTCACTCTAAACCAAATAAATGTACAGAGGTAAGAAAATGTCATTTGGAAAAAATTTATGAATGTAAACAAACACACCATTGAAAGCTTTAATCAGCAACTATAGCTAGTGGACTGGTCTCATGTCTATGCTGCAATTGATGTAACTCAAAATTTAATATGTTTATCAATGAAGTTACAAGTGTTTTTGAAGAAACCTTATTAAAAAATTCAGTGAGAGAAAACCTGTTAAAATCTGGAAACAAGCATTGGATTACTAAAGGCATCAAAATTTCTTGTGAAACAAGAAAAGAACTGTATGCAGCAGCCAAGAGCTCAAATTATCCCAGTAGGAGTATGTACTATAAACTCTACAATAAAGTTCTGAGTAAGACCAAACAAGCAACACAGAACATGTGCTTGAAGGCAGAAATTGATTACTCAAGCAATAAAGTAAAAACTATTTGGAATTTTGTAAAGAAGGAACCAATGAAAAATGCAGTTTATAGTGAAAATATCCAAATAAAAAGTGAGGGTTATCTTGTTAGCAATACAAAAATAGTTACAAACACATTAAACAAACATTTTTAACAGTAACAAAAAAAATAGATTTACAAACCTCCAGAGCCAAGCCAGCAATCTTTTGAAAGCCAGAGTACCTAGCTGAGTACAACACATGAAGGTAAAAACACTCACTGTTCAAGAAACTGAAAGAGTTATTAAATCCCTGAAAAGTAAAAACTCTATTGGAATTGACAATATTTCTAACAAATTATTAAAAAATACTGCTGCAGTCATGTAAGTAAAGTCTTTTTTCGTATTATTGATGCATCATTCAATCAAGGAATAGTTCCTGAGAGGCTTATCTATGCAGTTGTAAAACTGCTATATAGGAAGGGAGATAAGATGGATGCTGTAACTATTGGCCAGTATCACTACTGGTAAGTTTTTCAAAGGTTTTAGAGAAATGAATGCATGCCAGGATAGTTAAGCATCTCAGGGATCAAAACATCCTCAACAAAAGTAAGTTTGAATTTCAAAAATGTTTGTTAACAGAAGATGCAATACTTGCATTTGCTGGCAAAGTCTTGAATCTGTCAACAAAAAACTGGTGGCTGGGGTTTTTTGTGACCTAACAAAAGCGTTTGACTGTGTCAGTCACCAGATTCTTTTACAAATAGCTGCACATCTAGGCGTAAGTGGTTCATCAGGGAACAGAAAGCTGTAGTTGATAGTCAAAATGGAGTCCCATTATCTTCAGAATGGGGTATCATCACATTTTGAGTGCCCCAAGGCTCAGTTCTGGGCCCCCTACTTTGTATTATCTTTATAAATGGCCTGCCTCTCTGAACAGAATATTGTAGATTCACCATTATTGCTGATGACACTACACTACTTACTGATAATTCAGTAGATACACTTGAGGAAATAGCAAATAAGGTTTTAAGTGAAACAGCGAACTGGTTTAACATTAATGGCCTTTCTTTAAGTTACATTAAAACAGAACTACATTCAGCACCAAACAACATTCAAAGATGAAGAAATAGTTGTAAAGATAGGTGAGCAGGTGATAACCAGGGGGAATACCTCAAACTACCTAGGCTTGCATATTGACAGGAAAATGAAATGGTCAAACTGCATACTAGATCTATGCAACTAACGCATTGTTTCTTCTTACAGAAGTATGGAAACCATGAAGTCAGCCTATTATGGTTATTATCACATCATTGTGGGTTATGGAATTATATTTTAAGGAAATCAGTGACTGGCTAAAAAGTACTGTGTGCACAAAAAAGAGCCATAAGGATTATGTGTGGAGTCCCTTCTAAGGCCACGTGCAGGGATTTTTTTAAGAAACGTGGAATCCTTACATCCACTGCACAATATATTCTCATTGACGTACTTCATAAGTAAAATCCATTTTTAAACTGAATAGTGAGTATTGTAGCCATGAGAAAAGAAGAAAAGATGATATCCACTATGAACAGGCAAATTTAAGTATGGCACAGAAAGGAGTCCATTTTCCTGACTGTAAGATTTTTAAAGCCTTCCCTTCAAGAATTAAGTGTTTGGTAGAAGATGAGCTCTTGATTAAAAAGAACTTTATGGCAGTTTCTATTACAAGGATCATTTTATACGATAGAAGAGTTCCTGAACTACAGTGTCTAGCATTTCTTGTACTGTTAACTGCAAATATATGCCCAAATCTACATTTGTAATCCTGACTGTTCTTTATTGTGAACAATATTTTGCAATATTTATTTTCTGTAACACTTATTATTTTGTAATATTTATATCAAGACACTTTCATAGGATTTGTCGACCTGGAAAAAGCGTTCGACAATATAAAATGGTGCAAGCTGTTCGAGATTCTGAAAAAAGTAGGGGTAAGCTATAGGGAGAGATGGGTCATATACAATATGTACAACAACCAGGAGGGAATAATAAGAGTGGATGATCAAGAACGAAGTGCTCGTATTAAGAAGGATGTAAGACAAGGCTGTAGCCTTTCGCCCCTACTCTTCAATCTGTACATCGAGGAAGCAATGATGGAAATAAAAGAAAGGTTCAGGAGTGGAATTAAAATACAAGGTGAAAGGATATCAATGATACGATTCACTGATGACATTGTTATCCTGAGTGAAAGTGAAGAAGAATAAAATGATCTGCTGAATGGAATGAACAGTCTAATGAGTACACAGTATGGTTTGAGAGTAAATCGGAGAAAGACGAAGGTAATGAGAAGTAGTAGAAATGAGAACAGCGAGAAACTTAACATCAGGATTGATGGTCACGAAGTCAATGAAGTTAAGGAATTCCGCTACCTAGGCAGTAAAATAACCAATGACGGACGGAGCAAGGAGGACATCAAAAGCAGACTCGCTATGGCAAAAAAGGCATTTCTGGCCAAGAGAAGTCTACTAATATCAAATACTGGCCTTAATTTGAGGAAGAAATTTCTGAGGATGTATGTCTGGACTACAGCATTGTATGGTAGTGAAACATGGACTGTGGGAAAACCGGAACAGAAGAGAATCGAAGCATTTGAGATGTGGTGCTATAGACGAATGTTGAAAATTAGGTGGAGTGATAAGGTAAGGAATGAGGAGGTTCTACGCAGAATCGGAGAGGAAAGGAATATGTGGAAAACACTGATAAGGAGAAGGGACAGGATGATAGGACATCTGCTAAGACATGAGGGAATGACTTCCATGGTACTAGAGGGAGATGTAGAGGGCAAAAACTGTAGAGGAAGACAGAGATTGGAATACGTCAAGCAAATAATTGAGGACTTAGGTTGCAAGTGCTACTCTGAGATGAAGAGGTTAGCACAGGAAAGGAATTCGTGGCGAGCTGCATCAAACCAGTCAGTAGACTGATGACAAAAAAAAAAAAATATTTATTTACCTCTCAAAATCGATTTTCTGTATAGAACCTAAGTTACTGTCTACTGTAATATGAAATCATTTTGTTCTGTTTTCAGTTGATACCATAGATTTCTGATACGTTCCATATCCTGTGATATTGTCACAACATGGATCACCTGTCCCATCAAAACATTCTGCAACGTATTTCAAATGGCGCCATCCACACTGGCTGTCCCATCATGTCATGGCACCATCGACATTTCTCCACAGGAAAATTCTGACAGATGTCTTCATCCATCCACTGCTGATCATGTGACCCACAAAAGCTCATTTCCTATCCATACACAGCCATGTGCAGATCTCTATATTTCGTTTCATTGTGGTTTTCGTGGTTGATATTAGTTGTTTGTTGTTCGTTATTTGCAATAAATTGTTTTGTTTCGTTATTTCTTTTGTTAAAATTTATAATAAATTGTGACAGATTAATTGAAGCAGTGAGACAGCAGTCCGAATTGTATGACAACAGTGTACTAAAGTACTTGCCCTCTACTAAATTTATAAATTACATTTTTATAGATAATGGTACCTTATTTAATTTATTACAAAGAAATGGATTGCAACACAACTGCAACTTGAAGTGAAAAAAGTATATCTGTAGAATCAGATGGATTAGTAGGCAGAATTTATTTGTAGTGTCAACATAAAGAAATTCACTGAAACCTTTAGACACTGCAAGTGTTTGTTTAAATAAGTGTTTGTGACAGGCCTATTTATTGTTAAGTAATTCTCTGAATTTTATGTCAAACAGTTTTGCAAGTGTCAGTGATCAATATTTATGTGGTTCCACTAGCGAACCCCAGGACAAATAAGGCATTCCAAATATTAAAAGCCATATACAACATGCAAAGAAATCCTACATATCTTGAAGGGAAATGTACTGAAGGCGATATGATTAGTACACAAAAATTTTCTCTGGACTGGCATCTAAAGTTAACCTTAAAACAAACCAAATTTCAATGGATGTGATGGCAGGTCATAACACTGTTTTCCCTTTAGTTATTTTGGTTGAAATTTGATGTAACAAATGCAAAAACGGATGTTTTGACTTTCCACAATATAAAATGCAGATTCCTCTTCCTTAAGCTCCTTGTATACTGTGTGAAATTCCCCTTCTGTGTCATGTAGTGACTTTTTTTGGACCCACGCACTTTCTTTGTATTTTTTCTGCACTTCTGTCTCCCTTCTCTAATATGCAAGTTATCCCTGCAATCTGCAAACCATTTGAGTCCAATAAATGTTATTTTCGTACAAATGTGGACTCCAGCATCCACATATATTTGCTACCCTATTATGTATGTGCACTTCGCGTGTAAAAGCACTCGAAAATCATGTAAGTTGAGATCACATGACTTGAATTGACTTGATGTGCCACCGATGTCTACATCTATATACTGCAAACCACCGTGAGTTGGACTGTGAGTACACATTGATGTGATGGTACAGTGATATGATGGTCACAAATGAAGAATTTGAAAACCATCAGATGCAACAGTATAGTGTTAACCAAGAAGAGTTAGATGATGAAAATGTCAGAAGACGAAAAGATCAGCCACTCTACAGCAAAGGATTTGTTTGAGATGGCCCTTGAATATTTGGAATAACAACCAAGCGCTACAGCTATGCACACATTCTCAGGAAAGAAGTGAGATGACGCAGCTGCAAAGTCAAGGTTTCAGAAATAGAAACGAAAACCATTTTATACTTTTTAAAATAGATTTTAAATACCTAAAATTTTCCGTTTTCCTTTCTCTTTATTAGAAATATACTTTTTGACTTAATTTTAATGTATTACGTAGTTCTGAGCTCTGTGAATGACTTGTTTCCTTTTACTCCAATTATCCGACTTTTCTAGCGTTTCGACCACTCCCAGTCACAAAAGTGTCAGTTAATTGAAGCTCTGCATTCTTCTTTGTAGCTGTAGCCACTCAAGGGAGTTAAACTTTCTACTGAGTGCGCTTGGTGTTGCATTTCTTATGTGACATAATCAGTATTGGAACAAGATGGGTTCGGCGCCAAAGTACAGTCATCCAAGATGGCGGAGATGACGCCATCGAAGATGGCGGCCGTAACGCCAATCAAGATGGCAGATTATGGAGGGAATTTTGAATTTTGTCCGGAAAGTGCCACGCCCTCCTCACCCAGAAAAATGGCATGAAGTCCATATTCCAACAGGATATTGCATCACACCGCGCTTATCTCTACTAAGCAAAGAAAATGGCGGGAAATAAGTGCTTGTCTTTATTATTTAACCAATTTCAGGCAGGTGTGTTCTCCACTGGGTCTAGACTACAACTGGTTTAGTTCATATCGTCACCACCAGAGGATGTCACCATGACATCGGGTGATGGCGCAAGTACCATTATTCAAGATGGCTGCACCCGGTGTATCATCCATGTGGTGAGGGTTTAGTCCCTATTTCCGCCACCAGAGGGTTCTCTTGTGACATCAGCTGATGAATTTCTGGTGTGGGGCAAAAATAGCGAGAGCCAGTAGGAACACTTAATAGAGTCACAGGTTCGATTTCGGCCAATAGGGTTGAAGTATCTGATTACACCATTGTAGGAGATATAGGTGAAGCTCAGCAGCTCTGGGGTTTCAGTCTTGTTCAGTCAGTCAGTCAGCAGGAAAAGAAGAAGAAGAAACATGAAGCATCAACAGCAGCAGCAGTCGAACTCCAGCACAGTCATGCAGAATAAGATTAAACGGAAAAGTAAGTATCACCCACCACATTATTCTCTCTCTGTTTTTTTAAACTGTTCACTTATTCGACCATATCTAATGCTTCCTCGTCTTTATTCAACAGAGTCGAGTGCCAACATGCCTAGCTCTGTAGACGCATCCAGACCTGCAGCAACCTCGCCTGTCATCTCGTCGAGACCTACAGCAATGGCACCCGTCTCGTCTGAATCAGTAGTGGCCACGTGGGATACTGTAGCACACATAGCCCAATTCTAGGAGCAGGAAAAGGAGTTGCTCCTCTCCGTCCCACTCATCAGCTTGTGGGATGATCATGCACGATCTGTACACGACACATCGAATGCTGGCAGTGTTAAAAACAACTAGATGGAGGTCAGTACTGGGCACCAACATATGGCTTATGACTCATCCCAGTCGAACATTCCTGTGATAGTGCAACCATAGATTTTAGATACTGTAGATAAAAAGAATATGTCGAGTGCAGCCATGCTTTTCACCACCAAGTAGAATTTAACCTCTAGTGGATCCAAACGTGTGAACATTGCTATAGAGGTGCATCATGTCTGGGGGATCCAAGCTATAATGCAGATTGAAAATGTATCCAAGTGTGTTAAAGTGCCATTTTCCGAGTTCGACTGGGATGAGATGTGCAGAGCGCTACATCAATCAGCAGATGACCACCGAATATTACCCAACTCTATCCTCCCCAGACATTTGTCCTACTGACGTGACACTTTCTATTACTACCGTTTATGATGACTTCGCCTTATGCGTGAAATGAAGTGACAACTGCGTCTATCTAAGACATCTGTCAGTTATGAAGTTATACAATCTAGACTCTGCCATATGCCTTGCGCTGGAGGGACTGAATCGTTGGGTGCCTAGCACAGAGGCCACATACAGCGGAGTTGTAAACTCCCTACGTGTGAATAGTATACATAGTGACAATCTTAAGCAGCACCTTCGTTTGCACATGACCGCCCCTAAAGACAAGCAGATGAAATGCGTGTGTCAAAAACCAGAATATCGCGAGTCATCTATTGGCTTGAGTGAGATACGTGCTGAATTTATTACCAACCAAAAAGCATTATTTAGTAGATATTGTACAGGTGCTAAGAAGATACATACCAATTGTAATGATAGCTCTGAAATACTACATCCAGTGTACAATTTTTAAATAAATACTTTATCTCTAATCTCAATTCGTGTTTGTGTTTTATTTCAAACCACTTTCCCCTTATAATCAAATTATTACAATTATTTTTTTTTCAATTCTATACCAGTTACTGAGATTATGATGACGTTACTCTTCATGAGTAAAATATATACTTGTTTTCTTCATGTAGTCAATATAGCTCAATCGGTTAAGTGATGGAACTATTCTGGCTACACACGTACTATTATTACTATCCTTTCAGGTGTATTTTCTATATATATATATATATATATATATATATATATATATATATATAGGTCAACTACTTGACTGTACATGACTCATTTAGTATCATGGTGGACTGAGTGAAGCACCCTCGCCACAAGGACTTGGTTGCTGGTGACTGGTCATGTGAAGATTCAAGTGAAGAGCTGAAGAAGAAGAACAAGAAGAACGGAATTCTCCTTACTTATAATATACGAGCAATTATTGTAGGCCCATCCAACTGCAGGAAGACTAATGTCCTCATGAATATGCTAACGCATGTAGACGGAATCCGATTTGAACATGTTTGTGTATTCTCAAAAACACTCTTTCAACCCAAGTATCAGCTATTGCAAGAGATATTGCGCGGCTTAGATGGTGTTACATACACGACATTCAGTGAAAGCCATGATATCCCCCCCCCCATCACCACCACCAGAAAGAGCAAAACCAAACACAGTCTTCATATTTGACGATGTTGCCGTCGAAAACCAAGACAAAATTCGAAAATATTTCTGTTTCGGTCGTCATATTAGTTCTGACGTCTTTTATCTAAGTCAGACATATTCCAGAATCCACAAACAGCTTTTTAGGGATAACGCAAACCCCATTATGGCCTTCAAGCAAGACAATCTCAATTTAAAGCACATTTACCAAGCACATGTTGGAACAGACATGTCGTTCAATGATTTTCTAAAGATATGTGCAGATTGCTGGAACCATGCACAGTATGGGTTTATGTTATTGATAAAACAAGAAAATTGAATGATAGTAGGTACAGGCGAAACTTTCAAGAGTTTTTGCATATATAGAGAGGTTAGTATCTCAGTCTACGCTACACCATGGCCAAATTCGCGCATATGTCCACCTCTCAACCCGAGAGGATGGGTGTACACAGACAGAACATTCGCTTGTATTTGGATGCGAAAATTCAGGCTATGGCGCATAAAGTTGCGGGTATGCGCAGAGAACTAGAGACGTATTACCAGACTCTTATGAGGGCGGTGAATGCGTTAAATGGGCTAGTTAATCAAGTCAGTAAGAAAGCAACCGACTTAAATGAAAAGGTCGATGTTATTCAGGGGGAAATAGATGTAGGCCTCCTTGTTGCTGAGGAGGGTGATCACGATCTTAGTAAGAGGAGGAAGAAAATGAGTGAATACATAAAGCCTCACGCCATGGAAATGTCGGATTAGTATACGCCGAGATGTCGACGAAGCAGAAAGTGATTCAAGCGCGTAAAGCAGTTCGTGAGAAATTACGCCTGCTGAGGTTAGGTCATATTGATCGGCAGCAAACACGAAGAGAGACCTTTAAGCCGGTTTCTGAATCCCTCCAACAGCTCTCAGCAAAAACAAAAACACACGATAACGAGGGTGTTGCCATTGATGATTTCATTATTCGTCACACTCCAGGTCAGATAGATAGAACATTCGGCGTTAGCAGGGGAAAGACCTGTCACGTTGGGTGTGCATCCCAAAACTGTAACTGAAGACAAAATACAGATCGGTGATAGACAGTTTGACAGAACACCCGGCTTAATGAATCTTATTTTCCTAAGACCTACCAAAAAACCTATAAATTATTCAGTTAATGATAGGGACACATACAGTGAAATACTGCACATGAATGGTGTAACAATATCATGAAAAGCCTGAGCAACAAGAACTATAAAACCATTATAAAGCCAGTACTTGACGGCGTAAACAACATCAACAGTGGCAGCAGCGGTGATGGTATTGACATTGAGCATAAAGCAGTGAACAATCGAATCCCACAGTATATATATTATGACGACCCAACGAACTAATAGTTCGACTACAGCTGCTGATGACATCAGCTGCTGCAGGTAATACACTTCAGTCGAACGAGGGTGTTTCGATTATCTCCGAGGTTCGAGAGAGGTATCATTGAATAAGTATGGAGACGGTAGTTCGAGAACTGCACAAGCCAGCACGCAAAACATACCCTCGCAGGCATGTCATGATTAAAGGGCTGGATGACTTGTGGCAAGCTGATCTTGTAGATATGCGGCAATATTCACATGAGAATAATGGATTCAAATACATTTTAATGGTTATTGATTCATACTCCAAATTTTCCTGGGCATTACCCGTCAAAACAAAAACCAGTCGAAATGTCGCTGATGTTTTTGAACACTTGCTACAGACAGGGACGAATCGATGCCCAGACAATCTCCAAACGGAACATGGCGGGGAGTTCTACAATAGGTATTTTAAGACATTGATGTAGCGGTATGGAATACATCACTACTCAACATTTATTCACCAGAAGGCGAGTATCGTGGAGCACTTGAACAGAACAACAAAAGACCGAATGTGGATGCGTTTTAACCTTCGTGGTTCATACAAATGGACAGATATACTCGTAGAAATAATTGCTCAATATAATAGAACCAAACATAGCACAATAAAAATGCAGCCAATCGATGTTCGTGATAATGGACTCATGGATACTGCATACTTTCGCATTAAGATGCTCGATCCACGCAAACAGAAATTTAATGTAGGTGATTTGGTGCGTATCTCAAAACAGAAAATAGAATTTGGGAAATCATACCTACTAAACTGGTCAACTGAGATATTTACAATTTCAAAGGTGCAGCGAACGAATCCTAGAACTTATATATTGAAGGACAGTAAAGGTGAAGAAATTGCGGGATCCTTCTACACTGAGGAGATGCAGAAAAGCTCAGAACCAAATGTTTTTCTCGTTGAGAGAGTCATAAGACGACGTGGAAATAAGGCACTAGTCAAATGACTTGGTTTTCCTGCTACACAAAACAGTTGGATTGATGCTGGCGATTTGCTATATAATGAGCATGCATTGTCCACAACCAACACAGTAACATAACATGCGCTCTAGAAGACACGTTAGAGGAGGTGGTGGTGTTCTAGACAAACTACCTGTGGAATTACGTATCCCTGGGTATAATTACTGTGGGCCTGGGACAAAGCTTCAGAAACGCTTGGCGCGAGGTGACAAGGAGGTCAATCTGCTTGACGAAGCGTGTATGGAACACAACATTGCATACGCAGCAAATAAAGATCTATCAAGTCGTCACATTACAGATAGAATTTTAGCTGATAAGGCTAAGGCCATACGGAGAAGAAAGGATATTGGTATAGTTCAACAGATCGCAGTATTCGCAGTTGATAAAACAATGCGTGGAAAAATCAAGTTGGGTTTAGGAGTGTTGAATTTCAAGCGAGTTATGAACGCTGCACGTTGCATGCTAAACAAGAAGAAGAAGAACAAGAAGGGTTGTTTGAAGAACTGTTTCCTGACAGCAATGTATGCAGCTAAAAACGCAATGAAGCAGAAAGATTTCCGAACAAGAAGAAGAGGATCGGTTAAAGCAACTCGTGTTCTACCAATACCCAAGACATCCGGGGGTTTTGTTCCTTTTCTCATACCGGCCCTCTCCGTGCTCTCGGCGGTAGGGTTCCTCGCCGGCGGTGCCAGAGCAAATGCTCGAGCGGTCAAGAACGTGCAAAACTCCAAAGCGCAGTTAGAAAAGGCGAGAAGACATAACCACAGGATGGAAGCCACAGCCATCGGTAAAGGACTGTACTTGAAGCCGTACAGGAATGGTCTTGGTCTATTCATAAATTTAAAAAAAAGCCCATTAGCGGTCCTACCAGATCGACCATTCAAAAATACAGATATTCTTAAGTTTGTTAGAGATAAATTCAAGATGCCAAGATTCCGTGGTGTGTTTATGCGGGATACATTACCGAAGACTATGTGGAAAACTGGTGAATGCGGTATCGTCAATTTAGATGTTGCTGGAGGTCCCAGCACCCACTGGGTGGCATACATTATGAGAGACGCGGATACCATCTACTATTTCGACTCATTTGGTGATCTGCAGCCACCAGAAGAATTACAATAATACTTCACTCACAGAAGACGTAGTCTATAATTATCGACGCTATCAGGACTTTAATACACACTTCTGTGAACATTTATGCATCATGTTTCTCTTGACGACCACAAAGAAGAATAAGAAGAAGCACCCTATGTAAGGAGTATGTTTAAACATTCACTCATCAGTTCAGGTTCAGATGCAATGTTGTACACGTTGATGTTGAAAGGACGATCATCTGTATTGTATGCAAATTACTTCCCGCCAATTGATTTGAGTGCTGGTCAATGGAGTATTGCATTGATTGGACTGGGGACGTAAAACAGGATCCCGAATATCACCGAGACTAATAATAAACTCCATCTCGATATTAATGGTGAAAAAGATACTCTAGAGATAGAACCTGGTGCATACGATATTGACGATTTTAATGACGTCTTAAAACAGTCCGGAAAAGGTATTCAATCACGTGCAAACATCAATACACTTAAGTCTGAAATAAGAACTACAAATGCAACGATTGACTTTAACCAGAAAGGTTCAATAGGGCTCCTGCTCGTATTCACGAAAGGACAGATTTTGATGAAGGATACAAGTAAATTTTACAAGTCGAATCAGACAGTGGACATACTCCCAATCAGCACAATACGTGTTGAGTGTAACATTGCAACGAACTCCTATCTCAACGATATTCTCATTCACACTATTTACGGATTCTTCCCATCAGTAGCAATGGGGTATAATATTGTTGAGACCCCTGCCAACACAATATAGCTTCCAGTGATAGCTCAGTCATTGGACTATATGGAGCTGCGTATTGTGCACCAGAATAATCAACTTGTTGAGTTTCGTGGTGAGGAAATCATTGCACGATTACACTTAAGACAGGATGGGCGTACAGTATAGAACAAGTGCACACAATCCACAGCGCGCCACTTGGCTACCGAACAGCAAAGTGATAACACCTGCGAACTACGAGTTTGTTAAATCAGTTGGTCTGAAACCGCGCAATGGCGTCGTCACTCAATATAACCAGTACAGTAGAGTATTATGAGAGAATTATGCGTGAGGAATACTTTTCTCATAAACCTTACGCTTCAACCACGTTTAACAAGAATGATGAAATCCGCATCGTCATACAGCATCAAGATGCACTCACACTTCCGAGCAAAAATTTCATATATCTCGAGGGGTCATTCAAGAAAACTGACGGCAGCGATATAGTGGGATCCAAGCTGTCAAGGAATGCTTTAGCATTCCTCTTTCAAGAGATACGCTATGAACTCAGTAGCTTTGTGATCGACCATACACGCAATGTTGGTGCAACATAAACCCTTAAAAGATACATCTTGGCATCACCAGCAGATTTGCATAGTTTAGAAAATGCAGGATGGTTCATAGACGAGCCAGAGGATAGAGCAGTTGAAGAGTACAGGCGATTTACTGCTTGCATACCTCTAAAAATGCTTATGTGATACTTTGAGGATATGAGGCAAATTATTATGAACTCTAAACAAGAACTCATTCTCGTGCAGAGTGCGGCGGACAATAACTCATACATTCAAGGAGCTCAAGAAGAGAATATGATCACAATCAACAAGATAATATGGAAAATGCCTCACATAAGTGCATCTGACGAGGAGTCTTTGAAGATTTTAAAAGTCCTGAACTCAGGTACATTTCTGTCACTGTCATTCCGCTCATGGGAGATCTTCGAGTGCCCAGTGTTACCGACAGCGAGCAGACAAACATGGGCTATTAAGACCTCCAGCCATCTACAGACACCCAGATTCATCATACTCGCGTTTCAGACTGGTGGAAGAGATAATACAGCAAATGATTCCACCGTGTTCGATAACCGCTAATTAACTGATGACAAAGTCTACCTCAATTCAGAATTCTACCCATATGACAATCTACATCTGCAGTGGAACCAAAGTATATAAAGCCTAGCGTATGACATGTATGCAAGGTTTCACCCTTCTTACTATGAAATTGCTGAAGGAGACGGAGGGGGTGTCTACTAGGTCCACGTAAGTTCAAAGAGCTTTCACCACTCATCGTAATAGACCGCTCTAAACAGAATGAGATAATTAAGTCTGGACCTATAAATGTGTGAATTGAATTTGAATCATCGACAAATTTCCCAGAACACACTGCCATGTATGCTTTAGTTCTACATGATCGTGTAATCAACTACTATCCGCTTACAGGTATTGTGCAGCGAGCTGTATAAATGAATAGGAACTGCCCTGTACATTGATCATTTGACGATGGCGCGTCATGCAGTGAACATCATTGCAGATGTTCAAGGATTCTATGACTGCAAGTGTCAACAGTTCATATTTAAAGATGTTTGTAGCATACACACAAGATGCTGGAATAATAGAGACTTTTGCTGCAAATATTGAATCACATGAGACATGGAAGAGCGCAAAGTGGTTATCTCATTTCGATCAGGGAATTCATTTGGATGATCCTATCATACCCTATAAAGATATGGTGATTGCACTTAAATTATTCAATCACATGGACACCATCGTTTATGTGACACACAACATGTCATTCTTAACGGTTCAAAATCTGCAGATGTAGAGGTAATTTCGGGAGTACCGCAAGGAAGCGTGATAGGACCTTTATTGTTTACAATATACATAAATGACTTAGTTGACAACATCGGTAGCTCCGTGAGGCTATTTGCAGATGACACGGTTATCTACAAGAAAGTAGCAACATCAGAAGACTCGTACGTACTCCAGGAAGACCTGCAGAGGATTAATGCATGGTGCGACAGCTGGCAGCTTTCCCTAAACGTAGATAAATGTAATATAATGCGCATACATAGGGGCAGAAATCCATTCCAGTACGATTATGCCATAGGTGGTAAATCATTGGAAGCGGTAACGACCGTAAAATACTTAGGAGTTACTATCCGGAGCGATCTGAAGTGGAATGATCACATAAAACAAATAGTGGGAAAAGCAGGCGCCAGGTTGAGATTCATAGGAAGAATTCTAAGAAAATGTGACTCATCGACGAAAGAAGTAGCTTACAAAACGCTTGTTCGTCCGATTCTTGAGTATTGCTCATCAGTATGGGACCCTTACCAGGTTGGATTAATAGAAGAGATAGACATGATCCAACGAAAAGCAGCGCGATTCGTCATGGGGACATTTAGTCAGCGCGAGAGCGTTACGGAGATGCTGAACAAGCTCCAGTGGCGGACACTTCTAGAAAGGCGTTACGCAATACGGAGAGGTTTATTATCGAAATTACGAGAGAGCACATTCCGGGAAGAGATGGGCAACATATTACTACCGCCCACATATATCTCGCGTAATGATCACAACGAAAAGATCCGAGAAATTAGAGCAAATACGGAGACTTACAAGCAGTCGTTCTTCCCACGCACAATTCGTGAATGGAACAGGGAAGGGGGGATCAGATAGTGGTACAATAAGTACCCTCCGCCACACACCGTAAGGTGGCTCGCGGAGTATAGATGTAGATGTAGATGTAGATGTAAAGGGAAAGGTCAAAATCTCCTGGATGTGACAAATATATAAAATTTGCTTCTATTCAAGATGTGGAATTTTATGGATGTCCATCTATCCATCAACTCAAGAACATTTATCAAAAAAGTGTTATTGTATCTGCATATGAGAATGCAAAACTACTTTTAAGTTGGATGAGAAATAAATAATTTTATTGTTCCATAACAATGCTTGTTTTCTTTCTTTCTGTGAGACCCATGTCCGTAGCAAGTAAGTTTATTGGTTATACTGTACCTGAGACACATTCCACTGGAACTGTCTGAGGCACATACCTTAGCCTTTGAGTGCGGTTTCACCTAATGAGTAAGGTTACCTGCGTCATTAATAGACGAGCTTTCACCTCACTTGTGTGGAAGCCACTCAAAGTGACAGCTCAGATGTGATGCGTCATATACCAGCCACGTGCGCGTGGCCGCCGGACCTGAAAGTGGCAGCTCAGGGGCGATGCATGCCCGGGATCGTCGCTGCCGGACGCAGTCCAATGCGTGTCAATCAAAAATCATTGTTTTAAAAGGAAAATACCTTATAGGCGTGTACAGTGCAATGTGGACTTACCCACGCCTTTTACAGAAAACATTTATCATGTTTTAATAAAAAGAATGATGATTGAGGGTTGAAATAATAACATTCCACATTTTTACAACAAAATAAGTTAATTTATTATTGAATTCAGGATTTTTTAACAATGTTTGCGAAATATCACTTTACACATACATCATTCAGTTTTCACATTATAACAGTTTACAGATACATGATTAAGATTTACATTTTTTTATGAAAAATGTGGACGTTCTCATATTTGCAGATAGGTTTTTCAGATTTTACATTATTCAGAAATATGAGCACTCTGCTCAGATAAATGATTAGCATTTACACACACACACACACACACACACACACACACACACACACACACACAAATATATATATAAGTTTAAAGCTAACGCAGAGGTACTACAAGCTAATTACACTATCTTACACAGTCAATACTATCGCTAGTGAAGTTCCACCTGAAAAAGAAAAGACTTTTTATTAAAGGCGAACATATTTCTTAGAAGTGGTTTGCTATAAACATTTTCCACTACCACAAGCAACTGAACATATATATTTCTTTGAAGTAAGTCGCCCTAAACATTTTCCACTACAACAAGCAAGTGAACATATATATTTCTTTGAAGTCGATAGCTCTAAATATCTTCCACTACGACAAGCAAGTGAACATATATAAAGAATTTAATTGGGTGGAACTCACATACTTAAAACTAGTTCTGACTGGATGGCTAGCCATACGTGAAACTTACAATTAAAATGTAATCTACGACCACTCACACAGAAGCACATATGAAGTGCAAAAACTTGGTTTTTTCTTCATATACAGGTACAAATGACGTGAAAAAAGTTAGGTTTCGTTCATATATTGACTAGTAATATGGATGAAAAATATTTACATACATAGAGACTTTTTTTCTAAATAATTTTTCAGTTTTTATATTTTTTGCTTTTTTATCATTTTCTTTACCAAAATAATGAATATATATTTACACAGACATACACTTAACACAGGCTCCCACACTCAGACATACACGGAAGCATGCAGACTGATACACACCACACAACACACTCATCTGATATTTACACTATGATAGAAGAGCCGTACTATTTCCATGCATAACCCCCATTCACACACTCATTCTCTCTCTATCTACCAACGAGAGAGCACACCTTTACTTTCGTTTCAAGTAAATAGTGTAAGCATGGAAGGGTTTCCACCCCATCCTCACAAATGACTCTTTCATCATCATGAGGAGACAATCCGATTTTAGACTGTAGCACAACGTACACGTCATAACTTTGTGATTGAATACTAGTTTGTTGAACCATGTGTGGACGAGCACCTTGAATGCTGCGACCATACAGGCATTGCAAATAGTCCTCGACCATAACAACATGAGATGCTATGTGTCTAACACCCTTTGCCCGCCTCTAAGTGTCCCTGTCTATTGTACGATATGCATACATTTTGGACCTCAATCCCACAAACTCTACAATTGGTAAACCATTTGACTCGTCTTTCATGAGACCGATAACCTTCTTGTTCTGAGGAACAATACTGTAAGGATTATTGGCCCCATAAGAAGACCTGTCAAATTCTTTACCATTGCACCTAATTACTTCATATGGATCACAGTTCTTGATCCAGTAGATAAAGCTGTCTGTATCCATATAATGTAACTTTGGTTCTACGAAATGAGGTTTCGCAAACTCATAGTGAAATCGGTACATGTAGAATTTGGAGATATCCAGTATCCACATCCCCAAATAGATAGGCTTCATAAACTCTACTGCAGTCTTCGACATCTCCAAAGCAACAAAGTTTTCATTGAAGGCGGTGGCACACTTAAAATTTGGTCTGGCTATACATTTTCTCACGCCATAGCGCCCTTCCCATTCGGTTCTAATGAAAATATCTCGTTCATTTCATACATTCTGTATAGTTTTCCCGAAAATGCAATTATTCATTAATTTATAAAAGTCATTTTCAAGATCATTGCTTGCTACCACCTTCTTTTCGGCATTTAGTTCAATATACTCGTTCAACCAGGGAGATTGCTTGAGGGAGATTGCCCAGGTGACTCTAACAAGCTTCATCCCTAATCTGAGGCATTGCTGGAGGTTACAATAATGAATAATATAGCTCTGCTTATCTCCAACAGTAGCCAACAGTTTAGGGGTGGTGTTTCCTCGCAGAATTTGTTGCTCTGGACATAACAGCAAGTCGCTTGTCTCTCCATGCAAATTATTAGGGTATGTCTCAAGCACATATCCTACATCAGAATCAGCAGCAAGACCCATTATTTCTCCACCTAATCCCTTCAATTCGTTTTCGGACAGCCACCAAGACCATCCAACCGGCAGTGACTGCATCATAGAGTGCCTGTATAAGTTGTTAACATCTAAGTACAAAATGTAACTAGAATCAAGGGGTGCATTGAACTCGACACCCATCTGCAGGTTATTTGCCTTGGCGTGCCTGTGAACACATTGACCATGTCCCCCACGGATCCCAAGCTCCAAAAATAGAAGCGTTGGGGTGGAAGACCGTTGTTCTTCTTCTTCTTCGTGGCCCACCTGTTGAGTTGCCCAGGGACGCCACAAGGCGGGGGGCGGTGCTGACGAGCTTCTGCTGCTGCCTCTTGTGCAGCTCTGACAGGGGCTACACAGGGCGCTGCATGTGTTTGTGGCTGTGTGCCCCTGGTTACCACTCCTGCAACCACTGCTCTAGGTATATGGGCTATGCTGTGTGATATACCTGTAACATACAAAATAAAAAATATAAGTTTAATGATGCGGATTTAAAAGAGTAATAAATAATAATAAGACTAAATAATGGTAATTATTTGCAGTAATGTTAATGTTCAAAATTATTCACCTTCTCTGCTCTGGCTCCATAGCTTGAGCAACTCATTGCCACATTCAACAAGGCCCCCAAACTAGTCAAGCAGATTAAGTTCCTCCTCCTCCTCTAAAAACTCAGTAATTTGGGTGTCCCCTGCAGTGGACGCCATCTGACCGCCGCCTTGTATGCCTTTCTCGACACACCTCTCCCTATTCGCGGACTTAGGAACACTGAGAAAGAAAAGACAAGAATATGTATATGAAGACTGAATCTAGACACTTCGAAGACGTGTATACATTAGACTAAATTATTTCATTTTAGGAACTATGATTTTATTACATACGTAGTTAGATTCGAGTAGCGCCTGCACCTTCTCATCTCTAGCTGCCGATCAAGTGCCTCAAGTTCTGGATGGATGTAATGTAGAAAGATGGAAAAGACCGAGTATAATATCGAGTATGGAGAAGAAAAATGTCTGTAGAAGAAGTGCAGTGACATAAATGATACAGAAATCAGCGGACCAAAACAGATATAACATATCGACAAAAACAAACAAATGAAATCTTTATAGAGAGTGATCGAAATGGATATAACACATAACACGTAACACAGAACATGTGGGCACACACACATAGACAAACAACACGAGGAAGCTCAAGCAGTATTGAGAGCACTCTGAAACAAATCTAACACATACGACACAGAACATATAGACACAGAACATAGAGACACGCAACATTTAGAGACAGAACACACACAATCCATTAAAAGACCTAGCAATCTTTGTAGGGAGGGTCCAAAACGGATATAACATGTAACACAGAACACGTGGAAGCTCAATCAGTATAGAGAGCACTCCAAAACAAAAATAACATATAGACACAAAACATAGATACATATAACACATGCACACTCAATCTTTATAGAGAATGGTCCAAAACAGATGTAGCACTCATACACGGAGTTAAAGGGTACAGATATCAGAACACTGAAAATGTACTTACCAGGTAATGGAACTTCGTCCACATGAGCCCATTCGCTGCTGCTGCTGCTGTTGCTGCTGCCAGTGGCATAGTCGCTGGTGCTGCCTGTATGCTTCATAATGCAGAAAAGTTGACTGATGTCGACAAACTATTTAACAAAATATAGAAGCCATTTGGAGTCCAGACCCAGTGGAGAATACACCTGCTTGAAACTGGTTAAATAATAAAGACAAGTCATTATTTCCCGCCATTTTCTTTGCTTAGTAGAGATAAGCGTGGTGTGGTGCATTATCCTGTTGGAATTTGAACTTTGCGCCATTTTTCTGGGCGAGGGGGGGCGGCGCACTTTCCCGCCAAAATTCAAACTTCCCGCCAAAATCCACCATCTTGAATGACGTCATGGCCGCCATCTTGGATGTCGTCATCGCCGCCATCTTCGCTAACACTATTTTGGCGCCAAACCCGCCTTGTTCCAATACTATGATCTTCAGTTACACCTAACTACTGTTGAAAGGGCTGATTATGGATTGTGTGGTTACCTTGGTAGGTTGGGTTTTAGAGGGGCCAGTAGTTTTACGTGTACTTCAGGAAGGCAGTTGCATATTAATTTTTGTTGGGGAGTTCTTTGATGTCTGCACTGGTACTGTTAATGATTGTGTCCACTTTTCACGACATGTATACATCAGTAATTTCAATGCCCAGGGCAGTCTTTTTCAATTCTGCAGCTACTTTATTCCTGGAGATGCTGATAAGGAGATTGTACTGTATTACATAGGTCGTGCATTGTTGGAAATATTTTCTTGATCCATCAGTGGTCTCAGGCTACACAGAGTCATGGATTTGTTTCTCTCTCTACTGTAGGTCGTTGGTGTTTTCAACTGGCGACAGCAATGGCATGGCTTATGTCATTTTTTGGGTGTTGGTTTGATTAGCTTTTTCGGCATGTCATATTTTTATTTAAGAATACATATATTCTCTAAATTTCAGCTTTTTATCTCTTTTCTCTGCAACTTCCGACAGTTCAAACTTAGTATTTCGTATTTCTGTTTTATATACTTGTTCAATACTTTGCCAGTACACAGTCAAGGTGTGCTCAGTATGACCAGGAGGCAGGGTAGGCAAACTCCCTTCCTCTAGCTCGTCACTGTTTTTATGTCCTCAAAAGCGCTTCCTTCCTCACATTGGCTCAGAAAATTTCGTGATTGGAAATGAGAACAAAAAACTGGCAATTTTCCAGTCTATGGTGCAAAAATTAAAACTGCCGTGCATGGATTAAGCAAACCTATAAAGCCCAATTCACACTGGCCATCACAGCACCATCATGTCACATCAGAGTGTATTCACACTGTCTGTCACATCACGACATGTCAATACAATTTTAAAGTCACATGATTTCAACTCCTATGGCTGTCTTCAACTGTTTTTTTTTCGGGAAATTGCGTCTTCACAAGATCATTGTAGAGTAATTGAAGCATTGAGGTGCATGTCTGGAGTCATTGCCATTATGTATATCAGATAAACAACAGAAGTTATTTTGTAACAGAAAATGAATACTCTTATCAAAATACAAATATCAAAAAAAGTTTTTGATCACTCTGGTTCCCAACACTCCTGAAGATAGACGTTGACTGTGGATATTGTATCACATAGTCCCTTTGGCTGTTCAGAATGTCACTAAACCCACCTAAAGATGTAAACAACCAAGCATGAGCAGCGCCTATTACATGGAGGTGGTCCAACAGCCGATCAGTTCCAGTCATTCCACCAGGAAGGAGGTGCACCACTCGTGTTACCTGTAGTTCAGCCGGAGATGTGTTTGGAGGCAACCCGGTCAGGCTGAATGCCTTAGACACACTGTCCAGAGAGTGCAGCAAGATGGAGGTTCCCTGATGTTTTGCAGTGGCATTATATGAGGCTGACGTATGCCGTTGGTGGTCATGGAAGGCGCCGTAACGGCTTCACAATATGTGAATGCCATCCTCTGACCAATAGTGAAACCATATTGGCAGTGTATTGGTGAGGCATTCGTCTTCATGGACGGCAATTTACGCCCCCATCGTGCACATTCCTTTAGGACAATGACATCGCTTGACTAGAGTGGCCAGCATGTTCTCCAGACATGAACCTTATCGAACATGCCTGGAATAAATTGAATAGGACTGTTTATGGAAGACGCGGCATTTACTGGCGTGATGTGTGGCTAATGAGCAGCTGCTCAACCATGAAATCCAAGTTTTCTCACCTCCCGCCTAAATGTCATAGTACTTGCAGTGGATCATGATTCAGTTTGGAATTCCTGTGTGATGGTCTGGATAGATGTCTACCTATTAGACATTACATCCCTCTCAACTGTCGGCAGTCTCTGTCAGTCAACAGACGAGGTCGGCCTTTACGCTTTCGTGCTGTACGTGGCCCTTCACGTTTCCGCTTCACAATAACATATCGGAAAGAGTGACCTAGGGATGTTTAGGACTGTATAAATCTCGCATACAGACGTATGACAAAAGAGACACCCAATCACCTCAGCATGTTCGAAGTCTGTGAGTTCTGCAGAGCACCCTATTCTGCTCTCACGATTTCTAATGACTGCTGAGGTCGCTGATATCTGGCAGTAGGTGGCAGCACAATGCACATAATATGAAAAACGTATGTTTATGGGGGTGTGCAGATACTTTTGATCAGATAGTGTAGATTCACATTACTGTCATACATTGTAAATAACATAAACAGCTCACTTTATCTCCTACTTTACTTTTATGTTAAGCTTATGCACTACACCATTATAATGGATTTAGAAAGTTAATTTTAAGATGATCTAGAAAACTGGTTTCTATATTACAGTGAATAAAACTGCACTTAGATGAAAGCCTTTTTGGATGCAGGTCTGTGCTGTTACATATACACTGAAATTAACCTACTCTTGATAATGCTGGCAATTTTATTATACATGTGCTTACAGCACTGCCATGTGCTCAGAATGAAGGAAAAGAAGTGCGAGTAGATCATCTAGCAGCAGTTTGCAGTTAATAGTCTAGTGGTTATCGTTGCTATCTCTATATCAGGGGGTTCGGAGTTCAATTCCTGGCTGGTCCAGAGATTTTATCTGCTCGGGGACTAGGTATTATGTTATAATCATCATAATTATCAATGCAAAGTTGCCAAATTGGCGTCAAATACAAAGAGTTGCACTCATTGGCCAAAAAACTCTGGTTAATGATATCATATGATCATTTTATTTCATCTCACAGCATATTTACATTAATGTAGCTGTATTTACTACAGTAGACATTATCATCAGATTACACTGAATGACAAAAAGTCACTGGAAGGCACTAGATGCAACTTAAATAGTGATTTTTTTTTCTGTGAGTCCTCAAAAGTGCAGAAACACATCGAGACATGGATTCTATGAGTTGCTGGATTTGTTCTGGAGAGATATTGAGCCACACAGCTTGCAGTGATGCGGACAACTGTTCTTGTACGATTGTTGCAGCATTCATCACATATAAACATGTATCAACAGCATGCAACAAATACTCAACAAGATTGAGTTTGTGATATGGGAGCCAAGACAGGGTCATAAATTAAAATGTGCAATTAAAGAGTAGCGATATTGAATTCTCCTTTTGAAACATGGAATCTTAATCAAGGTATTCTAATGTCAGAAATGGATCCAGATGGTCTGAACACGTCTTAACATAATGTACACCTGTCATTGGTCTCTGCATCTCGACAATGGGGTCTAATTGTAACAACATGAAAAC
Source organism: Schistocerca cancellata (assembly GCF_023864275.1). Classification (NCBI taxonomy): domain Eukaryota; kingdom Metazoa; phylum Arthropoda; class Insecta; order Orthoptera; family Acrididae; genus Schistocerca; species Schistocerca cancellata. The sequence continues at coordinate 316,130,542 of NC_064632.1, forward strand.
ACTCTGGGCCATACCTGAGTTATCACTTGGCTAGCCACAAACTAATTGATATGCAGGATCTATATTTTCAGGGGGCATATGCATGCCTTCTCACAATCTCATCATATTGCTACAATTGAAATTGAGACTCATTAGACAATGTTACACCCCACCACCGTTCTATGGTCAGTGATGATGTCCATGGACCCATACCAGCCGCTAAGCTCAATGACAACGTGTCAGCACAGGGACTCAAGTTGGTAATTGAATGCTCAAGCCAATGTGATGCGTTTGTGCCTGTACATTCATGGTAAAAATGGGTTTCTCAAGCCCCAAATTCATATCAGAAGCAAGTATACTAATAATAGACAGTCAACTGCCTCGTACAGCTCTGTGAAACAGTGTGATGTCCATTAATCAGACTCTCACGGTCATCTGTGTGGCAGTTTACAAATGTGGGAAAATTATATCTGTGATACTGAAGACTGACTCTAAATTCTGTTGACCTTGGAAACCCAAATTCTTGTGTAACCTCCAATATGCTATGACCCATGCATCTTGCACAAAATGTCATCACACATACAGAGTCAATTAACTCAGAATGTTCTATCATATTCACTACACACCAGTCTGTAACAGAATGCTCAGATGTAGAGTCTACACTCGTGCCAAATGTCACATCAAACTGCAACATTCACGCATCATACACAACATATTTTCATATGGCGCAAAACTTCTCATGATTTTCAGTCACTCAGTTAATATTGCATGAATGTCCTCTATGTGCAGCAACTACATCATGCTGCTGTTTAATATGTGGTTTCTACTTCCTTTGACACATTGGAGAGCTATTTAAAGCAGTAATGGCACACATGTAATTGATGTATTTTCAAGAATAATACAAACTAAAAACGACCAAACTTCATGTTTACTTTACTTTTTTGATGATTACAAATTTTAAAATAATTATGACAGAAAGCATAATTATCATTCCAGAAAAAGTGTGATATGAGTTATTGAGCAATTTCATCTTGTGCTTCCAAAATTTCTGCTCACTCAAGAAACATGACATATTTGTAGTAGGATTACAGCCAATAGAGGAACACGACGAGTACATGCACAAAATTATGGCAACATCATCGCACTAACTCAGCCATTTACATCAACAGCTACTACATTCAGTAATGTTTCTTTTGAAACACATCTAGAAATTGACAACATAAAACAGCAACAGTCTGGGGGCTGGTAGAGAGATGTCGGTAAATTGTTCTCAAATACAATGATTTCAGTTTTCAAGCAATAGATGGCTTGTGCATCAAGGAATTGCGGCCCAATCTTATACTCGGGCACAGTCTTTTTAACACAAAGTTGTGGCTTGAGCTTTGCCCGGGCTTTGTTTGCAAGTCTTAAAAATAACCTGTAGTATTTGCACAGATAATTCTGTACATTGCCTGTATGCCTTTTAAGTGAAGGTGGTGCTATTGTACACACATTTCTTGGCATTTATCTACTGAACTGTGCCTAAATAGTTTATTCCCTTACCAATACTTATCAGCATTTACTATATGCAGTGACATATTACTAGTTCTTCCACTGTTCTACTTATCAGGTGGTAACAACAATGTTTAATTCACTAAACTCTCATGCAGGCGCATGTTTAAATCAGTGCCTGGTCATTCAGCAGTATGTAAATTTCCTGTAGTTTCCCTAGGTTTCTTAAACTGAATGACAGGATGGCTTCTTTGTAAAGGGCATGGCTTATTTTCTTCTCCATCCTTGTTCACGCTGAGATTGTGGTCTTCTTGAGTGTACAGTAAGTCCCGAAAAGCCTTCATTCCTTTAATACCTTACAGTTTGTGCATTAGATGGCATGCTTTATTTCAATAATTTATGCTTCGCTTGTGAGTTAGAAACTGACATTACATTTCTATACTTTGCTGATGGAAGGAATTGGCAATTGCAATCAGATCAATATCCGACCATTGGCTTAGATTTTGAATTTTTTTCCTCTGCATTACCAGGGCAAAATGTTGCCTGAAAAACGATATGAAACATAGTTGACTTCGTTACTGGAAAAACAAACTACTGCAATATGGAAAAGCAAAAGGTAAAAAAATGGAATTTTATCAAAATGCATGAATCATAAATTTAAAAAACCAACTTCTAAGATCAATAACGGAAAGCGAAAGATTTTTGTACAAATGTTCTACTTACCAAAACGTTTAGAAGCAACCAGAAAGGAATAGATAGAATTAGAGGGATACAAGTTAATATTACCTTGCAATTCATGAAATACACACACACCGAGCGAGGTGGCGCAGTGGTTAGCACACTGGACTCGCATTCGGGAGGACGACGGTTCAGTCCCGTCTCCAGTCATCCTGATTTAGGTTTTCCGTGATTTCCCTAAATCGTTTCAGGCAAATGCCGGGATGGTTCCTTTGAAAGGGCACGGCCGATTTCCTTCCCAATCCTTCCCTAACCTGAGCTTGCGCTCCGTCTCTAATGACCTCGTTGTCGACGGGACGTTAAACACTAACCACCACCACCACCATGAAATACACAAATAGTTGGTATGGGGATATACACAAATGCCCCAGGTACAATTCTGTCCTATTTCCTATAAGACTATAAACGACAAGACATCAGTAAACATGACTGATAATTTTTGAAGTACAGGATGTCCATAATTGAAGTTCCAATATCAAAACACTGAAGAAAGAGAACCACTGACAGAATGATGTCAAATTTCTACAGTGTATTATTGATGCAGCGGGAAACATCATGGAATGGAAGGAAAAAAAATAAAAAAATTACAAAAATTTGACCAATAAGTGGCACTGTAAGCATCAGAACATGCACACCAACAGATGCACAGCACAGCTGTAAATGCCCAACGTGACTATCTCCCTGAATGATCTGCTGGTAAGGCTCTTTTATAAGAGTGATGACTGTGCACCAGTAGCCCTACAGAAGTTCTGGGCACTCAGGGATATTAAAAAAGGCATGGGGGTTGATGTCTGGAAAGGGTCTGAAGAAAGTGACTGCAAAATTTGAAAAGACTGGTTCTTTTGAAGTGACATGTGGCAAAGGGAGGAAAGCAGTTGATCTGATGGCTGTCAAAGATGTGTCCACAGCATTGCAGGATGGCCAAGGGGTGGTGTAAAAACATGCAGTGCATGGAGAATTGCCTGAAAGCTGGACATGCCTGTGATCAAGATGCACAAAATTATGAAACATGCTGCACTGCTAGCCATACAAAATCATCTACATTCAGGAGTGCTTACTGATCTGATGACCTGCTGGCTAGAGGTTTTGGAATTTCTTGCTCACATGGAAGTGGACAATGACTAGCCATGGTCCATGGAACACCTCCAACACAAGTCTATATGCAGAATACGGGCAATGGAAAATCCGTTCACACGTCAACTGGTACTGCTTCATTCTGCAAAGGTGAGAGTGTTGTGTGGGTTGACAACATCGATATTGTAGGACCATATTTTTTCAAGGAGACGAATTCTGCAGGTCCTGTTCCCTATATCGTCACTGGTAAACACAATGATTTTGTGCACCAACATCATTTCGACCATCCAACAGCATGAACTTGTGGTCAGAATCATACCTAAGCAAGATGGTACTTCTTCACACATTGCACAGCACATTTCAACTTGTGACAGAAAACGATGGTCAGTATATTGAACAGTTCCTGTGCCAGTCTCATGACAGTCAGAAACCGTTTTGCTTTTTGGCCTCAGGACAATTAAAATCGGTGTCATTTTGTTTTTTACATGGTTTTTGGCCTCAGGGCAATTAAAAACAATTTTTTGCATCCATTGTGGTGAATGACCTTACCTAACAGTATCACAGCTGCTGACTGCCAAACTTGTGCAGTCATGCACGTTGAACCGTATGGATGCTGTAATGTGAAATTCGAAGTATAGCCATCACATTGCACGTCATCTGTTGTTTGTAGCCAACCCCATTTACTTAAGATGCTTACAGCACAATCTATTAGTAAAATTTTTGTTAATTTGTTTTGTTCCATGATGTTTCACCCTGTATCAATAATATGATGTTCAAATTTGACACATTCAGAGCATTAGTGAAACTGGAAATTTAATTATGGACACACTGCACAATCCTTAACTGACTGACTGCCACAAGCATAGGATTCTTTTGGATCCAATTTTCCTTTGTGACAGGCCAGGATCAACTTATGAACTTGGTTGGTTGGTTTAAAAGAGGGGAGCAAGGGACCAAACAGGTAGGTCGTTGGTCCCTTGTTCTGTATAAAACAACTCCACAAGGGCGAGAGTAAAACAAGCAAGACAGACAACACAAAATGGAGAAAAAGGAAAAATCACAAGAACGACAGAAGGGCAACAAACACTTAAGCGGAAAAAAGGGGAGAAGAAAATCACAGAAATGCAAGAAACAGGTAGAAGAGATTAAAACGACAAAACAGATTACTATGGCTGGCTGACCATGAGAATAAAAAGGAGAAGCCAGTCGCTCTGCAACACATCAAAACCTCCACCCTAAAACACCCGGTGGAGTACACAAAGGGACAAAGGACATGCATTAAAATTTAGATCAAATGATAAAACCCACCCTCACGAATAAAACGTAAAACTAAATCAGTCAATGATATGTTGTCAGATAAAATTAGTGGCAATGAGTCCGGTAACCGAAGATTTCGACACAGGGCAGACAAAGTGGGACAGTGCACCAGAATATGGGCCACTGTCAACTGGGCGCCGCATCTACACTGAGGTGGGTCTTCACGGCGCAGGAGGTAGCCATGGGTCGCCCAAGTGTGGCCAATGCAGAGCCAGCAGAGAACCACAGAGCCCTGCGAGGGGGCGCATGGAGGACTGCCACACATTTATAGTCTCCTTAATGGCACGCAGTTTGTTGTGCGTACTGAGACTATCCCATTTTGCATCCCAAAGCCGAAAAACCTGGTGATGTAAACACGAATGCAGGTCAGTTATTGGAATGCTGATCTTCGTAACTAGTTTCTGTGTAGCCTGTTTGGCCATCCTGTCAGAAAGTTCGTTGCCTGGGATTCCAACATGTCATGGAGTCCACATAAACACCACTGAACGACAGGACCGTTCCAGGGCATTGATGGACTCCTGAATGGTAGGTACCAAAGGATGACGAGGGTAGCACTGGTCGACAGCTTGTAGGCTGCTCAAGGAGTCAGTACACAGAAGAAAGGACTCTCCAGGGCATGAACGGATGTGCTCAAGAGCACGAGATACAGCCACCAGCTCTGCAGTGAAAACACTGCAGCTATCTGGCAAGGAGTGTTGTTCAATATGTCCTCCATGGACACACAAGAAGCCAACGTGGCCATCAGCCATTGAGCCGTCGGTGTAAATCACTTCATGGCCTCGGTATATGTCAAGAATTGAGATGAAATGACAGCGAAGAGCCGCAGGATGAACTGAGTCCTCTGGCCATGCAAAAGGTCCAGGCGAAGCTACAGCCTAGGTGATGTGCAAATATGTATAAAAAAATTATATAACATTATTATTAATCGAATTAATTACAATATTATCAAACTTGATTTTTTATAAATTTTGAAGTGATTGAATTGTCTTTCAGTCTTAATATACAAATCTTGTAAATTGTTAAGTCAGTAGTATCGTGAACTTACGTTGATTTTTGCGTTCTTTACGCCGTTCAGATTTACGCAATTTAGTTATAAGCTTCTTCTTCCGCCCTAAGTACTTCTCATTTTTGCCCATGAATACAATACTGATTTTAATCGGACTTCCTCTTCAGATGCAGGCAGCTACAGTGACATGACGTTAGCATAATGCGCGGAAGGAAATGAAAACTTTCGTGGTTTTGCACTAATAAGGACCCCCAAACTTCATATTTTCATAAAAATTATTATTCAGATCTCACAATGTACACTACACACTTCTCACAAAAAATACGTCTTCTCCTACGAGGACTAAAGACAGCATCTATTAAATAATTGACAAAAAAGTTGAACAAAGTTTCCATCATTTGTCATTTGCCTTCCGGTGTAGCAAAATACATCTTTTTCGACGCTTACAGCGGTCCTGCTAGTATTTATTATCATTGGTTTTTAACTTTTGTCATAGCATGTTGGGGCTTTTCCTTATGTATCTATACAATGTACGCCATGGAGGTGTACGCGATGAGACCTCGAGTATAGGTGGTAAAGGTAAGGACTCCAGTTCAGATAGAAGGGACTGGACGCGAACTGCAGTTGGAAGCCCTGACCTGGGCCGCCGATGCGGGAGATGAACCACCGTGGGTGGGAAAAGGAGATGGTAATTGGGATGTGCAGGAGAACTACAAACGTGTGTAACGTAAATGGCGAGCAGTTGTGCACGCCTGACCTGCAATGGAGGAACTTCATCCTCTGCAAGGACACTGGTCACTGGCCTCGTCCTAAAAGCCCATGTCGCTAGTCTAACGCCACAGTGGTGCACTGGGTCGAGTAGACGCAACGTCGAGGGCGCCGCCGAACCATAAACCAGACTCCCATAGCCGAGGTGGGATTGAACAAGGGCTCTCTATAGCTGCAGCAGCATAGAGCGATCTGCAATCCAGTTGGTGTTGCTCAGGCAGCGGAGGGCATTGAGGTGCTGTCAGCACTTCCGCTTAAGCTGACGAAGGTGAAGAAGCCAAGTCAATCGGGAGTCAAAAACCAGTACTAAAAATCGGTAAGTCTCCACTACAGTGAAGGGATCGACAGACTTTGTGGCCGAAAGCTGAAAGCCGTGGGCTAGAGCCCATGGCTGTGCCTTGTGGATGGCTCCCTGCAGGCACTGCTCAGCAACACCAGTAGTGGCGGAGCAGTACAAAACGCAGAAGTCGTCTGCATACAGAGAGGGTGAGATGGACGGCCCTACAGCTGCTGCTAGACCGTTAATGGCCACTAAAAATAGAGATACACTCCAGACAGAGACCTGAGGGACCCCATTTTCCTGGATATGTCGGGGAACTATGGGAGGCACCAACTTGGACATGGCAAGTATGAAGCGACAGGAAATTCTGGATAAAAATCGGGAGCGTGCCTCGGATACCCTACTCGTATAATTTGGCAAGGATATGATATCACCAGGTGGTGTCATACGCTATTCGTAAATCAAAAAAAGACGGCAACAAGGTGCTGGCATCTGGAAAAGGCTGTTTGGATGGCAGACTCGAGGGACACAAGATTATCAGCGGTAGAGCGACCCAGGCAGAAGCCACCCTGGCACAGAGCCAGTAGGCCACGTGACTCAAGGACCCAACCCACCTGCCGACACACCATACGTTCCAGCAGCTTACAAAGAACAGTAGTGAGGCTGATAGGCCGATAGCTATCCACATCAAGCGGGTCTTTGCTGGGTTTGAGCACTGGTATGATGGTGCTCTCCCACCAGTGCGATGGAAAGACGCCATCGCACCAGATCCGGTTGAAGATCATGAGGAGATATCGCTTGTAGTCAGATGAGAGATGCTTAATCATCTGACTGTGGATCCAGTCGGGACCAGGATCTGTGTTGGAGCAGTCTGCAAGGGCACTGAGGAGCTCCCACTCTGTAAATGAGGTGTTATAGGGTTCACTGTGGTGTGTAATGAACGAGAGGATTTTCTCTTCCATCTGCCATTTGAGAGTGTGAAAGGCTAGGTGGTAATTCTCTGACACAGAGGCACGAGCACAGTGCTCAGCAATCGCGTTTGGGTCGGTAGATAACACGTCACTTATGTTAACACCAGGAACACCTGTTGGGGTTTGGTACCCAAAAACTCGTTTGATATTTGATCAGACTTGGGAAGGTAACATATGGCACCCAATGGTCGAGAGTACCTCTCCCAACACTCCTGTTTACGCCTTTTGATAAACTAGAGAACGCAGGCAAGGAGTCGTTTAAAGGCTATGAGGTGCTCCAGGGAAGGGTGCCGCCTATGCCACTGTAGAGCTCGCCAACACTCCGTAGCTCCCTCAGCGACTTCCAGCGACCACTGAGGGACTGTCTTTTGCTCGGGGCACCCTAAAGAACGAGGGATCGCATTTTCCGCCGCAAAAATGATCATTGTATTCACCATATAGAGGAAGTTATACATTACAGGCTTTTATTTCCTGTGTCGTCCTTATCCTGACAGCCACAGCTTCAAGAGGGGTTTGAAGGAAGGTTCACTGCATACTGAATTCAGGACATGGACGCAAACTCCGCCTGACACTCTATTATAGTTGCTACGGTTCCTTATAACCATGGAGGGCAGGGGTCCGCATTACTGGGAACCAAGTTTTCTGGAGGGCAATGCAGAAAGCAGGTGTAAAGCTTAACAGTTGCCGTAGCTCAGCCAGGTGGTGGAAAAAACAGCCGCAATTCCACTGGAGGATGACGTTATCGTGAGGCTGGGAAGGCATGAAGAATGCAAGGAGGCAGGTTATGCCTCAGGGTCACCTGCTGCCTCCGACTGAATGTTTGGAGCTGTTTCTATGGTAGATGGGGCATCAGTGATAACCATGTCTGCAGGGGACACTAAAATCTCCACTGCATTCTCAGATGCAGAATTGATAGGGAGTGGTGGTGTTGGGGCCACTAGAGAGTCCTGTTTCTTAGCAGACTTCTTCTTAGTTTGCTTGCTCTCTCACTTATCTTTAGGGGCTTGCTGGTAAGATTTCTCTGAAGCAGCTTCAGGCATGGAGGAAGACCGAGAAGCTCTTCGTCCTGCAGCTTTTGGCTCCTTGAGCCACTGGCGAGTGTCCGCCGTGGCATTGGTGGGGACCTTGGACGAGAGGGCTCCAAGGGACCCTTTCTACACGAGAGGAGCTGGAGGAGGCTGTTGCTTCTCCATCATGGGGCAGATGTATTCTGGTGTCTCAGAGGGCCCACTGTTCATCGCACAGAATGAGGAACTGCTGGCACTTGGGACAGTGATGGTGATGCAGCTGCAGCGTATGTCAACGTCAACTGAATGGGGTATAATCTTTCGAATTTACGTTTAGCCTCTGTGTAGGTCAGCCTGTCCAGGGTCTTGTAGTCCATAATTTTCCGTTTCTTTTGGAGTACTGGGCAGTCTGGCGAGCAGGGGGGGGGGGGTGGTTCTCTCTACAGTTGATGCAAGTGGGAGATGGCGCACATGGAGTATCTGGGTGCAGTGGACGTCTGCTGTCTCGACATGTGGCACTGAAAGTGCAGAGGGAAGATGTGCCCAAACTTCCACCACTTAAAGCACTGCATAGAGGGAGGGAGGTATGGTTTAACGTCACAGTGGTAAACCATCACCTTGACCTTTTCAGGCAATGTATCACCGTCAAGAGTCAAGATGAAGGCACCGGTAGCAATCCTGTTTTCTTTGGGTCCCCTGTAAATGCGCCAAATGAAATGACCACCCCGCCATTCTAAGTTGATGCAGAGCTCGTCGTCAGACTGCAAGAGGAGGTCACGACCATGTTGAGGCTTCTATGGGGAGTGACGGAAACAGGAATATCACCCGGCTTGTCACAGGAAAGTAATGCTAGGGATTGGGCTGGGGATGCTGTCTGAATCAAGATTGTGCCGTTTCGCATCTTGGAGAGCACTGTCACTTCTTCAAAGCTATCCTCAAGGTGTTCAATGAAAAACTGAGGTTTCGTCGGTAGTAAAGAGTCCCCATCGGTTCTGCTATAAACTAAAAACTGAGGCGAATATGGCTCTCTCCATTCTGTAGCTCTACGTTCCTCCCTTGGTGTAGTGAGGGAGGGAAACGATTTAGAGTCATACCCGTTGGCATTGTATTCTATCTTGCCCTTCTTAGACACTGCTAGTGCCGTGTGGTCACCAGCAAGAGATGACTTAGTCCGCTTAATTGCGGGTCATCCACCCTGATGCCACCCACTCCAATCAGGGGCTCTCCCTGTGGATGTCACCCAGCCACAGCAAAGGCCAACTGGCATGATGGCTGTTGTTGGGAGTCCTGATGCCCCAGGAAGACAGGCATCTACTCCTTGGCATACGTGGGGAGTTTACAGCTCAGGCATCAGCAGTGCAATCCATGTGTTGTCAGGGGGCTACCACCAAATGTGTACATGACAGCCTGGAACAATGTACTGGCTACCATACTGGATATTGGGTGCCAAAAAATCCAATACTATCATGGGAGCGAAAGAGGGCAGGAGACAACGGAAGAAGATGACATACCCCAGAAAGTGTCCTTGCCCAAATAGTTGAATTGCAGGCGGAGATGCAAAGCCACGACAAGATATTCAGGAGATAGAATCTAAGGCACTCGTGCACCACGTAAGGCTTCCTTCCCCACATGCCCCGCACTTCTGTAGAATTTTGAAAGTGGCAGGTCAAACCATAGACTGGGACCTGAATTCATAGGGCCGAAAAGTGTGAGACTCCTTTTAGTCGCCTCTTACAACAGGCAGGAATACCTCTGGCCTATTCTAACCCCCTGACCCACAGGGGGGTCTGAACTTGCTATTAACGTTGCAAACATGAATATTTTCCTTTCTTATAGCTAATGAAAAACAAATAAAAAAAACAGTGAAGCATGATCTTCCTAAAGGTACAAGCCACAGCTGCAGCCTCAGCCAAGTATTGAATCTAGCATATTTGCAACTGTCTCTACAGTTACTGATCTGCTGACACTGCATATAGCAAGAGTGAGGCAATTCTACCATTCCGCCTACCACAGTGTACCAACAGTCAAGACTAGGATACTGGCCCCTGTGTGACATGTTCCTGAGTGACATAGAAACACAGCTTTCACATAGTGAGATCTGGACAGATGCAATTAAACCCACCTGGTGCAAGCCTGTCAACATTGAACAGCTGGGCAGTAGTATGACGTCCAGTCTGTGCCGGGCAACGTCGTACCAATGATGCTTCCATCACCACTGTCCATGGCCCTTGAATCTCTTTAACATCCAGGTAGCTCTGCACTCTGCTGCCTTCAAGGGACTATGACGCTGTAGTTCAGTCACTCCTGCACCTGCCAAGGTCCTAATGGGGGACAGGGGGGACTCCTTCACCCTGTGGCACAGGAGCAAGATGTAGTCTGCCACATTGTGTGTTCTTGGTGACAGCAGCTGATGCGCTGGCCACCCTGCTATGGTCAGTAACATCAAACCATTCCAGAAATCTCATTATACTTTTATTCAGGAGCAAAATTCTTGGAATGAATAGATTATGTTACAAGCTGCCATCAGCAGCAATTCCGTTCAATATTCGCACATATACAAGTACTACATAAAATTTTAAGCTTTGTGACAGAAATGGGACAATTTTCTTCTCCTCCTCCTCATTAATACTGCAATCTTGTTTCCTTTTTATGGAGAAAATATTGACAGTCACATTCAGTCACTGTTAACAGAGTAAAGACAGGCTGCAAATAATAGAATCTAAGTTATGGAGGAGAGCCTTTTACCACTCGTGTACACCATTTGCACAAAAATCTTTACAACTTCATTTTAGAAGGACAATCTACTACAAGTTTACCAGAAACATGCTCCTTGTTAAATGTGAATGCACACTTACTAATATACAACACACAATTTTAAGGAGTGGTTGGCTTTAGGATACAGTTCTACAGCATTATATTCTGCAATGAACATTAGTTTTACAGAATCATTGGGATCATCTTGTCTCCACTTTTCCTAACACTTCCCAGACTGTCACATTATTCATTTTGGTGTGATTTCTTCTGTCACAGTGCTTTGCAGTTATGTGTACTGCTTTATAAGTAATCAAGTAATTAATGTATCATTTTAGACTCGAAGGTAATTCATCAGAAATTTCACTTTAGTTCCAACACACTTTAAAAGTATAACCTAATGTAATTCACCCTGTGTAATCTCAGCCTTCTTCTACACTTATTCTCTGTTTTAAACATTTTCTGCTTTGTCACAAATGCACTGTCAAATTCAACTATGTGTTGTGTTGTGATGGGGAAGGAAACTCTGTGACTTCACTGAAGTAACCATCCCAGCATTGTACGAATAATGTTGGAAAACTGTTAATCAGGAAGGCATCAAACTGTATCATAAGCATGCATCAGAAATAAATATTTAATAATATTCCGAAATTAAATTTAAGTATGGTCATTTCTTCTACTGATATTTTCGCTGAGCAAGAGAAATCTCTTAATGGAGACAATTTCTGAAAGAGACTGTTACTAAATTATATTCTCTTTTAACAGTTAGTTTCTCGACAGACTGAAATGTTCTCCGCTTCTTCCACTCATCTCATAAAGTTATTAGATCGGTTCCAGAGAAATGATGACTAATCAGTTCTTGGCCAGAAGGTTTCTTTATCTGCAAAGAAATGGTTAAGATAACTTCTTTTATTAATGTGTGATTAACTTATGTTTACTTGGGCCCACAGCCCTGCAATACGTTGGAAAGGACAACATTTTCGACCTGTATTGCTATTAAATAACAGCCCAGATGGAAAATGTTATCCTTTCTACAATTTTTCCAATAATACAAGGGCAGAATAAGCGTTATCGGTGATAAAATTTGTCAGCATTCCTTGTAAATTAAAACTGCTGGCATTCAGCTGATGGCTGCAGTTTCACCACAACTCATAACCTGCATGGTTGCCTAGAGATTTAACCTATCTTGTGAAGCATTTTGGTGTACCTTTGTGTACGTGACACGAATATAAGCACTTGGACAAACAGTTTGTCACCCCCAAAAGACATCATACTAATGCTATGTACCACTTTCTCTACCCTCAACAATAGCATCAATTTGGCAAGGAAGAGTGTCCATAAGTTTCTCCAGGTGCGCTGCTTCCAGCTGAAGTCATTCATTGATGATTCATCCTGTAGAGCTACCAAATTGTGGGGATGTTGATTGTTATGTTGCATCTACCACTACAAATAGTCTGACATTTTCTATGAGATTGGGATCAGATGACTTAATGGACCTATCAGGGTGCGATGCTACATGACTGTTTGTCAAACCGATAATGTGTGTGCAGGCCTTTGCACACACCTGTTGTCAACTTTCAAGACGGAGTGACCACAGCATACTCTTCACGAAGATGTAGAAGTAAAGGTAACACTTGGTGACCTTGTGGCAAACGACAGTGACTTTGAGTAGTTGCGCTAAATGCAGAGACATTCCAACGCAGCAAAGTATGACGCATGGAACCCCTTTGATTCCTTGATTATTCTTAGTTTCTGTATTAGACTATTTCGTGTTGTCTTCTGGAATTATTTTGTGAGTTTTTGTGTGATTGCTAATTTGATTGTGTTTTGTGGATGCACTCAAACAATAAACGCCAAGTAACACTGTCAATAAGTTCTGCGTTATTTCAGCGATATATATTAGTAACTTCAATGGTGACTCTGATATTATGAACACGAAAATTAGCTCACAAGAAAAAGTGACCACAAGATTGGAAGGGACTCGATCATGTACAGAAATTGGATGGTAGGAGGACGAAAGCAGCGGAGTTCTAGCAACGCCAATTGAAAATTCATTCGAGCCGTTTCGTGACAACGGTGAATCAGAAACAGGTTTAATCTCGTGGGAGGCTCTATGTTTACCGCCGTTTTGGCCACAGAACCAGAAAATTTGGTTATCACAGGCAGAAGCAAATTTCCTGTATAGTGGAATAACAAACGAGAAAATGAAGTTTGCCTATGTGGTAAGCCAGTTGGACCAAAACTACGCATCTCAAAACTGTTACCAACACGTGAAGTCAGCGTTAATCCAATGGGTTTCCAAGTCGGTTGTGCAACAAATCCTACATTTATTACATCATTACGAGATGGGAGGCACGACGCTTTCGCAATTTCTCTACGCCTGAGAAGCCTCCCAGTGGATACGGAAATGCTAGACTCAATGCTGCAAGTGCTGTGGACAACTCGCCTACCTGTATCGTTGCAAACCATCGTACATGGAATCGAATTTAGATAAGCTGGCAGAGATGGCTGACCAATTACAGGAAACAATTTCACTTCTGCTACCTCCAATCACAGAGCTTCCACGACGTTATACAGCAGCGTCAACAGAGGTGGCCGCAGCAACACAGCAGGAGTACCATACAGATATACAGGACGAGTTGCAACAGTTGTCAAATGCAATACAGCAACTGTCATGCCAAGTAGAGACGTTAACAGTGCAGCAGCATGAGCGAACGGAAGTTGACGATAAAGAGAAAAAAATTCAGAGACGATGGGAAACGTTTTCTCAATCACCAGCTAGGAACAACAGCCAGAGCCCACATCGACGTCAATTTTGTCGGTATCACGAGCGTTTTGGTGAACGTGCAACACGATGCTCACCACCGTCCAATTAACTAAACTTCTCGAGCGGCCGGCAATAGGCGCGACCGCCTGCAGGAGTTACTTACAGTGCCAACAAAACAGTTCATTCTCGCACAGACTCTTTGTGGCAGACAAACTTTCACGGTGTAAGTTCCTCATAGGCACAGGTTCAGATGCTTCCTTATACCCGCAGAAGATGTTACATGTTCGTGTGAAACCCATGCCCTCACAGTTTTCTGCAGAAAACAACTCGATGATTAAGACATTTGGTGAAATAACTCTGCCGTTAGATTTTGGACTGGGGAAGAGTTACGAGTGGAAGTTTATTGTAGCTGATGTAGCAGAACCAATAATAGGAGCAGACTTCCTCGCAAATTTCAGCTTGCTGCCTGATGTCAGGAATGATTGTCTAATCGACAATACTTCTGGTTGCAGCACAAGAGGCACTCAGGCACCTTATCCCATGTAACAGGAGCGAGAAGTATTCGTCACAAATGAGATAACGCAGCTGTTTCAACACTTTCCTGAGATTGTCATACCACAATACGAGAAGAAAGACGTGAAACATAATACGCAACATTTCATCAAAACCACACCAGGTCCACCAGTGTCTGCACGGCCACTGAAATCACCACATGACCGCCCAGTAATAGCAAAATAGGAATTTGAGAAATTGTTGAAGGAAAACATGACCCATCCGCCGCTGCATTTAGTTCCCAAGAAAGATAAAACGTGGAGACCTTGTTGCGATTTCCGGGCACTAAGCGCAAGGACAATCCCAGATAAGTACCCGGTTCCGAATTTACAGGAGTTAAACAATTTGCTAGCGAGATCACGTGTTCAGTGTAGTGGATTGTACGAGAGCTTATAAGCAAATTCCAGTGGTGGCAGATGATGGTCCAAAGATAGCTATAACTAACCCGTTTGGCCTTTTTGAACACATGTACAGGAGAGTCTCGATAGTTCGAATTTCCAATAAGCCGAGCCTCTAAAACGATCTACTTTCTTTTTTTTACTGACATCATAAATAATGAAAACATCATTGCAAAAGATAGACAGGGAGAGTACAGCTCAGTGGCAAAGCAGACAACAATGCAATCAACACCGACGATTAGCTCGCTGCCCTGTTGTACGAACATCTGATGTCAGTATGGCACGAAATACCCCGACTGCTGCCGGCTGCTACCGATCAAAAGTGGGGAGTTCATACGCTGCTGTAGATCCTAGTACCTGTACTGTACAGTGTTGTGTGTCGTTCTGTTTGTTGACTGTGTGTTCCGTTGTACACCTCACAAAGATGAGTGCTGTAACAAAAAAGATGAAATTTGTGCCTTTGCATCTAAAATTAGAAGCACTAAGACGACTTGACAAAGGAGAAACAATAAAAAAAAAACTTGCTCTCGAATATGGTGTCGGTGAAGTTACTGTTGGTGACTGGCAAAGAAACCGACTTAAATTGGAACAGTTTTCTTCACAGAAATGCTCACACGAATCTCTCAGCCGAAGACGTATAAAGAAGTCAGACTTCGAAAAAACAAGTGAGGCATTGTTCATGTGGTTTACCCAACAGGGACAGAAGGGTGCTCCGATTTCTGGCCCAATCTTGTAAGAAAAAGCTTTGTTTTTCAGAAACCAGCTGCAGGAAGGAGATGACAATTCGCCGCTAGTGTGGGCTGGCTCGACAAGTGGAAGAAGAGGTATGAAGTGCGTCAACTAGACGTATGTGGAGAAAAACTCTCTGGTGACGCTCAGGCCGTTTCAAAATTTATCGTCGAGTTAAAAAAAATCATAACTGACGAAAATTTGTCTAATGGACAAATATATAACTGTGCCGAAACTGGGCTAAATTTTAAAATGTTTCCTTCGAGAACACTTGCTTCTTGTGACGAAAAAAGTGCTCCTGGATACAAAAAAAGCAAAGAGCGGCTCACAGTTATGGCAGCTTCAAATGCACCTGGAAACCACAAACTAAAACTAGTTGTGATTGGGAAGTCTGCCAGGCCAAGAGCATTCAACAATGTATCCATCTCAGCTCTTCCGGTTGTCTACACACATCAGAATAAAGTTACGTTGTGCAAGACGCGACAGTTGGCTGCGACTGCGACGCTGCCCCCTCCTCTTTTCCCACCCTGGCAGACGGCGACACGGCCGCAAGACGACTGGAGTCGTCGCCGTTTCCCAAGCTGCGGTCGGCGGCGGCGGATTCAAATACATAAGAAAAATAAGAATTCCGATTTTCTTGCTGTAAAAAATATTGTATGTTAATGCAACAAAGTTACATCGGCTCCCAGAGTTAGTTTTTCGATACAGATTCTCCTTTTACTTTAAAAAATTGGAAAGTATCTCTTCCGGTTTTGCGTGTTTTTTTCGCTGTATATTACTTCTCTATCAATTGTGAGGAAAGTAAAAGGCACAAAAAATTGATGTTTGCGTATCTTACAGTTTCACATCACAGCTTGATAATGAGGTGTCTATTTTTCCGATATTCGTCACAGTTATCCCGATACTTAATTTACAAGTAACCTACTGCATAAAATTTGAATTGTGTACAGTGAAAAATGTGGTCGCTGGCTACTTTACGTATGGTTTACGTTAGGTCATACATCGTTGCCGATGAAAAGAAGCTAACATATTGAAATTATTTTTAAAGTTGAGATCAGAATGATATCGAACTCCGTTACCGAGATTTGGGCTCATATATCTCCGGGAGCGTCGCGACTAGCCGCCAGTTCTATCGACGCGCAACGAGAATCGTGTGGTCATCACACGATAGAGAATGCATTTGTTTTGTTTCGCTGACACATTTGGACCTAATGAAACCATTTTATGTCATATTTCTCCGGTATGAGTTACTAATATTTCTCCATATGCTCTTGACAATTTCATTTAAAATGCCACGAAATGTAGGTTTCTTAGATTAGATTAGATTAGATTTACTTTCATTCCAATTGATCCGTAGTGAGGAGGTCCTCCAGGATGTGGAACATGTCAGAAAAACAACAATACATGACAAATATTTACAACTAAAACAAATAAGCTAATGTACCATTCCACAGGTCCCAAGTGGAATGATCGTCATTTTTTAATGAACACTAAGAGTCATTTTACAAATACTATTGCACTGAATTTAAAATAAAAAAGTTTTTTATTTATTTATAAGGTAAGAAACATGTAATACAACTACTGTAATACTTATTTACAATGAACACATTACTGCACTGAAATGGTGCAGAAGTTAGATTATACTTACACACTTACACACACACACACACACACACACAAATTTTCAGTGAACACATTACTGCACTGAAATTGTGCAGAAGTTATGTTGTACTTATATACAAATCAGTTGGTTTTACTAAGAAATTCATCAATGGAGTAGAAGGAGTTGGCCACCAATAAATCCTTTAGGCTTCTCTTAAACTGAATTTCATTGGTTGTTAAGCTTTTTATGGCTGCTGGCAAGTTATTGAAAATGTGTGTTCCTGAATAATGCACACCTTTTTGTACAAGACTAAGTGACTTTAAATCCTTGTGAAGATTATTCTTATTTCTAGTATTGATTCCATGAATTGAGCTGTTGGTTTGAAAAAGTGATATATTTTTAATGACAAATTTCATTAAGGAATAAATATATTGCGAAGCTGTAGTTAGTATCCCTAGTTCCCTAAACAGGCTTCTGCAGGATGTTCTTGAGTTCACACCACATATAATTCTTACTGCACGTTTTTGTGCCCGGAAAACTTTAGATTGGCTTGATGAATTACCCCAGAAAATAATCCCATATGACATTATGGAATGAAAGTAAGCATAGTATGCCAGCTTTTTCATTTTTATATCCCCTATGTCTGACAAAATTCGCATTGCAAACAGAGATTTGTTAAGACGCTTCAGCAGTTCTGTGGTGTGCTCCTCCCAGTTGAATTTATTATCAAGCTGTAATCCCAAGAATTTAACACCGTCCACTTCTTCTATCTTCTTGTCATCATATGTTAGACATATACTCTTGGGACACCCCTTACAAGTTCTGAACTGCATGTAGTGTGTTTTTTCAAAGTTTAGTGACAAAGAATTGGCTAGGAACCAGTGATTAATGTCCACAAATATTTTATTGGCTGATCTTTCTAAGACTACACTTGATTTGCTATTTATTGCAATGTTTGTATCATCAGCAAACAAAACAAACTTGGCATCTGGTAATGTTACTGATGAAAGGTCATTGATATACACAAGAAAAAGTAAGGGCCCCAAAATGGAACCTTGTGGGACCCCACATGTAATTAGTTCCCAGTTGGATGATGCCTGATGGCTTGATACATGTCTCTTTCCTAATAACACCCTTTGTTTCCTGCCAGAGATATAAGATTGGAACCATTTTGCAGCATTTCCTGTTACACTATAATATTCTAGTTTACTTAAAAGGATATTGTGATTTACACAGTCAAATGCCTTTGACAGATCACAAAATATACCAGTTGCCTGCAATTTTTTGTCTAATGAATTAAGTACATTTTCACTGTAAGTGTAGATAGCCTTCTCAATATCAGAACCTTTTAGAAATCCAAACTGTGACTTTGACAGTATGTTATTTGAGATAAGATGGTTATAAAGACGACTGTACATTACTTTTTCGAAAATTTTTGAGAATGCTGGCAACAGTGAAATAGGAAGGAAATTTGATGCTATTTCTTTATCTCCCTTCTTAAACAGTGGCTTAACTTCAGCATATTTCAGCCATTCAGGAAATATTCCACTGATAAACGACTGGTTACACAGATAGCTTAATATGTTACTTAGCTCAGAATCACATTCTTTAATTAACTTTGTTGATATTTCATCATACCCACTAGATGTTTTTGATTTCAAAGATTTTATGATGGACATTATTTCTGTTGGGGTAGTGAGGGTCAAATTCATATTATGGAAGTTACTTGAAATGTCTGGTCTAAGGTAATTCATAGCAGCATCTACCGAACCTGACAACCCCGTCTTTTCAGTAACAGTTATAAAATGTTTGTTAAAAAGTTCTGCAACACTATACACATCTGTCACCAATGCATCATTTACTCTTAATGCTATTTGTTCCTCTTCATGTCTGGTTCTACTGGTCTCCTCCTTCACTATATCCCATATTGTCTTTATTTTGTTATCTGATATGACTATCTTTTCCTTGTAATATATTTGCTTTGACATCCGTATTACAGTCTTTAATATTTTGCAGTATTTCTTATAATGTGCTATAGCATCAACATTGGAAATGTTTCGGATTGACAGATACAGTTTTCTTTTGGTTTTACAAGATACCCCTATTCCTCGAGTAATCCATGGCTTCTTTGTAGACTTTGCTCTAACCTTGGTAAGTTTTGGGGGAAAGCAGTGTTCGAATAAGGTAAGCACTTTATTAGCAAAAATGTTATATTTTTCATTCATGCCATGAGCACTGTAAACATCAGTCCAGTGAATGTCTCTGAGGAGTGTCCTAAAATAATCAATTTTTGGCTTACTGATTACCCTCTTGAGCTCAGATTTAACAGATTTTATATCCTGTTCAGTATTAACATTTAACAGAAGGAACTGCATATCATGGTCTGAGAGGCCATTGACTATTGGTTTTGTAATATAATTTTGTTCATTTGACTTTTCTATAAAGATATTATCAATGGGTGTTTGTGAGCAAGTGGCTATCCTAGTGGGGAACTTTACTGTGGGAATTAAGTTGAATGATAGTGTTACTAACTCAAATAAGTTCTTATTGGGAGAGTCTTTAAGGAAATCTACATTGAAATCACCAGCAACCACTATTTCTTTGTTTTTGGTTGTTAAATGGGCCAGTACAGCTTCAAGGTGGTTTACAAACAGATTAAAGTTACCTGCAGGTGCTCGATATACACTTAATATTATGAAAGATTTTTTGTGAAAATCTATTTCTGTTGCACATGCTTCCATATGCTGTTCTAGGCAAAATTTATGAATGTCTATGTTCTTAAATTTATGACAGTTCCTGATGAATGTGGCAACTCCTCCTTTCTCCATTTCTGATCTACAAAAGTGAGATGCTAACCTAAACCCTGTAACACTTAAAAGTTCTATACCAGTGGTCACATGATGTTCAGAGAGGCAGATTATGTCAGCTGGGTTTGAAGACTCTAATTCATCTATGCAGATAGTTAATTCATTAATTTTATTTCTCAGTCCTCGAATATTTTGATGCAATAAAGATAGCTGACATTTCACATTGACTGAGTTAAAATTGGGTGGAGTTAAAATATCTGCTGACAGTTGAAAATTCTTAACCAATGGCTGTTTATGTTGATGTAATAAGCTGGAATTATGTTTTTTGATTTCTTTCTCAAACTGAAGGTTTGTCTCAGTTCTAACCTCTCTTAAAATTTGTTTTCTTTCTGTCCTCCCTACCCTAAAAAAGGGTCTTTTCTGAATCCTATAACCACTGGCATTTTACCACTCATGACAGTGCCTCCCCCCTTTAACTTTCCTGCTATTTCCCCAGCCAATTTACCCTTCCCCTTCCTGTTGAGGTGAAGGCCATGCCTAGTATAATCCCACCTACTGATAGAATCAACATGAACCACACCAATGTGTGACCCCGCACCCGACATGAGCAGCCGTTCCAGCTCCAAATTAACTCTCTTGACAGAAGAGTTCAAATGAGGTCGGTCATGGCGCCCAAGAACAGATACAAACTCAACACTGGTATGCTTCGATGCTGATGCAATCTTCGCCAGGTCACACTCTATGCTGTACCCAGGATCTCTGTCAATACTGTTACCTGCCCCACCCACTATAACCACGGTGTCTTCCTTGAAATCTTTGCAAAGTGATCTTAAATCCTCTGTCACCTGCTCCAGACCAGCACTAGGTTTAAAAAAAATTGGTGACCTGGTATTCTGATCCTAGTTCATCCTGCAAGAGTTGGCCAACACCTCTTCCATGGGAACTACCTAACAACAACACTTTCTTTCTCTTTACTGATTTCCCTACATTCTTACTTTTCAATTTGCTGCTGAAAGTTTGTTGTGCCCTGTCTACACCTGTAACTGCTTGAGGCTCACCAGCTTCTAACTGAAGCAACAGGTCAAATCTATTTTCCACATTCACCATAAAGCTGTCAGACAAAGTTCTAGGCCTGTTCCTCCTGTAGCCTGTTGCCACTTCCCACCTCTCTTTACCCTTCTCCCTCCTCAACCTGTCAAGATCTCCCCTGGCCTTGTCTAACTCAGCCTGAAGGGCAGCAATTTTCCCCTCCTGTTCCAGTATCTTCCTATCTCTACTACAAATCCTACAAAACCACTGATGAGTCTCATTTACTTCCCCTATTCCCACGCCACTACAGTCACCCACATGGAAAAAACTACAGCACCCATCACACCAAAGCACTTTTCACTCATGATAAACGTAATAATTTATTAAGAATAAGTCAGTTAAATTACAGATAAACACGAAAATATGGTTACACAAATTTGGCCTATACGCAACTGTGTGTAAACAAAAACAAAAGTGCAAAGTTTCTGAAACAACAAGTTAAACTGTACGCTACTTTCCGGAAATGCTAGTTAAATAATGAAGAGGTACGCTAAGTTAAATTGCTGGAGAGAGCAAGGAACAACTAAACGAAATTCTATAGATTTGCTGCAGCAGAACATAAACAGAAAATACGACTGTACGGTCTTTTCGCGTTTTCTGCTATATTACGTAAAGAAAATTGAAACCTTTAATGGTACACTTAAACGGCACACCAATACACTTATTTACCACGTAATCAGTACTAATCTATATGTTTTATAATCTAAAATAACTTATCTTTACGAGAACACCAAACCTCGCGCTAGTCGCCTGGCTGCAGGGCTGCCAGCCTCCTCCTTAAACCCAAGTGATCAAGCAGAAGCCATTTTCGTGGTTTTGCTGAGGCATCTGAACCTGTTCCAAGCTTTCTTTCTCGTTTATTTCTCTGATACGAGTCCCGAATATTCCTCCATCTGTTTTTTCACATTTCACCTAAAATTCCAATGAAAGATAAGTTTATTAACAATAAGTGCACGCTTGCGTCATTGCATTGTTTCAAGTTCTTGACAACAAGATAGGGTTACACCTTAAACATCTCTAGAATTTTCATTCTGAACGTCTACAGTATACACTGGCAGAAATGTGAAAGAAATAATGTCCATGCTTGTTCACAAAATTTCCCCAAATTATACTTGTCAGTTTCTCCCATGCAGAAACTTTTGGAACAAGCTAAGGCAACTTTCATAGCCGACTGAGTCTTTATTCCCATCCAAATGAACTTCCATATTCTTATATTCTGACAGCATACATCGTTATGGATGACATGAACATTTAATCTTGCCAAGCTGCACTCAAAAGATGACTCCAGGATTTACAAAAGACGAATTTCAATTGTGAACTGTGTCAAACCAGAAGGGCCTTGTAAAACAGTAGTGCACTTTTGGCACAAGTTTTTTGAGCACCATCTTCTACCGATGAATTGAAGCGAATGTGACAAATTACTCATTGCAGCATACTATTTGCGCAATCTGTTGAGAAACGCCTTCCTCAAAAACGAGCATCTATTGATTACAGAAAGCTGTACAACAATCTGGTGGTGGTTTTTCACAACTAGAAGGTATCATCAAGACACCAATCTACCGTTTACTTTCAAAGTGAAGGTATTGTAAAATGTAACTTTCTCGTTGTACTTTAGATTGTTCATTTTATAATGTACTTGCCGTTTTCAATTTTTATCGTCACAAAAAAGAGTAATGCGAAAATTGACCTTCAAGTTCATTTTCATCATTCTAATTCTACATCTGCATGGATTATACTGATTTTCATAACAGGCCTGAAAAATTTGCATTAATGGGAAAATATTATATATTTCACTCACCTGCCAGTTTCAACTGTGCACCAATTTCTTCGCAAGTTCTGTCTCTGAACATAGTGTCTCTATATTTAGGGTTCTTCAAATCGTAAAGGCAAGGATGTCGCGAGACCAGCTCACAGAGCATCACATCCTGTGAGTGGCTCATTTCAGTTTTCCTTGACTGGCTCGACATCTTTCTAGCAGCCGTACGTCTTTGTGTCGTGCGACTCCCGTCGCAACACTGCTCACTGGTGCAGTGTTGCGGCAGCTGCCGCAGCAGTCGCGCGTCGCATCCCAAACTCGAACTGCGCATGCGCCAGCAAGCAACTTCTGACGTCACGTAGCGACCCGTCGCAGTCGCTAGTGTGCGTCGCGTCTTGGACAACGTACCATAATGCCTGGAAATCAGGAAATCTTCAAGAAATTGTTTTTAACTCATTTGTACCTGACTGCAGGAATTTTTTAAAAGAAAGGGGACTGACATGCAAAGCAATTTTGCTCATGGATAATGCGTCCTCACATCCAAGTGCAGGAGAACTGCAGTGCGACGGTATCCGCGCCGTGTTTTTCCCACTAAACGTTACGTGTCTCATTCAACCCATGGACCAGGGCGTTCTGGAACGTCTAAAAAAAGTATCGACGGCGACTGCTACAGTCAATACTGCATTACGAAGACAACGAAATCATTGTAGGAGCTTTGAAGAAAGTGACTTTGAAGAATGTCGTGTACTGGATTAGCGAATCTTGGAGCGAAATAAAGTCAGATACAATTTATAAGTCATGGAGGAAAATTCTACAGGAAAGTATGCCAGACACAGAAACTGAAGATTTAGCAGATGAGGACGATCAACCACTGTATAATTTAATCAGAAGATTGCCAGGGTGTGAAGAGGCAGAAGAGGTGGAAATAGGCGAGTGGTTAAATTCGGACGAACAGTTGGAAGTGACAGACTCTTCTATAATTGACACGGTTAACATTCCATCGCAGTGTGAGAGTGACGAGGCAGAGGCTGCACCGATGATGAGTCACATCTATGGCTACGCTGCTCTCGAGACCGCCATATGCTACGTGGAACAACAGCCTGAGGCGTCACCAACTGACCTACTGCTCCTGAGACGGTGGCGTGACGTTGTCGCGAGGAAATGGTAAATTTCGCCCAAACAAAAGACACTTCACTATTACTTGTCTAAATAAATAATTATTGTTATTCTGCCAATGCAAATGCATGTGCAAATACTTCTATTTTAATAAAGTTCATATTTTGACCTGCATTACTTACAATATCATAATATTTCTTTTTCCCATTTAAATTTCGATAGTCCGGGTTTTCAATAGTGGAGGTGGTTCCAGTCCCGTTCACCTCGGACTATCGAGACTCTACTGTATGACTTTTGGACTTAAAAATGCAACCCAGACATGGCAAAGGTTTATCAAAGAGGTTTTGCGTGGCCTGCGTTTTTGTTTCGCTTACATTTACGACATTCTAGTATTTTCTAAAACTGCAGCCGAGCATAAGGATCTTCTGACACAGGTTTTTCAACGTCTCAGTGATTATGGTGTGACCATTAATTGCAAGAAGTGTGTCCTAGGACAAAACCAAGTGACTTTTTTAGGGTATTTAGTTACCGCAGCAAGAATTACTCCAACGCTGGAGAAGGTGCAAGCGTTACAGCAGGTATCACCCCCGACCACATACCAAGAATTACGAAGATTGCTAGGAATGGTAAATTTCTACAGGCAGCACTTACCACGGACGGCGAGAAACAGGAGCCGTTGACAGCGGCACTCACAGGTACCAACGCTAAAGGTAAGCACAGAATTCAGTAGTCTATGGAAGCGCAACGCTCATTTGAGGCAGTGAAACAAAGTGTAGTTGACACACCGCTTCTAGCACACCCTGATCCGACTGCACCTTTGGCAACTGTTGTCGATGCAAGTCAGGCAGCCATAGGCACAGTTCTGCAGCAGTATGTTACTTTTGCGTGGCAGCCTTATGACATATTTTTCCAAAAAATTAAATGCGCAGGAAAGAAATTGAAGTGCATATGATCGTGAGTTGGTGGCGGTTGTTGAGGCAATCAAATATTTCAGAACGTCAGTAGAGGCCAAAGACTTCACCATTTTCACGGACCATAAACCCTTAAAGTTTGTTTTGAAACAGCAAGGCAAACACAGTTCTCTGGGGCAACAGAGACAGATTGAATTTATAGCTCAATTCACAACCGACATACGGCATATAGAAGGGGCAGACAATTTTGCAGCAGATTATCTTTCCCGAATAAAGGGCCTACCCCAAACCATTGACTTTCACGAGTTGACAGTGGCACAACAGAAGGACGCACAGCTGCAGCATTTCCTCTTGAACGAGAATACAGGTATCCATCTAGTGCAAATTAGATTAGTGAACTCAAGTCTCAAAGTTTGGTGCAATGTCTCTACAGGTATAAAGTGCCCATTTGTGCCAGAAGACTAACACAGACGAGCATTTCATAGTGTTCTCGATCTGTCCCATCCTGGCATCAGGAGCACAGTCCGCCTGGTGACAGAACGTTTCGTATGGCCCGGGGTAAGCAAAGAATGCAGGAGATGGGCGCAAGAATGTTTGGCCTGCCAAAGAAGTAAAGTGGGTCGTCACGCCCATCCTCCGCTAGGGAATTTTCCTGACAGTTGCGAAAGATTCACTCAGGTCCATCTTGACTTGGTGGGACCATTACCGCCCTCAGATGGTTTCCGCTACCTTCTTACGGTAATTGATCAATATACCCATTGGGCGGAAGCTGTTCCGATAGCGGACATTTCAGCCAAAATGACAGCAAAGACCTTCATGGGCGTGTGGAGAGCGCGTTTTGGATGTCCTGTACATGTAACCACAGATAGAGGGGGACAGTTTGAGTCAACTTTATTTCAACAGTTAGCCAATCTGTGTGGAATGAACCACCACAAAACTACCAGTTATCATCCCAAGAGTAACGGTATGGTTGAAAGACAGCATCGGACTTTGAAAGCAGCTCTTGTGTGTCATGAGGATAAATGGACACTGGATTTGCTTTTGGTATTACTTGGTTTGTGCACTGCTTACAAGCCTGACTAAGGCACGTCTATCGCAGAAATGGTGTATGGCCAGAATATCCGCGTCCCAGTGGACTTCACTGAAGACAGGAGTCCTACGACAGGAGAATTTGACATATCATCTACATTCATTGTGCAGTTACGACAACAAGAGTCACGTCTGGGCACAATTCCTGGCACTAGGCATGGACATCAACCAACTTTCATGCTCAAAGACTTTGACAGTTGTACCCACATTATGTTGTGATTAGACATCGTCAAACCACCGTTGCAACAACTGTATTCGGGCCTTTACGAAGTTTAGCACCGAAACATGCATACGATGGAAATCTCCTACAATGGGAAGTCAACAGTGGTGTCAATAGAAAGAATCAAGCCAGCTTACATGCCTGGTGACAGTAACTAAGAACCTCACCAGCAAACAAGCCAGCACCAAGGATATTGGAGGAACAGTTTCTCTTGTGCCTTAACTGTCCAGTCAGAAGACATCGCACGAGCAAGTACCGCAAAGACACACATGAGCAGGTCGGCGGGTAAGCTTTAAGTACCCATACATCCCATGTACTCCGCACTTTCAGCAGGGAGGCTGTGTGGCGAACGACAGTGATTTCGAATGGTCGCGCTAAAAGCAGAGACATTCCAATGCAGCGAAGTGTCACTGCGCATGGAACCCTTTTGGTTCCTCGATTATTCTTAGTTTTTGTATTTGACTACTTCATGTTGTTTTCTGGAATTATTTTGTGAGATTGCTAATTTGATTGTGTTTTGTGAATGCAGTCAAACAATAAAAGCCAAGTAACACTCTCAAGAAGTTCTGCGTTATTTCAGAAATAGTAACCTCAACCTTGCGGCAGGGCGGGGTCGGTCATCTGTGTGTTTGTTAACGCTATCGTTCAGTACACCTACCTCAATAGGATTCTTGCTGATGTCCTTTCACTCTGTAGTACCAGATATGTGCTAGGCAGTGTAAAGCAGCGCTGATGAAACCACTACCTAACACCTACCACGCAGAGGTCGCATAACTCTAGTTGAAAGTCAGTTACTGAACGTTCATGATTAAAAAATTGGGTGTTTGGTATATTCAGTCTACTTGCAGAAAAGCATTTAAAATTAGATTAACTCTGTTTTTTATTTATACTGAAACAAATGAAATGGCTACCAAGTCCGTATGCAATATGGTGAAACTTTATCAATGAAAGTTCACTGTCTGTATAACAAATATTCACTCGAAAATCAGCCAGAATTTTATCAAGTCCGATCCAACTAATTTTTACATTCTACCAGTCACAGACCCACAATTATTCGCGAGTTAAACATTCGGTTGTTTCAGTGGTCTTCTTCATAAGAAGTGCTCGCCAACATATTCCGTACAGAGCATGAAACACGCCACGCGGAGTTGTTACTACAACCAGAAAGTTCACATGCTCATCTCTCTCAAACTATTTAACTTCAAAACACCAAACTTTCATTAAAATATTCGTAGCTCCAGTCACTTCAGTCACGATATGCCTCACTATTTCCTCATCTTACAGAGTATTTTTAAGGAGCGATCTAATATTGTGTTATCCGCAGGCTGGCTAGCAAGGGACTCCATCGAGGTACTCTCCTCTCCGTCCACTCCTCTATTCGTCTGGGAACAACTTAATTCTGATTGGCTGTTGAACTAAATGACCAATCAGAACATTCCTTCCTGATCATACTTGCGGCAAATCTTGCCTTATCCCATCACTAATTTGATAGTAATTCTTCTTCTTCATCATCATCATCATCATCATCATCATCATCAACCAATTCAATCATTAGATGATGTGGCCTCTTCGAGTCATGGATTCAGGTAGGCTTTCAGAAGTCTTCTCCAAGTGGGACGGTCTTGGGCAGTTCTCTGCCAGGTGTTACCAGTGATCTTCTTGATGTCTTTGTCCCATCTGTCTGGTGGTCTTCCTCTATGCCTCCGGTGCTCTCTCGGACTGCACTCCAGTACTAGCTTTGTCCATCTGTTGTCTTTTCTTCTTGCAACGTGGCCAGCCCACTGCCATTTCAAGGAACCTACTCTCTCTAAGATGTCATTAACCTTCGTCACAGACCGGATGTCATCTGCCCTTTTCCTGTCCTTTCTTGTATAGCCCAGCATTGATCTCTCCATGGCTCTCAGTGCTGTTCTAAGTTTCCCTTTTGTGAATGAGTTCAGTGTCCATGTCTCGCAGTCATACGTCATCACAGGAAGAATGCATTGATCAAATACTGCTTTCTTCAGATTTACTGGCATTTTTGATCTGAATACTTTTGAATTCTTCCCAAATGCTTGCCAGCCAAGCTTGATGCGTCGATAGATTTCTGGCCTTATGTCTCCCTTCATATTTATAATCTGGCCAAGGTAGACATATTCACTGACCTCTTCTAGTAGACTGTCCTTGACTTTCACATCTCCAGCTGGGACCCATTTGTTGGATATTACTTTTGTTTTGGAAAGGTTCATGTTCAAGCCAACCAGCTGACATTCCGATGCAAAATCTGTAACTAAGTTTTGGAGCTCTGCTAAGTCTTTGGCCAGTAAGGCAATATCATCAGCAAATCTCAAGTTGGTAAGCCTTCTTCCATTAATTCTAATTTCCTTACCTTCCCAGCTCAGCTTTCACATAGCCATTTCCAATACAGCAGAGAACAGTTTTGGGGAGATGGGATTGCCTTGCTTGACACCCCTCATGATGCGGAATTTCTTGAGTTGATTCGCCGATGTTAACATAAGCATAGTAATTAACATCAGCAAAACTTCAATTTCTTGTATTATGTTTAATCAAAATAAGCGAAGTGCCAAATATTTTTCAAATTGATAAATAAACTTATTCCGCCTCTAAATTCCATTCTGGCTGCTTTTATACAAACGCTTGCTCAAACAGACGTACGTCGCCTGAATTGTGGTTGCAACATAACTTTCCCACAGTGCGTTTGTCCAAGGTTTTACGTAAAATGAAAAATGAAATATTAAACTTTAACGTGTGTCTCCCCCCCACACACAAAATATAATCAAATAATAATTTTGCCGATTTTTGTCTTACGTAATGCAAAGTGACCTAACTTTTAAAAAGAAAATTCTAATTAATTGATGTTTATGCACTGAAAACTTTGTCATGCCTTCAAATGATAAGGAGGGTCAATCTGTTATTGTCCCTAACAAAAACAAAGACAGGTTTTAGGACTTTTAGGTAATCCTCTTTATCTCTGGGACTATAATAAATTAAAATCTGAAATTTTGTCATCATCATTCCATTAATAACAAAAGGCTGTGTAGCAAATCTGAACAAAATCGGATAATAACTAATATGGATTATTTAGATTCGTACAGGGTATGAATCTTCATAGCAACTTAATGTTACGCTATGCAGTTCTCACATCAGGCAGCGTCAGCTGTGCTGTGAGCAGAGTGGGGGGGGGGGGGGGGGGAGGGGGGGGGGAGGAAAAAAGACAGGCAGCCTACTGCCAACGTACTAGCCGGCTGTGTGCCTTACTGCAATGAATGTTATCTCTTAATAACTTGCGCTACAACCTTAATGAGTCGGCTTAAGTCATGGTACAAGAAAGAACCCCAAAACACCACAGAACCACCTCTGGCCTGATTTATACTTCCCACACACTGTGAGTTAACACCACATTAGCCCAACACGTTGCATCATTTAAAAGCAGACAAAATCATGGCTTTATGGACCATGATACGCATCTCCAGTCGGCTACTGTCCAGTTTCTATGTTGTTTGGCCCACTGAAGATGTGTTGTTATATGTGACACTCATCTTTAAACCCTGTTCATCAGGATATTTTTAGGGCCACTGTTCGTATGTTGTGTAAACACAAAGGACAGTTTACATTGATCACTATTAATTTGGCAACTTCATTCGTGATGTGGTAATGGGCTTATCCAAACATAACTCCTTATTGCTATTGTGTCTTGCCTCTATCGGTACACATACACTACTTCTTTGCCACAAGTTATGACAGGAGTGGACAGTCCCATGACTACCTGGTACCAATTCTGTATCATCTACAGAGCTTCATGGCGACCTGTGTGCTAATTTAATGAGGTGACATATTTTGTACAGTGAGCATATTTGCACATGTTGCACTTCACAATTTGATCTGGAGACAGACATCTGTACAGACACATCTGTGCACACAAATGTGGGAACAAGTAAGCATCTCCACTGCGCAAATGGTAATAAGAAGCATCAAAGGTTCAGGTTATGTATGTTCACATACCTTGACGAAGATATTAGCTACCCGATTTTCCAATATTTTCATTTCCTTCTTTCTTTTTAATTTGCCCATGATAATCCACCCTTGCATAAAATTACTGTGCTCTCAAAAGCAAGTACCTATAATGATAAGCTTCAGCCTTACAGCACTTAACAACTCTTTGGAATACTTTAGTATAGGGGTGCCAGACAGTGAAGTGCTGCAGAGGAGTGCACAGGGATGAGGTGGAGTGAGTGTAGAGCAGCTATGTGCAGTTGGGAGGTTAGATGGAGGGCAAGGGAGAGGTGGGGGGTTGCGTAAAAGGAGACGAGCAATTAGGGCTGTGTAGTGCTGGAATAGAATTAGGGAAGGGGCTGGATGGGTGAGGACAATGACTAATGAAAGTTGGGTCCAGGAAGGTTACAGGAACATAGGATATATTGCCTGGAAAATTCCTGCCTATGCAGTTCAGAAAAGCTGGCGTTGGCAGGAAGGTTCCATATGGCACTGTGAAGCAGTCACTGAAATGAAGGATCTCCCATGCCTTATCTTTCCAGTCTCCCACCACCTCTCAAAGTCCAACTGTCCGGCCACAAAAGAGCATTCCCCTTCTTGTAACTGAGCACCACCCAGGACTGGAGCAACTGAATTACATTCCTTGCCAGGGTTTCGACTACCTCTCGTTATGCCCTGAAATGAGAAATGCCCTGCCCACTATCCCTCCCGCAGAGGTATTCTGCCATCCACTAAACCTACGCAATATACTCGTCCATTTGTACACAACCCCTGCTCCCAACCCCTTACCTCAAGGCTCATACCACTGTAATACACCTAGCTGCAAGACCTCAGCCATATACCCTCCCACCACCACCTACTTCAGTCTGGTCACAAACATCACCTATCCCATCAAAGGCAGGTCTATCTGTGAAACCAGTCATGTGATATACAAGCTAAGCTGCAACCAATGTGCTACATTCTATGTAGGCATGACAACCAACAAGCTGTCTGTCCGCATGAAGGCCACTGCAAACTGTGGCCAACAAACAAGTAGACCACCCTGTCGCTAAGCACACTGCCAAACACGACATCCTTCACAGCCTGTGACATATGGATTTTTCCCACTAAAACCAGATTTTCTGATTTGCGTAGGTGGATATTTTCCCTTCAATAGATCCTATGTTCCCCTAACCCTCCTGGCCTCAACCTTCATTAGTCATTATCCTTACCCATCCTGCCCTTTCCCTGTTCCCATTCCAGCACTACACAGCCCTCATTCCACCATCGCACCCAGTCATTTTACTTCTTTCTTTTTCTGCTAACCCCCTCCCACCCCTGCTCAGCGTCTAACTTCCCAACTGCACACCCCCTCTCCAGGCCATCCTGGTGAGCTCCTCAGAAGCACTGTGTGTGTGTGTGTGTATGTGTGTGTGTGTGTGTGTGTGTATGTGTGTGTGTGAGAGAGAGAGAGAGAGAGAGAGAGAGAGAGAGATCTATTTTTGATGAAAGCCTTACTGGCCAAAAGCTTTATTTGTGACAGTTGTTTTGTTGTGCCTATCTGTTACTCAATATCTCCGCCATATGGTGAATGGCAACTTCCCTTTTCACAAAAATGTTACATTCAATCCAGCATTTTCCACTGTTTGATTTCTAACTGTTACGAGGAAAGGAGAGGGACAGACGAAAGGATGTGGGTTTTAAGGAAGAGGGTAAGGAGTCATTCCAATTCCGGGAGTGGAAAGACTTACCTTAGGGGGAAAAAAGGACATGTATACACTCGCGCGCACACACACACATTTTCATCCCCACATATACAGACACAGGCAGATGTGTAAATGCAAAGAGGTTGGGCAGAGATGTCAGTCGAGGCGGAAGTACAGAGGCAAAGATGTTGAATGACGGGTGAGATACGAGGAGCGGCAACTTGAGATTAGCGGAGGTTGAGGCCTGGTGGGTAATGGGAAGTGAGAATATATTGAAGGGCAAGTTCCCATCTCTGGAGTTCTGATAGGTTGGTGTCAATGGGAAGTATCCAGATAACCCGGACAGTGTAACACTGTGCCAAGATGTGCTGGCCGTGCACCAAGGCATGTTTAGCCACAGGGTGATCCTCATTACCTACAAACACTGTCTGCCCGTGTCCGTTCATGCGAATGGACAGTTTGTTGCTGGTCATTCCCCCATAGAAGGCTTCACAGTGTAGGCATGTCAGATGGTAAATCACGTGGGTGCTTTCACACGTGGCTCTGCCTTTGATCGTGTACACCTTCAGGGTTACAGTACTGGAGTAGGTGGTGGTGGGAGGGGAGGGTGCACAGGACAGGTTTTACACCGGGGGTGGTTACAAGAGTAGGGGCCAGAGGGTAGGAAAGGTAGTTTGGGGATTTCATAGGGATGAACCAAGAGGTTACGAAGGTTAGGTGGACGACAGAAAGACACTCTTGGTGGAGTGGGGAGGATTTCATGAAGGATGGATCTCATTTCAGGGCAGGATTTGAGGAAGTCGTATCCCTGCTGGAGAGCCACATTCAGAGTCTGATCCAGTCCCGGAATGTATCCTGTCACAAGTGGGGCACTTTTGGGTTTCTTCTGTGGGAGGTTCTGGGTTTGACGGGATGATGCGAAAGCTGTTTTCAGGTTATTGGTGTAACGGTTTACGGACTCAGGACTGGAGCAGATTTGTTTGCCATGAAGACCTGTGGAAGATACATATCTAAAAAGAAAGATGATGAGACTTACCAAACCAAAAGCGCTGGCAGGTCGATAGACACACAAACATACACACAAAATTCAATCTTTCGCAACCAACGGTTGCCTCATCAGGAAAGAGGGAAGGAGAGGGAAAGACGAAAGGATTTGGGTTTTAAGGGAGAGGGTAAGGAGTCATTCCAATCCCGGGAGCGGAAAAACTTACCTTAGGGGGAAAAAAGGACAGGTATACACTCGCGCACACACACACATATCCATCCGCATATACACAGACACAAGCAGACATTTGTAAAGGCAAAGCTCTTTGCCTTTACAAATGTCTGCTTGTGTCTGTGTATATGCGGATGGATGTGTGTGTGTGTGTGTGTGTGTGTGTGTGTGTGTGTGTGTGTGTGCGCGCGCGAGTGTATACCTGTCCTTTACAAATGTCTGCTTGTGTCTGTGTATATGCGGATGGATGTGTGTGTGTGTGTGTGTGTGTGTGTGTGTGTGTGTGTGTGTGTGTGTGTGTGTGCGCGAGTGTATACCTGTCCTTTTTTCCCCCTAAGGTAAGTCTTTCCGCTCCCGGGATTGGAATGACTCCTTACCCTCTCCCTTAAAACCCAAATCCTTTCGTCTTTCCCTCTCCTTCCCTCTTTCCTGATGAGGCAACCGTTGGTTGTGAAAGCTTGAATTTTGTGTGTATGTTTGTGTGTCTATCGACCTGCCAGTGCTTTTGGTTTGGTAAGTCTCATCATCTTTCTTTTTAGATATATTTTTCCCTCGTGGAATGTTTCCCTCTATTATATATATATATATATATATATATATATATATATATATATATATATATATATATATATATATATATTGCTTCTACATATAGGCCACACCACCAACGTGTTAATTTAAGATTACTTGCACCCATCAGTGCAGTCGAAAATGTGACAGCTGACAGGCATGTACATGATAGCTAACTTTAACAGACAGAAAATATAAAACTTTCGTAAATGAAATGCCTTTTCTTACCTTCATAATTATTTATTAATGTATTGCATGAAAAACTACAGCAAAATGACATCAATACAATAGGGAAAAATAAAATATAAACAATAACACAATAATAATAAGACCATAGTATAAAATTACAGCAAGTGAATATTTCAATATGTTATTAATATCTCAGCTGCAATTAAGAAACTTAACACATCAGGCTTTGGAAAAGCCTTTACACATATCTCCAATTCCCTTAAAATCTTCTTATTCCACATTCAATGAACATGTGATTTACTAATTAATTCTAGTAGCATTACAGTTCCAGTCTATGTTGTGTACAACATCACATTTATAAATGGGTGCTCTGCATTTTTCATGCCTGGTTTTAATGCAGCTGATGGCCCTACAGGTTTTCCTTGGCAGCTGCATGCCTGTAGACAGCACAGTTGTGTCAACTTAATTGACTTGTCCAGCAAAAAGTTTCCAATTAGTTCTTCAGCATTCTTCTAAATCATATTAGCATATGTTAATGTAGGCTTTCCCGGTGTATACTGCTGATGAAATCTTCTCGAGCTGCCATCTGGGTAGCTATGTCGAAAATCTGTGATGTTTTTATGAGTGTCATTCTCAACATCTTCTGTCGAGGTGTCGATGGACTGCGACTATCCCTCCCCAACCCTCCTACAGGCACTGGGCGGGTGGTGGTGGTGGTGGTGGTGGTGGTGGTGGTGGTGGGAACTGCGTAGGTCAGGCAACGCCGGCCATCTGTCGTGTTAGTCTAGCTTAGAATCGCGAAGCGTTAGCAGCTGAGCACGGTCCCGGCGTATAGCTGCTATTGCAGGGTTCCACATCGAACTTTAATGGTTGCCCTTGTCCCTCTCCGTTGAGCCCAAGACAGTAAAATTATTTGAACATGTTCTCATCACAACCTATTTCAAATACGACGGAGAATTTTATGAACAGGTTGATGGGGTAGTCATGGGTTCGCCACTTGCTCCAGGGATTGCATTTGGAGCATTTCGAGGAGTTGGCACTAGAAACGGCACAGCTTAAACCTAAACACTTCTTCCGTTACACTGATGGCACATTCATTGTGTGGGAACATGGAAGAGAAGCCCTGAATGAATTCCACGAACACCTGAACAGCATTCACAAAAACATACAGTTCACAATGGAGTTAGAACAAGATGGATGTCTTCCATTTTTGGATATTCTTATAAGGAGAAAAGGTGACGGCATGCTAGGACATGCAGTATACAGAAAGAACACCCACACAGACCTGTATCTCCATGCTTCGAGTTGCCACCACCCAGCACAGCGGCACACCGTTCTAACGACACTGGTTCATAGAGCAAGAGCCATCTGTGTCAAAGACAGACTTCCAGTTGAGCTGCAGCACCTTAAGGATGTGTTTCATCCGAATGGTCACAGCGATGTGGACATTAGACGTGCATTCAGGAAGAAAAAGAGTGACACAGTCAACCACAAAGAAGAGGAAACGAAACTCGCCTTTATCCCCTACATTGGGCCCCGTCAGCCAAAATTGTGAGAATAATGGGGAAAAACAACATCAAAGCAATTTTTCGATTACCTCCAAAAACGAAAGAGTTACCGGGCTCCGTGTAGGACAAATTGCAGCTACAAGTTCCCGGTATATATAGTATACTGTGCGAATGTGTACTCCAGTACATGGGTCAAACACAACGCTGCATCTTGCAACGCTACCAGGAACACATTAGATGCGTACAGCTGGGGCACAAGTACAAATCGGCCGTGGCAGAACACAGCCTCAATGAGGGACACACCTTCCAATTTCAAGAAACGAAAATGCTTTGCCGAGCCAGTGGCTTCTGGCAAAGCGTCATCATGGAAACAGTCGAAATAAGATTACATGACAATCTCGTCAACAGGGACGAGGGCTACCATTTAAGTTCGGCGTGGAACCCTGCAATAGCAGCTATATGCCGGGACTGTGCTCAGCTGCTAACGCTTCGCGATTCTAAGCTAGACTAACGCGGCAGACAGCCAGCATTTCCCGGCCCCGCATGGTTCCGCCCCCAAACCACAGGCCCAGCGCCGGAGGAGGGGTGGGGAGGGGTGGCTGGCGCGCGCCGCTGACCAGCTATATATAGATGACAGCCACACTCCATCGACACTTCGCAAGTAGATGATGAGAATGACACTCATCGAAATGTTGCGGATTTTCGACGGAGCTACCGGATTTCATAATTTTAAGCAGTTTGGTGCTAACTGTCTTGATCCCACAGAGGCTTTCTAGATGTAAGATATTCCAGTGCACGTGTTAAGAACGATGCAATGTTGCTTTGGACATGTGTGCGTAGAGGGTCAAATGATTAGAGTGATGAGAGTCATTAAAGGTTGGAGTTTACAGCAATGAAGTCAGTTAAAATGTGAAGCAATTTTGGGAGCCAGAAGTTATATGTGAGTTACATTCTGTTGCACAGTTCAGTGGTATGATGATATGGTGTAAGAGGGTCAGCAGAGTGTCGAGTTAAGCAACGTGAAGGGAAACACAAAGTCACCAGCCAGCTTGCCACATGCAAGGGCGTTGGCTTCAAGGGCGGTACTTGGGTCAATTACGCCAGTCGAGCAAGACCAGGATATTCCACCAATATACTGAGCAAGAAGAACCACAGACATCAGCGGCAGAAGGTCGTATTGAAGTACCGGCAGGCAGCTCGTCGTCATCGTCTGATGTAAGGCATCGGAGTGATGCAGAGCCTCTGTCAATTAGTGCCGTCACCAATCATTATAATCAGTGTAATAGTCACCATCGCAATGTAGGTCATTGCCTAAGAGGTGTCAAAGTGACACCACTGCTGTAACTATCATCGGACGCTGTAGACAGGCAGCCGCCTCTCATGGGAGTTATCGTTTGCGGTGTGTTGTGGAAACGCACTGTCACTATCATCCTGGGATGCTGCCTCCACAAACACCATGACCGGGGCTGGAGCCGGGGACCCCAGCTCACTGACGTTAAACAGCTGCAGCAGGGGATGGCCTCTGAAACAGGGCAGTGATCCATCCCACCACCGCTGCTACAACTCCAGCTGCGATCACAACAGAGGGCTGTGGCATGTGGTTCCACACACCACATTAAGCTCAGCAATGCTGTAGCATCACTGCCGAGGCAGCAGATTCTCATTAAGCCAGCGCAGCTAGAGTAACCACAGTGGACATGCAACAGTGCCCACCAGCAACCTTTGTTGCCTCTGAAAATATTACGAGTGGAAGGAAACCTCACCAAGAGTCCACAACCATCATACTGCAGCTGAACAATAAATGTTGTTATCGTGTCATCAGGAGCAATCTGTTCACACACTTCCATCATCCTCTTCCTCATGCCCAGCAGAGAACCCACATTTAAATCCAGCGATGGACAGTAGAACCCTGTGCCTGTTCTACATCTACATACATACCCTGCAAGCAACTATACAGTACGTGAGGGAGGGTACACAGTAGCACAACAACTCGTTTCCTTTCCCGTGCCACTTGCAGATAGAGCTAGGGAAAAATGACTATCTACATCCCTCCATATGAGCCCTAATTTCTCTTATCTTTTCTTCATTGTTCCTTGTTGTTGTTGTGGTCTTCAGTCCCGAGACTGGTTTGATGCAGCTCTCCCTGCTACTCTATCCTGTGCAAGCTTCTTCATCTCCCAGTACCTACTGCAACCTACATCCTTCTGTATCTGTTTAGTGTATTCATCTCTTGGTCTACCACTACGATTTTTACCCTCCACACTGCCCTCCAATACTAAATTGGTGATTCCTTGATGCCTCAGAACATGTCCTACCAACCGATCCCTTCTTCTAGTCAAGTTGTGCCACAAACTTCTCTTCTCCCCAATCCTATTCAATACCTCCTCATTAGTTATATGATCTACCCATCTAATCTTCAGCATTCTTCTGTAGCACCACATTTCAAAAGCTCCTATTCTCTTGTCCAAACTAGTTATCGTCCAAGTTTCACTTCCATACATGACTACACTCCATACAAATACTTTCAGAAACGACTTCCTGACACTTAAATCTATACTCGATGTTAACAAATGTCTCTTCTTTGGAAATGCTTTCCTTACCATTGCCAGTCTACATTTTACATCCTCTCTACTTCGACCATCATCAGTTATTTTGCTCCCCAAATAGCAAAACTCCTTTACCACTTTAAGTGTCTCATTTCCTAATCTAACATTGTTCCTATGCAAAATATATGTTGATGACAGTAGGAGTATTCTGCACTCAGCTTCAAATGCCTGATCTCTAAAATTTCTTAGTAGTGTTCTTTGAAATTAATGTCTTCTTCCCTCCAGCAATTCCCACTTGAGCTCCCGAAGCATATCCGTAACACTTGCAAGCTGATTGAACTTCCTGTAACAAATTAGCAGCCTGGCTCTGAACTGTCTCAATGTCTTCATACAATCAGACCTAGCATCTTCTTCCTGTTTGTTAAAACTTCGCGTCTGTAGCACGTCATCTTCGTGGTGTAGCAATTTTAATGGCCAGTAGTGTACTAAGTCCAGACATCCCAAGGATTCTAGAACAAATTATACCTGGATATGTATTGATGCTGCAGCTGGAGGGCACGATTCAACATGAGGGAAGAGGATGTTGCTTATATCTAGAAATGAATGTTTGTAAGGTGCTTCTCGACACTTACAAAAAGAAAGTTTGAATGCAACTGACTATAATTTGTTTTCTAAACCTCTGATGAGACATTTCACAATGGCTCCCTTGAATGTTTCAGAATGATGTGTTTACTTATACATACGAGCCTTATTATAAACATTATGATTTGTATACATGATGTCTAATAAGATGCATAATGAAGGCTGTTAAAAGGAATGAATGAAATATTTGCATTTATAAGTTTTTTCTTTAAACAAACAGAGTTAACAGTGAAATACTTGGACTGGTGAGATGTTTAATTTTACACAATACTCTTATTTAAACCCAATATTGTGTAAAGAGGAAATAGGGGTAGCTTGATACATATAATGTTCCCTCATCAAATTTTAATTCTGTAGAGATATTGGTCAGTGTCAGACACCAATGGGAGGGTTATCAAAGTCCTTCAAGATTAATGGCATTAGCATGATACATACACGTGTGCTTAGGCGTCTGTGATGAGCAAGGTTCAAATATATTACTTTTCACAATATTATTTGAGGGAGCGCTTAGCAGAATTATTTTCTGATTAAGCAATATAGACTTTGGCCCATATACAACTCTAGCCTATGACAGGAAATTTGAAAAAATAGCACTCAACTGATAGACCACCCTGATATAAAACACTGTGGCACTGGTTTGACACAGGGAGCATTTTGATACAATGTTTTTTGCTGTATCATATATGTGTCTAAGGTCATCAGCTTCAAGCTTCATCTGAACTAAATCTGAGTCAAACATATGTCAATATCCTACAGTCAGCTCTTAACATGGACCGATTTAACAGTCAATCACAAGTGAGCGTGGAAGCCTACGTAAATGCATACAGAACAGTATCTTTTATTAAAACTATGCTCACTGTACTCTGTACCTGATGTGGCGGTATTAATTATTATGCAGACCCCAATGAAAGTACAACCTGCATGAGGTATGCATCATTGCATTGTCCTGCACAGATGCCAAACACCAGAAGCATTAGTGACCATGTTAACAGTATAGGTGCTGATGCTACTGTTTTGTGATGCTGTGCATTTTGTCATACAGAATAAAACAGTAATGTGATGGGGTGTATAATGCAATGTGTTGAGAATTTGATGTGTACAAAAGGTGGATATGACAATGATGAATGAAGAATGTTGTTGTTGTTGTTGTTGTTGTGGTCTTCAGTTCTGAGACTGGTTTGATGCAGCTCTCCCTGCTACTCTATCCTGTGCAAGCTTCTTCATCTCCCAGTACCTACTGCAGCCTACATCCTTCTGAATCTGCTTAGTGTATTCATCTCTTGGTCTCCCTCTACGATTTTTACCCTCCAATACTAAATTGGTGATCCCTCGATGTCTCAGAACATGTCCTACCAACCGATCCCTTCTTCTAGTCAAATTGTGCCACAAGCTCCTCTTCTCCCCAATTCTATTCAATACCTCCTCATTAGTTATGTGATCTACCCATCTAATCTTCAGCATTCTTCTGTACCACCACATTTCGAAAGCTTCTATTCTCTTCTTGTCTCAACTATTTATCGTCCATGTTTCACTTCCATACATGGCTACACTCCATACAAATACTTTCAGAAATGGCTTCCTGATACTTAAATCTATACTCGACGTTAACAAATTTCTTTTTTTCAGAAAGGCTTTCCTTGCCATTGTCAGTCTACATTTTATATCCTCTACTTCGACCATCATCAGTTATTTTGCTCCCCAAATAGCAAAACTCCTTTACTACTTTAAGGTCTCATTTCCTAATTTAATTCCCTCAGCATCGCCTGATTTAATTTGACTACATTCCATTATCCTCATTTTGCTTTTGTTGATGTTCATCTTATACCCTCCTTTCAAGACACTGTCGATTCCATTCAACTGCTCTTTCAAGTCATTTGCCATCTCTGACAGAATTACAATGCCATCGGTGAAACTCAAAGATTTTATTTCTTCTCCATGGATTTTAATACCTACACCGAATTTTTCTTTTGTTTCCTTCACTGCTTGCTCAATATACAGATTGAATATATCAGGGAGAGGCTACAACCCTGTCTCACTCCCTGTCCAACCACTGCTTCCCTTTCATGCCCCTCGACTATTATAACTGCCATCTGCTTTCTGTACAAATTGTAAATAGCCATTCGCTCCCTGTATTTTACCCCTGCCACCTTCAGAATTTGAAAGAGAGTATTCCAGTCAACATTGTCAAAAGCTTTCTCTAAGTCTACAAATGCTAGAAATGTAGGTTTGCCTTTCCTTAATCTATCTTCTAAGATAAGTCGTAGGGTCAGTATTGCCTCACGTGTTCCAACATTTCTATGGAATCCAAACTGATCTTCCCTGAGGTCGGCTTCTATCAGTTTTTCCATTCGTCTGTAAAGAATTCGCGTTAGTATTTTGCAGCCGTGACTTATTAAACTGATAGTTTGGTAATTTTCACATCTGTCAACACCAGTTTTCTTTGGGATTGGTATTATTATATTCTTCTTGAAGTCTGAGGGCATTTCACCTGTCTGATAAATCTTGCTCACCAGATGGTAGAGTTTTGTCAGGACTGGCTCTCCCAAGGCCGTCAGTAGTTCCAATGGAATGTTGTCTACTTCAGGGGCCTTGTTTCGACTCAGGTCTTTCAGTGCTCTGTCAAACTCTTCACACAGTATCATATCTCCCATTTCGTCTTCATCTACATTGTCTTCCATTTCCATAATATTGCTCTCAAGTACATCACCCTTGTATAGACCCTCTATATACTCCTTCCTCCTTTCTGCTTTCCCTTCTTTGCTTATAACTGGGTTTCCATCAAAGCTCTTGATATTCATACAAGTGGTTCTCCTTTCTCCAAAGGTCTCTTTAATTTTCCTGTAGGCAGTATCTATCTTACCCCTAGTGAGAATGAAGAATAGTACACAGTTATTAATATGTTTGCATATACAAGTGTAATAAAATTAATATTATCTTTTTAAAATTTCCATGCAATACAGCTTGAAGCTGTGCTAGTCATGAGTGGAGGAGGGAAAAAGAAGAGGAAGAGGAGGAAGAAGAAGAAG
This sequence comes from Schistocerca cancellata, assembly GCF_023864275.1. Taxonomy (NCBI): domain Eukaryota; kingdom Metazoa; phylum Arthropoda; class Insecta; order Orthoptera; family Acrididae; genus Schistocerca; species Schistocerca cancellata. Next base: position 316,172,336 of record NC_064632.1, read on the forward strand.
AAGAAGAAGAAGAAGAAGAAGAAGAAGTAGTAGTAGTAGTAATAATAGTAGCAGTAGTAACTAGGTGAGTAAGTTTGATACATTTACCAATTTACCATTCTTTACTTACTGATACATGTCATCATCATCAAAAATTATCATAATTTCACTTATTACTGTAACACTATTATCATCATCATTTTTGTCATAGTCATCACCTTTGAAGCCCCCCCATCTAGCCGCGTGGTCTAACGTGCTGCTTCCTTTGCTGCTTTCTTTGGGATTGGTATTATTATATTCTTCTTGAAGTCTGAGGGCATTTCACCTGTCTGATAAATCTTGCTCACCAGATGGTAGAGTTTTGTCAGGACTGGCTCTCCCAAGGCCGTCAGTAGTTCCAATGGAATGTTGTCTACTTCAGGGGCCTTGTTTCGACTCAGGTCTTTCAGTGCTCTGTCAAACTCTTCACACAGTATCATATCTCCCATTTCGTCTTCATCTACATTGTCTTCCATTTCCATAATATTGCTCTCAAGTACATCACCCTTGTATAGACCCTCTATATACTCCTTCCTCCTTTCTGCTTTCCCTTCTTTGCTTATAACTGGGTTTCCATCAAAGCTCTTGATATTCATACAAGTGGTTCTCCTTTCTCCAAAGGTCTCTTTAATTTTCCTGTAGGCAGTATCTATCTTACCCCTAGTGAGAATGAAGAATAGTACACAGTTATTAATATGTTTGCATATACAAGTGTAATAAAATTAATATTATCTTTTTAAAATTTCCATGCAATACAGCTTGAAGCTGTGCTAGTCATGAGTGGAGGAGGGAAAAAGAAGAGGAAGAGGAGGAAGAAGAAGAAGAAGAAGAAGAAGAAGTAGTAGTAGTAGTAATAATAGTAGCAGTAGTAACTAGGTGAGTAAGTTTGATACATTTACCAATTTACCATTCTTTACTTACTGATACATGTCATCATCATCAAAAATTATCATAATTTCACTTATTACTGTAACACTATTATCATCATCATTTTTGTCATAGTCATCACCTTTGAAGCCCCCCCATCTAGCCGCGTGGTCTAACGTGCTGCTTCCTGAGCGGGAAGGCGTGCCGGTCCCCGGCACGAATCTGCCCGGCAGATTAGTGTCGAGGTCTGGTGTGCAGGGTAGCCTATGGATGGTTTTTAAGGCGGTTTTCCATCTGCCTCGGCAAATGCGGGCTGGTTCCCCTTATTCCGCCTCAGTTACACTATGTCGGCTATTGCTGCGCAAACATTGTCTCCATATACACGCACACCATAATTACTCTACCACGCAAACATCTGGGGTTACACTCGTCTGGTTGAGACGTTCCCATGGGGGGGGGGAGTGTCCACTGAGGGCCGAACGGCATAATAGCCCTAGGTTCGGTGGGTGGACTGCTTTGGCCTGCTGCGTTGTGAACCATTGAGGGCTATGACAGGATGAAGCCTCTCTGTCGTTTCTAGGTCCCCAGTTTAACACGGGGGGAGTGTCCACTGAGGGCCGAACGGCATAATAGCCCTAGGTTTGGTGGGTGGACTGCTTTGGCCTGTTGCGTTGTGAACCATTGAGGGCTATGACAGGATGAAGCCTCTCCGTCGTTTCTAGGTCCCCAGTTTAACACACAATACAATACACATCACCTTTGAACTGCCAGGTACACAGTTTGAGGGGCACATCTGAACATTCTGCCTGGTGCAATGGGTGTAGCAGTGTAACCCGCTCAGCATACTGTGAACATTTAATCTGGTGTTGAGTAAGCTCTATTGGTATACCCAACACAGTCTCCAAAAAATGCCACTTGCTGTGGCGTAAGTACTATTGGAGGTGGCAGCAGTTGGACATATACATCTTACCACACTATAACAAAAAGAAAATATCATTAGATGATGAATGTGTGTGTGTGTTTTCCAAAATTCCACAAGTTTCCTCAAGTGAAATTCCCTGATTTCCAGACACATTTTAGCATTTTCCCTGACAAATTTTGAGACTGACTGACTGATTGATTAATTGAGAGGGTTTATGGGGCCAAACGGTAAGATCGCAGTCCCGCAATTCCAAAGTTACTCACAGAAAAAAGATGATCAGCTAAACGTGGATGGATCCAGTCAGGGGAGTCAAACTATAAAACAAAGAAGTTAAAACACGCACTGTAAGATGCATGAAAGGTTAGACCAAATCTAAAAACGGGAAAAAAAAGAGTGATCTTTCCAAGGGCAGGAGGTGCGGTCACGGGGTCCCAGACTGAGAAAACGTGAAGATAGGTCTCAACCACAACCACCCTGCCTCTGCTCCAGGAGTAAAGCAGAACCTTATATCTGGAAACAACCACTTTCACAGAGGAACTGAGGACCAGTTCAACCATCCATGAATTGTCTACTAATATCAAAATTAAGGACGAGTATACTTAGCATGAAGGGGACATTCTACCAATATGAGGGATATCGTCAGATTTACACCACAACCATATTGTGGGGGTCGTTCATTACACAGGACACAATGGGTGAGCCTAGTATAACCAATTCGTAGATGGCATAAAGCAGTGGACTCCTTATGAGAGGAGTGGAAGGAAGAGCACCAAAGAGTAGCAGTGGACTCCTTCCAAGAGAAGCAGAAGGAAGAGCACCAAAGTGCAGCAGTCTCCTTGATTGTGGGGAGTTTATTACTGAGAGAAGTAGCGCACCTGATGTCATATCTGTAGAGCGGGGATTCCCCACTTCTGTGAGGAGACTGTCAACGGGACTAGTGCGAAAGGCACCAATAGCCACACGCAACCCACAATGGTGAACAGGATCACGTATTTTTAGAGTGGAAGGTGTATTGGTACATAAAGGAAAAGCCCCGACGCGCTACACTAAAAGTTATTACCAATAAACACTAGCGCGGCCACTGTTAAGTGTCAGCAAAGAGATATTTTGCTACACTGGAAGGCGAAAGACAAATGATGGAAACTTTCTTCATTTTTTTTTTTTTTTTGAGAGTTATTAGAGACTTTGTCTTTAGTTCTCATGGTGAGAAGACATATTTCTTGTGATACAATGAATTCTCTGAATAATAATCCTATCAAAGTATGAAGTGTGAGAGTTCATTTAGTGCAAAACCATGAAAGCTTTCTTTTCTTCTGCGCATTATCCCACTGTCATGTCACTGTAGCTGCCTGCATCAGAAGAGGAAGTCCAATTAAAAATCCTTATTGTATTCATGATCAAGAATTAGAAATACTTACGGCAGAAGAAGACGAATATAATCAAATGGCATAAATCTCAACAGCATAGAGAATATAGAAATCAATGTAAGTTAAAAGTGAAAGACACTGCATTCGCTTAAAAATCTATAAGGAGTCAAAATGATAAAAGTACGAAAAAATCAATTTGTTTAATTAATTACATTTTTTAATATAAATTTGCACAGAGGAGCCACTGAGCCATAAACCTGACTTCCATAATCTAGTCTGGACAAGACGCGAGCACTGTAAAGATGGAGAATAGTATGGTCTGCACCCCAAGATGTGTGGGCCAGGAGGCGGAGAGCATTACGCTTCCACATTCAGGTGGTGAATATAGTGCAGCCACATCAGCTTTTCATAAAAAAAAGGTCCAAAGAAATGGGACTGTGCTGTAGACAAAAATGCATAACCTGCATTTTAGAGTGAGAAAATTGGAAGCCAAGGGAGACAGCCCACGCAGAGTTCCATCGGATGGCGCCTTGGAGCTGGCATTCAGCAGACGCTGCCGAGTGGGAGCTACACCAGATGCAAAAATCATCGACATACAACGGCAGGGTAGTCTGAAGGCCAACAGAGGTTACAAGCCCATTGATGGCTATGAGGAAGTGTGTGACACTTAATACAGAACCCTGTGGGATACCATTCTCCTGAATCTGAGGGGTGCTGAGTGAAGTGCCCACTGGAACCCGGAAGAGCCGGTGGGATAAAAAATCATGAATAAAAATCAGAAGGGGATCGCAAAAGCCCCAGTCATGGAGGGTACTTAACATGCGATGGTGCCAAGCCATGTTGTATGCCTTATGTAGGTCAAAGAAGATCGTAACAAGATGCTGACAGTAAAAGCCAGTCAGATTGCGGTTTCGAATCTGAGTAAATGGGTAGTTTCGAATCGAGCAAATGGTCAGCTGGAGATCGTCCTTCCTGGAAGTCACACTGATACAGGATAAAAGGCCCCGAGATTCGAATACCCAACATAATCAGAAGCTAACTGTCCTCTCAAGCAGTTTACAAAGTATGTTTATCAGGCTAATTGGGCAGTAGCTGTCGAGGGACGTTGGGTTCTTCTCAGGCTTAAGGACCGGGATGACTACAGTAAAATTTAATTTATACGTTTTTCACTTAAACTTTTTTTCTCATGTCCCGGCGAAATACCCACAGTGTGCAGAAGTTATGATGCAGTGCTTCAGAATGGTTTCCCAGGAAGTGGACTGGTAGAGCTGATATTACACTATAATAAAATTTGATGTTGTAATAAGGAAATTTGTCAAAGTTAGGCATTGGTCAAATTTTCTTCAATAAAATCTAGCACCTTGCCCTTAGATTTGGTCAAAGGAAGCGTTAGTCTTATGATTACTGCTAGCAGAAATCAACCGCTTGGAGTGCTAGCATCACTGGAGCTATCTGACACACAATGTTTATGAATATGACTGCCAAATTTACATGGTACATTGCATATAAAACGAAATTGATATGAATATTCACAGAAGATGAACCACTGTGTAGCTAATAACATCCTGAATACAAAACAACATAAAAGGTGAGAGCTTTAAAAAAAATTGCAGATGCTATTAGCCGTGAAGTATGGCTGGGATATACCCCCAAGAATATAAAGGAGAAAATCTACAACTTCTGTGGAAATATAGATTTTTCATGACTGCAGTATGTATTAAATTTATTTGCCTTCACGTACTCCTCCTTCAGTGCATTATAAATAGCTCCAAACATTTCTGGTATTATTTTTGTCAACGGGTACTGCAGCATTAAAGTGCTATACTGGTACTGTAAACTAGAGTAGCTAGAAATCACAGTATTACAGTAAGTCTGTCTTTTGCAGATGTAGCATTTCTGAGGAGAGTGTTCAGCTTCATAATACGAGGAGTCACTTTCTTGAGCACATATTCAAAATGTTCTCCTGTATTTCTAAAGGGATTTTCAAGCGTCTTTATGTCCTCGTCTCGCAGCTCCCGTAGCAAATTTTGTTGTATATCTTTCGCATCTCACAGTGAAGTCCACAGCCTCACCCAAGTATGTTTCCTTTTCTTCTGCTTGTCTTGCAAATGCAATGACAATGCAATTGCAGTGCAAGCAACTGCAGACCAGGTATAATTTTACTTACGGCATCGGTGGAGTAGTGTGTTGATGTTGTCAATGACCATTCATTGCTGGGAATTCATTTCACCACAAAGTAAATAATTAAATCTGTTCTTGCTCTATTGTTGACAAATTCTTGTATGTACCCTTGTCAACTCAATAAATTAGTCATACTTGAAAAACGAACATTTCATAACAAAACATTTTCATTATATGAAGATGGTGTCGCCAACATCAGCACACTACACCATTGAAGCCATAAGTAAAATTGAACTGCAGAGATTAGTATTGAGTCATTGTCAGCCATTATGAAGGAACTTTTATGAAATATTTTATGACAGTGTAATACTCCCTTTTGCGCCACGTCAAAGATCGCTGTCAAAGAAAATTTGATAGTATAATACTGGCCTAAGCTCCATCTATTAACACAGCACTGCAGTTGCCAACTAGAAAATCACTTTGTTGCGAGCATTCGAAGCCAGCTAACACTTACTTTTTAATGTGACAGACTTGAGAATGTTTTATAGATTGGCAGATACGCAACAACAATATAAACTGCAATAATAGAGTTGTCACAAAAACCAGATGTTATACAGAGACTGAACAGTATTGGAAAGTACAGTATAACATACGAAGTTAACTCTTACGGCAGTGGTGATAGCCATAGGGAAGGTTGGTAGTACTTGTAGCACTCATTTGTTTTCTCGAAATTACACGACTTTTGCCGAACTAGGGCACAACTGGACGAATTGTTGCACGTCACTCGGGAATCCTGAAACCCATCACACCTCATACTGTATAGGCTATACTACCGTATTACTGTATTTCTAATTATTTTGAGAACTGGTAACATGAGTGGAAGAAAACAGAAAAGCATTACTATCGTTGAAAAAGATACAAATTTTTAGAGATGTGAAGGAAAACAGTGATCAAAAGTGAGAGGATATTGCCAAGGAATTAGGAATTTCTGTGTCTACTTTAAATTCTGTAGTAGCAAAGGCAAAGGAAATTGTTGACTCGGTGTGGAAAATTTCAGTGCTTCATCAGGTTGGCTGCACAAATTTAAGGTAAGACATGGCATCAGTTGCCAGAATATAGGTGACAAAAGCAAAAGTGTATCCCAAAACAGTGCAAGATTGGATGGCAATCTGTTTGAAAGAACTGACATCTCAATATGCTCCTAAAAACATTTTCAATGCAGATGAGACGGGCTTGTTTTACAATGTAATGCCTGACTGTACAATGGCATTCAAAGGTGAGAACTGCCATGGAGGTAAGCAAAGTAAACAATGTGTAACATTGCTGTTATGTGCTAACAGTGATGGGAGTGAGAAGCTCCCCCCACTTACAATCGGGAAATTTGCCAAGCCCCGTTGTTTTAAGAACACTGTCACGTTTCCCACAAAATATACTAGTAACAAGAAATTGTGGATTATGACAAAAGTTTTTGAAAGCTGGCTTCAAACTGTCGATGCGAAAATGGGTGCAGCTGGCCAGGAGATTTTATTGACCATAGACTTGTGTACAGCACACCCTCCCCTTACTTTATTTGAGAAACGTGACTGTGGAATTCTTTCCAGAGAATTACACGAGTGAGCTCCAGCCACTTGATCTTGGAGTAATACATAATTTCATGATGCATTATAGCAAAATGCTTGTGATGCATGCCATCAGGTGTGTTAACATCGGAAAGAAGAAGAAGAAGAAGAAGAAGGAAAAAACAACAACAACAAAACTTTGTGCTTCCGGAGCCAAAGAACACTTCGAGAAATTATTAATGAATTTGTTTCTTCTGATAGGCAATGCACTACATTGCAGCTTCATGGCACAAAGTTTCAGACGATACCATTCGGAACTGTTTCTGAAAAGCCGGGTTTGGAAATGAAGTCCATGATCGTGGTGGAAATGATCATACTCACAATATTTCACCTAATGCTGAAAATGGAATCGACTTGAAGAACAGGCATCATTTGAGGATTATGTAAACGTTGATGAAAACCTCGTCACTAAAGAACCCATGACTATCGCTGAGATAGCTCAATTTGCATCACGGGACCTGGATGAGGAAGAAACTGACAATGAGGATGATACAGAAGAGCCTCAGTATTCCTTCATGACATTTAACAATGCAATAAATGCGTTAGAAATAATTAAACAATTTGTGACGTGCCACACTGTTTCTGATGAAATAATGACAGAATTATCCCGTTTTGAGAGTACAGTGTACGCTATTGCTGCCAAAGAAAAAACAAGCAAAAATTACGGACCTTTTTATGAAAAGACGTTTTCTTCTGTGTAGATGTTTACATTTTTCTTTATATCTTTGTTAAGTGTGGTCCCTAGTAAGCCTATATAATTTTTTGCAGAATGTAACTTTTTATTTACTGAATTTTTCATTTGTGTTTACCAATTAATTTGATAGTATGGTGCTATATTTCATATATCCATTTTCACACTTATACTTTTTTTTCTGTAGTCCACTGAAAGATGTATAAACAAAGTTTTATTGTATACTGTTTCACCACTGTGAGGGAAAGGCACCCGTGAGCCAAATGTGGTTGAAGACCCTGAGTAGATATTGTCTCTATGTAATGTCGAAGTGTTGGGTCATTTGGTTGTGGATGGAATCTGGGCCTGGGGCCATGTCATTTGAAGAGTTAAGAGCCTGCAAGAACTCCCATTCAATGAAGGGTTCATTATAGGGTTCTGCTTGGTTATGGTTGAAACAGAAGGGGGGGGGGGGGGGTGTTCAACTCTGCATTTCTGCTGGAGAAAGATGGCAGAATAGGAAGAGGATGTCGATGCTGTCGCAAAGTGTGTCATGAGGTGTTCTGCAAGGACCAATGGATCAGTAGACAGAGCACCTTGGAGGATAAGCCCCAGGACAGTTGACTGTCACTGGTGACCCAGAAGGCTACAGAGTTGGACGAAACGTGATGAAGAGCCATACGTCGCCAGGGAGGAAACACAGCACTCCCAGCATGCCTTTTTAGTCCACCTAATAAGGCAACGAGCCTTAACATGGAGATGCTTAAAGCGAGGAGGCTGGTCTGTGAAGGGTATTGTTTAAATTGTTGCAGCTCCCATCGGCAGTCCTGCACAGTGACTGCTACGTCCTTGGTCCTCCATGGAACTAGTCTATGACAAGGGGGACCTGTGGATATGGGGACAGCAGTGCCAGCAGCATGAAGAATGGTGGCAGAAATACCCTGCACAACTGCATCAATGCAGTTAGAGAGAGGATATCAACATACACAGCAGACGTATATAGAATACAAATTGGCCCTGTCGAATGCCCAACATGGGTGCCTGTCTGTCTGGTGGCGGCAGTGGAATGACAGAATCACTGGAAAGTGGTCACTGTCACAAAGCTCATCACAGAGTGACCAATGTAGGCAAGCCATGAGAGCAGGGGAGGAGATCGAGAGCAGTAAAGGTTCTATGAGCGTCACTTAAGTGGGTAGGGGAGAAGAGACAAATCAAAGTCTGTAGCAAGTTGGTCAAGTAGAAGACCCCTACCCAATGAAGTGGCACTCTCAAACAGGGGTGGTGTGCACTGAAGTCCCCAAGGAGGCGATAAGGTGGCGAGAGTTGCTGTATTACGGCAGGCAGGTCAACATAAGGAAGTGGCCTGCCTGGAGGGAAGTAGGCACTGCAAATGGTGATAGCCAAAGTCGTCTGCACACTAACTGCTATCGCTTCCAGGTTGGTATGAAGGGGGATCCAGTCACTAATGACGTCAGTGCGAAACCAAAGTGCAGACCACTCCAGAAGCTATCCCAGGGCTGACACGGCTCCGACAGAACACTCAATAACACGAAACTTTAGAGATTACTCATCACAAAAGTGAGTTTCTTGAAGAGCAGGACAGAATGAAGAGTATGAGGAAACAAGGCATTGTATTTCCGGGAGGTGGCGATAATATACGTTGCAATTCCACTGGATTATCATGTAGTGAGAGTCCAGGTGAGACATAAAGAAGCCAAGGAGAGGTCAAGTCACTTGGTCGATCGCCTTCGCCAATGAGGATGGGGTGACATCCATAAAAACTGGGCCTGATTTGGGATGAGGCGCAGGGTCGAAGCCCTACGAGGAGCCGGGGAAGCCTCATCCTTTGACTTGTGCTGCTTCTTCTTCTCCCTCAGAGGGAGGGAGAAGGTGTTATCGGTAAGGGAATACATGGCAGTGAGTGAGTGGCTTTTGGGCCCTCGGAGTGCGGGTCTTTCCTTCGGCCTGAGGGTGCAAGCTTCCTGTCCTGAGAATGCCGGGGAGGGGAGCTCTGAGATGGAGCCCCATCCCTAGCAGGAGCCAGAAAAGAGGACATTTTCCCTCGCTGAGGAGGAGGTAGATGAGGAGAAGCAGTTCCTGGAAGGGAAGGGATGGGAGCCACTGAGGGTGAGGAAACGGAAGGGGGCAGGATGTTGGTAAGGGTGAGAGGTGATGAGTGGAAGGTGTAACTGAGGAATAGGTAGAGAAGAGATTTACATGGTGAAGTCTGTCAAACTTCTTGTGGGCTTCAAGTAGCTGAGACAGACAAGGGTCTTTATTTCCTGAATTCTTTTTTTCCTTCATGTACACAGGACACTAGGTGAGTGGGGAGAATGGAGACCAGATTAGTTTACACAGGCAGTGGTGTGCAAGGGCTCCCCACATGAAGAGGGCACCTACAGTCACCACAGATTGGAGTGGAATCACACCGCCAAACTTGAGGCAATGGAAGCATGGGAGGTGGAATGTACAGTTTCACATAGCATCTGTACACCATTATCCTGACCTTCTCAGGCAGTGTATCCCCCTCAAATGCCACGATGAAAGCGCCAGTGACTACACGATGGTCCTTAGGGCTTTTCTGGACACGCCGGACGAAATGAATGCCATGTTGTTCCAGACTAGCCACAAGTTCATTGAACTCAAGGAGAAGGTCTCTATGGAAAATTACATCCTGTGTCGTACTGAGTGACCTGTGAGGAGCCATCTGGATCCTCCCCTCCACCACCAACTTTTCTGAATTCTGCAGATGGGTGTTATCCTTACAACAAATTCTCCTCTCCCGTAATTATCCCAACCTCAACCTGCAGTAACTTATTGTCCCTCCACCCTATAGTTTCCCTCTGTCCTATCACCTGCTCCCCATTCTAGTCTCTCAGCCTCTTTGTTTGCCACCCTCTGCCAGAGCCCCTGTCTGTCTTTCCACGCTCCTCTCCTTTTTCCCACCACTTTGTTGCCCCACAACCTCCTGATGCTACACCTGCTGGCATTCTACTTCCAGCATACTCCGTCAGACAGTGTTCTTCTGTCCACCCCCCACCCGTATACCACTATCCCTTCCCCTTCCCCACCCCTCCCAGATCACTGCTGCCTTCCGACATGATAGTCGCATTCTGGCCTGAGCTGCCCGGAGTTGGCAGGCATGTGTGTGTGAGGTACACTTACTTGTATGTGTATCTCTTTTGCTGATGAAAGCTGTGGCAGAAAACTCTGTGTAAGTGTCTTTTTAATTGCGTCTTCCTGCAACTTAAAGTGTCTTCTTTACGGTGAGCAATCTATCTTTTCATATATTGTTGTTTGATCGAGTTTCGATATTGACGTGAGCTATTCCATTCTGGAATACTTGGCCTTGACATGGGGAGGGGGATCTGCCAACAAAAGTGGCCAAGGAACGATAAGGGCACCAGAAACTGGATGCTGGTCCCCAAGTTCTGATCGTTAAAAGTCAACAACATTCAGAGCACTTTGTGTCAACTATTATATGTTTCAGATTGCTGCTACCCTCAGCAACCCCAATGTTGTGACACAGTAATTGCCTGATGAAGCAATGTTGTATTGTCTATGTGAGCAGTTGACTAATTGATTAACAGCAGTAGGTGTACATATATTTAAATGCATTATGAGATACAACCACAATGTTTCTAATGTCATTTTTCTGCTACCATTGAATTGCAACAGACTTAATTTGATGTCGCTTGTTACAAATATGTGCTACATTTGAAGATGGGTATTCAGTAATCCATGTTACCTTGATTTGAAATGCTGCTTGGTATGAGCCACACACGCACACGAGTTGCCAACTCTGGAACATAAACAATAAAACATTACCTCTCTCTCATCTACTACTAACCCCGCAGTGGCAGCACTACTTACCCCTCTGCTCATGAGGCAAGCAGCCAACTTTATTTAGCTCATGGCCACACTACTTACATGGCTGCTCATGAGGATAGCAGCAACTTTACTTAGCTCAAATCCCAATGTGCCAACTCCAATTAAAATTAAACACATACTACTACATTACTGGCTTTGCAATTATTTTTGCTTGTTACTGAGTAGGAAAACTACACTCTTAAGACGTTCGTAACATCAGCTGATGTTTTTGGATTTGGCTCTTAGTTGCTAGATGCATATTATTATAAAATATTGCTCCGAATGGCAGCCACCATTACTTGATATGGGCCACATGCAACCCTCGGGCTGCAATTTCACAACCACTCTCCTGGGCAATAGTAAACATACGGAAATAAGAAGCTCTGTCTATCATGTACCTTTTCCACTAGTTTTTCTTGTCAAGAAAATGTTCCACTGTAGCTCTGTATCATTTCTTTAGGTAAACATTTAAAAAAGGTAGGTGCACCAGTATTTGACTGTATATATTTCTTATAGGGTTCTCAACGGACTGCTTATAAATACACTCCTGGAAATGGAAAAAAGAACACATTGACACCGGTGTGTCAGACCATGCGGGAGGCCGGGTGGACGTACCGCCGAATTGCTCAACACGTGGGGCGTGAGGTCTCCACAGTACATCGATGTTGTCGCCAGTGGTCGGCGGAAGGCGACCGTGCCCGCCGACCTGGGACCGGACCGCAGCAACGCACGGATGCATGCCAAGACCGTAGGATCCTACGCAGTGCCGTAGGGGACCGCACCGCCACTTCCCAGCAAATTAGGGACACTGTTGCTCCTGGGGTATCGGCGAAGACCATTCGCAACCGTCTCCATGAAGCTGGGCTACGGTCCCGCACACCGTTAGGCCGTCTTCCGCTCACGCCCCAACATCGTGCAGCCCGCCTCCAGTGGTGTCGCGACAGGCGTGAATGGAGGGACGAATGGAGACGTGTCGTCTTCAGCGATGAGAGTCGCTTCTGCCTTGGTGCCAATGATGGTCGTATGCGTGTTTGGCGCCGTGCAGGTGAGCGCCACAATCAGGACTGCATACGACCGAGGCACACAGGGCCAACACTCGGCATCATGGTGTGGGGAGCGATCTCCTACACTGGCCGTACACCACTGGTGATCGTCGAGGGGACACTGAATAGTGCACGGTACATCCAAACCGTCATCGAACCCATCGTTCTACCATTCCTAGACCGGCAAGGGAACTTGCTGTTCCAACAGGACAATGCACGTTCGCATGTATCCCGTGCCACCCAACGTGCTCTAGAAGGTGTAAGTCAACTACCCTGGCCAGCAAGATCTCCGGATCTGTCCCCCATTGAGCATGTTTGGGACTGGATGATGCGTCGTCTCATGCGGTCTGCACGTCCAGCACGAACGCTGGTCCAACTGAGGCGCCAGGTGGAAATGGCATGGCAAGCCGTTCCACAGGACTACATCCAGCATCTCTACGATCGTCTCCATGGGAGAATAGCAGCCTGCATTGCTGCGAAAGGTGGATATACACTGTACTAGTGCCGACATTGTGCATGCTCTGTTGCCTGTGTCGATGTGCCTGTGGTTCTGTCAGTGTGATCATGTGATGTATCTGACCCCAGGAATGTGTCAATAAAGTTTCCCCTTCCTGGGACAATGAATTCACGGTGTTCTTATTTCAATTTCCAGGAGTGTATGTTTTATAACCTAGAGTTCCACTAGAGTTTTATGGCACACCCAGAGAAACTCTTCGCCTAAAACTGTTTGCACTATTAAACGTTTTGTTTTCTTAACACAGTTCAGTGGCACCAGTCTTTGAATGAAAAAATTTCATGTGTACCAGTCACTGAAACTCTGACACTGACATGTCCCACTCATTGGCAGTTCTCTCAACTGAGATTTAAAGGATTCTAAACCATTATATGGTAATCAGAACATGGAAAATTGTATAAAACAGAATATTAGACCACTAGTTTATTAATGTAATAAACTGTTATGAATGTTTTAATTAGGAAACACGAACAGAAAAAAAATAAACATAAAATATAATGGAAATCAGACATGCTAAATAAAGCTAGGGTGAAAATTTTTAACAACTATGCCATTATTTCAAGCCTTTTCAAATACATCCACACGTTTAGGCAACTGGTATTTCAGCATTGCTCCTGTGGACAAGAGAAGGAGTCGATAACTTGCCAATGATGAAGTCTTGTTTCATCATACTAACATCTACTGGCAGTACAATTTATGTTGTGTTAGCGAACAATGCAATATGGACTACTCCATTCTCAAAACAGACCTCAGACAAATGTAGTCATGTGAGATACATTAGTATCAATGAAAATCATGGTATGCCATTGGATTACTTATTCAATTACCCAAGGCAGGAACACACTTTTGGAATATATTCCCAGAACATGAGGCTACACATCAACCACTTTCAGAACGTCCATTCCCCAACATTCTGGGTCTGCCGTTAGTTATTACACCAAGGTTTTCTGCGACAACTATCCTGTCTACTACGGGGTCTGTTTTTCCAGACTTTGGCACAATTTATTTCATTATCTACCTTTGCAGCTGGGTGCCCTAACATTCATCAAGGTAACCTAAGGGAGAAAAGTGGTGTGCGCCATCAGCACACGAATCGCGTAAACTTTGCTTTGTGAACAGTCATATTTCAGCTGTTTGTATACTGTATTCTCTGAGGTGGAATTTAGGGGGCCAGCACAGCATTTGCCTCACATGGATTTGATGTGGCTCTAGCTCATCATCTTGTTTCGTAAGCTAATGTTCAGCATGTTATGCTATATGAGAATGTATGCCACGAGTTACTTCATATGGAAAAAACAATCTTAGGAGGTGCAAGCATACAAATGGAATTTTCTGTTACAAGTGCAGTCAGATTTTCTTTCACATCATTTCCAGCACCATATAACACTTTATTTGCCTAACATGGCAGGTTTTCTCTCTCATTAATACCAACACTGTACATAACTTTTCCCCTTACATGAGATCACTTTTCTCCCTGTAGGCTGAAAAAATACACTTTCACTGTAAATGAAAACACTGAATCAACATGACATGTTCCTAGCTTGCTAGAATTATGCTGGAGGGTAGGCTCTGCTACTGGGTATTGGACTTCTCCTAAGCAGACAGTTCGTCTGTGTCCGTTCATGCGCTCAGCCAGTTTAGTTGTTGTCATACCAATGTAAAAGGCTGTGCAGTGGTTGGTTGGTTTGGGGGGGATTAAAGGGACCAGACTGCGATGGTCATCGGTCCCTTTTTCCAAAAAAAAGTAAAACCACCCAAAGAGAATAAAAAACGAACAACAGGAAAGACGTCAGACGACACAGGACAAGAAATACTCCTACAGAGATCAGACGAAACGAATTAAAATCACACAGAGTGTGACAGTGGTTGGCCGACCATAGAGATAAAAAGGAAAAGCCAACCACCGAGAACACATTAAAAACTCAGCGTAAAATCGTAGGCCAATGGCCAGAATCAACACAAAAGAACAGAACAAACACTCAGAGTAAATAATAAAAACCCCCTGCCCGAATAAAACGGAAAACTAAGTCAGCCATACCAGGGTCATCACATAAGAGGGCAGGGAGCGTATCAGGCAGCGCAAATGTCTGCCTGACCACAGCTAAAAGGGGGCAGGCCAACAAAATGTGGGCCACTGTCAAAGCCGCCCCGCAGCGACATACAGGAGGGTCCTCCCGGCGCAGTAAATAACTGTGTGTCAGGTGGGAGTGGCCAATGCGGAGCCGACAAAGGACGACAGAGTCCCTGCGGTTGGCTCGCAGGGATGACCGCCACACAGTCGTCGTCTCCTTGATGGCACGGAGTTTATTGGGCATGATCCGATTGCGCCATTCAGCGTCCCAAAGCGCAAAAACTTTTCGGCGGAGGACTGCCCGCAAATCAGTCTCTGGAAGGCCAACGTCCAGAGACTGTTTACTCGTGGCCTCTTTCGCCAGGCGGTCAACATGTTCATTGCCCGGGATACCGACATGACCGGGGGTCCACACAAAGACCACAGAGCGGCCGCAACGCGCAAGAGTATGCAGGGACTCATGGATAGCCATCACCAGACGAGAACGAGGAAAACACTGGTCGAGAGCTCGTAAACCGCTCAGGGAATCGCTACAGATAACGAAGGACTCACCTGAGCAGGAGCGGATATACTCTAGGGCACGAAAGATGGCGACTAGCTCAGCAGTGTAAACGCTGCAGCCAGCCGCCAAGGACCGTTGTTCAGAATGGTCCCCTAGAGTTAGCGCATACCCGACACGACCAGCAACCATCGAACCGTCGGTGTAAACAATTCCAGAGCCCTGATACGTGGCCAGGATGGAATAAAAGCGACGGCGGAAGGCCTCTGGAGGGACCGAGTCCTTCGAGCCCTGTGCCAAGTCGAGCCGAAGGCAAGGGCGAGGAACACACCACGGGGGTGTATGCAGAGGCGACCGGAAAGGAGATGGAACTGGGAAAAACCCAAGCCCGCAGAGAAGCTCCTTGATGCGTACGGCGATCGGACAACCCGACCGGGGCCGACGGTCTGGCAGATGGACGACTGACTGCGGGAACAGGACACGATAATTTGGATGCCCGGGCAAGCTAAAAACATGGGCAGCATAAGCGGCCAGCAAACGTTGGCGTCGGAACCGCAGTGGACGTACACCTGCCTCCACTAGGACGCTGTCCACAGGGCTGGTGCGGAAAGCACCAGTGGCAAGGCGTATCCCGCTGTGGAGAATTGGGTCCAGCACACGCAACGCAGATGGGGATGCTGAGCCATAAGCTAGGCACCCATAATCCAGGCGAGACTGGATTAACGCCTGGTAGAGCCGCAACAGGGTAGATCGGTCGGCGCCCCAGCGGGTGTGGCTCAAACAACGCAGGGCGTTGAGATGCCGCCAACACGCTTGTTTAAGCTGCCGGATATGAGGCAGCCAAGTCAACCGGGCATCAAAAAGGACACCCAAAAACCTGTGGGTCTCCACCACAGCAAGAAGTTCGTCGGCAAGATAAAGCCGCGGCTCAGGATGGACCGTTCGGCGCCGGCAGAAATGCATAACGCGGGTCTTGGCAGCCAAAAACAGAAAACCACGCGCTACAGCCCAAGACTGCGCCTTGCGGATTGCGCCCTGTTGCTGACGTTCAGCTGCTGCAATGCTAATAAAACTATAGTAAAGACAGAAGTCGTCAGCATACAGGGAAGCGGAGACAGAATTTCCTACTGCCGCAGCGAGACCGTTTATTGCAATTAAAAACAGGCAGACACTGAGGACAGAGCCCTGGGGTACCCCGTTCTCCTGGACGAGGGAGGAACTATACGAGGCCGCGACTTGCACGCGGAAGGTACGATACGACAGAAAATTTCTGATAAAGATCGGCAGAGGGCCCCGAAGACCCCATCCATGAAGCGTAGAAAGGATGTGATGACGCCATGTCGTATCGTACGCCTTCCGCATGTCGAAAAAGACAGCGACCAGGTGCTGACGGCGGGCAAAGGCTGTACGGATGGCCGACTCAAGGCTCACCAGATTGTCGGTGGCGGAGCGGCCTTTACGGAACCCACCCTGAGACGGAGCCAGAAGGCCCCGAGACTCCAGCACCCAATTTAAGCGCCGGCTCACCATCCGTTCAAGCAACTTGCAAAGAACGTTGGTGAGACTAATGGGACGGTAGCTGTCCACCTCCAGAGGGTTCGTTCCAGGTTTCAAAATGGGGATGACAATACTTTCCCGCCATTGCGACGGAAACTCACCCTCGACCCAGAGACGGTTGTAAAGGTCGAGGAGGCGTCGCTTGCAGTCCACTGAAAGGTGTTTCAGCATCTGACAGTGGATGCGATCTGGCCCGGGAGCGGTATCAGGGGAAGCGGCAAGGGCACTCTGAAATTCCCACTCACTGAATGGAGCGTTGTAGGGTTCAGAAGCGTTGGTGCGAAAAGAAAGGCTCCGACGTTCCATCCGCTCTTTAATGGAGCGGAAGGCCTGGGGGTAATTCGCAGAAGCGGAACTCATAGCAAAATGCTCTGCTAAGCGGTTTGCAATGACGTCGGAGTCAGTACAAACTGCTCCATTCAGTGAGAGCGCAGGGACGCTGGCAGGGGTCCGATAGCCGAAGACCCGTCGAATCTTGGCCCAGACCTGCGATGGAGTGACATGGAGTCCAATGGTGGACACATACCGCTCCCAGCACTCCTTCTTGCCTTGGCGGATAAGGAGGCGGGCCCGCGCACGCAGCCGTTTGAAGGCGATAAGGTGGTCCATGGAGGGATGTCGCTTGTGACGCTGGAGCGCCCGCCGGCGATCTTTAATCGCTTCAGCGATCTCAGGCGACCACCAAGGCACAGCCCTCCGCCGAGGGGACCCAGAAGAACGGGGAATGGCAGACTCGGCGGCAGTGACGATGCCGGCGGTGACCGATGTAACCACCGCATCAATGGCATCAGTTGAGAGAGGCTCAATAGCGGCAGTGGAGGAGAACAAGTCCCAGTCAGCCTTATTCATAGCCCATCTGCTAGGGCGCCCAGAAGAGTGACGCTGTGGTAGTGACAGAAAAATCGGAAAGTGGTCACTACCACACAGGTCGTCATGCACACTCCAGTGGACAGATGGTAAGAGGCTAGGGCTACAGATTGAAAGGTCAATGGCGGAGTAGGTGCCATGCGCCACACTGAAGTGTGTGGAGGCACCATCATTCAAAATCGAGAGATCGAGCTGCGACAATAAATGCTCAACGGTGGCGCCTCGACCTGTTGCCACTGACCCACCCCACAGAGGGTTATGGGCGTTAAAGTCGCCCAGTAATAAGAAAGGTGGCGGCAATTGGGCTATCAGCGCAGCCAGGACATGCTGCGCGACATCACCCTCCGGTGGAAGGTAAAGACTGCAGACGGTAAGAGCCTGCGGCGTCCACACCCTAACAGCGACAGCCTCTAAAGCTGTTTGTAGAGGGACAGACTCGCTGTGAAGAGAGTTAAGGACATAGATGCAGACGCCACCAGACACCCTTTCATAAACTGCTCGGTTCTTATAATAACCCCGATAGCCACGGAGGGCGGGGGTGCGCATTGCTGGAAACCAAGTTTCCTGCAGAGCAATGCAGAGGAAAGGGTGAAGGCTGATAAGTTGGCGGAGCTCAGCTAGATGGTGGAAGAAACCGCTGCAGTTCCACTGGAGGATGGTTTTGTCCATGGCTGAGAAAGGCGTGCCGGGACTGGGACGGCAGATTACGCCGCTGGGTCACCTGCTGCCTCCAATTGAGCACCCGTGCTAGTGCTATTGCGATTCATGGCGTCTGAGGGACCGGCGAGATCGAGGTCCTCAGCGGACGCCAGAATCTCCACCTCGTCCTCAGACGCAAAGCTAGAAGGTAGCGATGGGGTGGCTACCACCGCGCGTTCCTTGGGCTTAGAGCTGCTCTTCTTTGATTTCTCACGCTGCTCCTTGGGTTTAACTGGCTGGGAGGGCTTCACCGATTCAGTCTCCGGGACTGAGGAGGATCGGGAAGCCCTTCGACCTGCAGATTGTGGGCACTTACGCCACTGTCTATGGTCAGCCTTCCCGCCGGTGGAAACCTGGGAAGGGAGGGACCCAAGGGACCCCTTGCGAGCGTGAGAAGCCGAAGAAGTTGGACACTTCTCTGGCTTAGAAGCGGGGACCGACGTCCCCGATGGGGGGGTTGGTGTTGCTCCTGAGGTAGGTGGCACAGGAGCAACCCGGTGGGTAGAGCCCCCCACTGGCAAGGGGGCAGGAGGAGTTGTACCACTCGTCGATCCGGCCGGAAGCGCGAAACTGATGGGGCTAGCACAGATGTTGTAGCAGCGGCGTAGGAAGTTGTCATTCGCACTGGATGTAATCGGTCGTATTTCCGTTTGGCCTCAGTATAAGTCAGTCGGTCCAGGGTCTTATATTCCATGATTTTGCGCTCTTTCTGGAATATTCTGCAGTCTGGCGAGCAAGGTGAATGGTGCTCCCCGCAGTTGACGCAGATGGGAGGCGGGGCACATGGAGTATCGGGATGAGATGGGCGTCCGCAATCTCGACATGTGAGGCTGGAAGTGCAGCGGGAAGACATATGGCCGAACTTCCAGCACTTGAAGCACCGCATCGGGGGAGGGATATAGGGCTTGACGTCACATCGGTAGACCATCACCTTGACCTTTTCCGGTAACGTATCACCCTCGAAGGCCAAGATGAAGGCACCGGTAGCAACCTGATTGTCCCTCGGACCCCGATGAACGCGCCGGACGAAATGAACACCTCTACGTTCTAAGTTGGCACGCAGCTCGTCATCAGACTGCAAAAGGAGGTCCCTATGGAAAATAACACCCTGGACCATATTTAAACTCTTATGTGGAGTAATAGTAACGTTAACATCCCCCAACTTGTCACAAGCAAGTAACCTGCGTGACTGGGCGGAGGATGCCGTTTGTATCAGTACTGAGCCAGAGCGCATTTTAGACAAGCCCTCCACCTCCCCAAACTTGTCCTCTAAATGCTCGACGAAGAACTGAGGCTTTGTGGAGAGAAAAGACTCCCCATCAGCTCTCGTGCAAACTAAGAATCGAGGCGAATAACTGTTACCTCCATCCTGGGACTTACGCTCTTCCCACGGCGTGGCCAGGGAGGGGAACGTTTTCGGATCGTACTTCTGAGCATTAAATTGAGCCCGAGAACGCTTAGAGACTGCTGGCGGCTGGCCGCCAGCGAGAGATGATGTACCACGCTTCATTGCGGGTCATCCGCCCTGATGCCACCTACTCCGACCAAGGGCCCTCCCCACGGGCGCCACCCAGCCACAGCAAAGGCCACCTGGCAGGATGGCCGTTGCCGGGAGTCCTGATACCCCAGGAGGATAGGCATCTACTCCTTGGCATACGTGGGGAGTTAACGGCGCAGGCATCAGTAGAGCGATCCCTGTGTTGTCAGGGGGCTACAACCAAGAGGGTACATGGCGGCCCCACCACAACGGACTGGCTACCGTGCTGGATCTTAGGTGCAAAACTGTCCAAGGTCGTCGTCGCAGTTAAAAGAAACACTGCAGAGGGCAGCGCGGTAATCGCACCCAGGGACGTATCCCCGCCCTAAAGATCGAAAACGAGCAGGACACCATTGCAACGACGTGAAAGCCGGCTAAAGGTCTAATTGCACGACGGATACAGTGCACCATGTAAGGCGCCCTTCCCCAATTGGCTCGCTCTTCGGAATAATTTAGAAAGATGGAGGTCAAACCCGAGAGGGGACCATCACATAAGGCCAAAACATGTGAGACTCCTTTTAGTCGCCTCTTACGACAGGCAGGAATACCGCGGGCCTATTCTAACCCCCGAACCCGCAGGGGGGGCTGTGCAGTGAAGGCATGTCAGCTGATAAATGCCATGTGTTGTTTCACATGTGGCTCTGCCTTGAATTGTGTATGTTTTACCAGTAGCGGGGCTGGAGTAGGATTCATGGGGCAGGTTTTGCAGCGGGGTCAGTTACAGGGGTAGGAACCGCTGGGTAGAGAAGGTGGTCTGGGAATATTGTAGGGTTTGACAAGGATGTTACGGAGGTTGGGGGGGGGGGGGGGTGAGGAAAGGCAATTCTGGGTGGTGTGGGGAGAATATTGTCAAGGGATGATCTCATTTCAAGCCTTGACTTGAGAAAGTCATATCCCTGGCAGAATAATTTGTTGATGTATTCTAGGCCAGGATAATATTGGGTGACAAGGGGGATGCTTCTGTGTGGTCGGGAGGTAGGAACATTGTTGTTGGACGGGGAGGAATGTATTGCTCGGGAGACCTGTTTGTGCACAAGGTCCGCAGGATAGTTGCGGGAGAGGAAAGCACTGGTCAGGTTATTGGTGTAATTGTTGAGGGATTTGTCACTGGAGCAGATACGATTACCACGAATACCTAGGCTGTAGGGAAGGGAGCGTTTGATGTGGAATGGATGGCAGCTACCACCCAGAGTTGCCTTTCGTCGCCCCCTACCCTCCGTAACATCCTTGTCAAACCCTACAATATTCCCAGACCACCTTCTCTACCCAGCGGTTCCTACCCCTGTAACCAACCCCGCTGCAAAACCTGCCCCATGCATCCCCCCCCCCCCCCCCACAACCACCTACTCCATCCCCGCTACTGGTAAAACATACACAATTCAAGGCAGAACCACATGTGAAACAACACATGGCATTTATCAGCTGACATGCCTGCACCACACAGCCTTTTACATTGGTATGACAACAACTAAACTGGCTGAGCACATGAACGGGCACAGACGAACTGTCCGCCTAGGAGATGTCCAATACCCAGCAGCAGAGCATGCCCTCCAGCATAATTATAGGGACCTAGGAACCTGCTACACTGTATGTGCCATTTGGCTTCTCCCACCCAAAACCAGTCCCTCGGAACTGCGGAGATGGGAACTTGTACTCCAACTCATCCTTTCATCCCATCATCCCCCTGAACTGAACTTACGTTAACCAACCTCACTCTTCAGTCTTCTCCTCTTTCCCTTTCCTCTTCAGCCATTCACGCATCTTTTCATCATACATAGTTGTGTTTATCTTTATACTATATACCTCTTTACTTGTGTATGCATCCTCTTTGGTTTGTGCAGTCCTCTGTGTTTTAATTAATTAGACCAAAATGGGTGATAAATGAAAAACTTGTAGTCACTACGGATCAGAAACTATGTGCTATAATGTGACTAGATTCTGGGATAACAGCTAAATTACTGCTTTGGAGTTAGGTGTGGGAAAAAGTACTTCTGGAGACCGAGAGGGGGAGGGGGGCAATCAAGCATAAATTGACAAGTGGAAGTGGAATAAAAGTAAATAAGTAATGTTGGGAGGTAAGTATAAAGACATTGAGGAAGCATAAATATTTAAGAGGAAAAGATTCAAGTTGCTGGGTCGATAATGCAGGGAAAAAACATTGCAGCTTCAGCAGCAAATTGAAGGAGAAGATTCAGAATTTACTGCCAGTGATGGATGGTGATGGTTGGATCAGTGGAAAAATGATTCGGTCAGTATTTGCCACATTACCATTAGTGGAGAGTGTTTATCCACTGACAAAGAGGCTAAGCCATTGTTTAAAGACTATCTTTCAAAGTTAATTGATGAGGGGGGAATTTCTGGCAAACAGTTGTACAATGGTGATGAGCATGGTTTAAATTACGAGCTCTGGTGCTTTTTGATAATGCGCCTCCACATCCTGCCAGTGATGAACTCACAGATGAGGATATCAAAGCATTATTTTTGCCACAAAAAGTGACTGGTATTTGTCAGCCAATGGACCAGGGCATACCTGAAATGCTAAAGACGAAGTATTGCTGCCATCTTCCCAGCCTGTCAATATCAGCTATTGACTATAATGAAGACTATGTAATGATTCTGAAGAGGGCCGACTTGCTTGAATTCATAAGGTGGTCAGCTGATGCATGGGAAAATACTGTGAATATATCACTTGTATGGCTGCCACCTTCCCAGCTAGTCGATATCAGCTAATGATGATAACAAAGACCATCTAATGATTCGGAAGAGGGCTGACTTGCTTGAAGTCATAAGGTGGTCTGTTGACGTGTGGGAACAGATTGCGAATACATCATTTGTAATGTCTTGGAAAATTCTTTTAGACCATGAAGGAGGACATTTCATAATTGAATCCATGTCTGAAACTGAAGTCAAGGATAGAAAATATGATATTGTTTCGTTGTTCACAGGTTTACTGGACTGTGAGGATGTTGATGCAGAGGATGGCACAGAATAGATGGCATATGATGAAGCTGATGAAATAAATGACAACAATATTGTGAAGGAGAGATCTCATCCCACATTCAGGAGGGTTCAAGGCTGAGGCAGCACTGCAGTACATTAATGAGCTTAAGGAAGCGATTAGATTAGACTAGATCCAGCTTTTGTTTCACAGACAAAAATGAGGTGATTCTCGTGGATGTGGAACATGCTAGAAACTACAATATAAGAAATTTAGAACATCTGAATATAATACTCACTTCACCTACTATTTGTCAGGAGATTTCAAAATACAAATCTATATGTTTCATCTTCTCTCTTACACCTGTACTTTCATGCGCGTAATCATACATTATACTTTACAGTGCACATTGTTGTAAGTTTCTTGTAGTAATTTTTTGTGTGTGCAATATGTACACAACAAACACTTACAGCTGGCATGTATTATGTAAGTCAGAAACATTAATAAAATTGGGTTTTGGTATAAAAAAGGGTGTTCTGAATGGTATGGCTGTGGTCAGAAGACAGAATTTATAGACCTCTGGGTTATGTGGCTTGACTTTCCACTATATTACATCTGGTCTTCCATTAATAAACAGGTTTTGTCTTTTTATCTCACTTCAGCAATATTTCTTTTGTCACTGGGCAGTGCACTTCTGCATTGTTTTGTTTTAGGAGGCAAAAAACAACTAGGGTCGTAAGTGTCCACGTCAGAACATTAAAAAATAAATAAATAAATAAATAAATAAATAAAAAATGCTAATCACAATCAGTGGAAGGAAAGACAGCTGAACACAGTGACTTGAAGAATGGTCCACAAAACATCCTATAGAGACAACAGAGGTCCTGAACTAAAGATTAAATGTCCTTCGCCATATTGCTACAACGAATAAAAAGTAAAATGTGGTTGACAGCCCACGTCATTCGCTAAACCAGCTGATAACTCAGACAGCAAACATAAATGAAACGTAAGTGGTTAAAAAAGCGTATTCAGCCAGAAAATGACGAATCGTCAAAGGTAATGAGCACAAAGTGCTGAAAGTTCACCACTAAACAAATGGTGATGGCTAAAAAGACAGTGCAGAATATGCAAGCTAGCTAAAATGATCTCACAGCGAGAGGGATGAGAGGAGATTGTCCAAACCAATGAGAGAGGTCTAATTCCCCGGAGCTTGTTTCCATGAAGGAAAGACCAGTGATGATGCCAAAGTGACACCACCTTCTGACAGGCAGCAACACAGATGTCATCAGAGGAAATGGAAGACCTAGTGGTCTGAGGCACGAGGATTGCAGCTTTGGCAGCAGCATCAGCAGCCTCATTTTCTGTTAGACTGAAGTGACCAGTGACCCATGTAAACATCACAGTGGCTCCATCAAGAGTGATCAAGGGAAATTTTTCCTGGACTCATTGCACTAAGGGGTGGAAGATGTATGGTACACAGAGGTACAAAGACGTTATTCCTCCTGTGATAGTCCCCAGGAGTCAGGGAATAAAGAGATAACCAGTGCACTATCCAACGTCAACACGTGGCATCAGCCTATTCGCCGTCATGTACTTGAAAATCCAGTAGGTGATGCAGCAGCTCTGCAGAACTCAGGCACTTAGAACCACCAGCTCTCGGGGTCGGAACCCCAGGTTGATGAGGTCCCTCGCCGACGCAAGAGACCACGCCCCTCTCCAGTTCAACGTCGCGGTGGACACTGTCACCTCCTGGATGTCTCGTTGCAGGTTGGAGACTGCATGCCAGATGGACAGCGTGTCATAGTAGGTCATCTTCTGTGTGTGACACCAGTCGAGCCAGAGATGGTCGCCGACTATCTGGGCGTCTATCACACGGGCGATGCCATCTTTTACTGCCACAGCGTCAGGCTTGCATAATCCCTCTGGCGTTCGAAGGTGGGGCTCCACGGAGACGTTGAAGCCCCTCTGCACGAGCCCATGAGTGACATACCACACGATAGTGTCATGTTGTTTGACTCGGGACCCGTGCGTTCTGTAGCAAGCCTGTAGGACGTGGTTGGCAGTCTTGACGGCCTGGCAGCCCACGTGACACCTGGTGTCCTGGGGACCGAGAGAGTCAGAGTAAATGACACAACTGAAAAGCCTTGTCGCTGGATGTAATGCATGGTCTGACACAGGGTGAAGAGCTGTAAATACTGCTCTGCTGTAAATACTGAGCACTGTTCCAGAAGCCGATACTGAAAAATGTTGGTGCCAATGATGAAGGCACACAATAGTCAGTCCAAGAGCCATCAGTGAACACAAAGGTACTATTGCAATGTTCCATGGGAAGGTTGAGAAACATACGATGATAGAGTGAGGCTGGAGTAGTGTCCCTAGGAAGCCAAAATGGAAAGGGTTCACACCCATTGGGAAAGTGGCAGATAGTGTGAAGTTATACCTGTCGGAGCAATAGCCGAAAGCAAACTCCAGGAGGTAACAGGGAAGAGGGACATGCCACATGCTGGTGATCAAATGAGTCATCAAAGATGAAGCCATAGGATGGGTGGTCAGGCATGGCAGAGAAATAGCATGCTTATCTGCTGAGAAGAAAATCAGTCACATGACAGCAGTAGTTCGGCAGCTTCTGCATACACGCTCTCATCTGGGTTAGTGTAAAAGGTGCGAGTGGCCTAATGGATGCCATGATGGTGGATTCTATTGAGATGGCATTAAGATGGATAGACGTACAGCTGCATTAAATGAAACATCAATAGTCTAGTTTCGAATGGATAAGGGGCCGGTACAAACGGAGGAGGGTGGTTCACTCCGCTCCCCTGGAAGTACAGCTGAGAACACACGACATTGAGAGAATGCATTCAGCGGGCGGCCATGTAAGACACATGAGAGGACCAAGAGTCAGTCTTTTACGACGATTCCGTACTTATACACTATTATATGTTTTTAGTCATTATTCTGTGACCATGTTATAGAATATAGACCATTCTTTCTTTTAAATTCTACAGAAGACACTCCTAGCAGTGTTGAAACCAGGTTAATTTGTTTAAAATAGTGACCGAGGGCTGTTTTTCTTTCAATTGTACTTTTAACAAGTTATTTCACTTCCAACAATATCATGAATCAATCCAATAAAACACTATTTTTTAAGTTGTAAATACCACATATAATGCACTGCAGAAGTGCCTTAGGCCTACCTTAACAAATGTCATCACGAAATAAAACTGCTCTCAGAACATCAACCACTTCACAATTTCTATTACCTCCAAAAGAACTAAGTCTTCCCGATATGCTAACCTATAACGTTGCCACGCAAGTAAGACAAAAAAATTCTCCAGATCCATACTAAAGAGAAAAGTTTTACTTCCATTACTATTTGACAAAACTGATGAAAGTCTCAGCAACAGAGCAGTACCAAAGACTGGTGCTTTCTCATTATCCAAATGTACTGATACTTCCTTCTATTTCTAGGAAACAATTGTGTAATTGAAAGAATTACCTGTGCACGTTTGTTAATCACAATATACGATAAAAATACATGAACTAAAGAAGGTAACACATTTATAAATAAATTAGGTTGTTCATTCTCAGTCAATACATGTAACATAAAAGAATACGTAGGCAATAGTTATTAAAGAGAGATACTATCCACAGAACATCTTCGCCAATTTAAATACATAAGCAGGAAGATGCAAATGGTCTCTACTGATTTTTTGCGATGCTGTTTCTCTCTTCTCGTTTCCGTCACTCAGGCAGCTAAAAGGAAGCAAAGCAAACAAATTGTAAAGAATAGTGGTGGGAAGATTGCGTACAACTTTGTGTTTTTATTGTGTGTGTACGACATCTCTATATTTCTTTATAAGTTGAAGAGTAAAGTGTTTTGTGTAGTGACTCGCGAAAAATGCACTACTCACTCACACTGCGGGAGAAGGGGTAAGCAACGAAATGATCAATTGTAACAATACGTAGCTAATTTAAATACTAGCCAAATATATCTATGAATAATAACTTTATGGACAATGAATCTCACATAATTTCCAACTTTTTAAGATGCGGTTGTTTATGTTCTTATGTGACGATTATGGGCAGCTACCCTCGTAAACATGGCCACAACTGTTACCTATACCACGCTTGTTTAAAATTCAGATCTTTGTTATTGTATTGTCGCATAAGTTCTTAGTGAGCGTGATTCTCTTACCACATATACAACAAACAACATACAGTTGACAATGAAATCACACTTCGTTCACTAATTTCTACTCCACTGTTTACTCACTACTCAGTACGAGTACTCCTACTCACTCATTTTGCTAGAACCTTTGACATGACCGCGAGAGGAGCAAAGAGTCAATCACCTCAGAAATAAAATATGAAAAACAAATAAATTTGTAGGGATCCAGACAAACGAGCACTTTTCAGAGATGAACGGTGCAAGTATGAGCTAATTATTCAATTCATATAATTACTTACGGTCACGACCATGTCACAGACACTAGAAGAAAATCTTTGACCTGACCGTGACGGAAAGAGCCGAGTGGAGCAGAAATTCCGAGGGGAGCCGAAAGGCAGTCTGTATTCTCCTCCATGAATGCGGTTGACAGTAGTCAGTTGAGTGTCACAATACGTAATTGTCGCAATAATTTGGAAATACTGACGAAAAGCGTGTGTAAATAATGTGAGAGAATGACATCTTAGCAGTGGATTTTAGTTTAAGTATTAGATTCCATCTGTAAGTATTAATTAGAGCTCATGAAGTTGCTTTAATGGCGGCCATGTCATGAAGATATCCAGCCAGTGCGGTGGATCTACAATGGAAGATAGTTCTCCGTCACAAAACCACAATGGACAGTTGGGACCTTCTGGTGGTGCAGTCAACGTAGGAAACAAACAAAATGAAGAAGGGAGTCAAATAACGCAATATTCTATACCAGGAATACTGCATTTCATTCAACATGAGTGGGCAAGGTTCGAAATGGAGAGATCGCAGTGGGAAGTGGATAGAGCCGAATTGCAGGTAAATGTCTACTTAATAGATGGTTTAGAACATGAAGCTTCAGTTTTTAATCTGTGTACAGCACTGCCATATCCAGGACATAACATCTTAGTGTCTAGTGTTTTATTCATGACACGTTTGGTTTGGCCTACTATTAGGCAAAACAACTTAGTTGATTCCCAAATGTCAAGTTTACAATGTACTACTAAAATGACGCACTTGTTTGGTGACTGACTGTATCACTGTTTACACAGGCCAGGATAGCGTTTCTTCAGGGCGAAAGGAAAGGTCAAGAAAATTTGAAAAATGATTTGGTCCGAAGAATAAAAATGTTGGAATATGCACTCAAACAAGAAAGGTACATTCGTAATTTGTTAGTTGTGTGCTTTCGCTCTTATCTTCGTGTAGGATAAATGCTTGAGGTTTTGGTACTAATAGTAAGTCTCTTGTTGCAGGGCAAAGTATCATAAATTAAAATATGGTACAGAATTACAGCAAGGTGATGTTAAACCTCCAATTTTTGATGAACCAGGTGGGCCTGAAGCACCGGTTGATGGAGAGGCCCCTTTCACTACAGTAAGCAATGTTAGTTGGAGGCAAGGCAGGCAGCTTCTAAGACAGTGAGTAGCATTATCTGTTGCGTTTGTTTTAACACTTAAACAGTGAAGTAGGACTGTAGGTTTAAAAAGTTCTGTCCATAAATTGAAAAAATAGAAATATTAGATCTCTCTTCATCTATACATTAAGTAAATATTATCATTTGGTATTACAAATGAATGTGTGTCAGAAATGAGAATTTGGGATTGTTGTTGTAACCAAAAACTTCTCTGTAGATACCAGTTGAAACAATAAAAGGGTGCTTCCAATTTAAAAGCACACCATTTTTAACAGCACAAGCTGTTTACATAAAAATTTTATTTACATTGTCACTTCCGGGTACTATTGCTGATAAATGAAATAAATTTGTTGGCTTTTTTTAAAGCAAGATAGCTTCTGCCCCTCCCCATCCAAACAATGCTGTTACTTCCGTGGCCTGTATGTTATATGTTTGTTCGCCCAATTTTAGCATACAGAACAGGTAGTAACAAAAGTGTCATTAGAATTGTCAAAATAACATAATGTTTATTATAAACAAAATCAGAAAAACAGGTAAACATCATTAAACTATCCTACATGTACATCTTTGTAGATACTCTGCAATCCACTGTACAGAGTTGTTTGAATCTACAGTAGACGAAAAATAGTTCTTGCGCATTTAAAAATTATTGTACAGAATTAAAGCTGTCATTTACTAGGAATGTCTAGTTTTCTCACAAGTACTGGTTCTGGAGCAATTTTTATTTCATCTGATGTGTTGTTGTATAATGTTATGCTACAGTGGATTACAGTTTTCTGGTAGGATTATCAGGAAAAAATTAATGGAGATTTGGTATCCTCTTGTTTACAAGATTTTTTTTATAAAAAACACACAAATAATTATCAATGCTCGTCTTTAGTATTCTAAACAAGTTCATGATCCAAGTAGTGTAACGTCAGAAAATGATTCCATAGTGAATGGAATTGTGCTTAGAGTTGCTAGTGCCACTGTTTGTTTACATTTTGTATTTTAGTATCATCAGATCGTATCTTACTGGTGAGTTTTGTGTGACACATGACGTATATGTGTATCCCATTTAAAGTCATACTGAACCTGTGGACCGGACATTTTGTCATCACTGACTTTTTCTGTGATTTTCTCATTTATCTTGCTTGGCTACTTTTGATTAGATTTGAGACAAGTTTTATCAGTGTTTACAATCTGTGTTGAACAAATCCAAAACCATTCATATTTTTCTGCTGTTTATTGCACACCTTTTATGATAGATAGTAATATAGTAGTGTCATTAGGAAATGGATTTCACATGTTCGAGAGCAAACTTATAAATTGAAGATTAATGGGTCCAGAATGAAGTCCTAAGTAATTACTCATCTGGTAACAAAGTGTTCTTCCTGATTTTGTTATGAAAGTTTGACTTGTACTTCAGTGTTAACTTCTGACTGTGGTTTCCAAGATATGGATAGAAATGGCTGTGTGGTACACCTCTGATGCTAAAGTTTCTATCTTTTCAAGCAGAGTTGTTTGGCCAGAGACATTAGAGTCCTTTGGAAAGTATTGAAAAAAACTCTATAGTGAGCTCATGTTGGTTGAGGGATTTGAAGTGTAGAAAAAATTATGAATATTGTGAATTGTGGTTTATTTGTCTCATAACGTACATAACCTAAATCATTTGATTCAAGTACAGGAGACGCTTGAAATGGTGTAACAATTTCACCAAATCAAAAAAACAGCTGTTCCAATAAACAGCATCATAATAATAACACAATTTTGTTATATATACATTCAATAAATCTAACAATTACCCCTTGCTTGAACTATCATTTCATTCTCTATGAACTCTTCTCTTGAATAGTAGCATTTTTCTCACAGAATTTGCTGCAGCCTCATTTTTAAAATTTGTGGCTTCATATTAAATATGTTTTTGCCCATTAACTTGTTATACATTATCATCCCCATATAATGCGGAGTCCGTGAACACAATTTCAACTGGTGTGTGGATACCATAAAATTATTTTTATTTCTTGTGTTATATGTCTGGTTAAAATGATTCTCCTCAAATACTTTTTGTCTGCTGTGTAGGAAGATTATAATTTCATAAATGTATGGAACAGTTAGGATTTGAAGTTTTTGAAATAATGGGTGAGAAGATTGTTTGCTGTGCAGTACATATGTATCAGACAATTTTCTTTTGCAGTTTCAGTATTTGCGATAGACTGCTTCAACTTCGCCAGAAAATGATCCCATATCTAATGACATTCACAGTCAGTATGATAATCAATTTTTCGTGTACTCAAGTTAATGGAGTTTGCTAGTATTTGTATTGCAAATGCAAAAGTGCTTAGTTTATTTGACAGGAAGTGAATATGTGTATTCCAGCTTAAGTTCTTGGCCACATTTAGTCCCAGGATTTTAACCTTGTCAACTTCTTTCATAGGTTGATTGTTATGTTGTATTTTAAGTTACACACATTTTGAATGTTTGGTTTTAATATGTACCATATGGGTTTTTGCAATGTTCAGTTTCACCCCCTTAACTGGAACTAGTTTTCTAAGGTATCCAGTGTGCTTACGATGGCACTTGGAATTTTTTTCTTCTTAGTCATCTTCAATTAAAACAGAAGTGTTGTCTGCAAACAGAACTGATGCGGAATTTATATTTTTGGGTAAGTCATTTACATAGAATAGGAACAGGATTGACCCCAAAATGAAGCCTTGAGGCACACCTTGCGATGCTGTACTCCATTTAGACTAATAATTTACTGCATCTGAGGTAGTAGTTACTCTTTGTTTTCTGTTATTTAAATATAATGTTAGCCAATTTAGAGCAATGTCCTTAATCCCGTGTTTGTCTAATTTGTATGTAAGCAAATCATGGTTCACGGAATCAAATGCTTTTGTGAGATCACAGAATATACCTGCAACTTTACTTCTCTGATTCAATGATTTGCCCGTCTTTTTCAGTAAAGTTATTCACTACATGCAGAGTGTTTTTTTTCCCTCATTGAAATCCAAATCTGGTTACTTATAGTATCGTTTTTTACGTTAGAGTTTTTTGATCTTGTATGCAGCTACGTTCTCTACACTTTTGATAGGACTGGAAGAGTAGAAATAGGCTGATGATTTCCCATGTCTTCCCTTGACGTTTTCTTGAACAGGGATCTGACTTCAGCATACTTCAAAACATTGGGAAAGCATCCCTGTTCAAAACACTATTCGAATATTTTAGTTAGTAGAGGTGTCATTAAGCCGCATCGTTTGTCACTTTAGTTGGTGTCCCATCCCACCCAGCAGAGTTTTAATTTTTTAATGATAGTTACAACATTCTCCAAGTCCTTTATTGTGAATTTTTTAAAATCCATAAGATTGGATTCCAAAGAGATTTACTTTACTCAGATACATCAACATCTGACTTTGCCATACTTACGAATAATTTAAATGAATTCATTCTGATATTTGAGATGAGTTTACAATGAAGCTATATTCTACTTTATCCTAGACATTTCAGTACTACTAACTCAGACAGTTAACTCTGATTTGACAACAGACCACACTGCTTTTGTCCTGCTTTCATGTTGTACAATGAACTTCTTGTTTGCCATTTGTTTGGCTGCCTTCACAACTTTTTTTAAATGTAGCTTTTTAATGACAAACATACTCAGTAAAATGTCTGTTTTTTTAGTATATTTCAGTTCATTGTGGAGTTTCCTATTTCTGGCACTAGAAATTTTTGTACACTGGGTTATCCATTTAAGTTTGTTAGTAGTTTTGTTGCATGTGGTTCTAGGTGAAGAAGTTTCATTAAACATTTCAAGAAAGCCACTTTTCAATGGTTAAAGTTACTATTACTCGAAATAAAACTGTTGTAAGGCCATTCAACCTCTCTTAACATACTTATAAATGTAATTGAATTATTTTCATTGAAATTACTTTTCATTTGGCTTTTGTTTTATGTGGGATTTCATTCTTAATTTTTGGTTGTTAAAGGAATAATACAAAGTGGTCAGATTCCTAAATCTATGCAGAATACAAACACCTTCAAACACATAAAAAAAAGGTTCAAATGGCTCTGAGCACTATGGGACTCAACATCTTAGGTCATAAGTCCCCTTTCAAACACATAATTTGTTAGAATATTATCAATATAGGTAGCGGACTGTGCATTTACTGTAGTGAGTTGCATGGTATTCATTTTGAAGCAAAAGTTTTTTATTATTAAGTCTGTGAATTTGGACACATTGTTGCTTTCAACTGTGATATCAGTATTGAAGTTGGCAGCTATTATTTTCTTTTTTCTTTACTGAAATTTTCAACCAGGCAATGAAATTTCACCAGAAAAGCTTCAATTCTAGCTTTCTCTGGTACTCTGTAAATAGAAACTACATCATCATTTAGGTCCCTCAAGTCTGTACAGCAGCTTTCATATGTACACTGTTCATTTAAATGATTAAAACCATCCCTTATTTCAGTATTTTAAACATAGCTGCACAACAGCAATGGTTCCACGTAATAAAATTATAAACAGCCGACCAGTTGCAATGGATAAAGAAATCTTTACCTAGGTTTCAACAAATTTAAATTCGTCTTCTTCAGAAGGTGGCAATTTTACATCAGTATGGACTGATGTATCATCGTCGTTTTTACAAATATCTGCATAGATCCATTTGTCCAAATTAAAATATAGCCCTGAAAATAGGGTTTGTCATGTAAATGTAAATTAGTACATGGATGTTGCAGAGCTCACAATATTTTATATCTGAATGAGTAAGTATCCAAGAGCCTCAATGTGATTTCTCTAGTCTACAAAAGTTGTTGGCTAATTCAAAATTTTCCATTTTATTAAGAACTTTAATATGGTCAGGTATAAGCCACTGTCCACTGAGGCAAATAACTTTGATATTCCTCCGTTCAGATAGAATAATTTGTAATTCGTCCGCTTTGTGAGTTTTGTTTGAAAAGTCATGTAGGGACATTCTTTTGTACTTGTGGTCTCAAACATATGCTTTCTTGGGAACAAGTTTGTTTTGCTGTTTTCATTACCAAATACTGTTTTTCATACCAATCATTTAAGTGTACACTATTTTACAGAATTTTACATGTATATGTAAACATTTTACTAAAAATTTTGGATCCTAACCTATTTAAATGTAGACTGTCTTCACCCAAACTTTTATTGCTTTAGCATTTACTTGGATTTATGAACACAGCTCCTAGATAATTACAATTTTTGTTTAAATCGTGGTTTATTCTCTTAGTATATCGATCACTGACAGATCTGCTGTAGATAATACCACTCACCACGATTCTAGACGTTTTGTAGAGGTTACTGGCAGATAGAATTAAATTTCGTGTTTCACTTACCATTTCGTCTTCGTGCTGCTTCTAATAGAATTTGTACCTACTTGGATGAAGACTGCTTTGTAATTCTTCGGAGGTGCCTCTGCTGAACCATCCTGCAAGCTGTGTATGTTGCTAATGTGTTTCTTCAACTGGTGGGTCTCAATTACTGGACGAACATTTATTGTGGAATTCGATGCCACAAAATTTTTCAGCAGAGAATCATATATAACAAAGAATTCAGTTTTTTTTTTTTTTCACTCTCTCGTTACTGAGACTTATTGAATTCTTTTTACTGTAAGTTATGCTTGCCTACTTCTATTTATTTTCGGTTCTTGAGACTTCTGCACGAATTTCTTCCTTAGATCCAGCAGCTTTGTTGTTTGAGCCAGTAACTTTATCATTACACCCGTGTTTGAGGTTAATTCAGTCTTTTGACTACTGTTTCTGCAAAAAAAAAAAAAAAAAACCACCTGCGTTCCAGGTCAGTGTTCTTGCTTTTGTGATGATAATTCTGCTTTTAAAGTGTCAATGTTGCTACGAAACATGTTTTTAATTATTTTCCCGCGAATTTGCTGTAGAATCTAGTTTTGTGTTTTCGTCCTGCAACCAGTCAAGGCACGACCAGTTAATATAGTTGCTAATAAGTTTTAGGTGCATTTTTTGCACACCTTTCATACAGCCACATGTTGCATTTCACACACAGAATTCCTTTTATAACCTGTTTCTGACACTTTTTACATAATGCACTATTTAACTTTTGCCTACTTAGGAGCACTGTGTCACTGTACTTTTCAGTGGGTGCCATCTTCTAAAGATCATCTTTACGTAGGCAGATATAAATTCAGTGTATTGTCAACATTGTGACTAGTAACAGTAAATTTTGTTTCAACTGATATCAATATGTCATGCTGAAGCGACTAAAAATCTTTGCATTTAGAGGCATAAACTTCCTGAAGCTATGCTGCTGGATGGTGGGAGGTGAAACTTCTTTTCATGTTCTGTGTATCATTTGCACAGTACCTTGTAAGGATGCGGAATGAGTGTTTTATACTCATATCGCAGATAAATATGGCTACATACTGAGCATTTAAGTTTTTTTTCCTTCTGAAAGATATACAGATGTTAGTAATTCCTATAGACTATCTTTTACCCTTTGCAATAACAGAAATTCTTCTATAGAATACAGGGAGTTCTCAAGAAGCAGTTTTCTCAGTTTGTTTTCAAATTTTACTTTGCTGTCTGTCAGACATTTTATATCACTGGTTAAGTGATCAAAATTTTTGGTTGCAACATTGTTCACCCCATTTTGTGCTAGACAGTCTTAATGTGGAGTAATGAATGCCATTTTTGTTCTGATATTGCAATTATGTAAATCATATGATGTGAAACAGTAGTCAAAATGCCTAACTCTTTAAACAGATGGCTACAAAATGTTCGTGGGTGAGCACCATATATTATTCTTACAACACATTTTTGAGCAATGAGGCCTTTCTTTGTTAAAGATGAGCTACTGCAGATAATTATTTCATAAGACATTTTTTGAATGAAAATATGCAGAATATGTCAACTTATTGCTCCCTCTCTCTCTCTCTCTCTCTCTCTCTCTCTCTCTCTCTCTCTCTGTCTGTTTCTCTCGGTCTCTCTCTTTCTAGGATGAGGCTGAACCAAGTTGTTCTAAGAGTTCCAAACTGTCATCAATATAGTGCGTGTATTTGGTGAGATTTTTATATGATTATGACAGTATATTTTACGAAGAGGAGTGATTGAAGTGATTTAGTTCTGCATGGCGATGGCATCCAGAGGAGCATATCTCGTGGATTAATTGACAAGGAATGAAAGTGTATCAGATGAGGTGGAGAAATGGGGTGGAAAGAGTCGAAGGTTTCTTTGGATCGAATCTTCTTGAAGTGTAGCAAAAGCTGTCAATTTTCGAAGTTTTCTATGTGAAGGAATTCATGATATTTCTGGAAGCAGATTGAAAATTATTACCATTCTACATTTACATATTTGTTGGTTGGAGTGTAAATCAAAATGTATGTGCCGAGAAGTTGACTCAGCCAAGCTTATTGCCATCGATTGGAGACAGTTTTGTATAGCATTTTATGTGGAAGTATGTGTGAAATGGAACAAGAAACTTCGTGGTGAAGGGCTAATTGTTGAGAGTGATGAATTTTATAGTAGTAGCAGTAGTTTAAGGGAGGGGCCAGAAACCAGGAAGATCGGTTTTTTGGGGGTGTCCAAAGAGGCACAACCAAATGTTTTTTAGCATTGTGCCAAAGCGTTTGAAAGCTCCTGAAAAATTAATAAAGAGAGTATTTTGCCAGAGACAACAGTAATATTGGACTGTGTTTTGCTATAAATGTTCCAGAGACGAAGTTTTCAAGCATATTGCTGTGATCCAATGAAGAACGTGTTTTTCATAGGATAATTTAGTCTACATTACAGAGATTCTCAACAAGCTCCAGTGGCAGCCATTACAAGAGAGGCTTTGTGCTTCATGGAGAGGTTTAACATTGAAATTTTGAGACAATGCTTTCTGTGAAGATCCATACAACCTATTACTGACTCCCACATATACTCTGTGAAATGGCCACAATGAAAAAAAATTCAAGAAATTACAGCTAATACAGAGGCTTACCAACAGTCATTCTTCTCACATGCCATTAACAGGGGAGGGGGATATCAGTTAGTGGTACCAAAAGTACCCTTCGCCACACAGAAGCCAGGTGGCTTGTGGAGTATTGATATAGATGCAGACTTTCAAGGATGTGGCAACAGATACCCATACAGATAGTACAGAAGGCACGGTGGCTGCAATTGTATGGTCACTGCATGGCACAAGATGGTGAAAGACGTTTTTTGACAGGTGATGCTTTGAATGTGTGTGGAGCAAACAAAATCAAAATGATACATTTTTATGGACTGCTGGATTGGTGTATAATGCAAGTGAATGAAATTTGTAAATTTAATTTTGATTCCTCTTCATTGCTGTGAATATTTTTGGTTGCCACAAATATTTGACTATTTTTTCTGATTGTCACTTAGGTTGTTAAGTTTGGTGTGAACATTTACTTGTGAGTTAGTGAAGCTAACAAATCTGATTGCTGAAAAACATTCTTGTGGCAACACTGATCTGTAGCTTGGCCTGAGGTCTACATTATGTTGGACTGTGACACTACTTGCGAACATGTAACATAAAAAAACCTAGTGACAGTGTGACCTGCAGCTTATCCTGAGGTCTATGTAGGGATGTGACAGTTTGATTCACAGAAACTTAATATTTCTCTTCAAAACTATTTCAGTTCTTTTTTCCCCACTGAACACGTGACAGACTATGACAGTCTGCTGAGTTTGGGAGCTAGTAATGCAGCTTGCATAGCTTACTGCTAATAAACAAAGAGAATTACATTAATGTTCATTATCAAAATTTTTTTTAACCATGTTAGGCAGTAGCAAGCTGTACTTAGGTAGGGAGCTAGCAGCACATCTTAATTTGCTGCTAAAGAAACATAAAGCAGTTACATTAATTACCTTTGTTGTGATGAATAATTTTTTCCAAACATGTCACAAACTATGAAGTTGTGGATAGGTTGCATTATGAAACAAGCAGGAGTTATTTTAATAATATTCATTGTCACAGGTATTTCATTGTTTTTTTTCTGAGTATGTTACAAATTATGAAATTGATTAATTTTGGGGCTGAAAGCACAGTTTTAAATGGCTGCCAGCTAGACGAGCAATTAAATTTATGGTCTTGATCATCAAAAAAATTTATTCCCCCCCCTCTGAGTGTATAGTGGATTACTTGTGTGTCTTTTGGTTACCAGCTGCTAGCACTGTTTAAGTAGCAGTGAGTCAGAGAGGGAATAATTAAATTTATAACTCTTATTAACAGCAGTGTTTCACTTTTTCTTTCGGAAAGTATTATTACCTCTGACGTTGTGGTACATTAACGTATGTGATATTTATTTGCAACTTTCTTCGAAATATGTTTACCTGCTGTTCTCTCATTAGTTGCATAGAACAAACAGCTGACACATACTGTTTAATTCCCATCATGTCTCATGGCAGGCACTGACAATATTCCTGCGTGAAACATGTAAGTATGCCACTGGCCCAACTCGAGACTTGCACCCTAACTGAATGGTTTTTTTTTTTTTTTTAAACTAAGTAAGAATGTTCACAGAAAACAAGTCAATTATATATGGTTTACTATTTCTTCTTTTGCTGTGTGTATGTATGGATTAATTGGAACATTGTCATACACGGCGAGTACTAATTCTGCTTGTTGTGTATTCGATTGAAGGTCGTGTACATTTGAGAGACAGTAGTGCACCCATGATTGAGCCTTAGAGAACTACATAGGTAACTTTCCCCAGCCCATGCTACTCTATCCTGTGCAAGCCTCTGCATCGTTGAATAACTACTGCAACCTACATCCTTATGAATCTGCTTACTGTTCTCATGTCGTGGTTTCCCTTCACATTTTTTACTCCCCCACTTCCCTCCAATACTAAATTGGTGATCCATTGATATCTCAGAATGTGCCTAATCAAGCGATCCATTTTTGTTAAAGTTGTGCCACAGACTTCTTGTCTTCCCAGTTCTATTCAGTACCTCCTCATTATTTAAGTGATCTACCCATCTAATCTTCAGCATACTTCTGTTGTACCACATTTTGAAAGCTCCTATTCTGTTTTTGTCTAAACTGCTTATCGTCCGTGTTTCACTCCCATACGTGGCTCCACTCGAGACAAATACCTTAAGAAAGGACTTCCTAACGCAAATCTATACTTGATGTTAACAAATTTCTCTTCTTCAGAAACGCTTTTCTTGCATTGTCAGTCTCCATACATATGCTCTTTACTTTGGCCATCACCAGATATTTTGCTCTCCGAGTAGCAAAATCATCTGCTACTTTTAGCGTCTCATTTTGTAATCTAATTCCACCAGTATCACTTGATTTAATTTATTAGATTCTGTTATCCTTGTTTTGCATTTGTCGTGCATCTTAAATCATCCTTTCAAGGTGCTGTCCATTCCATTCAACTGCTCTTCCAAGTCTTTTACTGTGTCTGACTCAAAACTTTTCTTTGGTTTCCTTTACTGCTTGCTTAATGTACAGACAGAATAACATTGGGGATAAGTTAAAACTCTCTTATTCCTTTCTCAGCCAAGGCTTCCCTTTCATGCCCTTCCACCTTTACAAGAGTCGGGAAGCTGTGCTGAAAGCTCCCACTCCAGCACTACCCATACTTTCTAGTCCAGTTGCCCACCTACTAAGTTTTTTCAGTTTTCCCCCTTCTCTGTCACTTCTCTTCCTTTCCCCTCCCCCTCAGGACATCTTCCAGACCGTCCACCTAGCAACCCTGTGCTGCCCCCACCACACCCCTGCTCGCTTTCATAGCAGCACTGCTACCCTTCTCCCTCCCCCCATCATTCACCATCATACGTCAGGCAGGCAATAATCTTTTCGTTGTGTGTGTTTGCAGATCAATGCTTCTTTAGCATGGTGTGTAGCAGTCCATCATTTTCATATTGTTATCCATTCTAGACTCTCCACTGTTCAATTAATTTTTTTTTAATTATTTTTTTCCTGGTCTCATACTTTTAGGCGACTGGGATTGTAAGGGTCAAGTTTAGATCAAATTTGGAATGTACGAGGGTTGGAACTTAAATAGTGACAATTATTTATTCACAACATGATACAAAAGAGTTACATGTTTGCACCTGTTACTTCCCTTCAAAGTAGTCACCATCGTTGTTGTGTAGAACCCATTGCCATCGACGTGGAAGGCGTAGTATACCGTTAGCAGAACCTGTTCTGCTGATGGTGCGATTGGAGTTGTCTACTGCCTGTCGAATCTCTGGAACAGTTCTAAAGTGAATTCTACGAAGTGGTTCCTTTATCTTCGGAATCAGATCAGTCACAAGGATTTAAGTCCGGGGTGTATGGTGGATGGTACAGTCCTTCCCAGTCCCATCGACTGAATAGAGCAGCCACAGCTTGCGCTGTATGCGCCCATGGATTGTTGTGCAAAATGATGGGTGGCATGCGCAGAAAGTGTCGCCGCTTATTTTGCAAAGTAATACTGTACATCTACGGTCTGCTGTGAAGGAACGTAATGCATTAGGCTAATGCCATCACAATTGTAATGAGAATCACCATAACTTTAGACTGCTCCAATTGCACCATCAACAGAACAGGCTCTGCTAGCAGTATACTACACCTTCCACATTGTTGGCAATGTGTTCTACACAACACAGGTGACTACTTTTGGAGTACAGTAACAGGTGCAAATATGTAACTCATTTGTATCAGTTGTGAATAAATAGTTACCACTATTTAAGTTCCAACGCTTGTAATTTGTTTTTCCATAATGTGTTAGGAAGGATTTTTTTCTTTAATTATCACAGGATGTGTTAACTTAATGATATTAATGAAAGCTGTTGTCCTAAGACAGTGAGAAGATAACTCAACACATCACATGGTGTACATGTGCTGTAGCTTATGTTGATATTATAGGCTGATTTCAGGGTGTTTCCAGGCCTGATAGACTACAAGGATCTTACATAAAATTGTAAATCTCAACACCCCCCCCCCCCCCCCCTCCCTCGTGTCACAATAACACATTGTAAGCTGGCCACGTTGGCCGAACGGTTCTAGGCACTTCAGTCCGGAGCCACGCGACTGCTACGGTCGCAGGTTCGAATCCTGCCTCGGGCATGGATGTGTGTGATGTCCTTTGGTTAGTTAGGTTTAAGTAGTTCTAAGTTCTAGGGGACTGATGACCTTAGATGTTAAGTCTCATAGTGCTCAGAGCCATTTGAACCAACACATTGTAAACAGTTACTGTTTACACTTTGTCGTGTTGGTTTAATGATTCGTGGGCAGAGGACCATAACAGTTTCTGAACCTTTGTGAGATTGCACAAATAGAAACAATCACACATTCAGGAAATGCAACTCTTTGTAGAGAATCTGTTCTTTTCACTCTGTTAAGGGTTTAGACAGCAGGTGTTAAGGAGACCACACTGTGGTTCAGGTCGAAAAAAATTGATTTTCAGTTTTCTTCATATTTCGATAGATTAAGGTTTTATTTAAGTACTCTGAAAAGGATTTGCTGAAATTTTTTTTTCGAGCATTTAAAGAGCATTTTCCTATACCACATGTGTTTAGGTGCCATGCCCACTTTTGTTGCCCACTTTTCTGTATATATTTTAGATCTTTATATCCCCTACATTGCACATTAGGGATTTTTTTTTTCTTTTTTTACTCCGGACTGTGTTGACTATCCTTGGAATGCAACGGTTGGTATTCTTTTGTTTCTGCAGTTTGTAAACTACACGCTTTCAAACACACGGTTAGTTTTGTTAAAGTGTGATTGCGAGTAGGTGTTACACTTAAGTTTGCAGTGCTTGTTTACGTGTGTTTTGTTGTGTTTATTGAAGATGACGAAATGTAAAGGCATTTTCAAGAAATGACAATTGAGAGGAAATAAGTTTAGAAAGCTTTCTGTACAAGAGGTTATGTTGCCGCAATGATGTTTCTAATTGTAATTCTTCAACACATGCATCATCAAATAAGCTCTCACCATTTCAAGAGAGTTACAACGAATTTACTGTAAGTGACGAGGGGTGCAGTAACATTATTGTAAATTTGAGAATATTGTCAGATGTAATTTCTAAATTTGTACAATGTAGATAGTGTGGTGAGTCACAGAGTTTGAAAATTTGTGAGAGTGTCAGTGGGAGAAAAGGCCTAGCAATTGCTTTGGATTTAATTTGCACCAAATGCTCAGCTGTGATTTCATGAGTTCTTCAAAACCAGATGCAAGTGGCCCAAATGAAATGAAATGAATACTAGATTAGTTTATGCCTTATGATCCATTGGCAAGGGCATGGCTGCAGGTAGAACATTTTGTTCAGTGATGAACTTACATCAACCACCAAATAAATTTGAAAAACTGACTGCAACATGAGAGAAAGCTATATATGAGGTCAGTGAGGAAAGCATGAAACTGGCTGCTAGGGAAGCAGTGGAAGAAAATAATGGATGTTCGGATATTGCAGTTGCACTTGATGGAAGTTGACAGAAAAGAGGACATACTTCTCTGAATGGAATAGTGACTGCCATGAGTGTAGACACCAGTAAAGTTTTAGATGTGGAGGTAATGTCTAAATATTGCAAATGTTGTAAAGTCAATGAACATAAAGAACACAACTGTGTGGCTAATTTTAGAGGAACAAGTGGTGGTATGGAAGTTCATGGAGTATAACAAATATTTCATCGCTCCATAGAAACAAGAGGCGTACGGTACACCAAATATTTGGGCGGTGGTCACAGTAAGGCATACAACAATGTGGTGAACTCTAAGCCATATGGAGATGCCATTATTAGCAAAATAGAATGTGTAGGCCATGTTCAAAAATGTTTGGGAACAAGGCTGAGAAAACTAACTGTTGATATGAGAGGAAAAGAATTACATGATGTAAAATTGTTGACTGGACAGGATCGGTTAACTAAAATTGAAATAGAAAACTTGCAGGTATACTATGGACAGGCAATTAGGAGAAATAAAGAAAATCTGTAGGCAGTGAAGAGAGATGTTTGGGCTATGTTCTACCATAAGTCCTCTACTGATAAGCCATGTCATGGATTGCGTCCATCAGGAGAAAATTCATGGTGCGAATACAATAGGGCGTAGGCAACTGGAGAATCTTATTCTCACCAGCATTCTCTTCCTGCTGCTGTTATTACAGCAATTAAACCTATTTTCAGAGACTTGGCTCATACTGACCTTCTAAGGAAATGTCTGCATGGGCAGACACAGAACCCAAATGTATGTTTCAACAGCATAATTTGGAACCGCCTTCCTAAAACTGTATTTGTAGGCATGCATACAATGAAACTAGGAGTTCATGATGCTGTAATTATGTTCAATTGTAGTAATATTGGAAAGTGTTGGGTAGTGAAAAAGCTGGGAATTAAACCTGGTGAAAATATGATCATTGGGCTGCAACATTTCGATAAAATGAGGATAGCCGATGCAGACAGGTCTGCATCTA
The DNA here is from genome assembly GCF_023864275.1 of Schistocerca cancellata. Lineage (NCBI taxonomy): Eukaryota > Metazoa > Arthropoda > Insecta > Orthoptera > Acrididae > Schistocerca > Schistocerca cancellata. Next base: position 316,215,507 of record NC_064632.1, read on the forward strand.
ATATGGCCAAGAAAGCAAGACAAACACCCAGGAAGGTGAAAAAGAAGCTGGAAGACCTGCTAGAGGCCAAAGAAGGGCCATCATATGAAACAGGACATTTTTAATTAACTGTAATTAACAAATTTCAAAAGTTTATGTAAATTCAATTTCCTGCAATCCAAAATTTTCAGTACATATGCCCCATTATATAAGAAACTATCATAGATAAATGAATGAAATTTTCAGAGACTCTGCATAACATAAAAAGCCACCTCTGGTACTACATTCATTAATATTCCCCCATTTGGAAGTTCACAAAAATATTTCCCGTAGAAACAATAAATTTAAAAAAGTATTTATTAAAAACTATAAAATGGATAAGTAGATTTTAGTACAGTTGACTCTCTCAGCATTATGTAACATACAGTAAAAATATTAAGGTCCTGCATCAAATAGTTTTTTCAGAAATGGGTCAAATACTTGCCTAAATTAACATGGGTTAGATAGGCAGGGTGTGGTCCCCATAATGTCTGCAGCATGGCCGCAGTGTGGAAGACTTCACTTTGCAATCTTTGGTGGTAACTGCTGGCAAAACTTTGACCTCTTCCTCTACCTGCTCTAACTTCTTTCACATCTTGTTAGAAAGTACAAAATGTTTTTAAGACACTTCTCTGTACATATGTTTGCACCTTTTGATAATGCACAGCTTAAAGACCACCAAGAATTTAAAGATATTACAGAATTATCTTGGAACACATGCAGTTTCTTGTATAAAGCAATGTACTGTCTTTTCTACAAAGAACCGCATAACTGTAAGATACAAATCATTATAAATTTATGAACTGTGTGTGGAAAAGGTAGGTTGCTACTTATCGTAAAGATGATGACACATTAAGTTGCAGACACACACACACAAAGCAAGCACATCTTGTGCCTACATGGCCATCATCTCCGGCAGCTCGGACCACTATGAATGCGCGCTCGTGTGTGTGTGTGTGTGTGTGTGTGTGTGTGTGTGTGTGTGTGTGTTTACTAAGGCTGTGGCCAAAAGTTAATGTGTAAGCAGCTTTTAACTGTGCCTGTCTGCAGTGTAATGTCACCTTTATGTTGTTGATATTCCAACCTGGAGTTTCCAGTGTTTGATCATAAATTTACTGGAATAAGTTTATCAACAAATGATGATGAAGACTCGCATGAGGGTTCTGTTGCACCAAACCACCACAACCACGTTTCTGATGGGGAGCCGGTCACCAAATAAATAAAGAGAATAAGATTGAAGATACTCTGCCATTCCTATGTCTTCTTAATACCGATAATTGAAGTCATTGATAAATTTATGACTTGGTTTGTGACTAATTTGTCATGTGAGTAAGTTGCAAGTATGGTTTCAGAAGAGAGTTGCTACTGTAAAATGAGCTTAATAAATGAAAAGCACCAGTTTGCTTTTGTTCCACAGTATTACTTTTATTGTTTTAATTGGTTTTCAGCTTCCAAGGCCATCTGCAGACATTTACTGAGTATTGTCAGCAAAGAAGCTACAATGTTTGCAAACAGCATTGGAAGAGAAGTAACACGTCTTGTAAGCCAAAAACCGGGTAACACAATAAAAGTAATACTGTGGAGCAAAAGCAAACTGGTGCTTTTAATTTATTATAATGTTGTTCTACCAAGAACCAATGGAAGATTCTGTTAACATGATAAAATCAACTTGATGAAAAATTGTTTCTATCGGCATAATTATTCAAATAACTTTCTGGGTTTTGTGCGTGAACTGCTTGTTCCATATGAGCAAAAGTAGTTGATTATTTAACATTGCTATGAAATGTTAGTTTAATTCCTTATATACTTCAAGTAACTGTTTTTTTCCCTGTTGTTTTCTTTAGTTTTGTGTCCTAGATTTTGGCTTCTTTTATAGAGCACATTGTGCACTGTAAACAGTATTTATTAAAAACAGGATTCTATTAACTGAAATATGAAACAGAAGTGCTACTGTAGATTAAAATATTCCTAGCACACCTACCCCACTATCATCCTAATAAATGAACAGTGAGATTTGTAATTGTAACTTAATTCTGACTGCACCAGCTCCTTGAGGAGTTGCTATGCATATCAACTTCATTGTGTCCATTTGTGATAAGGAGTTACAAAATGTTAAACAGTGGCACTATGCAGACAGTGTTTCTCAGTGTACCTGTATTGCTATGCTCTTTTCAAAAGCACCGAATCACATTATTTGATTTGTGTATTAATCTAAAAGTTAATTGTTTAGACTTTGTGCCTAACTGTGTAGTTAATTGGTAAAAAGACAGTTGAGAGAATTTTGAGTTCTGTTTGTTGTAACTATTACTGAAAAATAGTGTCAATTTTGAAAATTTGATTTCCTCACTATTCATACTAGTAGTTAGGACGCGTGGCATTACGGAAACAATTAATGCAGATACTTACTTTTATCTTCCAGGTACCTTCAAGAAATCGGCTATACAGATACTATAATAGATGTAAGATCAAATAGGGTCAGAGCACTACTAGGTATCAATAACAATGCTGAAAATGAAGAAAACCAGAACAATGCAGCAGTTGTTACAAACGTTAATGGGAATGAATCTTCCAACAAACGTGCTAGTGAAAGCCAGGGACGTCGGACTCCAGCGAAGAAGGTAGCTGTGACTTTTTCTTCTCAAAGTGTATGTAGTTTCCTTCTGGATTGCTATTCTTAATGTGACAAATAAAAGCTTGTACTTAAATAAAATTGTTGGAGCCAGATGTGAATTTAATCAGTATTGGAGTGTATTGTAACTAAAACCAGAACTACATCAGTCATTATCATAATTACGATGAACTCTTGTTAAAAATTGTCTTCAGGTTATTTTGAATGAGGAGACTATATTGATTGATTTATTATTTTTTTGATCATGCGCGATCTGTTTCGAAGCGTGGAAAGGGGGGGAGGGAGAGACAAATGTCTGGTTGTGTTGAATCATAGAGGTAAGGGGTAAAGTATTTCGAATAGCCCTTGACTAGTGACCATTTAGATACCAATTGGAAGAACAGACGGACTGTAGTTATGGGTGCATGAGCCAGTTGCACTAAATATTCAGCAAATGTCGAACCAAGTGTGCAATCTCCAGTTTGTCGGAATATGCTCCTTATACCTTTACTAGTAAATTCAAGGTCAGGAGTTAGGTTAGAGTCTTGTCCCAACAAGTACCCATCACACAGTTTATGCGCAGGTGCAAGGTATTGTGTCCGCCTAGGCGGTCCTCATGACGCTACGGTCAGTTCCATCCTGGTCGCGAAGTGGGACGAGGCAGTCTCAGATAAGTTTTTACAGTATGACGATAATTCATGGATTTGTAGTTTTAGCTTGACGATTTCCACTATGGACAAACAATAGTTACTTTTATTCTGAAGAAGGTTGGGTTATCCCGACTGAAACCTAGGTAAAGCTAGGTAAACTTTGCAACTGAGGCTGTTGGTTTTTAAAATTAAAATTAATATTTATACAGTTGCTAACAGGGCCGTAAAATGTTGAAAATATCTAAGATCTCGAGGAACCTTGAAACATTTTTCAGTGTTATCAGTTACTGAGATCCAGGTTCGAAGTTACTGTAGTTACGTGAGTAATGTAGGGTTTGAGGTGTAAATGTTGTTTTAATTGACATAGTGAACACATGGCACAGGCTCTGGGGTCATGAAACTAAGATTTTAGTCATCATTTTTTCACCTATAAATCTTTGGAACACTCTCTCTTCATAAGGGTCACTTCATGCGTAACAGGTCCTCAAGACCTAGAAATTATTTGATGGTGCTACCTGTTGATGTAAACACTTTAGCAAAAATTAATCATACAAAATTCTTTGTACTTACGAATAAAACACTAGATTTTTGGTATACTATAGATGTAGCCTAAAAATGTTGTGAATTATATGTAGAGTTGTGCAAAATGAACTTGCTTTGGATGGCAGACGATTTTGTGTTAACCTTATATTATGCATTCTTATTTTTTGTTTTTTGTGTCAAAGTATATAAGTAAATGGTCAAAACCTTATTGACCTTCATAATTCGTTTTATATAAGTGGTATACCCTGCTGTAACATGGGGAAAAAAGGGAACCAGCTGAAAAATACTTTTGTCAGAGCACAAAAACAGGTGAATATGCACTTCTTAAAAAATTTCTGACAGAAAAGTGGGGTACCAGCTGCCTCAATCCTTCCTCGCCAAGAATTTTTGCACATGAACATTTGTGCTTTTTAGTGCTGAAAGAGTGCAACAGAGACAGTGATGATGGAAGAGAGCAGACAATGTTAATGGGAGAGAGAAAGCGACAGACAGACAGACAGACAGACAGAGAGAGAGAGAGAGAGAGAGAGAGAGAGAGAGAGAGAGAGAGAAAAGACAGTGGAAAAGAAAGAGATATGGGTGGACACCGATCTGCAGCCTTCGGGAGTCTGTACATCACAGTTTGGTGAACTTTACTGTGAAAAAATTTGCTGACGTCCCCCATCCATCATACCCATGTGTTAGTTTCCTGTTCTAGGGCTCAAAACCCAAGCAAACCATCCTCAGAAAAATGTGTGAAGAGAAGACAATGGTAGGTGAAGAAAAAGGCGGCAGACTGTAAACTATAAAGAAAGAACAGTGGCAGTGGGGGGAGAGAGAATGGAACAGAGACTACGGCAGTGGGACAGAGGCAGTGAAAGTGGCAGAAAAGGAGACAGTTGTAAGGAATAGTGAGAGAAAGGGATGAAGACAGTGACAGTAGTAGAGACAGACAGGAACCAGTGCCATTGGGAGAAAATGGAGGCAATGGGGAGACACATTTATAGACCATGGTAGTGAGAGGGAGATGCTGATTGTGAAGGCTTCATTACAAAGAAAGGGCAAAAGAATTTGGAATGTTTTGTGGTAAGAATGCAAATATGTTTGTGCCAGAATGTTTGATGAGGATTGAGGCACTAGATCCCCACTTTTGTCAGACCTTTGAACAGGAGCATATTTGCATTTTTTCTGCTCAGACAAAAGAGCATTTTTCGGTTAGTATCTACATACACTACTGGTTTAGGATTTTATAGGAAGCATAAGGATATCAACTAATGTCAACTTCATAAGTAAATGTGATTCAGCACACAACTGAACTATAATTTTTGCAGTGTTCATTACAGATAAAATAAGAAGTGTCAACATGTCAGAAGTCTGTAACTGATTTGTGAAGATTGACGTACAAACAGAACTGTAAACTGTCATCATACCACTATGCTTATAAATTATAGTTTTAATTCAACAAACTTATTATGTGTGCGTAATAGCCACATCTCCTTCTCACCATTGCTAAGCTGCAGTGGTCACAACAAAGAAATGGCATTCTTAATGAAAGTATTGACCATATTTTTGGTGCTATATTACTCTGAGGATTATGAATCCTCACTTATTTACCTACATTTGTTTGTTGATGCGCATGGAAAGTACAGCTATTTAGTTCCTGTCACAGGCATAAAAAAATTAGCACTGTCTAAATATTGCAGGTATGATGGGGCTATAACTACTTGAAAATGTTGGTAAAAGTTGATGTGCTAGTGAACTACTCTAAAGAGTAATGGAAGTGTTGGAGCGGTAGTGTACTCTCCACCAGTTCTACATTTCTCCCACTTGCAGCCTCACCATAATATTGGGCTGCAGAAAACTTAGACCTTTATATTTACACTAGCTTGTGTTGAGCTGAAGGTCTTATTTGCTGAGATGACACTCAAGTACAGCCCATCAGTGGGACACTACCTTTCACATATAAGTAAAGAAAACCCGAAAATTACAGCTATCCAAAATGGTCATGAAATAAGAGTACCCAGCCTGCCAATTTTTGTAATAAAAACATTATTGTACCAATCATAAATCAGTTGTTGAAACATTCAATTTTGTGATATTCTTGTAAGTTATGAGATACATTACCACATGCTACATTGTTGTTATTGCTAGGGATCAGAAAACATAGAATCTACTTTTGGCAAAATTCACATGTAATTTTTGTTGTTTGCATTGGATTGCAGTTTATTACAAGTACAAATTTAAAAGGCTGTCACGGTACATGCCTGGAGACAAAGCCTTAGTGTGTTGAAATTGACTGTTAAAAAAACTTTTTGGCTGGAATGTTAGTTTTGCAAAAGTTTCAACAGTATTTTCCAAACTGGTCTTCCCTTATTTGCTTCTTTTGGCTCAAATAGCTTCCAACACATAGTTGTTGAGAACCAGCAACATTTTCCTACTGAGAACAGTTTCTCTGATTTAAGGTGTTTCTCAATATTTTTCTTTTCCGACCCAATTCTATAATTACAAAATCAGCAGTATATTGATTTAGACGCTTTGTGACCTTTCATAGCTTTCCACTGCAGGTAGAACTCACAAGGTACTTCATGTAGATATGGAGCCAAAAATAACTATTCACATATTAAGAGGATACTTTTAGACATGGTCGCAGTACCTTGACGGTTTTCTTTTCTTGTCATTATAGCGGTGAGTGCAGACACTATAAACTGACAGTAGGCCATGATTGTAAATAAACTAGAGTTAAGACTGCCAGACTGGATAGTTATAGGGATTGTTGATACCTTCTGGCATTTTGAGCATCATCATAAAAAACCCAGCATGGACCATAATTAACTTCTCAGTTCAAAATAAGAAAACTCCCAGTGGGTTCGGGGATAAGAAAAGGCCTGCATTATTCCTGCCTGTCATAAGAGGTGACTAAAAGGAGTCGCAAATGTCTCGGCCCTTATGTGATGGTCCCATCATGGGTTTGACCATCATATTTCAAAATTATCCCAAAGAGCGAGCCAACTGGGGAAGGGCGCCTTACTTGGTGCATTGTGTCTATCGTGCATTTAGTCAGCTTATTCGTCATTGCATTGCAGTCCCGCTTGCTATCCATCTCTTGGGCGAGGATACATTCCTGGGTGTGATTTCCGCCATCCACTCTGCAGTGTCGCTTTCTGCGCTGACATGATCGTGGACCACTTGCTACCTAATATCCAGCATGGTACCCAGTCTGTTGTGGTGGGGCCGCCATGTACCCTGTTGGTTGTAGCCCCCTGACAACACAGGGACTGCTCTACTGATTCCTTCGCCGTTAACTCCCCATATATACCAAGGAGTAGATCCCCATCTCCCTGGGGCATCGGGACTCCCGGCAATGGCCATCCTGCCAGGTGGCCCTTGTTGTGGCTGTGTGGCACCCGATGGGAGGGCCCTTGGTCAGAATACATGGCATCAGGGTGGATGACACGCAATGAAGCATGGCACATCATCTCTTGCTGGTGCCCAACCACCAGCAGTCTCAAAGTGTTAGAGGGCTCACTTTAATGAAAACATTTATGACCCCAAATCATCCTCCTCCCTGGCCACACCATGGGAGGCTTGTCAGAAATGTGATGAAAACGGCATCCTCTGCCCAGTCTCAGGCATTAGTCGCTTGTAAGAAGCTGGGGGATGTTTATGTTACTATCATGCCCCATAAAAGCTTAAATATGGTCCAGGGCATTATCTTCCACAGGGACCTTCTTTTACAGTCCAATGACGAGCTGTGCGCCAACTTAGAGCGACGAGGTGTCCATTTCGTCTGGCGTGCCCACTGGGGTCCGAGGGATAACCAGGTTGCCACTGGTGTCTTCATCTTGGCCTTCGAGGGTGCCACATTACCCTAGAAGGTGAGGGTGATGGTCAACTGCTGTGGTGTCAAGCCATATATCCCTCCCCCGATGTGGTGCTTAAAGTGTTGGAAGTTTGGCTGTATGTTTTCCTGCTGTGCTTCCAGCCTCATACGTCATGATTATGGTTGTCTATCCCATCCTGATACTCCATGTGCCCTGCCTCCCATCTATGTCAGCTGCGGAGAGCACCATCCCCCTTGCTCGCCAGACTGTAAGATTCTATAGAAGGAACGGAAAATAATGGAATACAAGACCCTGGACCTACTGACGTACACTGAGGCTAAACGGAAATTTAAACGGCTTCATCCCATGTGTATGACGTCATCTTATGCTGCCACTGTCACTCCTGTTACAGCTGCATCCGTTTCACCACATACAGTGAGCTCTCAGAGCCGAAGGACCACACCTGCCCCCTTGATGGTGGTGGGGGGGGGGGGGGGGTACTTCCCTCCCTGTTGCTCCCGCACCACCTACCTTGGTAGCAGCACCCCCCCCCCCCCTCCTCCCCCCTCCCCCCCACCACCATCAATGGGGACACCAGTCCCTACTTATAAGCCGGAGAAGCGTAAGTCTTCTTCGGCTTCTCTCATTAGGAAGGAATCCCTTGGGTCACTCTCTTCCCAGGTTCCTACCAGTGGAAAACCAGACACCCGCCAGGGGCTGAAGAAGCCCCAAGTAGCTGGTCGTAGGGCTTCACAGTCCTCTTCAGTCGCGGAGACTGAATCAAAAAAGCCCTCCCAGCAAGGGCAACCAAAGGAACAGTGCGAGAAATCGAAATCGAAGACCCCAAAGACCAAGGAAATTGCGGTGGCACCCACTCCACCGTTACCTACAAGCTCTGCGTCTGAGGATGTGGTGGAGATTCTGGCATCCGCTGAGGACCTAGATCTCGCCAATCCCTCAGACATGATGGATGTCGCTCCCGTCGGTACTCAATCGGTGGCAGCAGGTGACCCAGAGGCGTAATCTGCCTCCACTGTCCCTTCACGCCTTTCTCGGCCATAGACAGTGTTATCCTCCAGTGGAACTGCAGCGGTTTTTTCCACCATCTTGCTGAGCTCCGACAACTTCTCAGCCTTCACCCTTTCCTCTGCATTGCTCTTCAGGAAACTTGGTTTCCGGTGATCAGAACTCCCACCCTCCGTGGCTTTCGGGGTTATTATAAGAACCGGGCAGCCTATGGAGGGTATCTGGTGGTGTCTACATCTACGTTCTTCACTCTCTTTACAGCAAGTCTGTCCCTCTACAAACACCTTTAGAGGTTGTCGCTGTTCGGGTGTGGATGCCTGAGGCTGTTACTGGCTGCAGTCTCTATCTTCCACCAGATGGTGATGTCCTGCAGCATGTCCTGGCTGCGCTGATAACCAATTGCTGCCACCTTTTCTGTTACTGGGCGACTTCAACCCCGATAACCCTTAGTGGGGTGGGTCAGTGGCAAGGGGCTGAGGCAGCATCATTGAGCAAGTATTGGCACAGCTCGATCTTTCTCTCTTAAATACTGGTGCCTTCACACATTTCAGTGTGGTGCATGGCATGTACTCAGCCATCGACCTTTCAATCTGCAGCCTTAGCCTATTACCATCTGTCCGATGGAGTGTGCATGACAACTTGGGCGGTAGTGACCACTTTCTGATCTTTCTGTCACTGCCACAGCATCACTCTTCTGGGCGCCCCTGCAGATGGGCTATGAATAAGGCTGACTGGGACTTGTTCACCCCCATTGCCACTATTGAACCTCTTTCCAATGACGCCATTGATGCGGTGGTTCACTCGGTCACCACCGGCATCGTTACTGTCGCATAATATGCTATTCCGTGTTCTTCTGCGTCCCCTCGGTGGAGGACTGTGCCTTGGCGGTCGCCTGAGATTGCTGAGGCGATTAAAGATCACAGGCGGGCACTTCAGCGACTCAAGCGGCATCCCTCATTGGCACACCTCATCGCCTTTAAACAGCTCCGTGTGCGAGCCCTCCGCCTCATTCGCCAACGCAAGCAGGAGTGCTGGGAAAGGTATGTCTTCACCATTGGCCTCCGTACCTCTCCATCGCAGGTTTGGGCCAAGATTAGGTGACTCTATAGCTATCGGACTCCCGTCAGCATACATGCACTTTCACTGAATGGAGCAGTCTGTACTGACTCTGACACAATTGCAACCACTTAGCAGAGAATATTGCTCAGAGTTCCGCTTCTGCAAATTACCCACTGGCCTTCAGCTCCCTGAAAGAGCGGTTGGAACATCAGAGCCTTTAATTTCACACGCGCCACCCTGGATCGTACAATGCTCCGTTCAGTGAGTGGGAATTGTAAAGTGCCCTAGCCGCTTGCCCTGATATGGCTCCCGGGTCAGATTGAATCCACTGTCAGATGCTCAAACACCTCTCGGTGGACTGCCAGCTACGCCTCCCAGACCTTTTCAACCGTAGCTGGGTTGAGGGTGAGTTCCCATCACAATAGCGGGAAAGCATCGTAATCCCCATGTTGAAACCTGGCAAGATCCCACTGCAGGTGGACAGCTTCTGCCCCATTAGCCTCACCAACGTTCTTTGCAAGTTGCTTGAACACATGGTGAGCTGGAGGTTGAGTAGGCTACTTGAGTCTCGGGTCCTTCTGGCTCCGTCTCAGGGTGGGTCTCGTAAGGGCCACTCCGCCGCCGATAATCTGGTGTGCCTGGAGTCTGCCATCCGTACGTCCTTAGCCCGCCATCAGCATCTGGTCACCATCTTTTTTGACATGTGGAAGGTATACGATATGACATGGCGACATCACATCCTCTCTACGCTTCATGCTTCATGGTTGGGGTCTTCGGCGTACGCTTCCAATTTTCATACAAAATTTTCTGTCGCTTCGTTCCTTCCGTCTGCAAGTTGCGGCCTCCCATAGTTCGTCCCAAGTTCAGGAGAATGTGGTACTGGAAGTATCTGTCTTAAGTGTCTGCCTCTTTTTAATTGCAATTAATGGGCTCGTTGCGGCAGTGGGGACATCTGTCTCATCTTACTTGTATGCTGACGATTTCTGCCTATAGTTTAGCTCCACTGGCATTGCAGCTGCTGAACGGCAGCTGCAGGGCGCTATCCACAAGGTGCAGTCTTGGGATGTAGCGCATGGCTTCCAGTTTTCGGCTGCCAAGACCTGTGTTATGCATTTCTGCCTGCAATGAACTGTTCACCCTGAACCATGGCTTTATCTTGATGGTGAACCTCTTGCTGTGGTGGAGATGCATTGGTTTTTGATACCCGGTTGACTTGGCTCCCTCATATTCAGCAGCTTAAACAGACATGCTGGCGGCATCTTAACGCTCTTCATTGCTTGAGTCACACCAGCTGGGGTGCCGATTGGTCTACCCTTCTATGGCTGTACCAGGCGTTAATTCAGTCCCGTCTAGATAATGGGAGCCTGGCCTACGATATGGCATCACCTTCCGCATTGCAGTTGCTTGACCCCATCCTTCACAGCGGGATCCGACTTGCCACTGGAGCTTTCCAGACAAGCCGTGTTAACAGCATACTTGTGGAGGCAGGTGTCCTTCCATTGCGGTACCAGCACCAACGATTACTGGCCGCTTATGCTACACACGTTTGTAGCTTGCCCGGGCATCCCAATTATCGTCCACCTTCCTCCAGAACGGTGACCCCAATCAGGCTGTACGATCGCAGTTCACGTGGACCTCTTCTCTCTGGGCTTGAGGTTTTCCCTCTTCCACCTCTTTTTCTGGGCTCCTGTGCATATACCCCCATGATGTGTGCCCCGCCCATGCCTTCGGCTCGATTTGGCACAGGGCCCGAAGGACTCCCTCACACATGAGACCCTCCGCCGCAGCTTTCTTTCAATCCTTGCTGCGTTTAAAGGCTCAGTGTCTGTACTGATGGTTTGGTGATTGCTCGTTGTGTTGGTTATGCTCTTACTCTAGGGGATCATTATGAACAACACTCGTTGCCGGCTGGCTGCAGTGTTTTCACTGCCGAGGTGGGCGCCATCTCTCGGGCCGTAGTGTGTATCCGCTCCTGCCCAGGTGAGTCCTTCATTATCTGTAGTGACTCCCTGAGCTGTTTGAGCTATCGACCAGTGTTTCCCTTGCTCTTGTCTGGTGATGGCTATCCAGGAGTCCCGCCATACTGTTGTCCGTTGCGGCTGTTCTGTGGTGTTCGTGTGGACCCCAGGTCATGTTGGCATCCCGGGAAATGAATGTGTTGACACGCTAGCCAAACAGGCTGTCGGTGCACCAGCCTTGGAGATTGGCCTTTCGGAGAGTTTTGCGGCAGAAGGTACCGCACCTGGGATGAAGAATGGCACACCCTTCCTTCACCCATTAAACTTTGGGCCATCAAGGAGGTTACAGGTGCGTGGCGTTCCTCCTTGCAGGTCTCTCGCAAGGACTCTGTAGTCCTCTGCCAGCTCTGCATTGGCCACACCTGGATAACACATAGCTATTTATTGCGCCACGAGGACCCACCTTTATGTCACTGCGGGTCAGCTTTGACGGTGGTCTACATCTAGATGGACTGCCCGCTTTTAACTCCTCTCAGGCAGACGTTGGCGCTGCCTGATATGCTTCCTGCACTTTTATCAGATGACGTTACAATGGCAGATTTAGTTTTGAGTTTTATTCGTTCAGGGGGTTTTTATCAATTGATATGTGCTTGTCCTTTTTTTTAGTGTTGAGTCTGGCCTTTGGCCTATGATTTTAGACTGAGGTTTTTAGTGCGTTTCTTGGTGGTTGGCTTTTCCTTTTGTTTCTGTGGTCGGCCAACCACTGTCGCACTGTGTGGTTTTAATTCCTTTTTTCTGGTCTTTGTCTGTGTATTTCTTGTCCTGTGTTGTCTCGTCATCTCCATTGTTTATTCTTATTCTTTGTGGTTGTTTCAAGTTCCTGAAAAAGGGACCGATGGCCCTAGTAGTCTGGTCCCTTCAGTCCCACAAACCAACCAACCAACCAACCAACCAACCAAAATAAGAAAAGAAAACAACAAGCAACACACAACATAAATCATTCAGAAATATCTACTACACTGTTGCATGCATAGCTTTGTCATAAATAAGATGGTTCAGGTCCATCCTTTACTGGTCTCTGATGTGACCACAGTTGAAAACACTCGAATCTGAAACTGCTGTTTTAAAATGTCCACAATCACTGTGTTCATTTGGGGGCTCCCAAAGCCAGATTTCTTAAACCAGGTTTCCTAATTCCGCCTTTGGTTGGTCATGTAAACACTTCAGTATTTATTCTGGAACAGCAGTTCCAGATGCTGGATGCAAACTTCCATGATTGATTTTCGGTGCCAAGTATACGCACAACCTGCTTTGGTTGTCAGTTGACCTTTTGCGATCCATTTCAAAGCACTAAGACTTCCTTTTTAAGCACAGTACATGGTAATGCACATTTTATATTTTCACAAGTGTTTAGGGTTACCATAATGCAGCACCATCTGGTGTGGTTACAGGCAGTTACATCATAGCCGTACCAGATGATACTATCTTGTGGTAACCTTATGTTCTTGCGAATATACAAAGCTTCTATCACTGTGTTTGTCACTTGCAGATGAAGCCTTACTGCTTCAAAATGGATTGCAGATGGTAAAAAGTAATAAAGTGAACTGGAGATGATGTTGTTGTTTTGTTATTCTTGTGAAAGAATATGAAGTTCTTATTCACCATAGTAAAATGTTATCATCAGCTGATCAGCACACCTGTGTAAGTTTTCCACTATAAGTAGCGAGCTCCATTTAATTTTATCTTCTTATCCAAAAAAACGTGAAGACAATTCTTAACAAGCACTTGTCTTAGAATAAAGAAAGCATATGTTTGTCTGCTAACCAAAATTCGAAAGTTGGCTTATTAGCTACATACACAGATAACAACTCCCGAAAGACGAAAAAAAATTCATGAATTGTTTTCCACTGTTGTGTTTAAATGTTAAGGGCAGAAGCAATTTTGCTAGAGGGGTCAGATATTGCGTCTGAAAATCAGCTGTTTCTGATTTTGTCAGCACAATGGCTGACTCTATTCAGTTTAATACGAGATAGACAGCTTCCAGCCATGAATTGTGGACAGAGAGAAGGAATGGTGTTCAGAAGTATTTGGCAAAAGAAAAGTATTCTTTGTCTTCTTCTCAAGAACTATAGGGAGTTTTTGAAAATTCAGTATCAGAGCAACAATATTATGAAAAGAAAATGGGGAAAAATCCAGGGTGGATTATATCATTGCTATGAAAAGAATAGCATCTCCGTTATATGGTGAGTAGCAACTGAGTTGCAGATAAACACAACAGAAAGACTGTTGGAGAATGAGCTATCGGCCAACAAGGCATTTGTCAAAAATAAGCATGCACGCACACACGCACTCTGTGGCAGCTGTGGGTGGAGGGCAACATTGAGGAAGTTTGCTTGTTGTGTTGAGTGGGACGAGGTGAGGTAAATGTGGAGGTGCTGTTGAGGTTCTGGAGCAATGTGGGTAGGGTGTCCTCACCCTCGATTCGATCATGAATTTGTCATCAGTGAATCTGAACCAGGTGAGGGGTTTGGTATTCTGGGTATTTAGGAAGGATTCCTCTAGATAGCCCACAAATAGGTTGGCATAAGTTGGTGCCATGCAGGTGCCCATAGTTGTACCCCGGATTTGTTTGTTGGTAATGCCTTCAAAGGAGGAGTAATTGTGGGTGAGGATGCAGTTAGTCATGGCGATTAGGAAGAAGGTTGTTGGTTTGGGAAAGGTGAGAAGCAGGGTACTGTTTGTTAAAGAAACAGGAACTGTGGAGAGTTGGTGGAGGATATGGTTGGTATCTTCTATGTAGTAGGGTAGATTGCAGATAATAGGCTGAAGGTGTATGTCTAAAAGAGCAGAGCTTCTCAGAGAGAGCACAGTAACCGGTCACAATAGGGTGTCCTGGGCAGTTGGGTTTATAAACTTTAGGAAGGATGTAGAATGTAGGAGTGTGGGGAGAGGTAGGGATGAGGAGAGAGATGGACTCCAGGAAGAGGTTTTGTGATGGGCATAGGGATTTGAGGAGAGACTAGATTTCTGGAATGGGGTCAGTGTGGTGGGGTTTGTAAGTGGATGAATCTGACAGCTGGCGGAGTCCTCCTCTGAGGTAATCCTTGTGGTCTAGTGCAACAGCTGTGGAGCCTTTGTCAGCGGGTAGGATTATAAGGTCAGAATCAGGCTTTAGATGGTGAATTGTGGTTCTTTCTGTGGATGTAAGGTTAGTTTGCATGTCGAGGGATTTGGAGAATGATGGTGAGGCAGCATTTGAGGTTAAGAAATTCTGGAAAGTTAACGGAGGTTGATTTGGGGACATTGGGGTTGGATCACGGTTTGATGGAGGAGTAAACTGTCAGGTAGGGTTCAGCATTAGTCTGTAGTTGAGCCTGATTGGTAGTGCTGGTGGCAAAAAAGTGAAATTACACTGTAGGGATTGGAAGAAGGAGAGAAGGTGTTTAAAAAGTTCTGCATGATTGAATTCGGAGTGGAGCAAAAGGTGAGACCTTTGGAAAGGACTGATACTTCTCTGAGGTTAAGGCTTTTGGAGGAAAGGTTCATGACTTTTGGTTTGTTTAGGTTCTGGATTGTGTGTGGAGTGGTGTGTGGGAGTTTTGGAGGGGGGGGGGGGGGTAAATGTAGTAGGTCTGCGAGACAGGGTGTTTTAGCTATGAGGGGACTTGAGAAGATTTCAAGGTTGTTGTAGAGGTGGTGGACAGTGGTAGTCCAAGGTGGGAGTAGGAAGTGAGCAGGTGGAGAGTTTTTCGGGGTGTTGTGCATGTTGCTTTAGTTCTTGGAGGACAATTTCATTGTGTGTGTTGTGGGAGCCAGGAATTTGGCATTAAATAGCAGGAGAATTTTACAGATGGAGAGAAGGTGCTGCAAGGTGGTTTGGGTGTGACTGATATGGTTTTGCAGGATTGTGTTGATGAGGGCTAAGGATTGGTGGAAATTGAACAGGTGGAGGTCATTGTGGAACGAAGGGTGGCAGCCGAGGGTGGGTAATTTGATGGTATGGTCATTTGGGGGAATTCATTGCGCCAAGCAACAAGGCAGGAACAGTATGTGGGAGTCGGTTCTGGCTAGGAATAAGGAAAATTTTCTGTATTGATGCCGATGGAAGGAGCAAGGACCCATGGTGGTAAAAAAAGTGTAAAAATATGTAAATAATGTAGAATTATGCCTGAAACTTTTTTCAAAAACACACCCAAACACCTGGGAAAAATCATGAATCATGAAAAGAATGAGATGGATGAAATAAGGGGAAATAAGATAATATCTGAGGGAGTAGGCTAATACTGAAAGGTGAAACCCAAATGAAATTGGCGTGAAGTCTTACTGAGATCAAAAATAAGATAATACATTACTGTACTCTGTTTCTGACCTTCTTTTTCCTGCATTTCCCTGAATGCTCTCACTAGCAGCAATTTACCGTCCCCCAACCCCACTCCCATTCTTACCCTGCTGTATCTCCCTCTCTCCCACTCCAGCCCCTCCTTACCCCCACTCAGTTGCCTCTCCCATCTAGTGCTGCAGTCTGGCTCCGGCTGCCAGAGACTACGATCGTGTGTGTGTGAGCTGTGTTTGTGTGTGTTGTCTATTTTTGACAAATCTTTGTTGGCCGAAAGCTTACTCTCCAACAGTTTCTTTGTTGTGCCTATCTACAACTCAGCGTGTCTGCTATATGATGACAACTATCTGTTTCATAATGTTGTATTATTATGAAAAGGATAGATTGCTGCTCACAATAAAGATGACACATTGAGTTGCAGACAGGCAAAACAAAAAGACTGGTACACACTGAGCTCTCACCCAAAGCCTTTCTCAGAAAAAGAAAGGACACACACACACACACACACACACACACACACACACAAACACAAACACGACCGTTATCTTCAGATGCTCTGGGCAGACTGCAGGTATCGTGCAGAACGAAACAGCAATCCGAAGTGGGGCAGGGAATGGGAGGAGATAGCAGGGTATGGGAGGGTGGAGAAAGAGCACTGTCTGGTCGTGTGTGTAGGGCCTAGAGGACAACAGAACAAGGCTGCCATGCATTGGGATGCCGAGTAACTGGTGATGTAAGCAGCCATTTCTGCTGCAATCACAGCACACACACTACAAACCAGCTGTTCACTAGTACGAATGGCCACAACCAAACTGGTGAAGAGCAAGGTGGACTATTCTATGGTACAACATGCAGTTGAACATGACATGCATGATTTCATTCACACCCCATGTCATCTGCATCCTCCCCTCCACCACCAGCTTTTCTGAACCTAGCAGATATGAGTTATCCTTACAACACATTATCTGCTGCTGAAATGATTACAGTCTCAACCTACTACCCCACACCCTCCACACAGCAGTTTCTGCCTCCTCTGTCCTGTCACCTCATCCCAATTCACTTCCCCTCACTCTCATTGTGTGCTGCTATCTGCCAGTTCACCTGCCAGTCTTTTCTCCTCTCTGCGCATCTCACATCAATATTGACAAAACAGTGAAAGTATAATATCCTTTTTAACTGAGATACACTCCTTTGGGAATATGCATGTGGAATTGCAAGTGGCACTGCAGTACAACATCTGTGTGGAAATCATTTGACTAATGAGTGGCCAGAGGATGTAATAACGTTCAGAATACTGTATGTGGTCAGCTTGGAAGACATGGAAGCAGACAGCAGTGTGTCCCACAATAAAATTTCACTATTATTCCCAAGGTTTGACTGAAGTAAGCAGATTAAAGTAGTTGAAGGTTGCAGAAGCTGCACAGAAATAATGGGGCTTGCACAGGATATTGCTGCATCAAACCATTACTAGAAATGAAGGCAGCGGCGGCAGCAGCAACAACAACAATAATAAGAAGGGAAAAAGAAGAGCAAGAGTCAGTTTGGATATAGAAAGCGAAAAAGAAACCATGACGTTATCGTCCTGAAATCCTAGAAGGATCACACCAAACAAAGTAGTTACCATAGTGTAAATCTTACTGAATGTGTAGGAAAAATATTAGAATGAATGGATACCTACTTAGACTGACATTAGAACCCAGAATATTTTATGTTTTCCAGAGGTATCATTCTACAGGGTGGTCAGTAACAGTCTGAGAAGGCTGTAAGGCTGCTGCAGAGTAAGCTGTGCTGAGACATGATTGTTAAGAAAAAAATTCAATATCTTTTGTTGTTTCAGAGTTATTTGGCATCTGACCACTGCACATAAATTCAGGTGGCCAACCAGAGACAGTGTCACCAAATGTGTTCTCTGTTCCGTTTCCCGAAACGGAACAAGAGGGCAGTGCAAAAATTGCATGTGGGATACTAGTAAGGACCAAACCCTAGCCAAAGGCTGTCAGTCTTGTATGCTATCATCTACACTATTAGAACACCACACTATAATTGGATGTGGCAGACTGCAGGAATTTTACACAATGACCTGATTTTCTAGCTTCAGTGCTAATTAACTTGGGAATGGTGCAATGTATTAAATTTTTTTAACAATTATTTCTCAGCACATTTTACCCTGCAACACCCTTACAAGTTTTCAGACTATTTCTGATCACCCTGTGTACTAAGTAGTCTAGTTCTGTATTGGCACTATAGATGACCATTTTTTGTGCAGGCTACACTTAGTCAAAATATTCTTGGATCTCACAAATACTTAGTACTACCTAGTGGATTGTGTAGTCCCACAACTTTGACTTTAAAGCATTTCCTTTTCATTACAGTATGATCCTTCCTTTCTGAACCATGTTTTATTTTCACAGGTGGCAGTGAATTGGACATTTTCAGAACCAGGGGCTCCCCTTGGGAATATTTTAATGTTACCCTTTTTGCAATAGCCATTAACAGCATTGTGGTCACAATTAAGAGATGTTTGTAGAATGCTCCCCAGCTGATTTTCTTCTTCTTCTTTTTTTTTGTCTTCGGGCGGTTGCAGTGAACATTAATAACAGTAGAACTAAGAGTGAAACCAAAGGCTCCAAATTTTCCTCGGATAAATGTATATTTAGCAATTTTAGTCAGCTACACTTCATACCTCAGTAGTAACAAAGAGTATCCATACTCAGTTTTAAGGAACCTGTATAGTGGAAGACCTTGGTGTCAGTTCATCATGAAGGCATTAGATTAGTGATGAACTTTGACAATGAGCCGCATTTCCCACTTGCTGCTGTTGCTGCTGCTAGATACTTGCCCCTAATAAATTAGTGAAGTTTCCGATGGTACAGTGTGCATATAGAGTCAGACCAGTTCCAGTTAATAACCTTTAACCTAATTTTGCAACAGGTATTAGAAAAAAAGCTTCTAAACTGCAAAACAGCATTAGTAGTACCATTTAGAAGCAGAGAAAGAGAGTATCTCATTTACCTTGTTGTGAGAGTGTTGAAAGCTTTAACACGGGGCTAGAGAAAACTTCCTCTAGTTAATTTTCTAAATTTGATTTAGTATAAGAAATCTTGATCGCCAAATTTTATTTTTAAGCAATTATTTTAAGCATGTTTGGAGTACCAGCAAACCTATTGAGATGTCTTCACTACTTGGGTCAAGGAGACACTTTCGGCTACTATGCAGTTTTTAGTGTGCAGCTATGAACTATTTCAAATGTACAGAAAACTTTGCAGCCGTAGTAAGTGGTATTCAACTTCGATGAATGCACACATTTTGAAATAGCATTTTGTACATAGCCATTGAGTGGCAAAGGCACAAAAGCAGACATTGCTTTGCACAACCCCATTTCTTGTCTTTGTCTGAAGGTCGACTAAACTATACTCCTGTGTGCAGAAGGCGCCCAGAATAATAATAAAACCACTGAAGGGGAATGTTGTTGTTGTTGTTGTTGTGGTCTTCAGTCCTGAGACTACTTTGATGCAGCTCTCCATGCTAGTCTATCCTGTGTAAGCTCCTTCATCACCCAGTACCTACTGCAACCTACATCCTTCTGAATCTGCTTAGTGTATTCATCTCTTGGTCTCCCTCTACTATTTTTACCCTCCATGCTGCCCTCCAATGCTAAATTTGTGATCTCTTGATGCCTCAGAACATGTCCTACCAACCGGTCCCTTCTTCTTGTCAAGTTGTGCCACAAACTCCTATTCTCCTCTATTCTATTCAATACCTCCTAATTAGTTATGTAAACTACCCATCTAATCTTCAGCATTCTTCTGTAGCACCACATTTTGAAAGCTTCTATTCTCTTCTTGTCTAAACTATTTATCGTCCATGTTTCACTTCCATACATGGCTACACTCCATACAAATACTTTCAGAAATGACTTCCTGACACTTAAATCTAAACTCGATGTTAACAAATTTTTCTTCAAAAATGCTTTCCTTGCCATTGCCAGTCTACATTTTGTATCCTCTCTACTTCGACCATCATCAGTTATTTTGCTCCCTAAATAGCAAAACTCCTTTACTACTTTAAGCGTCTCATTTCCTAATCTAATTCCCTCAGTATCACCCGACTTAATTAGACTACATTCCATTATCCTCATTTTGCTTTTGTTGATGTTCATCTTACATCCTCCTTTCAAGACACTGTCCATTCCGTTCAACTGCTCTTCGAAGTCATTTGCTGTCTCTGACAGAATTACAATGTCATCTGTGAACCTCATAGTTTTTATTTCTTCTCCATGGATTTTAAGACCTACTCCGAATTTTTCTTTTGTTTCTTTTATTGATTGCTCAATATACAGATTGAATAACATCGGGGAGAGGCTACAACCCTGTCTCACTCCCTTCCCCACCAGGGCTTTCCTTTCATGCCCCTCAACTCTTATAACTGCCATCTGGTTTCTGTACAAATTGTAAATAGCCTCTTGCTCCCTGTATTTTATCCCCGGCACCTTCAGAATTTGAAAGAGAGTATTCCAGTCAACATTGTCAAAAGCTTTCACTAAGTGTACAAATGCTAGAAACGTAGGTTTGCCTTTCCTTAATCTTTTTTCTAAGATAAGGCATAAAGTCAGTATTGCCTCACATGTTCCAACATTTCTACAGAATCCAAACTGATCCTCCCCGAGGTCTGCTTCTACCAGTTTTTCCATTCGTCTGTAAAGAAATCGCATGAGTATTTTGCAGCTGTGACTTATTGAACTGATAGTTCGGTAATTTTCACATCTGTGAACATGTGCCTTTTTTGGGATTGGAATTATTATATTCTTCTTGAAGTCTGAGGGTATTTCACCTGTCTGATACATCTTGCTCACCAGATGGTAGAGTTTTGTCATGACTGGCTCTCCCAAGGCTGTCAGTAGTTCCAATGGAATGTTGTCTACTCCCGAGGCCTTGTTTCGACTCTAGTCTTTCAGTGCTCTGTCAAACTCTTCACGCAGTATTGTATCTCCCATTTCATCTTCATCTACACCCTCTTCCATTTCCATTATATTGTCCTCAAGTACATTGCCCTTGTATAGACCCTCTATATACTCCTTCCACCTTTCTGCTTTCCCTTCTTTGCTTAGAACTGGGTTTCCACCTGAGTTCTTGTTATTCATGCAAGTGGTTCTCTTTTCTCCAAAGGTCTCTTCAATTTTCCTGTAGGCAGTATCTATCTTACCCCTCGTGAGAGAAGCCTCTACATCCTTACATTTGTCCTCCATCCATCCCTGCTTAGTCATTTTGCACTTCCTGTCGCTCTCATTTTTGAGAAGTTTGTTTTCCTTTTTGCCTGCGTCATTTACTGCATTTTTATATTTTCTCCTTTCATCAATTAAATTCAATATTTCTTCTGTTACCCAAGGATTTCTACTAGTCCTCTTCTTTTTACATACTTGATCGTCTGCTGCCTTCACTACTTCATCCCACAGCTACCCATTCTTCTTCTACTGCACGTCTTTCCCCCATTTTTGTCAATTGTTCCCTAATGCTCTCCCTGAAACTCTGTACAACCTCTGGTTTAGTCCGTTTCTCCAGGTCCCATCTCCGTAGATTCCCACCTTTTTGCAGTTTCTTCAGTTTTAATCTACAGTTCATAACCAATAGGTTGTGGTCAGTCCACATCTGCCCCTGGAAATTTCTTACAATTTAAAACCTGGTTCCTAAATCTCTGTCTTACCATTATATAATCTATCTGATAACTTTTAGTATCTCCAGGGTTCTTTCATGTATAAGACCTTCTTTCATGATTCTTGAACCAAGTGTTAGCTATGATTAATTTATGCTCTGTGCAAAATTCTACCAGACGTCTTCCTCTTTCATTTCTTACCCCCAATCCACATTCACCTACTACGTTTCCTTCTCTCCCTTTTCCTACTCTCGAATTCATCACCCATGACTATTAAATGTTAATTAAGGGGAATGTACAGATTATTTGTTAATATCATTGTATAGTATTGTATACAACCATTCAGCATTGACTTACAGTGACAGGTCCAAACTGAGGGACAATTTTGGCTCCCTCATATTCTTCCAATTTTTGTTCTCAAGAGCAAGGCAGCCAGACCTGCCCTGTAAGGGGCCTCTCGGCTGATGATGCCAAACATTCATTTCCATTCCATTCCCAAGATTACTACACAAGATGTAAGATTATGGCAGCAGTATTACATAGTCTTCCTTCAACATCCTGTCTCATTTCCTCACAGATATTGTGAGAATAGGGTTGTCTTTCTTCCTAAGATTTCCGTTTCCACTTTGTTTGACTGTACAGATCTGTTATGGCAGCATATTTCCTAAAGAAGTTAATCACTGTCTTGCATGCTAAGGATTCTAAACACTGGAGCAGTACTCTTAGAATTGGGTGCTGTACACCCATTTACAATATCATTTACAAATGTGTTGCACTTACCCAAAGCTATCTCAAGAAATCTAAATTTTACTTTACTTTAATTTTCTGTACTAGTGATTCTGTGTGTGTTCATCTAGTTTAATAATAATAATAATAATAATAATAATAATAATAATAATAATAATAATAGTAATAGTAATATCAAGCAGACGCAGCAAACCCAGCTAAATATCGCCCCATAACATGCCTACCAACAATCTACAAAATATTAACTTCAGTCATTACACAGAAATTAATGACACATACAACACAGAACAAAATTATAAATGAAGAACAAAAAGGCTGCTGCAAAGGAGCACGAGGATGTAAAGAGCAACTGATAATAGATACAGAGGTGACATATCAAGCTAAAACTAAACAAAGGTCCCTACACTACGCATACATTGATTACCAAAAAGCCTTTGATAGTGTACCCCACTCATGGTTACTACAGATATTGGAAATATACAAAGTAGATCCTAAATTGATACAGTTTCTAAACACAGTAATGAAAAACTGGAAAATCACACTTAATATCCAAACAAATTCAGATAACATCACATCACAGCCAATACAGATTAAGTGTGGAATACACCAAGGAGACTCATTAAGCCCTTTCTGGTTCTGCCTTGCTCTGAACCCACTATCCAATATGCTAAATAATACAAATTATGGATACAGTATTACTGGAACATACCCACACAAAATCACACATTTGCTATACATGGATGATCTAAAACTACTGGCAGCAACAAATCAACAACTCAACCAATTACTAAAGATAACAGAAGTATTCAGCAATGATATAAATATGGCTTTTGGAACAGACAAATGTAAGAAAAATAGCATAGTCAAGGGAAAACACACTAAACAAGAAGATTACATATTGGATAACAACAGCGACTGCATAGAAGCGATGGAAAAAACAGATACCTATAAATATCTAGGATACAGACAAAAAATAGGAATAGATAATACAAATATTAAAGAAGAACTAAAAGAAAAATATAGACAAAGACTAACAAAAATACTGAAAACAGAATTGACAGCAAGAAACAAGACAAAAGCTATAAATACTTATGCTATACCAGTATTGACCTACTCATTTGGAGTAGTGAAATGGAGTGACACAGACCTAGAAGCACTCAATACACTTACATGATCTCAATGCCACAAATATAGAATACATCACATACATTCAGCAACAGAAAGATTCACATTAAGCAGAAAGGAAGGTGGAAGGGGATTTATAGATATAAAAAACCTACATTATGGACAGGTAGACAATTTAAGAAAATTCTTTCTAGAACGAGCAGAAACTAGCAAAATACACAAAGCAATCACTCATATAAATACATCAGCTACACCATTGCAATTTCATAACCACTTCTACAACCCTTTAGATCACATAACATCAACAGATACAAAGAAAGTAAACTGGAAAAAGAAATCACTACATGGCAAGCACCCGTATCATCTAACACAGCCACACACAGATCAAGACGCATCCAACACATGGCTAAGAAAAGGCAATATATACAGTGAGACGGAAGGATTCATGATTGCAATACAGGATCAAACAATAAACACCAGATATTACAGCAAGCATATTATTAAAGATCCCAATACCACAACAGATAATTGCAGACTTTGCAAACAACAAATAGAAACAGTAGATCACATCACAAGCGGATGTACAATACTAGCAAATACAGAATACCCCAGAAGACATGACAATGTAGCAAAAATAATACATCAACAACTTGCCATAAAACATAAACTAATAAAACAACACGTTCCCACATACAAGTACACACCACAAAATGTAGTGGTGAATGATGAATACAAATTATACTGGAACAGAACGATTATAACAGATAAAACAACACCACATAACAAACCTGACATCATACTCACCAATAAAAAGAAGAAATTAACACAACTAATTGAAATATCCATACCCAACACAACAAATATACAGAAGAAAACAGGAGAAAAAATTGAAAAATACATCCAACTGGCTGAGGAAGTCAAGGACATGTGGCATCAGGATAAAGTTGACATTATACCAATTATACTATCAACTACAGGAGTCATACCTCACAATATCCGCCAGTACATCAATGCAATACAGCTACATCCAAACATATATATACAACTACAAAAATCTGTAATTATTGATACATGTTCAATTACCCGAAAGTTCCTAAATGCAATATAACATGTACCATACAGTTACAAGGAAGTCACGCTTGAACAAGGTCCGCGTCACATTCCATTTTTAACCAGACTTAACAGTCTGAGAAAAAAATGTCAATAATAATAATAATAATAATAATAATAATAATAGTCCTTCCAGCAAACTGGATAGGATGCTTTCAAAAGATTTGTCTCCATCTGTTTCTTTCTTGGTAGAGTTCCTCCTTCACCGCAGCATTCCAGGTGTCTCATTTCTTTCTGTGGTCCTCTTTAATCTGGCCCAGTTACTTCTAAAAAGACCACTGCTACTGTTCATATGAACCAGTCACACCAAAACTTCAGAGGGTTATTTCTACCTATGGTGCCTATATGTAGATCAAATTTAATTAGCAGTGGATGTCTAGAAGAAAATATAGGCA
The DNA here is from genome assembly GCF_023864275.1 of Schistocerca cancellata. NCBI lineage: Eukaryota > Metazoa > Arthropoda > Insecta > Orthoptera > Acrididae > Schistocerca > Schistocerca cancellata. The sequence continues at coordinate 316,240,531 of NC_064632.1, forward strand.
TCTGCAAAGTTGGCCAAAATTTTCTACATGCAAATTTTGGGTATTTTTGAGGGACAATATCTCAACCGTGTCGTGTTCGATCCTCTTTTCTTGTCACAGCTGGAAAGAGCATGCTTTAAGCTTTCAAAGCTGTATTGTTTAATTTATGGCTCTTGCATATTGATAAGTAAGAGGCTCTTGCATATCGATGAGTAAGAATACGTATTCAAAAGTAGTGAAAATGGGTTATTGACAAATACAAAAAATTAATACACTTGAAGTTGTAAATAAAACATGTAATTGTAGTGGCTTTTAATAGTATAAGATTTGCCTGTAGTTTAGGGACTGTAAGTGTGCTAATAAGTGTTTTTACATTATATTTCAGTATAGAATATAAATTAATAAAATGTCAGAAAATGCTCTTAAGATTATAAAATCTAAAATCTAGATTATCATAATGGATTGCCACATTGTTTAGAATGTTTTAACTGTACAACGCATGGTGGTGCATATAAGCATTGTCACTCAGTTTCCATCGACATTATAAAGCAGCAATAGTTTTTTTATGGCTCTATCCTTCAGCAATGATAAATTGCTGAATCACCAACTTCAGTTGCTGCTTTCATTATTGACAATTTTCATTGTCAGTCTTCTGTGTAGTGTAATCTTTGGTGCTGACACTGTACAATCGTAGGTTGAGTATGTGTTTGAATAATCAATAATCATAGTTGTAGCTGAAGGTAAGCACTAAAACAATATGTTCTTATGGCCTAATTTGTATAGTTTATGTAGAAGCAAGACTGGATCTTCTGTGCTTCAAACCTGAATACTCACGAGCTTCCAAAATTGCTTGTTATAGGTTAATAAACTGTTGTATAAAATGAGCCAAAAGATCCCTTCACCTAGCTATTGCAGTGGATCAGATGGAGCTGATTGTCATAAGTCATCACCATTCTATTATGACAAAAGTCAACTACAATCAGTTAAGGAAATGTCACGAATGGACAAGGAGCTTCTGCGATGTAGGTCTGGGCTTGATTTTACTCAAGATGCCCTAATTTGTTCATACCATAATGCCTTGTTGATGACAGAATTTCAGTTCCTGCAGAAGACTTGCTGCAACCCATTTGGGAAAGAAAAACATGTAACCAAGAAGGCTTCAACAGCAGTAACCATTGCAGCGTCTGAAAAATTTCTACCAAACGTAGACACGAAGTGGCTCAAAAAGAATCATCCTGCCAGGATAAGCAAGAATCACCATCCACGGAAGACACTGATGTTGTTGATGGTTGCTTTACTGCTACTACTTAATCACCATCATTTGAAGAGTCACCATTAAATCAACGGATCAGCAAAAGGGGTTCAATGAAAGCCCAAGGCAGCATTACTAAGGTAACTGCCACAGCTGCTGGAGTGAGCCAAGTAGATATTGCTAAAATATGAATGGAAGGGTGCCAAAAATTTAAAGATATGGATATCTTAATTAAAGAACTTACGATTAAGCTCCAGGCTTCAGGAAATTGCAGTAAAGTTCAAATTTTGTCCCTGATCCCAAGTTGCAGGAATATTGGGAAGAAAAAAAAGTAAAGAATTTGCTGTTTAGACTAAAATGGAGAAGTAATCTAGGAAACTAAAGATGGAAGATGGGATTGTGGCAACACCTACTAACCGAACAGGGAAAAATCTCTACGACAAAGTAAAACAAAAAGTCCTTACTTTCTTTTTGGAGATGAGTTTTCTTGTTTATGCTCAGGCTAAAAGGATTGTGTTGCAGTAAGAAGAAATGGGAAAAAGATTCACAAGCAGAAACTTTGTAACAACACTGAAGTTTATACCTTAAGCAGTTAAAAAGAAATCTTTCAGAAAATGAATTAATTGTATTGATGGATTTTGCTGAGAATTATTCATTTGTTTTTACAGGTGCTGCACAAGATTTCAGTGGGAGAATAGTCAGTTTATCTATTTTGGTGGCAAAGAATGTCAGAGAATTAGCATTTATATGATCAGTGACTGTCCATCATGATACCATTGCTGTCTATGCTTTTCAAATAAAGTTAATAGCATATTTGAAGACAGAGATTGAACACATTAAGGATATTTATTTCTTTATTGATGGTTCAGCTGCTCAAACAAGAATTAAAAAAAATTGTCTGCATGAAAAGGATTTTGGCATCACTGCCGAATGGAATTTTTTTGGAACAAGCCCAGGTAAATCGCCTTTGGGGGAACACGAAAAAGACTAGCAGCCCATGCTAGTTTGCAGAGGCCCTGACATAACCAGATATTGACTCCATATGATTTGTTCAAATTCTGTGGTGATTGTATTCCAAGCATAAAGATTTTTTATGTACCAAAAGATTTTGAAAAAAATTAACTTGATCAAGAAACAAGGTTTCCCATAGGATTTAAAATGTTTGGAAGAATAGGAAAAACATCAGTTTAAGCCAATTAATTGTAATTGGCTCAGAGTGAGCAGAGTTTCCGATGATGCTACAGCATTTACAGATAATGCCTCAGATGCAGATGAAGAAATGCCAACCACCTCAATTGTAAGTTTACAACCAGGACAGTATGTTGCATGTTGTATGTATGACAATTTTTGGTGGGTTGGAAAAGTGTGTGAAGTTTCACGTGAGCAACATGACCTCATCAGCTTTATGCCTCCATGTGATTCTGCTCGTTACTTCTACTGGCAAGCTGCTAAAGACACCTGCTGGATTCATGAGTAACATATTTTCATGACTTTTGAAGCACCATCGACATAATCATCAGGAATAAATTACAGTTTTCCTCGATCAGCCCTGGACAAAATTGTAGAGCTATTTAATCAAAAGTGGAGCCGACTCTTAAGTGTTTTTGTTTTGCAAATTTGCTGTCTTGTGTATTATACTTGTTTTGTGGCATATGTTAAATTGTTTGAAACTGATTTATATACTCAAAAAATTAATTGTGGGATTTAATGAGCAAAATATTTCACTTTTCAATCTTCTCGAAGTGCTAAAATAATAAGTTTGAAATGTATTCTTACCCATCAATATGCAACATCCAGAAATTAAAACAATATCACTTTGAAAGCTTAAAGCCTGCCCTTTCAAGCTGTGGCAAGAAAAAGGGATTGAACAAAACAGTTCAGATATTACCCCCCAAAAAAGTTCCTAGGACTTTCAAACAGAAAATTTTGGCAAACTTAGTAGATGCTATCTTTTCTTCTAGGCATCGAATGTTACGTAAATTTGATCCATATATAGACATCATATGTAGGAACAACACTCTGAGGTTTTGGTGTGATTGGTTCATATGAAAAGTAGCAGTGGTCAGTCAAACCTTGGCTGTCAGAATAGCACGACAACTTTCTTAGCCACTTTACAGGCTTTTATCTCGATTTAGGTGTGGCTAAATCCCAAATTTTTGCCATGGTGTGATTCATGGGGACCCCTGGTTCCCTTGATGTGGAATGACCCTTTTCAAACTACTTCAGGAGTTTTCTCCATGGCCAAAAGAACATCAGAATTGTCAGACATGTGTAAAGTAAATGAAAAGTAACTATGTAATTAATGAAGCTTAAGACTCTCGAACAAGGAATGCTACCTACTACTGTGTTCTCGAGTGTAAGGGGTCTAGCAAAAATGTTGCTACTTTTATTGAAATATCAGTGGAATCCTATAACTAGAGGCACCTGTCTTTCACAAAGTGCGAAATCATGAAATTTTACAAATTTTGCTCAAAGTGAGAAACTATTTACCTTTCAGCAAAATCACATATTTATCGACAAAATTATGTGGAATCACACCATTTGAAGTTAACAGCAGAAATTCAACTCAAAGTAGGCCAGTGAAATCCAAATATTGACGTCAGTCAATTCCAGAGCACTTCGATATGCAGGGTGAAAATTTTTTAAACCAACAAAATATGGTAGGTCGCATGGGACACCAAAACAAGCTTTTTTTTCTAATGTCACTATTAACTGTGAGCATTTCTTAATCCGGTAGAGGGCGTAATCCCTGTCGGAACTCCGGCAATTGCGCATAATGTGGGACGAATCAGATGAATGTAAGAAATGTCCTTCATGGGCAGTTGTTGTTCATTTGACTTACAGCATGTGCACAGTATGGAATCGGATGATAATCCACTCAGAGTACGGTTTTTGCAGTGGTACCTGGAACAGTGTAAAATGCATCATACAGTTCTGTCTTGGGCGCTGTTGACTGAGAAGCAACATTCGGTCATGACGGGGTCTTCAACATTCACAATTCACATGTTTTGAGTGAGGTTAATCCAGATGCCACATTTACTCGTGCTCATAAAGTGTGGTTCTATGTGAATATGTGGGAAGATGATGTTTGTGACTATGTAATTAGGCCACATCTCCTACCTAGGCCATTAAATGACAAGCATTATTACAGTTTCCTCACCAGATCATTGCCAGAGTTGCTGGAGGATGTGCCACTCTCTACAAGATAATACATGTGGCTAAAGCGTGATGAGGTGCTGGCACATTTTAGTTGTCCTCTTCGTCAGTTTTTGATTGGCAGTTTCCAGAAAAGTGGAATAACACTGTGGTCCTGTACCGCGGCTTAGTAAATATTTGGCCCCTGTGGATTTTTGTGTGTGACGAGAGATGTGCAACCTTGTTTATTAAATCCCTGTTGAATTGGAGTAGCAGCAGCAGCAGCAGCAGCAGTAGTAGGAATTAAAGAGGCTGCTGCAACCTTTGAACTTATTAGACAGAACATGGCCCACCATTGTAACCTTTGTTTACAGGTCAGTAGAGACATTTTTGAACCTCTACTGTAGTTGTTATAATTGTGGCAATGTTGTTGTTTCTTGGTAATGGTACCTTTTGAATAAAGGAACTGAAAATAAATTTGTGGCTGGTTGCTGTCTCAACACAACTAAGAATTAACTTGTTTGCATTACTTTTTGTCCTCACAGAACACACATTTTCTAATGTGTTTCCATTGTACCATACAACCTCCAAGAGTTAAGCTTAATTAATTTTCATCCAAAGAAAACTCCCTCTACCAGTTCAAAAAATCTTCCCTGGAAAATGACCTTAGAGAAAAATATTTGTTCTGGTGTCCCTTGAAACCTCCCAGAGGTTGTTGGCTTAAATAATTTTTCACCCTGTATATGAAAAGGAAAGTTGCTACTCACCATATAGCGGAGATGCCAGGTTGCAGATAGACACAACAAAAAGACTGTCGCAAGTAAAGCGTTTCGACCATTAAGGTCTTCATCAACAATAGTGTAGACACACACGCCTGGGTGGAGTTAAGGATAGGAGGCTGGAATGGGGAGGGAGAGGGATAGTATGGTTGGGGTGGCGGACAATGAAGTGCTGCAGCGGGGCAGTGGCAGGTAGGGGGAAGTAGTGGGGAGGGGCAGGGGGGGAATTAGCAAAAAAAAGAGAGAAGTAAAAAGACTGAGTGATGGTGGAATGATGGCTGTGTAGTGCTGGAATGGGAACACGGAAGGGGCTGGATGGGTGACGACAGTGGCTAATGAAGGGTCAGGCCAGGAGGTTTATGGGAGCCTTAGTCAGTCACTGTCCTTATCCATCCATTCCAGCACTACAGTCATCATTCCATTGTCACACTCAGTCTTTTTACTTCTCTCCTTTTCCGCTACTTCCTTCCCCCCCCCCCCCCCCCCCCCTGCCCATCGCCACCAATCCCCTGCCGTCTAACCTGCAGCACTTCATTGTCCACCACCTCTACCATACTATCCCTCCCCCTCCCCACCGCAGCCTCCTCCTTACCCCCACCTAGCCGCTACTGCCAACATGCACAGGTGCTGCTGCTCGCAGTGTGGTTTCAGTTGCCTTAGACTGCAGTCGGGTGTGTGAGTTGTGTTTGCGTGCATGTGTGTCTACATCTATTATTGACGAAGGCCTTTAATTTCCGAAAGCATTATTTTTTACAGTCTTTTTGTTATGCCTACCTGCGACTCGGCATCTCCTTTTCATAATATTGTTACAGTTCATCCTAGATTGTCCGTTGTTTGATTTTCACCTTTTATGTTGATACTTACAGTAAATCTTAACAAGTATGGTAGTGATAGTTTTTTCTCGAGAAAAGAAATTTTCATCAGAATGATTTTACGTGTTTGAAAAAACTAGAAAGGTATTAAGTGCAAATACTGCAATGTGTTAGTGGCAGAGAAAGCACTTGCGCCTAAAACCTATTAACAACAGTCCTTTACATAAGAAGAATAAGGAAGAGGCACTAATGATGATAGGTGTCAAGACAAGTTGCTCAGAGATGTCAGTGTAATACCAAAATGAGCAAAAACCAATAAAGAAAAATTCATTTTATTAACAACTCAAGCTTTTGTTGAGCTAATATTCCGCTAGAAAAAGTTGAGTTGCTCATCCAAAGCTGAGCGAGAGGGTGAAAAAATGTGTACTGTGTTTTTGTAAATTTTTTTGAAGGGGAAGAAATGTGTTTAACTTACATTAGTGTCAGATTGTGTGGCTTTGGAGCAGCTGTTTTCCTAGTGTTACCAAAAACGAACAAATGCACTTTTGTGTAACAAAATGTAGCTGGGAGGGAAGATAATTCCTTCATGTTGCTTCGAACCCACCATCCTGTCGCAATAACTATTCTTAATTTTATAGCAAGAATGAGACTGAGACCTTGTGAATGAGCAAAATTTGGCCTTTTCTTTGTTGCCATCTGTCAAGTGGCAAAAATTATAATATGTAGAAATAATAACTTACTCAACGTAACAAAACAATGAAAAATCGAGAATGAAATAATGGCAGTATTATAAAAAGGAAAGTTGCTACGCACTATACAGCGGAGATGTTGAGTCACAGATAAGTTCAACGAAAGACTGTCAAAGCTTTGTTTGACAGTCTTTTTGTTGTACCTCTCTGTGAACTGGCATCTCCGCTCTGTGGTGAGTAGCAACTTACTTTTTCATAATATTGTCAACCTAACCAAACTGTCATATGTCAGGATTTTATAATGTTTTCCAGTGTGAAGTTCAGGGAGGATGTAACGAAGTTTGCAACCATTTATTTACATATGTGCCTGTCGGCCGTGATGCTGTGTGGTCGCTATGTTGGTGAACAGAAGCCCCGTAATTGAACTAATACCCATATTTTTTCATATCAATCACTTCAGTTACATGGAAATTGTAATCAGATTGAATACACTTTCTGTACTTGCTACATTGGCACAGATGACAATCGAACTTTTGCAGGTGTATTTTTGAAGACAAGGAAGTTGATAATTCTATTTCTTCAATTGTGTTCAAACATCGAGAGTATCTCAGTGATACAGTAGAATTAGTTGAAACTGTTGAAGATGGCACTGTGAACTATTTTAAAACATTGACCTCCAGTACAGTAAAAAAAATCAGTGCCTAGCAATTTTTCTTGTAAAGCATCGCTCAAAAGGCTGCAACTTGCTGGTGACATTAGAGAGCTTCAAGATAGCATCAATTCATGTTAGACAGTGTCAGCTTAGTGCCCCTTCACCATTTAATGGAGTGTGACGTAGGAAAGATTGTCATTCCTTCTATCAGTAATTTGTTTGATCCAACAAACATAATGAAAGGTGATTTACACAGTTTTGAAGTCTCTCAGCGAATGAAGTGAATTCCAATTCTACAAGAACCTTCAGCATCAGAATTTGGTGAACCATACACAGTGTTTAGGGATTTAGTTGCTATTTCTGATAGGGAAGGTGAAGATGTTGATGTGATTGCTATTCTTCTTTCCCTGAAATCAGAGTATGAGCATTTTGTGGAAGCTGCAGTGTAGGCTTTTTGGATCCCAGTCAGTAATGCTGATGGGGAGAGATCATTTTCAACATATTGTAATATTGACAGGAGAACTGCTGTAATTGTGGTAATATGGAATTTATAGTATCTCTTTCAGACTGATTTGTAGATTATGTACATAGGCTACGTCCTACTTCTTAAAGTGGAAGGATAAATATTTTTAAGCATTTATAGTTTAATGTAAATATTCTCACTGGACACATGATTTTCATGCTTCTTGAATTTACGTAAATTTTCCTTTAGCTTTCTTTGGTGAAAAGTGGAAATAAAATTTAGTGAAATAATTGATACAATGATATTAAAACAGCAAAAAATGTACTGAAATAGCTTTTAAAAACTACGAAATCGGGCAAAAGCTTTCGCCATGACAAAGTGCTCTACTTACTCTGAGGTGACAAGTCATGGGATAGCGATATGCTCATATACAGATGGCAATAGTACCACATACACGAGGTGTAAAAGTCCAGTGCATTGACCAAGCTACCATTTGTACTCGGGTGATTCATGGGCCAAGTTTCCTGATGTGAGTATTGTTACATGACGAGAATTAACAGACTTTGAACATGGAATGGTAGTTGAAGCTAGAAGCATGGGACAGTCCTTTTCAGGAATTGTTAGGGAAATCAATATTTCAAGATCCGCAGTGTCAAGTGTGTCCCAAGAATACCAGATTTCAGGCATTACCTCTGACCACGGACGAAGCAAGGGCCGATGGCTTTCACTTAACGAGGTTGTCATCGGTAATGGACAAGCAACCGTGAAATAATAGCAGAAATCAATTCAGGATATACGACGAATGTATCCAGGGCTGTGGCAGCAGATGATTGATGCGAGTTCCTCCGCTAATAGCATCACATCACCAGCAGTGCCTCTCCAGCGCTCATGACCATATCAGTTGGACCCTAGATGACTGGAAAACTGTGGCATGATCAGATGAGGCCCAATTTCAGTAGGTAAGAACTGTGGTGCAGGCCACACGAAGCCATGGACCCAGGTTGTCAACAAGGCACTGTGCAGTTTGGTGGTGGCTGCATAATGGTGTGGGCTGGTTTTGCCTGGATTGGACTGGATCATCCGGTCCAAGTGAACCAAACATTGACTGGAAATGGTTGTGTTCACCTACTTGGAGACCGTTTGCAGCCATTCATAGACTTCATGTGCCCAAGCAACGATGGAATTTTTGTGGATGACAATGTGCGATATTCCTGGGCTGCAATTGTTTGTAATTGGTTTGAAGAACTTTCTGGAGAATTTGAGTTAATAATTTGGCCACTCGGGTCACCCATCATGAATCACATCGTACATTTACGGGACATAATCGAGAGGTCAGTTCGTTTATAAAATCCTACCCAGCAACACTTTCATAATTATGGATGGCTTTAGAGGCAGCTTGGCTCAATATTTAGTGCAATGTCTTGTTGAGCCCAACCCAAGATGATTTGCTGCACTATGCCGAGCAAGAGGTGGTCCAACACGATGTTAAGAGGTATCCCATGACTTCTGTCATCTCATTGTATAACCCAATATATTTTCGTTAATGAACGATTCATATTGAAACTGGTCAGAGGATATTATTCTTACATTCTGATTATGTGAGAAATATGAAAACAGTAATACATAGTATACTGTCTCTTCATTATTATCCCTGTACAGAGTGAAGAATTGTACTTTTTGAAAAACATTTTTTAGTTTGTAAGAGAGATTGATAATCTCTGTACACCTTAACTGGTACCTGACAGGGTTCTGCAAACTGAAATATTGTCATATTTTTTCTGTGGCTAGTTCAGTACCAGTCATTCATTATTAAAAATACACGGAATACGGGATTCTGCTGAAATTTCAACAGAAGTAGTAATTTATGTTTCCTAGACTTCTTATTCCGATCCTTCTTTCTTCAGAGATAAGTTATTAGTGAAGAGTTTTTGGTAATACGTGACTTCACATGTCACAATGTTAAAATCTGCTTCTTTTGCCAAAACACAGTGAAGTTTACAAATATTCATCTCATTAACATTTTAAAGCAGTTAAAATTGTGGTAGACACTTCAAACAGTATATTATTAAACTAGCAACTAAGGGAAAGACAGGTCAATAGCTTATGAGAAAAGCCCGTTCTCGGCATAAAAATAGATGTGCCACTTTTCCAGCGATATTGTTGCAAAATCCAGAGCAGTTTTTGTTTGACCATCTATCGATGGCCCATAAAAATTACATTATTTCATTGAAAAACATCTGTAGTTTCTGGAATGTTGTTGTAGATAGTGAAGTTAGCATATTAATCAAATGGCAAAATACCCTCCTCTTTGGGTGCTATCATTTGCCAAAATATTGTGCAGGTATCTCAAACTGTTTATGTGGTAAGAGGAATGTATTAATATTTGGCTTTTTCACTAGTGTGGGCATTTTGGGGCAGAGTGCTTTACATAAAATCCAGTTTCTTGATTAGAAACAGACGGCAATATCCTTTAAACTTTGGAGAATAATTCAGTATGTTAGCTACATTTCATAAGCAGCAACACAAGACCTAAAATGCACCAAACACACATTCATAGTGATCCCTGTTTTTCGTAGCAAATCTGTAGAAATTCTTCCAGTAGTTCACTTAAGCTTGTAATATCGCAGTAACTTTGACAATTGATGAAATGGTAGTCAGTTTTATATTGAAGCTGATGAATGAAGTTATAAGATATGTGAGGATTAAATTATTTCACCAAACAGTTTCTTTAAAATTGATTGAGAAAGATTACAGATCAGCTGGCTTGTGTGTGTTGCTGTTCTTGCAGTCGAGCATGCCTGCTAGCTTCTGTGCCAAATCTTACACTGTGTGAGAGGTTCAGAATGTGAGCTAGCTGCCACCCCTCCTGGCAGTCAGTTTTGACATCTAGCAAACTTAAGGTAGACTTTACTGTGTTAGATAGGCTTTAGAGATAAAAAATGTTATTTGAAAACTTTTAACAGTTATTTCTTTATCCCTTCTTCTCAGCTTCTATTTGCCCAAAATAAAATCAGTAATTTTGTAGTGTTACTGGGTTGTGAAGTTGCTGCTGTAATTTTGATGGCCAAAGCTGATCCTTGTTCATAGTGAAATACTCGGAGATCGACATTTATACATAGCAAATTTTCATATCTTGTGCTGATCTAAGATGAACTGCTTCACACAATTGACCTTAATTGTTTAAAACGGGTGACTGCCGTATCTCCCCCACAAGGGTAGTGACATTACACTCTGCCGACTTGAGAACATGATGGACAGAAATAAACTTTTGAGCAGGTCTGTTTAGCTCTTAGAGGAATGTACTTATCCCAGCGAAGTCTTCATAGCAGACGGAAGAGTTTGGCATGTTTGACTACCCTGTTCAGAACCCCAAGGTTGGTCCTCCCATCACTTGCCACATCACTACCAAGATATGTGAAATTCACATTCTTAGTCTTCATCCTCCTTTCTGTGTGTCAAATGGAGTGAGTGTTCTGTTGATTCACATTGCCACAATCTTGTTCCTGCTCCTGTTAACCAACTAGTGACTAGGTCCTACTTTTTGAGTATTCCACTGGTAATGCAGTGACACGAATGGCATACATTATCTCATATGGTAAATGTCTCTTTCGACTCCAGTTGGAGGGAATAGACTGAAAAAAAAAAAAAAAATGATTTGAGCTAGTGGCACCACTTGCAAGTTAATCATGCTCATTGTTGCAGGAGAAATTTCAGGGTCATGGGGCATATCGCCTATCTTGGAGACCAGAATTGGCCACAAAGATCTTGCTACATGCCGCCATGCGACTGTTTTGTGTGAGGTTACACGAAGTCAAGTGGTTATTGAAAAAAGTAAATCAGATTCCTCAGTTAAAGAACTGAATGGAGTGTGTGATTGCAGAAATTGAGCCAGACTAATGCAAAAAGTCATTCAAATTTTTACAGAAATTGTATACTTTCATTGATTGCTGCCGTGTGGGGGCTGCATATTCAATAATGCCTTTACAATGTAATACAATCAAATATATTTTATTAAAGATAATTCAGTTACATCAGTGTTGTGAAATTATAGACTTGTGCACTAAACATTAAATGCAATGCAGTGTTGTTTCCAGCAGTCTCTTTGACAAGTGCTAGAGTACAGGGCTTTTTCCATTGAGGCTGATGCTCTGCAATGTAACAGGCAGCATCTCCTGACATGATACTTGGCTTGTTCTTGTGCAGTGATCTTATGCCAGAAATCACTGGTTAAAATATTAGTGGTGGAAGACATATCTAACACCAGTATTTGATTAATAGTGAGAAGTGGTGACATACATACTCTGTACCAATATCTGTGATTAAATTTCAGACAGCTCATGAAGTGAGGTATCTGACACTGTTGCTGGTGATTCATCTGTCAAAAATGGATATTAAGCTTCGTGGGGCTCCATATTGCTATTAACAGATGAGTAATCTACAGCATCAATCATAGCATACACAGCCACCGAAATAAAAATGTCACCCAAAAACTGTTTTTTGACAGTGCGACTGAAACAGAAAGAAATCATCACAGTTATACCGTATTTACTCGAGTCTAAGCCGCACTCGAATCTAAGCCGCACCTGAAAAATGAGACTCGAAATCAAGGGAAAAAAAATTTCCCGAATCTAAGCCGCACCTGAAATTTGAGACTCGAAATTCTAGGGGAGAGAAAAGTTTTAGGCCGCATCTACAAATCGAAACAAAGTTGGTCCACTGTAATATGAGACAATTTAGGTCGAATGAATGACAATACAGCTACAGTAGTTTGGTTCGAGTCGTAAGCTTAGCAGTTAAGCTTTACCAGGTAGCCATTGCTATGCGTCAGGAGCTCCGTCCGTATTTATATGGGTACCCTTCCTTTTTGATGTGCTTCGTCTGTTTTGAATTGATTGCTTATTTTTCTTTGATCTGATACGCGCAGTTTTCTTTGTTATAGGTGTTTACGTCACTCTACGCTGAATATGCATTACTGTACTGTGTCATGCTTTGTTTGTCGTACTCCGATACTGCGTGTTTACGGCCTGTCGCCGATCGCGGCATGGCTTGCTTTTGTGCGCGCTACCGCCGCTTACAAATTAAAAAAAAAAGAGAGAGAGGAATCGTCTCATTAGCGAAACAATGGCAAGAGACTGCTACTTGTTGTTACTTACACTGCTGCTGTCTTTGATAATGATCAACAAGAACCAAATAATAGACTGCGTACGATAGAAGATGTTCTGAACGAGAGTTTAGCGAAAATTTTTCTCCGTTTGAAAATCTTTGCAGGCGCCTCTTTAGTACATTACATTCTGCACAGAAATTAGTCATCTTAGATTTAAAAATCTAGTCAATTGCTCGCTTCATTTCTGACTGTATCACTGTTTAGCATAAGAATAATACGAATATAAACATGACATGATATGTGTATTCTTCCGCATTTGCTGTTGTCTCACTCTAGTTTTGTGGTTTATTACGCAGACAGGATTTAAATGAGATAGCAGCAAACACGAAACAGAACAAGGCAAAATGTTTATGTTCGTATTATTCTTATGGTGACGAGAATACTGCATGTGATTCACAATTTATAAAAGTTCCTATTAGCAACCATCTCTTCTCACAGATAGGAAAAAATTCAGAACGTAGAGTTGGCCATATTGACAAACATCCTAAACATTCTTGCCAGTCGGGTTTTCGTAGTACATTGAAATGCTACTACATTCGAAGATGAACAATACGGAATTTGTATTTACTTCGTTGGATAATGTATGAAAATGCAGTGGTCGAAACTCGGCGCGGAGAAAAAAAGCTTGTCTTCCACCTTTTTTTTAAAAAATTTATTTACTGACGCACAGGTTTTGGCGCCAGCATGCCTCTGTAGCGCTACACATATTCGGCGGCAGAACTAAGTTATGGCGGCACCCACTGACATTTTTAAGAACTTCCGCTTGCTTTGCACTCGATTCTAAGCCGCTGGCGGTTTTTTGGATTACAAAAACCGGAAAAAAATGCGGCTTAGATTCGAGTAAATACGGTAGGACTAGCTCTAGTGAAATACTTCATTTCCAGTGAGAAATGAATTAAAAGCTAATCTGGAAAGTAAGGTTACAAGAATTTTTTGAAGTACAAAAAAAAGTAAAATAAAGTTTACATGCATTGTAGTGAAGGTCTTGCATTATTTGTCCACATAATCACTATTTACCTTAATACATTTTGTCATCCGTGGGACAAGATTTTTGATTCCTGTGTCATAGACATCTCCTGCTGCCGTTTTCAGCCAGTTCTTGACTTCAATTTTCACCTTGCCATTGTCAGAAAGGTGTTTTCCACGAAAATGTTCCTTCAATTTAGTGAACAAATTATAGTTGCTAGGTGTGAGATCGGGATTTTGAGAGGGGTGGCTTAACATTTTCCAGCCAACTGAAGTTGACAACTCCTGTCTTGCATGAGTGATGTGCAAACTTGCATTGTCATGAAGGAGACAGACTCCCATTGTGACCATCCTGCGATGTTTGTTTTATATGGCTCTGCGAAGTTTCTTCGTGGTCCCACAGTATCTTGCAGCATTTGTTATTTCGCCGCTTTCCAAAAAGTTAATGAGCAGAATCCCTTTTCTCTCCCAAAACACTGACACCATGAGTTTCCTCACTATTTGTCGAGTTTTGAATTTTTTGGCTGAAGGAGAAAGAGTACGGCGCCACCACATTGTTCTTTGCTCTCTGGAGTATGGTGATCAGCCCAAGTTTCATCTCCTGTCACTACAGGTTTGGGAGAAGCATCACTGTTTCGGTCTTAAAATGATCGAGAAATTTTTTGAGTGGCAATAACTCTGTTCATTTTGTGTGTAAACATCCAGGGCACTCATCACACATACACAACTTGCGATAATTTTGTCGATTTAAGATTTCACGAACAAAATTCCTGAAATGTTTGGTCAGACTGCATGCAGGTCATAAATTGCCGAATGGCAATCAGATAGATGATTATCTCCAATTTTCTGCACCACATCATCGGTCACAACAGATGGCCTTCTGCTTCCATCTCCGTTGTGAATTTCTGTCCTTCCAAAAATTGAAATTCCGTACACATTACGTCACGTGCTGCCGTGACATTACGTCACGTGCTGCCGTGACATTACGTCATCTCCTTAAATTGAAACAATTTCATGATGAATCACAGTGGCATCCATGCCTTTAGCTTTTAGGTAGCGAATTACAGTCTGCGCTTCAGTTGGTGGCAGCAGAAATGAGAACACTCATTTCTATCAGTCACCACAACGCTAATCGATGAGATACAATTTGTTGGGAATGCTCATTCCTTCCGTTGGCTTCCCACTACACGGCAGTGGTACCAGCTTCTCCCCTAGATATTCTGACATGTAATGTTAGTTTAAGGATAATCCTTGTAACTGTATGGCTTTGGAAGCTGTGACTTGTCAGTTTGTATGAAAATATTGTGTAGCATAGCAGAACCTTGAATAAAACTGCCTGCCATTCTGACTGTATTATTTGATCTTGACTGGGCCTGTAGAGACAATGGGAAATGTACCTAAACAACCACATCAAAACTGTTTCATGTTGCTGTAATAAAAATGAATATAAAAGATTATAGTGATGAATTATTTTACAGGTGCTGTTGTGAGCCAACAGTATTTTGGAGACTAATTTATTTAGCGATATTCCTTTGTATCAAATTTCATCTTCATTTATATTTCATCTTCATTTTGTAATTTCCGGTGATTGTGGCGTGACACTGTACAAAATTATTCTTTTGTAGGCTCCTCCGTCTTTGACAGAAGCAATGATTCTTGATACGGAAGCTGCAGTTATGTCAAGTTTTGAATTCTTGGCTCAGGAAGAAGTTGATATGGATGACGATGATGACATGAGTGATGACTTGGATGAAGCACCAGATGACGAACAGGATGATGTTAAGACAGCTAAGCGCAAAGGGAAGGTAATTGTTTCCTTTTTATGTACACACATTTTTGGTGTTAAAGAATTTTGACTCGGTTGGACTTTGTCATGCTCAGAGGGAACAAGCCCTGCCTCCCCCCCCCCCCCCCCCTCCCCCCAAAGGTGGTGGGGAATTATTCTGGCCATTAAAACAAAAACACACACACACACACACACACACACAAAATCCTGCACTGGTACTAAATCAGGTGTTCTGTACTGCAAACATGATATAAGCATATTTACATGCATGTCTGAGAGAACAGACGCTGTTGACGATCCACAGCTGTACAAAATATTTCGAAATTCGTTGACAGCAAA
The DNA here is from genome assembly GCF_023864275.1 of Schistocerca cancellata. Lineage (NCBI taxonomy): Eukaryota > Metazoa > Arthropoda > Insecta > Orthoptera > Acrididae > Schistocerca > Schistocerca cancellata. Next base: position 316,256,547 of record NC_064632.1, read on the forward strand.
TTGCTTGACATCAGCAGTATTAGATATAGACTTACTACCTAATAGCATCGTGAAAATTTGTGCTGGACCTGGGAAATCAGTTAGTCTCAGTCTGGTGCTAAACAGGTAGTAAATCTATACCTAATACAGCCGATGTCAAAGAATTTGCAGTCAGAGAATTAATTTAGATGACAATATGCAGTTCAGTTATTAGTCAATAAAATAACGCCTTGAGTGAGGTTTCTCGTATTTTATATGGACATAACAAGTTATGTCCACAAACTGTAAAATATACATAGTATTACATCAGTGTGTGTAACCCAACAGTAGGTCGTTTTTAAAATTATTATCAGTTGGTTATCACATGTGAAAAGCTCATAAATTTATTGAATGAATACTTTGTGGAGGATGTGGTGGCTATGGTCCACTTAAAGTCATGAAGAAGGCTTTGTTTAGCTGTCCTTATCCTGGAAGCATTTATGGAAGTCATTTACAAAAATGGCCCTTAAGGAGTTAAATGTTCCATTATCCTAACGTTGACTTTCAAACAAGTACTGTACAATCCCAATTTTAAGAATGATCAGAAATTGTAAGAAATGCATGGAAGTTACAAAAACTCCTGATACTTAACCAGAAAGTTACAGAAGTCAGGTACGTGAACCAAGTTACTTTATGATACAGCACCGATCTTTTTGAATTTAACTGGATTATTGTCACTATAGTTGCAACCACCTCAGTGGTGTAGGAAGTTTCATATCTGAATTTCTCATTTAAAAATAGTCCTTTCTCTGTGTTTATGCTCTTTAACATTGATGCACAAAGCATACAACTACTACCATCATACTTAAGTGAAAGATCTTGCCGAGAACATGAGAAAATGCTGGTTGTATGTAAAATCAGTATGTGGGTCAAAGGCTTCTACCCAGTCACTTATTGACTAGTCTGATGTGGCAGTAGTAAAGGTAGCAAAAGGAAAGATGAAGTATAAATTTCATGTTCAATAAATTATTCACGCAGACATATTGCTGTTTCACCCTTGCACAGACTTCAGAAAAGGACGTAGTAATAGGCATCCCTGGAATATAGAAGCAACTGAAAGAGATGAAAACAAATAAGTCACCAGGTCCGAATGGGATTGCAATTTGGCTTTACATAGAGTACTCCATTGCATTGGCCTCCTACATTGGTTGCATTTAACACAAATCTCTCACCTATCGCAAAGTCCCAAGAGACTGGGTAAACACAGTTAACAACTGAATATAATGTGGGTAAAAGAGTGGATATGCAAAATTGCAGACCACTATTGTTAACATTGGTTTGCTGCAGAATGTTTGAAGTTCAAATATGATTAATTTCTTTCAGATAGAAAAGCTTCTGTACACAAATCACCACAGATTTAGAAAGCATTAAACATATGAAACTCGGTGTCTCCTGTGCTCATATGATATTCTGCGAAGGGCAACAGGCAGGTTACGTATTTGTGGATTTCCGGAAAGTTTTCTTTTGCAGACTGTTAACATGGTCCAGGCATCTAGAATAGCTTGTCAGATACCAAATTGGCTCGAAGACTTTGTAAATAATAGAATCCAGTTCATTGTCCTTGATGGCCAGGGTTCATCAGACAATGGTATTGTCAGAAGAGCACCAGGGACTGAAGATAGAACTGCTCTTGTTCTCCTAAACAGATAAGGTGAAACACCAATACATGACCATTTGTTGATTGTGCTATAGCATATGGGAAAGAATTGTTGTTGAGTGACTAGAAGGATACAGGAAGACTTAAATAATTTTTATCTGGTGTGATTAATGGCAGCTTGTTTCAAATGTAGAAAAACGTAAGTCAATGTAGATGAATAGGAAAAACAATCTTGTAACTAAAGTACAGTGTTATAGTGGTTTGCTGTTTGACACAGCCACGTCAGTTAAATATCAAGGCATAACATTACAATGTTCTAGGAAATGAAAAGAGCGTTTAACATCGGTTGTAGGGGCTGCGGATAGCTGCCTTAAGAGGAAGGCAGGTCCCCAGGGGTGGGACAGATTTTTTTTCCTCCTCCTTCTTCTTCTTCTTCTTTTTTTAAAAATGCTCTGTTCAGAGATGTAGCTTTGTGTTCCATGTATCTCGCCCTGGTGGGCCCTTATTTGTGAGTAATTTATGAAAAAAGTCTGATTTTGCATGTTGCTCTAGAGCTTTAGAATTGAGTATTGTACAGGCTAATGGCATAGCATAGTGGTTAAGGTACATCCCTCGTACAGAAAGTTGTGGGTTCGCATCTCATCAGGTATGATGAAATTTTTCATTTTTAAATATTAATAAAAACGCTCATCTGAATTTAATTATTTTTTATTTGTATATCATAATATTTAAACATTTGGGAAAAAAACCAAATCTATTGGTTGCAAGATGTAAATTTTTTTGGGTGGTAACAATTGTACAAACATTTTAGACATAAATTTCTTCTTGCACATAATAATAAAATTACATGAACAATGATACCAAATGAAAGAAGAATATGAAAGGAACAAAAAATGAGAGCAAATCAAGAAGTTAGTATGGAGATTAAAATGATGTGAATAAGGATTAGAAATAAAAAATTACATTTAAACCAATCAGTTGAATAACAATAATGATAAAAGCCATTTCAATAAAGACTGCAAATTACAAAACACTTGAAGAGATTCGAATGCACAACCTTCTGAATGTGGGGAATCCACAGTAATGCTTATGCTGCACTATCAATCTGTGTATTTGTACTACTTTCAAGGCTCTAGACCAACACACGAAATTTTGAGGTGTCCCCCCTCAGTCCATTACTCATAAACAAAAGCCCATAAGGGCGAATGACTGCTGAGCATGATACTTGACCGTAACCTACACAATCAGGCAGTTGGTTTAAAAAAGTCAAACCCACCACTGGGGACATCTCTTATAATCTAACAAGGACATATAGACAACTGCAGCTCTCATATAAAGACACCACACACTGAACACTAGTGGAGTCCATTCTTGAGTACTGCTGAGTGTTCAGGAGGAGGAGGAGGGAATTAGTGTTTAATGTCATGTCGACATCAAAGCACAAGCTCAGAGTAGGGAAGGATGGGGAAGGAAATCAGCTGTGCCCTTTGAAAGGAACCATCCTGGTGTTTACCTGAAACGGTTTAGGGAAATCACAGAAAACCTAAATCAGGATGGCTGGAGACGGGTTTGAATCGTCGTCCGCCTGAAGGAGAGTTCAGTGTGCTAACCATAGCGCCACCTCGCTTGGTAGTGTTTGGGCTCTCACCAGGTCAAATTAAAGGAAGACATCAAAGCAGTTAAAGAGGCATTCTGCTAGATTTGTTACCAGTAATGTCAATCATCATGCGAATATTATGGAAAAGCACTCTGAACCCAGTGTGAATTCTTGGGCAGAAAGACTATGACCTTTATGAAGGCAAACACCAGGCACCCTTGTATCAGACATTGTGCAGGGATTTTTCAATTTTGTAGTGTTGGCACAGGTGCTGTTCACAAATATCTTTGATAAAAAAGAAGTCTGTGGTTGGTGTTGATGTTAATTGAATCGCGTGTGTGTGTGTGTGTGTGTGTGTGTGTGTGTGTGTGTGTGTGTGTGTGTGTGTGTGTGTGTTTACTAAGGTTGTGGCGGTGGGGAGGGGCGAAGGTTGTGTGTGTGCCCTGTTATGCGCAAGGCTCATATCGCACTTGCAGATTTTCTGGCAAAATTCAGCCAGTCATTGGATAGAAATGTACAGGTGACAATGGTATGATAGGGAAATGGAAGCTTCATAATGATTTACTTTGCTGCTCTGTATCTGACAACAGGTTTGGTTATTTTGTCCCTTACTGACATCTGCAGATTTGTAATGAACTGGTGTTCCTTTGATATTGGTCACATTTATGATGATGGCATTGGGAAATTAAATAACTCAATGCAGTTAATTCAGAGAACTTGCAGTGAAAGTTGTGCGCAATAGTTTCTTGTTTGTGTGCACTTTGGATCATAAGCTAATGTAAATTGTCATATGAAGTGGATGTATATTGCACTGAACTGAAACTCTCAGAAAACAAAGCATTTATTGATGTATATTGTTTTCCTTCTGTACACGGTCACAATCAAAGTTTACATTATGTTAAGTTGTCACTTTGAATTAAAGTCCAATAAAGATGATCTACTGTTACTCTACTGTCATCTGTGTGTATGCCAGTAGAGTCACCTTGGCCGTAGTAAAAATCCTTGCTTTTAATGCTGTGGTAACACATTCAGTGTAGAAATGGCATAGGCCAGTACATGTTCAATCCACAAACTTTTTTCAGCCTAAACCACTTAAGATTTATTTGAAATTAAGTATGCTTGTAGTATTCATAAACAGTAACACAAAACATTTATTCACATATTTCTGGCGAAAGGTTACTGAGTAATGGGTGTTCAGCTCTAAACACCTTCAGAAATTAATTTATTTTAAGTATTAGGCCTGCTTATCAGCTGTGTGTTACTGTATGACATCAAAGTAAAGTAGTTTGTAATAGATATTAAAAAAGGTTACCTAATCAGTGTCTAAGTAAAAAGACAGGGTTACAAACCTGGAAAAAGTGAATACCAGAGATAGGCTTAAAATCAGTTATTAGTTATTGCTACTGAGATAAGTCATGTGTCAAATTCATCACGCATCTAGCCTATCAGTTTTTTGCCCATAGCCATTTCTGTATGGGATAATGTATATGTTTTCCCTGTAGACTTGTAAGGGTTCAATATTGCCTTTACTTATCTGCTACTTACTGACAGAACATCAACATGACAGCGAAATGTGAAAGATATGGACGACGCGTGCACTCGCGCACTATGTGTATCACCGTTCCTAGCTAAAATGCAACTTTTGAGACAATTAAATTTCAAATTACTTGAAAGTAACCTGTGTGCACTTGATTTTCCCCTCCATCAATTTTTATAACCACAAAATCTTTTCTACCATGTACTGACCTGCTTGCCTTTGTAAGAACAATGTTTTTTTGCAGAATCAACAGTCATCTGATTAAAGAGTCTTGCCAGGTTTTGGATTGGGAGAAGGTAAAATACTCTTGGCCTTCACCATATCTTTTACTTTTCTAGCCTTGTAATTAGTAACATTAAATTCCTCTTGAAGCTTCTTAACACTCCATCTTTTAAGTGGAAAATAAGAATTTTCACCTCTCTAACTTCGAGATTAGCAACTACTAAATGTCTCTTTCAGCTGAAAGAGATTCTGAATGATCATGTAATTGTTCACCAGAAGGCAGTAACAATGCATTTCTTTGTATTGTTGAAGTTAGTTTTTGTTTTTTAGTATACTGCACCCCACATACTTTCTCTTTCTTAACACGATTCCGCAACAGACTGCAAACAAGTTTCATAGTTTTTAGGGTTGAACTTGCAACAGTGACTTGTACGCCACTACACCTTAACATCTTTTCACTTTTTTGTTTGACCTCAGAACACACTAGGTTGTCATAGTCTTCCGTGCTAGACGTATCAGCAACTTCTACTGGGGAAGTATTTTCTGGCACTTGTCACAGCAAAAATTTTAGGCATGTTATGCCATTCTGAAATGAATGGTCTAATTTGATTTAGCAGTATGCAACATTACTTCTCCATCTTTCCACATCCTGGAAGAAAATTTATGGTTACGTTAATAGTTTGCAAATACTGACTGGTTGTAGGCATATAAACTTCTACACTTTTGCAAGAACTGTACTAAAGTATCATCAAACCAGTCTCAGGACTGAAGACCACAACAACAACAAGCCAATTTCAAAACACATTTCAGAATTAGTCACATTATTTTACTTTACTATGCCATGGTGTACAAAAAGAAAATGTACAGGTCACTTTTCTACAGTAGCCGAATGAATATTCTCCAGTGACAAAATGCCTAACAAATGGGAGATAATCACACCAACTAGTCATCTTGTATACAGTCTGTACTGTGAAGTTTATTGCTTGTTTTAAGATGTGTATTTTAGATATGTTGAGCAGTTTATTAATTTAGCTAGTGCTATGCTTTAAAACACAGTTATAAGTATGAAAAGCAAAATTTTGCTGGAAAAGTAATAAATCCAACTACAGTTCTGTAAAATTATCATGGGTAACAAAATAAAAATAACAATTGATGGTCGATATTTAACAGAGTTGTGATACACACAATTATTTTTGATAGTGATATCATGCTCATTGTAAATTGGAACTTTCAGACTACACAGAGGAAAGCACTATTGTTGGCATATATCTTTCATTTTTTACAATTTTTAAAAATCATGGTTTTTCAAAACTCATTAAATTCAGTCATGGTTTCATTGTGTAGTTTAATCAGAACAAAAATTATGAACAAATTGATGCTGTGCTGTGAGGCAAAAATTAGATTTGTTTTTACATTTTTTAAGAGCAGTCACTAGATAACCACTCAACAGAAAATGTGAAAAAAGTTTTGTGCTACTATTTATCAATATTACATGCATATTTAATTTCACATAAATCTAAGAGGGTCAGGTTGTAGCATTTCTTGATTTGGCATGGAATAAAAACCCACATGCACCCATTGGCAGTATAAAATATGTTCTGATCTTAACAAAGTTTCTCATGTTAATTAAATACTTACTAAGTAAGTTAGCAGTGTTTATTGTTTGCCACTGAACAGACCTCTTGCTTTCCCTTCAGTAGTTGGTTCTGGGACAATTTACAGTTTGTAATCACGTTTCTGTCTGACTGCGATTGCTTTGTATGTTGTTAAATGTACAATTATGCACTCTTTGTCTGACTGAGGTGGGCTTTTGATTTGATAAATGTAGAAAAGGGTAGCTTTTGTTTACTTAAATCAATTTTTCCTGGAATTTGCATAAATAGTGCAATTTTGATGACTGTTTCACAACTTAATGTTCCCCACAAAGAAGGAGCGCGCCATCGGAGACTCCGGTAACCATGGGGGTACTTCTGCAATGGCTTCCTCTACGTCTACAATTTATGCTCACAAGTGGAACTTAAAAGAGTCTCAGCCACGGACAATTCTTCTATCAGTGCCACAGTTCCTTGTTGTTCCTCGGTCGGACGAAGGTCATGACTTCTCCACAGTCAACCCTTTCATTATTGAGAAAGGTGTTGATGCAATTGCAGGTCCTGTAAAGTCTTGTTCCCGATTACGAAATGGCACCTTGTTGTTAGAAACAGTCATTGCCCTCCAGGCACAAAAATTGCTGCGAACTTCACTACTACACACCTTCCCTGTCATGGTGGAAGTGCACCACACTTTAAATTCATCACACGGGGTGGTTTATACATGTTCACTCTACAGATTGTCCAACGAGGAAATTCAAAACTACCTGCCTGAACAGGGCGTAACAGCTGTACATAGTCATGAAAAGGGTTGACAAGGACTTGGTTCCAACCCGTACTATCTTCTTGACATTTGACAGAGTTCAACTTCCATCGAATATTAAAGTGGGCTATGAGATAATTTCAGGTTGCCCTTACATCCCCAACCCTATGCATTGCTATCAGTGTCAGCGGTTTAATCATACCAGCCAGTCATGTTCCAATCTGGCCAAATGCGTTACGTGTGGCAAGGATGCCCATGAGGGTGCTTGTCCACCTCCATCCCCTCATAGCATCAACTGTATGGATGACCACGCTGCTTCCTCTAGAGATTGCCTCATTTTCAAAGATGAACGGCTTATTCAGGAAATCAGAGTGAAGGAAAAGGTGTCTTCATTTGCTGGTCGTAAGTTATTAGCCAGTCGAAAGCCCACTGTGCCTCCAGCAGGTAAATATAGCACTGTCCTTGCATCTCCTTGGTGTACTAAGGAGGCAGCCGCACAGACTTGTGATCTCACCTTTAGTGCCATGATTGTCAGCTCGGCCAGCACAAAGATCGCCCGTTCAACCTCCCCACTATCACCTGCTCACTCTACGGCTCACCCTTCATCAGCTTCTGCTAAATCACGAGCCCCAAAATCAGATGCCCGCACTTCCAAAGAAGAGCCTACTCGCGAAGATTTTTTACGTACCCCGACTTCCAAACCATCGATTCCTCCCTCAGCTCAACGTCCTGTTTCCAAGGCTCATAAGAAACAAAGTTCCTCTCCTTCTCTGCCACGGTGTGCCTCATATACAGCGCCACCTGGCAGTAACCGCCCTCGGCTGTCTTCTGTGTCGCCAAGGCACACTGCTGGCAGCCGATCAACCGGCCTATCACTGGAGGCAGGAGCTGCCCCTGAATAACCAATGGATCAGGATCTTCTGGCTTTGGCCGAATGCCGTTTCATGCTGTCGGCCACCGGCTCTCAGCAGTCGTTGAGTTGAGAGCAACTGTGGTAAGATTCTTCCCTTTTCTGTCCACCCTATGTCAATTATCCATTGGAATATCCACAGCATTAGAGCCAATTGGAAAGAATTGTCGATCCTCTTAAGATCCTACTAGCCAGTCATCTTCTGTCTTCAGGAAACAAAGCTGCGTCCCCACGATCGCCTTGTTTTCCCTCATTTCCAGTCAGTCCAGTTTGATCCATCTGTTGATGACACTCAAGCACATGGGGACTTAAGATTCTTCTCCATGATACTGTCCATTATCACCCAATCCCCTTAAACAGTTCCTTCCTAGCTGTTGCTGTATGTCTTTCCCTTTCTGGATACACCTTCTTTCTTTGTACCATACACATTCAATCATCCACACCGATGGCAGCAAGAGCTGATCACCTTCATCTCCTTGGGCTGCCCTCCCCCCCCCCCTCCCCCCCGCCCCCATTTGCTGGTTGGAGCCTCAGTACCCACCACCCACTTCAAGGATTTCCGTGTCCTTGTCCGCGTGGCTCCTTAATCATTGACGTCTTCCACCAAGCGGATCTTGTTTGCCTCAACACTGGGGAACCTACTTTTCCATCTGCCTCCACGACAAATTTCTCTCATTTGGACCTTTTGGTCGGTACTGTTCAGCTAGCTTGGCGCTTTGAATGGTTCACTCGAGTGACCATTTTCCACGAGTCCTTAGATTGCAGCCACCACTGCCACCTACACGCCCTAGACGCTGGAAGTTTGCCCCAGCCGATTGGACACTTTTTTCATCTGTAGCTACATTTGATGACAGTCACTTTCCTAGCGTCAACGATCAGGTCACTCATGTTACATAAGTTATTGTTACAGCTGCAGAACATTCAATACCTCGCAACTCCGATTTGCCCCGGCGTCCCCCAGTTCCTTGGTGAAATGAGGCGTGCTGAGCACAATACGTGATCGACAACGTGCTATTCACGTTTTCTGCCACCATCCTACTTTGGCCAACTGTATCTGCTATAAGCAGTTACATGCGCAATGCCGTCATGTCATCCGCGATAGCAAGGAGGCAAGCTGGGACTTCTCTACTAGCTCTTTTAACACCTTCACTTCCTCCTCAGAAGTTTGGAGTCGCACTCGACGGTTATCTGGCGTGCCTAGTTTCTCTCCGATCTCTGGGCTCACTGTCGTGCATGATACCTTAGTGGACCATGTCGCGATTTCTAACTCATTGGGTCAACACTTTAGAGAGATTTCGAGCTCTTCAGATTACCCGCCAGCCTTTCTCCTGAAGAAACGTGCAGCAGAAGTGTGACCTCTTGCTTTCTCCTCTCAAAATAGCAAAAGCTATAATACTGTTTCTCTATGTGGAACTCCCAACACGCACTCTCTTCTTCTCGCTGTTCTGCCCCAGGACCAGATGGTATCCACATCCAAATGTTGCTGCATTTATCATACCATAGTTTGTGTTAACTCCTTCACCTTTATAATCGACTTTGGACCGACAGTACTTTTCCTAGAAGATGGCAGGAAGCTATCGTCGTTCCTGTTTCAAAACCTGGAAAGGACAAACATCTCCCCTCTAGCTGTCGCCCCATTTCTCTCACGAGTAGTGTATGTAAGGTTTTGGAGCACATGGTGAATTGCCATTTAGCCTGGTGGCTGTAGTCCCGAAGCCTTTTAACACCTGCCCAATGCAGTTTCCGAAAGCATCATTCTGCAGTTGACCATCTTGTTGCTCTCTCCACTTATATCATTAACAATTTTCCCTGGAAACACCAAACTGGTAGCAATATTTTTTTGATCTGGAAAGAGCATACATACCTGTTGGAGGACAGGCATCCTTCGCACACTGTTCTCTTGGGGCTCTAGAGGTCAGCTGCCCCTATTTATTCGTGGATTTATGGCAGAGTGCACATTTAAAGTGTGGGTGAACACTAACCTCTCCTGTACTTTCTCCCAGGAAAACAGTTACCCCAGGGCTCCGTGCTAAGTGTTTTACTGTTTGCTATCGCCATAAATCCAATAATGGATTGTCTCCTTCCTGATGTCTTGGGCTCCCTCTTTGTGGACGATTTTGCGATGTACTACAGCTCTCAACAGACCACCTTCTTGAACGACGTCTTCAAAGATGTCTTGATCGCCTCCGCTCTTGGAGCATCGAAACCGGCTTCCGCTTTGCTCCCAGTAAGACCGTTTGTGTCAATTTTTGGCGTTGTACGGAGTTTCTTCCGCTTTCCCTACATCTAGGCCCTGTCGACCTTCCGTTCGTGGACGTCGCTAAATTCTTGAGTCTTATGTTTGACAGAAAACTGCGCTGGTCCTCCCATGTTTCCTATCTTTCAGCTCGCTGTCTCTCGAAATTGAACTATGGAAGCATAGTTTACTCCTCTGCTCGGCCATCTATTCTCGCTGTCTTGACTCTGTCCACCACTGTGGATTGCGTTTAGCGTCTGGAGCTTTTTACACAAGCCCTGTGGAAATCCTTTATGCTGAGACTGCTGAACCTCCGCTGTCCAATCGGTGAGCTGTCCTTTTGAGTCGTTATGCTAGCGATCTGTCTTCCATGCCTGCTAATCCGGCCCATGACTTTTTCTTCGACTCCTCCTTGAATTTAGGGTATGCAGGCTGCACTTCCTCTCTCCTACCACTGGGAATCCAGTTAAGTCAACCGCTACATTCTCTTTCCTTCCACTTTCCTCAAACTTCGACAACTGGGGGTACAGCACCGCCATGGCTCTGCTCCCGGACCTACCTGCTCCGTGACCTTTGTTAGCTTCCCAAGGATGGTACCCGTTCTCTCGTTTGTCATCAGGCATTTGCTGCTCTATGCGCACAAATGAAGGATGCCACATTTATTTATACTGATGGCTCTAAAACATCATTTGGTGTTTGGAGTGCCTATATTGTTGGCGACACCCCTATTTGATTTCGGCTTCCCGACCAGTGTTCGGTTTTTACTGTGGAACTTTACGCTGTTCTCCAGGCTGTCCAATACATCCGTCGCCATCAGCGGATACAGTATATTATATGCTCAGCTCTCTCCTCAGTCTCCAAGCTCTTTACCCTGTCCACCCCCTGGTCCACCTGATTCAGGACTGCCTCCACTTGCTCCACTTGGGGGCGTCTGTGGCATTCCTGTGGATCCCTGACACATTGGTATCCGTGGAAACGAGGTGACCGATATAGCGGCCAAGGCTGCAGTCTCTCATCTTCAGCCTGCTGTTCGCATGGTTCCCTTCGCGAATCTACAGAGTGTTTGTCGTCGTGTTGCTCTTTTATGGCACGCACATTGGTCTATGCTTCCCAATAATAAATTTCGGGAAGTGAAAGCTCTTCCCTGTGCTTGGACCTCTTCCTCCCAAACTCGTCGTTGGGAGGAGGTAATTTTAACTAGACTATGGATAGGGCACCACTGTCTTTTTAGCCATCGTCATCTTTTAAGTGACGATCCTCCCCCACTGCTCTCAACTGTGGACTGAGAGACACCTTTTACTTGACTGCCCCTATTTTACTCCGGTACGCACCAGTCTAAAGCTGTAGCCTTATATATCTTCCATTTTAGCAGATGACACGCGCTCAGCCGATCACATCCTCAAGTTTATTAGTGTCAGTGAGATGACGTCGGTCATTTGAAGCTCTTTTTGGGGAAAACAACCCCCTGAGGAGCATTATAGTGAACTCATGTTGACGTCTCTGTGCCCAAATTTGCCGGATGTAAAATCTATGGAACCCATCTGGGTCGCTATCGTTCATCACCACCTTGCCAACAAATCGGCAGCCCATTATTCACACGTATTTCATGACGTGTGTGTAGACATCTAATGCCACATTCCTCCAAAAACCTACCAACAAACTGTTTTATCCCTGACATGCAGAATCAGTGATGTACTTCATTCCAAATATGGACAAACAAGCTATTAATTGGACGGTCATAGTGTTTTGACTCATCAGTGTATTTAGGTAAATTGAATATGTGAGTATATAGCGTTTGGGACTCAACTGCAGGATTGTAATGATTGTCTGCTCATATTTATTTTAAGAATGCCATTTACTGACATAAATTTCTCTTGTTGTGTAGTTGTTCGTTTTCTTTCCATTTGTTAACTGTGTTCTACAAGCCTTCACCATCTGCAGTGCTTTCACTTAAAAAAAAAAAAAAATCTTAATGTGTGATGGGTATAAAATGGAAACAAAATCAGACAACATCCAATTTGAAACATAACAACAAAATCTGTGTTCGTAAGAACAACTTTTGGGCTTGTAAATGTTTGAAAGGTGCTTTATTTCAGATGCTGTTTCCTCGCACAAGATGGTGTTGTAGCAATATGTCAGTTGAATTTCTTCAGGTTGTTCACTTTAATTTTAAATTGATAATTGAAATCTCATTTTGAACATGCATAACTACTACATATGACTGCTCCTAAAACATAATGGGGTTTTATTCTGTGTGTTAAAGAAGCAAGTAATTTACTCTGTTGTGTACCTGCTGATGAGAAATATCTGATAAGGTACAGTATGCAAGACCAATTAAAGATACAGAAAGAACATTAGTTAAGGCTCTATGCCCAAGAGTATTACCTAGAAAGAAATGGTAATCATATTAAATAATTGAAAAATTCACATATTGTTAATACAATTGTGGACTTGGATTTTAAGCAGTTGCACATTATTCCAACTTAATTAATTTGTTACTGATGTATGTCACTGAAATCATGTGAAAGGCATGTACGAAAGATTTTAATAATATCTTTAGCAGGAAACGACTTGTAATGTTTTTTTTACTTGGCTTGTAGGATTAGGTAAAAAATAAATTGGTGAATGACTCTTAACATAAACCTGACAATGGAAAATACAGGACAGAATGTAACAATATTATGAAGGAAAGTCGCTACTTACCATATAGCGGAGATGTTAACTTGCAGAAAGGCACAACAAAAAGACTGTGACAAATAAAGCTTTTTGCCAGTAAGGCCTTCATCGAAAAAAACACACACACACACACACACACACACACACACACACACGCGCGCGCCGAATGTTCTCATAAGTGCCCCAGTCTGAGACTCAAACTATGTTGTGTGTGTGTGTGTGTGTGTGTGTGTGTGTGTGTGTGTGTTTGATGAAGGCTTACTGGCTGAAAGCTTTATTTGTCACAGTCTTCTTGTTGTTCCTATCTGCGACTCAGCATCTCCACTTTCCTTTTCATAATACTGTTACCATAAATTTGGTATTCTACAGAAGAACTGACTTAATAGTGTGGTGAATTTTTTATTGAAAATAATTGTTTTGATTTGGACTTCAGTGACACTAAACATATTTGTATTACTTTAAAATTACATGAGATTGAATGCTAACTACTTATTTTTTTTACGTGGATGATAAATTATATTGAGTTTGTACTGATGTTGTTCCAGAGTCTAATGCTGAACGAAAGTCTTACAGATGATGTTGATGCTGAAGCAGAAGAAGTTTTAAATGAACTCAATATGCTGACTGAAGTGGAAGATTCAGGAGGGGATATACATTCTCAAAATGATCCAGGTTGGAGTAAGTGAGAGAACTACTTTTTGTTCTGGGGGCAATGAGCACTTTCGGGGAAGGTTGGGGGAAGGGTAATGTAAAAGTTATTAGATCTACATTAAACAATGATTTCTATTAAGATTTCATAGTTACCATTTCAGACACTTGCACAGTCGATGGAATTAGAGAAGAGATTAGTGCTGTTTCATAATTTTGTTACTGTTCCTTGTTTCATTAAGCACAGTTTTTCTTTCCATTATTTGATTCAAATGTTTAAACAAGTAATTTGTTGTACATAAAAACTTATTGTAAAACGAGGACAGGCCACCATTTACTTGGGGGAAAGGGGGGGGGGGATTTGTTTAGGCCAAAGGCAGAAAAGAGGTGTTTAAGTAAATCACACAATTCATCTGTGAGGCGACAGGTTGTCTGTTTTCATTTCTTGCATATTTTTTCCGTCTTGAAATTTAAGCTATGATGAAACTGAGTAGTGTCAATATGTCATGTTGTGGGATTCCTAATATTTCTTCTTTGCTGTATGTGGTAAGTAGCATCACTGTCTCAGATTGGGCCACTTGTGAGAACAAGCAGCAATTTGTCAGGTTTTATGCTGTGTGCATAGTGACATTAAGGTAATATTGTGCCCATTTTCTTTGAGACATTGTGATCAAATTGAAAAGTACTAGAAATAAGGTAATTAAATGTAGCTTACCCATGTCGCGTATGTACAGTAACATAGCACACTGAAACTGGACTGGTTTTTAAGTTTAGGAAAGAAACCACTCTGTTATAAATACTGATGTCTGGCAGTGTTTGTGAGTAGTCACCTTAGAACCTGAAACCCTTTCTTTGTTATAATAAATATATGATACAGAGTAAGTTGCAGTTCTTTCAACTTTAATGATGTAGTTAATTCATGCTGCATGCATTTGGATTGTGGTTCCACAAAAAGAAAGGCTGATATGATATTTCATTACTGTTGTTAATATTTTCAATGCACTTGGCCTGGCTCACTAAAACTAAGTATATTTCATTATTTTGCAGGGGGTAGAGGGTTGGGCTTCCAGGTAGGCAGTGGTCATCGCAGGCAGCTAGGTCCAGGTCTGGGAGACGATGAGGTCCTGGATTCAACGCTTGGTTTGGGAGATCTGGCACAACTCACAGTAAATAATGAGGCGGAGGCTGCATATGATGTGAGCATGAGAAGTTTGTTTAAACATTCTAATTCTTTAATGTTTATAACATGATGTTAAACTGCTTGTAACGAAGCAAACACTGGGTCAGGGTACTACATTTACGTTATTTGATCACATCCCAAATGTGCATGGAGCTCCTCTTACTGCTAAGTTCTTCAATAATATCGCTCAGGATGTTTACGGTGAGGATTAGAAATATTGTATGTACTTTTTTCAATGCCTGCAGAAGTAGTGTTAACTTACAGAAGAAATGTTAATACAAATGGTACTCTGAAAACCCTTCCAATTTGGGTTTTTGATCAACAATCCTCTTAAGAGGTCCTAGAGTCAGAAACTCATAACTTTTTGTATCAAATCTGGAATATTGTTCTAGTAAACAGATCTTGTGAGACAAATTGGGGAAAAAGGCAAGTAGAACAACATACTTTTTTAAATTCGCAGAAGCTCTCTTGCATAAATTTCATAGAAGCTCTCTTGCATTCCTTGCTGGATTAGCACTCATGGAATAAAGGATATTAAGGAGAAATGTCATAACCACAGCTTAGAGGATCATTTCATACTGTGACATAGAGAAGCAAAGTACATAGTGGTAACAGGTCACAAAAATTGGATCTGCAATTTCAGTTGCCATCCCATTCACTGTGGTAACAGTACCTGAAGGAATGGCGACAGGATGTTGGCAAAAAGGTGTGATGTAACTCATTCATTGATGATTGATTTGGTGGCTTTCCTGTATAGAATGAGGTGCTTCCTTCACTATTCTCTTCAAGATAATTTATTAAACATGACATTACTTAACATCACATTTGGTGAATTGGAGATTTCATTGTAAAAAAGAAAGGGATTGTATCCCACACAGTTTGACGACATTCACATGGCAGTGTGAAGTTTTTAGATTAGCACTTCAGTGATTTATGCCTAGGCTGCTGATATTTTGCACTTGTAGTATGCATTTAAAGTTGGCAACATGACAGTTTAACAAGTGAAGAATGAGAATCATGAGGTGCTTTGCGAGGGGCAAGAACCAATTCCAGCACAATAGTTACTTCCAGTTGTGACATTGAAGCTCCTGCATTGCCTGCTTTGTTTTGTATGAACATAAACAGTGCTTATTTCCTGTATTTCTTTGTTCTGTCATTGAAAGTGTGTGCCTTGTTACACATATATCTACATTATTACTTGGTTGTTTATCTGCTGTCAGTATGGTAGCAACTCAGAAATGATTGGTATATACATTGAAATTGCTCAATAGCTTACATTTATTCTGTGAAACGGAAATCGGTGTTGTCTGCTATGTATATATACACTGCCGTTGCAGCATTGCTGTGGCGCTATAGCCGATCTAACTTGACATAGTGCAAATTGTCAATTATGTTTCTCCAGTGCAAGAATAGAATGTTTAGTGACAGATTTATCATGTGTTGGTTATTTTTTTCACAAGTTACTTCTGGTAACATTATCTAGAATAGTATGTAGAAACTGAAAACCACTTTGTATTTTGGACATAGGGCAAAGTTACAGAGTAATTTGAAGTCTTAAGTAATTGCACAGTAAATTTGTATAACTAAAAAAAAATGACATTTATATAATGAGGACATATCTGCCAAAATGTAAATAATTCAGGAATGAAGGAGACTACTCTCTGAACAGAATCTTGCTCTCTCACTGTACGTGTGCTGCAGCTCATGATGGGATTCATCCAAAAGCTAGTGAAGTCTTCAATCTTTTTTTATTTTTAATGACCAAATGCTTCTATTATTCCACGAGTTGTCTCCTTTACTTCTAAATTGTTCATAAATTACGGCTTTTAATTTTATCATATGAAGCTACTCATATAACTTTCTGATAGTTTAACTTGCTATAGACAGTAGTATTACCTGAAGACAGGAAATACAGTGTGTCCATAAATTATCTTTACAAGTTAAGACTTTAATACCCAAACTATACTGGATATTAACAGATGCTTTTCAATATGTGATAAGTTTTGTTTCTTCGTTCATACACATCAACGTGTACAGTGTTAGTGGCATGGATAATGTATGGTGGGAACTCTATTTCTCTCCAGGAACAATTAAAGATTTCCATGATGGTGTGTTAACCCTTTTAGTGCCAGACGTTTTCTCAAAAGATTATGTTAAAAGTGCCATGCGATTTTACAGTAAAATGCAGACCTCTGCCATACTTGCAATAAAATCTTAACTAATGCATAAAGGAATGTAATTTTTTTTAATTTTTAGGGAATGCTGCTGCCTACAGTAATATGTGCAATACACACTGTCAAAGAACATATTTTCAGAGAAAAAAATTATTTTCATGATGGGGTTTATCGAAAAAAATTAAAACTTTGATTTCAGTTTACTCTGAGACCCATCAAATGATGATATACTCAAAAATTTCAGGTATATATAGAATCTCTGTAGTTTCCTTAACAAAAACACCATAAAGGAATACAAAAATTTTTTATTTCACTAAGGAAAAAATCAAAAAGAACATAACATTACAAAAAAAAAAATTGTTTTGCTCTGAACGTGTTCTCAGTTCTTCAGTCATAAATCACTGACAAATGTGAGGTTGCAGTTATGACAACTACTTGCACACATGCTGACCAACACATGAAGGATGCAGTCCTTTCTTGCAACAAACACACACTGTTCGTGAACGCCGCTTCTTATCCTTCGTAGAACAAACACTGCAGTAGCGTTCCTTTCTCCCTGGAAGAGTCTCTACACCATATACTGTTGGAGCAGGCACATTTATATCTATTGCACTTGTGGTTGCAGTCCTTGCCTGAAACCACTGTTTAGAAAGTTTGCAAATGATTATGCTGTTAAACTTCAGCCGTGTCAGTGGTTTGTCGCTGGGGTTTAGGCTTTCCTTATACAAAACATATGCATTCAGCAACATCCTGGCAATTATGCTGAACACTACCTTCTTCCACATCTTGACAGTCCTCCTCTCATCTAAATAGCAGTATGCCATCATATCAGATGAGTCAATGCCACCCATATACTTATTATAATCAAAAATAACATCCGGTTTCTTGACCGACTGTCTATTGCGAATTGTCTTTTCTGATGATGTAGCAGAGGATGATGTACTCACAAGGAGGACTGGATTTCTCTGTGATTTCTTCTGTCTGAAGCCACAGAGAAGTATAAAAGATTTCTTGAAAAACTTTAGCTGACCTACAGCATAATTTGACAGAAGACCACGTGGCAGGAATTTTCTGTTTCTTCTAATTGTTCCTGTTAGATAAGTGCCAACTGAATACAGTTTTTCTGCTAGAGGAATAGATGTAAAAAAGTTATCGCAAAACACATGGTAACCTTTTTGCATGTAGCTCCCAAGAGCTAGTAGTTTCATGACAACTACATATCCCAGGCCATTCTCTTTTATTTCGTTTTTGTCATCATCACTTTTTGCACCACGGTATGCATAAAACCCCAGGCAGTAATTTACGACTGAATCACACAGCATCCAAAATTTGACTCCCCATCTGTGATGATGTTTATTGGGAAGGTACTGGATTAGCTGTGAGTGCGCCTTTGTCCCAACAAGACTTTCATCGACACTCAGTTGCTGGTGTGGAGTGTAGTAGCGACGGAAAGCATTGTTGGCAATATCCACCAACACTTGAAACTTGGCTGTTGGATCATATAATGGGTGACCAGGAGGGTGAAGTTTCGAATTGTCTACAAAATGGAAAAATCGCAGCAACAACTGAAACCTGTTGCGTGAAAACATTTGTGAAAACCACGGTGTCAACAGGTTTGCATCAGTTGACCAATAACTAAAAATCGTCGGTTTTTTTATCAGTCCCATATTCAAAATTACTGCTATAAAAGCCCTCATTTCTGCTACAGTTGTTGGTTGCCACTGTTTGATTCTCGAATTTGGCGATAAATGCGTAGACTGAATCACCTGGCGAGCGTATCTGTTAGTCTCTGTCACCATAATCGTAAAAAGCTGCAGTGAGAAGAACAAATTGAAAAAATCAATTGGTGTGGCGTTTGCTGGTATATGTTTAGGGCCTGGTACTTCTGCATACACGAAACTTGGAGGAGGTGGATTATCTGATGCCTCATCCATTACTTCAACAAAAGTATTTGCACTGCAATTTAGTTGCGTTTGGTCGTCGTCGTCGTTTGCTGACGCACAATCGTCACTTGAAGAAGAAAACGATGAGTCCTCTTCTCCACCTGACATCTCGTAATCCGATTCACTTTCTGCAAATCCTGCAAATTCATCTTCACTTCCACTACTTATCATATTATTGTCTAAGTCACTTGTATCGAACCGCAACTTCTTACTTGACGACGCCATGCTGCCGCGAAATAGTCGGTAAACAAACACCACCAGAGAAGTTTATTTTACTCGAAATATCGCACTGACAATCGAAAAGAAGATAGATATGCTGTGCCTTCGACCTTCCTTCTGCGTCTTGGCTAGGAAATACTAACAACTTTGCCTTCAAGCGCGGAAAAAATGAATAAGAAGGGCATCACGATCAGATCGTTACTGGCATTTTTCGCCGAAAATCTGAATCACGATCAGATCGTATTTGGCACTAAAAGGGTTAAAGTGCATTGTGAAGGTGTGCTTTCAAGTTCTGTAGGTCTCCAGATCCTTCACAAAACTGTATTTGAAAGTTTCGTTGCATTTAGGTTCTTTGTTTTCCGTACATTGTCTTGTGTATGAACCAGGCGACACACTGAGCTTTCTCCTGTGATGTCCACATTTTATGAGGTTTTCAAGTACAATTTTGCATTAAAAAACTTCATGAGATTTCTTATTACATATTGAAGACATTTAGTTAATATCTAGCATAGTTTAAAGTTGTTGAAGTCTTAAATTGTGGAGATAAATTATGTACACCATGTAATATCAGATCATAAAATTAAACAAATAGTTGTTTATTGGATACAATCATAAAATTAATAATCCAGAATTTAAAGTAAGTTTTAGATAACTCTATAGTTCAATGTAAAATTGCCTGACATCTTGAAATGCTTGGCAATAAAAGGGCTGTGAGTTGCAACAAAACTTCAGGTATGTATGTGTTGAAATGCTCAGGAAATTTGACTCTTATGGAAAGAGTACAAGCTGAAAATCTCCTGGGCTCAACGGTACGATGCTCGTTACTTAAGTATAGTTAATTTGGCGGATTCATATGTTGGTGCTCCGTTGGATACTACGATGTATGTGACTAGGTGGTGAAGGGTGGTCATTGTATTACCTATATTTTGGGTGCAAGTGAAAGTCATCCGCTGATCTTATTGCCCAATTGATATTAAACTTAATTGTCCTTCCCGTTTTCAGTAATAAATCGTGAAAAGTGTACCATTTTGGTGAAGCATCAAGAACTAGTGTCATTGAACTGGATGATGTTTAACAGCAAATAATTCTAAGACAAATATTTGGATTGCTAATTAGTATTGTTAACATTTGTTTCATTGATTATTATAAAATTTGATGGTCATGACAATAATATTTTTTCTTTTCATTATAGATTGCTGCAACTAAAGAGTCATATAGGAAGACATGGACTGCTAAATACACTTTACGCAGTCACTTTGATGGGGTGCGTGCGCTGGCGTTCCACCCTGTGGAGCCCGTTCTTATTACAGCGAGTGAAGACCATACGTTAAAGCTGTGGAACTTACTGAAAACTGCACCTGCCAAGAAGTGAGTGAGGAACTGTAAATACAGTGTAGTGTAGATCAAACATATATTGACTGCCATTGTGTTGGGGTTTTAAATTTAGTGGAAGTATTTTACAGTGGCAATTCACTGTACACAATGCTATCCAATGCAAACTATCCAGCTAACCCCCCCTCCCCCTCCCCAATAGAAGCATAGTCTGCCAGCTGCTCAAGGTAGCTCAGTATTGTCAAGGAGCAGGTGATAGTCACCATAGAATCCTCACAATAAAAACAAATTAAAATGCATATCACATAGGTCTGCCTCAGAATGCATACATATACAGCTCTCAAGCTGCACTAAAGTGGGGTGTCTTCCATGTTAAAATAGTAAATAGTTGATTATTTCCAAAGATTTCTCCTGAAATACCAAGTGCTTTAAAACAGTAAACATACAAATGTTTTGTGCCCATATTGTGTAACCAATTTGTAGCAGGGATGCCAGAGGTAATGAGGAATAGTTAGTGTTGCATTCAGAACCAAATATAAATATATAGAGCATTATATCTCTGTAATATGTAGTGTCTTCACCTCAACATACTTGAATATTAACCTGATGCCCTGCATTAATAGGTCTGCGTCTCTGGATGTGGAACCTCTGTATACGTTCCGGGGACATACGGGTCCTGTCTTGTGTCTTGCCATGACTGCTACAGGAGAGCAGTGCTACAGTGGTGGTCTCGATGGTAACATTCATTGTTGGAACCTGCCATGTACAAATATAGATCCTTATGATTCATTTGGTGAGCAATATTTGCTTATTTATTTTAATTTCTGCATGTAAATTAAATGTAATGAACAGAGAACTTTGATTGCTATGTAATGTTTAATGTTAAATGTGAATGGGGAATTGGTAAGGGGATGCAATTGTTGGTTAACGTCAGATTTCTGATCTAGTGATAAAATGTAAAGTTTTTATTTTGCTAGTGGGTGAGCTACAAAATCAGATGAACTTTGAAAATAAGGTGAATGAAAAGTGCAACAATTTATAAACTCTAGCTTTCTCGAAACGCTATATAGCATTTGAGGGTGTGAGGAGAATATATTGACTACAATAAAGGTGGCTGTCTTCGAGTAAACAATGAAGTAAGTGGAATTTGATTGCATTACCAATCATAGATCGATATTCTTAAGAAGAGTGTTATCAAGTCTGTTAGGTATATGGCAGTTTTATTGATGATGTTGGTTTTTGTGTTCTTGTATTTTAATCATAACATTTTTGATGTTGGACAATGGGAACTCCAGGTCAGAATATCAGCAGTGTAAGAAAAGATAGATTGCTACTTATCGGAAAGAAGACATGTTAAGTTGCAGACAGGCACAGTTGAGACGCTTACATAAAGCTTTCAGTCAGTCTTCAGAAGCAAAAGAGAAAACACACACCATTCATGCACAAAAGCATGGACATGTCAGGCACACATGACTGCCAACTCTGGCAGCTCGGGCCAGAATGCTTTTACTGATGAAGGCTTTGTGCAAGTGTCTTTTAATCGTAACTGTCTGACATTAGACATGTCTCCTTTATAGTAAGTAGCAGTCACCTCAACATACTTAAATATTAACATGATGCCCCGCAGTAATAGGGCAGTATCTCTGGATGTGGAACCTTTGTACTCATTCCAGGGACATACAGGTCCTACATTGTTCATTTTTAATGTTGATTTGTTTTCTTGCTTTTGTGCAGTTAGCATCTATGATGTGTGTGATAAAAGTTAATCCATGCGCAACTTGAGCTTCGTGGCTCCTGTGATGAAACAGTTATCTAAAGAGAATGAACATTGTGACTCTTTCTCACATCATATATTTGGCCATTAAAAAAAGAAATTTTGTTCTTGAATCATCCCATAAACTGTGATAAAAGTATTCATTTCCATCATGATTTTCCCTCTTGGGTGTCGGTCCTCCGCACTTTGTGTTTTTTAGTTGGGAGACCTGTTTCTGATGACTTGAAAAAGCATTACCAGTTAATGTTATGGGTTACTAGTGAGAAGATTCTACTTTGCATATTTACTGATCATTTGATCATGTACATATTGCTTTACCATATGATTACTTTCGAGTATTGTACAGTAGGAAGATACGTGATTCATGTTCAGATAAATTAGATTCAAAGCTATAGCTAGCCATCCAGGTGACATTTTTTCATGGTTTCCCCTAAATATGTACTGACAAATGCTGTAATAATTCTTTTAGAGTCGGTTCCCACGGCTCCAAACCTTGGCCAGTGAGCTACTGATGAGTTTGGGACTAATTAATAATTTTCTCTTTTTTTCTGTCAATGAAATAAATGTACCAGTGCCATTAATCCAGATTCCTTACATAAATTAGTCTGTATTTCTGAAATTGACTGCATTTGTTTAGTCAATCATCCCTTGCGCAGTGTTGCACTTGCAAAAGCAGGAAATTTGAACATTTGCTGTGTCTTGTGCCATCTGCTTGTTCATCACTTTTAAAATGGTTTGTGTGTGTGTGTGTGTGTGTGTGTGTGTGTGTGTGTGTGTGTGTCATGAGTGCCACTTGTTTTGTTAAAGCTACTGCCAAGTCCTGTTAGTGGTTTCCCAATATTTTTCTGTAGACCTTCATACAAGGCTAGCACTGCTATGAATATTTGGTGACAATGCAATGTTCGTATACCTGCTGCACGTTTCACCTTATGTTATGTTATCTGTATGGCTGCAGTAAGTTATATCACATGTAGTATTTTTCAAATGTCGTGGTTGTTTCTGAGCCTTCAGCCGACGTTGGAACAGTTGCCAAGGTGAAAAAAGAAAAGTGGACAAAATGCTGCATGATGAAACATGTATGGCCTTGAATTTTGTGGATTTCCAACAACAGTTCATTTTCTCTTTACTCACCTGTGTGTACTACTGACACTTAAATGTATCACTTTCCAGTAAAATTTGCTTTGGATATTGTTCATTGTCCTTCACCGAACATTTCCAGTTTGAGGATTGTGTTGGAGTAAAATAAGTGATGCAACAGCCTGAGTAACCCCAATTCACTGTCTGTATATTTTTGTATTTGACAGTACTTTTGTGCTACTCAAAGAAGTATAGTTTTTATGGTTGAAAGTTCTATATTTACTTTTGTGCTAATAACTCCTCCTCATGCTGTCATACTTTCAGTAAATTTTGTGTTGTCTTTTTCTTTAAGAGTGTTAGTTAATGTGATGAAACTTCGTGATTTTCTGTAGCACGTGAAGGTTTTTAACTGACTGTATCTGTATCTGTATGTGTGTTAAACTTGAAATTGGGCAAAATTAATTAACATTGCAGACATAGTGTTTACAGGACTGCATGGGGTAGAGCAATTTGAATCTTATTCCTAATAATATGTGTAGTTGTGAGCCTTACATTTGTGAGGACAGATACTGTGCAGAGTGTAGTGAGTTGTGTATTCTAGCTAAGACTTTCCTTTAACTCTGATGACAGGATGCAAAATGATTGCTAGTCCACATTTATATTCTATGTCCTCTTTCTCAGCATACATAGTAAGAGAGCACGAACAGAAATACTGATCTTGTTAATGTGTGTGTTGACAGATCCAGGTGTTCTGACAGGCAGCATGGAGGGACACACAGATGCGGTTTGGGGTCTTAGTATACAAAGCCAGCAGCTGCAGCTGCTTTCATGTTCTGCTGATGGAACGGTGAAGCTGTGGTCTCCAACTAGTAAAATGCCTCTTCTGTCTACATACACTTCAGAACAAGGTATGTGATGTAGTAATAGTATCTAGTAGTTGTCCAGAAGTGCTCTTTTTCTCCCCTTATTTTCAGCTTTCTAAAATAAAATTTTTAATTTTTTTTTTCAGTTTGATTTTTATGTTAATTGTTGTACTACCAGTGTTAATGTGCACACACTCTGACTATTGGCTTCATTCAGACCAATGAGTATCATTTCCAAAGTTTTTACTTCGGCCTGTGCATGATTGATGTGGAAGGTCTCATTTTATTTTTTGTTTCGAAATTAAGTAACAAACTGTTTTGAGCACACAAATAATCTGTAAATTTGTGGTGTTAAGTGTAGCTGATACAGGTGATGTTGCTGCTGTTTTTTCGAAACTACTACCAGGTTTTCTGAGTTTGTTGGAAAAAGCTTAACTATTTGTGAAGGTAGAGATATTAACAGATAATGACGATGTAATGCTCATACAAGGCACATGCAGAAAGTGAGTTTCCTGATGTTTCCTTTGCAGTACATATACCTCTACATCCACACTCTGCAAGCCACCCAACGGTGTGTGGTGGAGGGCACTTCACGTGCCACTGTCATTACCTCCCTTTCTTGTTCCAGTCGCGTATGGTTCGCGGGAAGAACGACTGCCGGAAGGCCTCTGTGCGCGCTCTAATCTCTCTAATTTTACATTCGCGATCTCCTCGTGATGTATAAGCAGGGGGAAGCAATATATTCGATACCTCATCCAGAAACACACCCTCTCGAAACCTGGACAGCAAGCTACACAGCTATGCAGAGTGCCTCTCTTGCAGAGTCCGCCACTTGAGTTTGCTAAACATCTCTGTAATGCTATCACACATACCAAATAACCCTTTGATGAAACTGGCCGCTCTTCTTTGGATCTTCTCTATCTCCTCTGTCAACCCAACCTGGTACGAATCCCACACTGATGAGCAATACTCAAGTATAGGTCGAACGAGTGTTTCATAAGCCACCTCCTTTGTTGATGGACTACATTTTCTAAGGACTCTCCCAATGAATCTCAACCTGGCACCCGCCTTACCAACAATTAATTTTATACGATCATTCCACTTCAAATCGTTCCGTACGCATACACCCAGATATTTTACAGAAGTAACTGCTACCAGTGTTTGTTCCGCTATCATATAATGTTACAATAAAGGATCCTTCTTTCTATATATTTGCAATACATTACATTTGTCTATGTTAAGGGTCAGTTGCCACTCCCTGCACCAAGTGCCTATCGGCTGCAGATTGTCCTGCATTTTGTTGCAACTTTCTAATGCTGCAACTTCTCTGTATACTACAGCATCATCCGCAAAAAGCCGCATGGAACTTCTGACACTATCTACTAGGTCATTTATATATATTTATTGTGAAAAGCAATGGTTCCATAACACCCCCCTGTGGCATACCAGAGGTTACTTTAACGTCTGTAGACGTCTCTCCATTGAGAACAACACGCTGTGTTCTGTTTGCTAAAAACTCTTCAATCCAGCCACACAGCTGGTCTGATATTCCGTAGGCTGTTACTTTTATCAGGTGACAGTGCGGAACTGTATCGAACGCCTTCCAGAAGTCAAAGATAATGGCATCTACCTGGGAGCCTGTATCTAATATTTTCTGGGTCTCATGAACAAATAAAGCGAGTTGGCTCTCACACGATCGCTGTTTCCGGAATCCATGTTGATTCCTACAGAGTAGATTTCCAGAAATGACATGATATGCGAGCAAAAAACATGTTCTAAAATTCTACAACAGATCGATGTCAGAGATATAGGCCTACAGTTTTGCGCATCTGCTCTATGACCCTTCTTGAAAACTGGAACTACCTGTGCTCTTTTCCAATCATTTGGAACCTTCCGTTCCTCTAGAGACTTGTGGTACACGGCTGTTAGAAGGGGGGCAAGTTCTTTCGCGTACTCTGTGTAGAGTCGAATTGGTATCCCGTCAGGTCCTGTGGACTTTCCTCTGTTGAGTGATTTCAGTTGCTTTTCTATTCCTTGGACACTTATTTCGATGCCAGCAATTTTTTCGTTCGTGCGAGGATTTAGAGAAGGAACTGCTGTGCAATCTTCATCTGTGAAACAGCTCAGGAAAAAGGTGTTCAGTATTCCAGCTTTACGTGTGTCATCCTCTGTTTCAATGCCATTATCATCCCAGAGTGTCTACCGTATTTACTCAAATCTAAGCCGCACTCGAATCTAAGCCGCACCTGAAAAATTTGACTCGAAATAAAGGAAAAAAAAATTTCCCGAATCTAAGCCGCACCTGAAATTTGAGACTCGAAATTCAAGGGGAGAGAAAAGTTTTAGGCCGCACCTCCAAATCAAAACAAAGTTGGTCCATTGTAATATGAGACACAATTTAGGTTGAATGAATGACGATACAGCTACAGTAGTTTGGTTTGAGTTGTAAGCTTAGCAGTTAAGCTTTACCACGTAGCCATTGCTATGCGTCAGGCGCTCCGTCCGTATTTATACGGGTACCATTCCATTTTCACGTGCTTCATCTGGTTTGAATCGATTGCTTATTTTGCTTTGATCTGATAAATGCCGTTTTCTTTGTTATAGGTGTTTGCGTCGCTCTTAAGCTGAAAATGCATTACTGCACTGTGTCGTGCATTGTTTGTCGCATTCTGATAGTGCGTGTTTACGGCCTGTCGCGGCTCGCGGCATGGCTTGCTTTTGTGCGCGCTGCTGCCGCATACAATAAAAAGGAGAGAGAGGAATCGTCTCATAAGCGAAACAATGACAAGACTGCTATTTGTTGTTACTTACACTGCTGCTTTCTTTGATAATGATCAACAAGAATCAAATAATAGACAGCGTATGATAGATGTTCTGAACGAGAGTTAGGCGAAAATTTTTCTCCGTTTGAAAATCTTTGCGGCCACTTCTTTATTACATCAAATTCTGCACAGAAATTAGTCATCTTAGATTTAAAAATCTAGTCACTTGCCGTGCTTCATTTCTGGCTGTATCACTATTAGGCATAAGAATAATATGAATATAAACATGAGATGATACCTATATTCTTCCGCGTTTGCTGTTGTCTCACTCTAGTTTCGTGGTTTATTAGGCAGACAGGATTTAAATGAGATAGCAGCAAACACGAAAGAATACATGGCAAAATGTTTATATTCGTATTATTCTTATGCTGAAGAGAATACTGTATGTGATTCAAATTTCATCAGGTTCCTATTAGCAACCATCTCCTCTCACAGATAGGAAAAAATTCAGAACGTAGAGTTGGCCATATTGACAAACATCCCAAACAGTCTTGCCAGTCAGATTTTCGTAGTACACTGAAATTGTGCTACATTCGAAGATGAACAATATGGAATTTGTATTTACTTCGTTGGATAATGTATGAAAATGCAGTGGCCGAAACTCGCGGCGGAGAAAAAAATCGTCTTCCACTTAAAAAAAAAAAAAAATTAATTAATTAATGATGCAGAGGTTTTGGCGCCAATATTTATCTTTGTGCCTACAAAGCATGCCTGCGTAGTACTACATATATTCGACGGCAGAAGTTAGTTGTGGCGGCACGTACCAACATTTTTCATAACTTCCGCTTGCTTTGCACTCGATTCTAAGCCGCAGGCGGTTTTTTGGATTATGAAAACCGGAAAAAAAGTGCGGCTTAGATTCGAGTAAATACGGTAGATATGCTGTTTCGATCCACTTACTGATTTAACGTAAGACCAGAACTTCCTAGGATTTTCTGTCAAGTCGGTACGTAGAATTTTACTTTTGAATTCACTGAATGTTTCATGCATAGCCCTCCTTATGCTAACTTTGACATCGTTTAGCTTCTGTTTGTCTGAGAGGTTTTGGCTGCGTTTAAATTTGTAGTGAAGCTCTCTTTGCTTTCTTGTTGTTGAACCACGGTGGGTTTTTCCCGTCCCTCAGTTTTACTCGGCACGTACCTGTCTAAAACGCATTTTACGATTGCCTTGAAGTTTTTCCATAAACACTCAACATTGTCAGTGTCGGAACAGAAATTTTCGTTTTGATCTGTTAGGTAGTTTGAAATCTGCCTTGTATTACTCTTGCTAAACAGATAAACCTTCCTCCCTTTTTTAAATATATATTCCTATTTACTTCCATATTCAGGGATGCTGCAATGGCCTTTTGATCACTGATTCCCTGTTCTGCGCTTACAGAGTCGAAAATTTCGGGTCTGTTAGTTATCAGTAGGTCCAAGATGTTATCTCCACGAGTCGGTTCTCTGTTTAATTGCTCGAGGTAATTTTCGGATAGTGCACTCAGTATAATGTCACTCAATGCTCTGTCCCTACCACCCGTCCTAAACGTCTGAGTGTCCCAGTCTATATCTGATAAAGTGAAATCTCCACCTAAGACTATAACATGCTGAGATAATTTATGTGAAATGTATTCCAAATTTTCTCTCAGTTGTTTTGCCACTAATGCTGCTGGATCGGGAGGTCGGTAAAAGGAGCCAATTATTCACTTAGCTTGGTTGTTGAATATAACCTTCACTCGTAGTATTTCACAGGAACTATCCACATCTATTTCACTAAAGGATATACTGCTACTAACAGTGACAAACACGCCACCATCGGTTGCATGCAGTCTATCCTTTCTAAACACCGTGGGTGCCTTTGTAAAAATTTCGGCAGAATTTATCTCTGGCTTCAACCAGCTTTCTGTACCTATAACGATTTCAGCTTCGATGCTTTCTGTCAGTGCTTGAAGTTCGGGTACTTCACCAGCGCAGCTTCAACAGTTTACAATTACAATACCAATTGCTGCTTGGTCCTCGCATGTCCTGACTTTGCCCCGCACCCTTTGAGGCTGTTGCCCTTTCTGTACGTGCCCAAGACCATCTAACTTAAAAAAGGCCCAATCCATGCCACACAACCCCTGCTACCCGTGTAGCTGCCTGCTGTGTGTAGTGGACTCTTGACATATCCAGCGGAACCCAAAACCCTACCACCCTATGGCGCAAGTCGAAGAATCTGCAGCCCACACGGTCGCAGAACCGTCTCAGCTCTGTACCAAAGGTCCGTAGTCAGTCCTGTCGACGATGCTGCAGACAGTGAGCTCTGCTTTCATCCTGCTAGTGAGACTGGCAGTCTTCACCAAATTGGTTTTCTTCCCCTCCATTGCAGCCATATCCCTAAGGGGCCCCATTACACGCCTGACGTTGGAGCTGCCAGCTACCAGGAAGCCCACCCTCTGCGACCGCCCAGATCTTGCAGATTGAGGGGCAACCTCTGGAACAGGACAAGCAGCCATGTCCGGCCGAAGATCAGTATCAGACGGAGACAGAGCCTGAAACCAGTTCGTCATACGAACTGGAGAGGCCTTCGGTTCAGCCCTCCGGAATGTCTTTTGCCCACTGCCACACCTCGAGATGACCTCCCACTCTACCACGGGTGAGGGGTCAGCCTCAATGCGGGCAGAATCCCGGTCAGCCACAGCCGTAGTCCAATTGGGGGATTTATTTATTTACATGTCAAGTTCCGTAGGACCAAATTGAGGAGCAAATCTCCAAGGTCATGGAACGTGTCAGTACATGAACTTACAACATAAAAGTAATAACAGATAAAAATAAATGTTCATGAACCTGAAAGAAAATCAGTCCATAAGTTTAAGCAAACGCTATCAGCAATACAATGAGAATCAGCTTAATTTTTCAAGGAACTCCTTGACAGAATGAGTAGTGAGCCATGAGGAAACTCTTCAGTTTCGATTTGAAAGTGCGTGGATTACTGCTAAGATTTTTGAACTCTAGTGGCAGCTTATTGAAAATGGATGCAGCAGTATACTGCACACCTTTTTGCACAAGAGTTAAGGAAGTCCGATCCAAATGGAGGTTTGATTTCTGCCGAGTATTAACCAAGTGAAAGCTGCTTATTGTTGGAAATAAACTAATATTGGTAACAAGAAACGACAATAAGGAATATACATATTGAGAGGCCAATGTCAAAATACTCAGACTCGTGAACAGAGGTCGACAAGAGGTTCGTGAACTCGCACCACTTATTGCCCGAACCGCCCGTTTCTGAGCCAAAAATATCCTTCTAGAATGGGAAGAGTTACCCCAAAACATAATACCATATGACATAAGTGAATGAAAATAACCAAAGTAGACTAATTTACATGTCGAAGTATCGCTAACTTTCGATACCGTTAGAATAGTGAAAATGGCAGTATTAAGTCTTTGAACAAGATCTTGAACGTGGGCTTTCCACGACAGCTTACTATCTATCTGAATACCTAGGAATTTGAACTGTTCAGTTTCACTAATCATATGCCCGTTCTGAGAGATTAAAATGTCAGGTTTTGTTGAATTGTGTGTTAGAAACTGTAAAAACTGAGTCTTACTGTGATTTAATGTTAGTTTATTTTCTACAAGCCATGAACTGAGGTCATGTACTGCACTACTTGAAACAGAGTCAATGTTGCACACAACATCCTTTACTGCCAAGCTAGTGTCATCAGCAAACAGATATATTTTAGAGTTACCCATAATACTAGAGGGCATATCATTTATATAAATAAGGAACATGAGTGGCCCCAACACTGATCCCCCCCCCCCCCCCCCCCCCTCCCACTTGGCAGTACGCCACTCAGATCCCACATCACAGCCGTTATCAACATTGTGAATAATGACCTTTTGCTGCCTGTTGCTAAAGTAAGAGGTAAACCAATGTTGGGCTACTCCCCTTATTCCGTAATGGTCAAACTTCTGCAGCAATATTGTGAGATCAACACAGTCAAATGCCTTTGTTAAATCAAAAAATACGCCAAGCGTTCGAAACTTTTTGTTTAGCCCATCCAGTACCTCACAGAGAAAAGAGGTTTCAGTTGTCAGACGGCTTCTAAAGCCGAACTGTACATTTGATAACAAAATCGTGTGATATAAAATGATCAATTAACCTTACATACACAGCCTTTTTGATAACTTTTGCAAATACTGATGGCATAGAAATAGGTCTAAAATTATCTACATTATCGCTTTCTCCCTTTTTGTAAAGCGGCTTTACTACTGAGTACTTTAATCGCTCAGGAAACTGACCATTCCTAAGGAAAAATTACAAATATGGCTAAATACAGGGCTGACATGTGCAGCACAGTACTTTAATATTCTACTAGACACTCCATCATAACCATGAGATTCCTTAGTCTTCAGTGATTTAATTGACTCAATCTCCCTCTTGTCTGTATCACAGAGGAGTATTTCAGACGTCAATCTCGGAAAGGCATTTGCTAAGAAATTTATATGATTTCTTGTAGAAACTAAATTTTTATTTAATTCTACAGCAATACTCAAAAAATGATTGTTAAATACTGTACATATATCTGATTTATCAGTAACAGAAATATTATTACTGTGAACTGACTTTATATCATCAACCTTGTCCTGCTGACCAGACACTTCCTTCACAACTGACCATATGGCTTTAATTTTATCCTGTGAATTAGCTATTCTATTTCCATACCACATACTTTTTGCCTTGCTAATAACATTTTTAAGCACCTTACAATACTGTTTGTAATGGGCTACTGTAGCTTGATTGTGACTACTTCTAACATCCCACTTTGTTCTACATGATATCCTTATCCCACTAGTCAGCCAACCGGAGCTGTCCATTACTGCTAGTACCCCGTTTAGAATGTTCTAATGGAAAGCAACTCTCAAAGAGCATGAGAAATGTGTTTTGGAAAGCGTTGTATTTATCATCTGTATTATCGGCACTATAAACATCTTGCCACTCTTGTTGCTTGACAAGTTTTGAAAAACTCTCTATTGCTGTTGGATTAACTTTCTTACGTAGTTTGTAATTAAATACGAGATTGGTTTGAGTACAAAAACCTTTTAGTGTTAAAATTTGTGCATCATGGTCTGAAAGGCCATTCACCCTTTTACTAACAGAATGCCCATCAAGTAATGAAGAATGAATAAAAATTTTGTCTGTGACTGTGCTACTGTTCCCCTGCACCCTAGTTGAAAAAAACACAGTTTGCATCAGATCATAGGAATTTAGGAGATCTACCAACATCCTTTTTCTTGCACAATCATGTACAAAATTAATATTGAAGTCACCACATATAACTACTTTCTGGTACTTCCTACAAAGTGAATCGAGAACCCTCTCTAGCTTAAGCTTAAGCAAAAATGCTCTGAAGTCGGAGTTAGGGGACCTATAAACAACAGCAATTAGAAGTTTAGTTTCATTAAATTCAACTAATGCTGCACAACTTTCAAATATCTGTTCAGTGCAGTGTCGTGATACGTCTATGGACTCAAATGAAATACTGTTTTTTACATACAGAGCCACTCCCCCACCCTGCAAGGAACTCCTAGAGAAACAGCCAGCTAATCTGTAGCCTGGTAAAGGAAGCCTCTGAATTATCAAATTATTTAAGTGGTGCTCTGATATATCAATAATTTCAGAGTTAACATCTATTAGCAGTTCACTAACTTTATTTCTAATACCTCTTATATTTTGATGAAATATGCTAATTCCTTCTCTACTTGGGAACATTACATCCTCTGGAAGTGAGCCCTTAGTTAGGTATACCTGCTTAAAGGAATTGCCTCTATCACCTGACTTCAGTCTAAAAAAAGGTGCAGCTCTAACATCAACTACTACACGAATTTTTCCATGAGTGATACCACTACCACCACCCACTACACTGTCACCTATAAGCTTAGCCATCCTCCCCTTCCCATACCTATTGAGGTGCAGGCCATGCCTAGTGAAACCCCATCTACTGATAGACCCAACTGGCACCACTGAGATGTGATCCATGCCCTCCGCCATCAGTGCCCTCCCCAGCCCCACATTAAGGTGAGGCCGATCATGACACTGAAACAGTTGCACGAAATGCACTTAGTGCCACCAGTTTGAGTAGCTATTTTAACAAAGTCACCACTGACATCATACTCCCCGTCCCTATCGAGACTGTTCCCTGCTTCACTCACTATCACTACCTGATCCTATTTTGTAAAATTCTTACATAACTCCCCTATGCTTTCAGTCACCTGAGCCAACCATGCACTAGGCTTCACAATGCTGGTGACCTGGTACTCACTCCCCAACACTTCCTGCAACTGCTGGCCCACACCTCTACCATGGGAACTACCTAGGAGCAGAACCTTCTTCTTTCTTCTAGGCTTTGCAACTAACCTAGGCCTCCTAATTGCTGAGGACTGCTGCAAGTTACCTACATCTACGGCTACACGAGGCTCCTCTCCACTCAACTCTGACAGTTGGTCATATTTATTTCATGTATGCAAAGTAAAACTGTCTGAATACCTCCTCTTTCTAGCTACCTTCTTGCCAACTGCCAGTCCCCATTCCCCACCACCCTTCACCCTCCTCAACCTATGTAGTTCCTCCTTTGCGCATTGTAACTGCACCTGAAGGGCACAGATCTTACGCTCGTGCTCCTCTATTAACTTGTTTCTACTACAGATTCTACATTCCCAGGAGAGGATCTCCCTAAAATGACCCACTGCATTCCCCCAATGAAAATACTTCGAACAAATCCCACACTGTAATCCACTACTCGCAAACCTACGACAGAGCCAACACTTTTCACTCATGATAAAATTTTACAGTTACTGAAAAAACTGTACGTCTACATTACCAAAGTTCAGTTACACCAGTAGAACTATTTAAGAACTAACAATAATGTTCTCGAAATTCTCTGCCTACTAAGAAAGCAGCTACTTGTATCAATACTACAACAACACAGCCGATACCAATACCAGGAAAACTTTACAAAATTATTAGCTAAAACCAAAAAATTAAAATGACCACTGTAACACTAAGCGAAATTAAAACACTAAATGAAAATTTTACTGAAATATTTCATACAAAGAATGATAAATGTCAGTTGAAAACTAAAGCACGAAATTTACTAAAAGACTTCAACACACTGAAAACTCTAGAAAACACAGCGAGCAAATGATTACAAAAGTTTATTAAGTAGTTATTTCGCCACAAACGGCATGCAACACCGCTGAAATCTATTAAAATTAATAACTGTATTACAGAGCACAAATAAGTTTGTCAGTACTTAGCTTATAACCTCTACAGCTGCAGTGAATGCCGCAAAATGTAAAAACACTACTGAGGCGTGAGCTGGCCGTCCCTGACAAACCCCCATCCGGACCCCCTCAGTGATGCCCATTGGCAACAGCCTCAAGCTGTGTGACCGAAGCTGGGAGCGAAGGGATGCCAACTCAGCCTGCATCCGAACACAGCAGTTGCAGTCCCTATCCATGCTAAATACTGTTGTGCAAAGAAAGTCTGAACTAATCTGTAGAGAGCACAGACAATTGGACACAAAATTTAAATAGTTATTATAATACAAGACTGCCTAGTAAATGCAGTAATGCTGCTACTTGTGCACTGCTGACACACTGCTTTGTGGCAGAAGGCTAACTGTACTGTCAGTAAAGTAAAGAGACTATTTGAAAGAAATAAACAAATGACAGACAACTACGCGACTTAACGTGTCACAGATATTAAAATGCAAATCTGCCCCTGCTAATTACAAAACTACACAATGATTTGATGGATTTAACTACCGTATTTACTCGAATCTAAGCCGCACTTGAATCTAAGCCGCACCTGAAAAATGAGACTCGAAATCATGGGAAAAAAAATTTTCACGAATCTAAGCCACACCTGAAATTTGAGACTCGAAATTCAAGGGGAGAGAAAAGTTTTAGGCCGCACCTCCAAATCGAAACAAAGTTGGTCGATTGCAATATGAGATACAATTTAGGTCAAATGAACGACGATACGGCTACAGTAGTTTGGTTCGAGCTGTAAACTTAGCAGTTAAGCTTTACCAAGTAGCCATTGCTACGTGTCAGGAGCTCCGTCCGTATTTATATGGGTACCCTTCCTTTTTCACGTGCTTCGTCTGGTTTGAATTGATTGATTAATTTTCTTTGATCCGATAAGTGCCGTTCTCTTTGTTATAGGTGTTCATCACTCTAAGCTGAAAATGTGCTACTGTACAGTGTCGTGCATTGTCGCATTCTGATAATGAGTGTTTACAGCCTGTCGCCGCTTGTGGCATGGCTTGCTTTTGTACATGCTACCGCCGCGTAGATTTAAAAATCTAGTCAATTGCTGTGCTTCATTTCTGACTGTGTCACTATTAGGCATAAGAATAATCGAATATAAACATGACGTGATATGTATATTCTTCCGCGTTTGCTGTTGTCTCACTCTAGTTTCGTAGTTTATTAGGCAGACAGGATTTAAATGAGTTAGCAGCAAACATGAAAGAATACATGGCAAAATGTTTATATTCGTATTATACTTACGGTGAAGAGAATACTGCATGTGACTCACAATTCAGAAAAGTTCCTTTTAGCAACCATCTCTTCTCACAGGTAGGAAAATTCAGAACGTAGAGTTGGCCATATTGACAAACATCCCAAACAGTCTGGTCAGTCGGATTTTCGTAGTACATTGAAATGCTGCGACATTCGAAGATGAACAATACGGAATTTGTATTTACTTCGTTGGATAATGTATAAAAATGCAGTGGTCGAAACTCGAGGTGGAGAAAAAAAGCTTGTTTTCCACCTATTTATTTATTTATTTATTTATTTATTTTTGTAATTTATTTACTGACACAGAGGTTTTGGCACCAGTATTTATCTTTGTGCCTGCAAAGCATGCCTGTGTAGCGCTACATATATTCGACGGCAGAAGTTAGTTGTGGCGGCACCTACCAACTTTTTTCAGAACTTCCGCTTACTTTGCACTCGATTCTAAGCCGCAGGCGGTTTTTTGGATTACAAAAACCGGAAAAAAGTGCGGCTTAGATTCGAGTAAATACAGTAAACAAGTGTGCTAAGAACACTCAAACTAACTTTCAACTTGACTACTACTCTTATATGATTGCTAAATAAGCCACTTGTTGCTACTTTTGCACTGCTTGCTTGGTGCATTGCTGACACACTGCTCAGCGGCAGAAGGCTAACTGTGACGTGTTTAGCCGAGAAAATTGTGCATTCGCAACAGATATGACACTACAGTCAGATGCTGGTCGGACAGGTCCTACCTGGTGCCAGTACCATAGTAGCAGTGCCCTGAAATGAAATGACATCGCTTGCTTGTTCTCCCACCAAATGTGAGGTTCTGTCAGTTATAAGGCTCCTTAATGCATAAAACATTGTGGTCATTGAAATTCATTATCAGCTCTGTTAGGTCTATGAGCAGAATGTGAGCCGGTGTGGCAGTGCATCCTGGAGATGCATCCTGGAGAGCTGTTACTTCACTGTTGTGGAGATCAGCAGCCATTTTCTTCAAATATTGTGATACTTGTTGCATGAAATTACCATTAAACACCTGCTGTTCAAGAAATTGTTTGCCACTTGGATACCAATAAACCTGATTCTTGAGCACAAAATGAAACACTTTGGAGCAGCACTGGCATTCTGCAGAAGTATCATGACGACGGCAATGAGTTCCTCGACAGAATTGTCACAATTGACAAATGTGGATTTTTCATTTGACCCCGGAAACCAAGCAGCAGTCAATGCCTTGGTGTCACAGTGGATCTCTGGTGGAGACTAAATTCAAACAGGCTATATTGGTGCAAAAGGTGATGGGCATGGTGTTCTGGGACAGCAAGGGCATTCTGGTCATTGATTTCTTGCCCAGAGGTTGTGAAACTCTGAACGCTGACACATTATTGTGAAACAGTGCGGAAACTGTGAAGTACTATTCATAACAAGAGGCATGGAGTGCTTACTGCAGGTGTTAAGCCGTGCTTACTGCAGGTGTTAAGCCGCTGCATGACAATGCTCGTCCCCATATGACTCGGCACATAGCAACTGTTTTACAGAAGTTTGACTGGGAGCTGTTTGATTATTCAGCATACAGTTGTGATCTTGCTGCCCATGATTTCCATCTTCTCTTGCACCTCAAGAATTTCTTGTCCTCTGGCCACCATTTTGATGACAACACAGGCCTGAAGACGACTGTCACACAATGCTTCCATTCACAGGTGGCAGACTTCTACGAGGTAGGAATACAAAAGTTGATACCACAACATGACAAGTGTCTCAATTCTTTTGATGACTGTCGAAGAACAGCTCGAACATTGCTGTACTTGTTGCCAATAAAGTTTTTCATGTAACTATGTATTCTTTGTTTTTTAAAAAATGGGGAAATCTACTTTCTGGATGCACCTCATACTTGTATTTAAAACATAATCTTGCAATGGCTGAATAATAAAGAAATGATGTGGTAGCTGCTCCCAAGAAAATGAATGTATTGCCTGCTTCATATTTTGGTAGTCTCAAAACAGACAGAACCCTTTGTGAACGTAAAACGGGTTTGCTCTTATCATAATGTATTTTACAATTTCTTACTACTGACTGGAAAAAAATTTTCACAGGAGTAACAGTTTGTGAATAAGACCTATAAATGTGAAATTTTGCAAGTGCATTGTAGATTAATATTTTTTTCCATAGCTCACTGCATGTAGAGCAGTATGTTCATAAGTTCAGGGTGTATACACCCCAGGACAACAGGGAGTTCCGGGAAACACCTGGGAACTTTTTAGAATTCTGGGAATTATTAATTGTTTTATTTTCCAGTTAAATTTTTGTAATTTTGACCAGCAAGAACTGATACTCTGCGAGCAGCAGAATGGGTCAAAGGCCGTAGAACGAAGACTATGCGCATGACATCACAATTATTTACATCAGGTTCATTTGAGCCGTTGCCACCTGTCTCATGCACGTGTGCAGTTGAGTCGTGAATGGACAGTACCTTCTCCAGCTCCTTGCTACTTGAAGTGGGGCTGTTAGCTGTTTCAGCAGTAGTAACAATCTGCAGACGCTACCCGGAAAAATTTTTCTTCTGCACCTAAGCTTCTCAATGAGACCCATGTTTACATTTTGTGATTTTGCTGTTTCTTCTTTGTTTAGAGCTCTCATGTCTAAAGAAAGTATAACGGCTTTCTGTGGCTGGGACCTATCAAGTGGATTAAAATACATCGACATAATTATGGAGGGCTATGGTATGTTGTTATTTGCAGTTTTCTGATTTTATTTTATGTCCATGTTTCTGGTAGTCAAGCAAACTTGCCTTGTGGAACAATGAAGTTGTATTTGTCGGTTTGCTAAAGAAATTTGGCCTTCATTAATCTTCCCCACAGACACAGTCAATTTATTTGAAATGGAGTGCTTCATTCCACAGTATTGGCTAGTTTCAACTGTTCACTGATTTTCAAGTGCATGTTCTCATCTTGTGGCACATATGGCATTATGCCATAATGAAGAACCAAAAATGAGATAATACAGTACTGGTACACCAAGAAAATTCGCATCCTGAAAATCACACTGAAAAAGCTTAATATCAGGTTGGGGCTTCGTTTGGCGAAAACCACCAACACTCGCTTATGTACTTCATAGTGGCCCGAATAAATGGAGGGTTTCTAGTAATCCAGAAGTTATTGCCATGTACATAGGGCCAGAGGAGTCCGAAGCAAACAGAAGTTGTGTGGTGAACAATGTGGGGGCTGTTCTGCACTTTTTGAAATCTTATTAAAGAAAAAAAATTAAGATAAACTTGAATAAATTTATTTTGCTGTTTTGTTTACCTCTGTTTACCTCCTTTTTTTCAAACTTGATTTTTTTCTGAAAAGAAAACGTAAGAAAACATACATTCTCATTTTCCCCCTAATTTTTTACATATTTTGTATT
This sequence comes from Schistocerca cancellata, assembly GCF_023864275.1. Classification (NCBI taxonomy): domain Eukaryota; kingdom Metazoa; phylum Arthropoda; class Insecta; order Orthoptera; family Acrididae; genus Schistocerca; species Schistocerca cancellata. Next base: position 316,295,657 of record NC_064632.1, read on the forward strand.
AAAATTTTAGGCAAATGTGATTACTGTAATTATGCGAATTTACGATAATGATTTACCTCTGTTTACTTTTTAATTTTCTCTTAATTTTATAACAAAATTTTTAGTTTTTATGATTTTTATATGAAAAAAGTGAGCTAGAAATTAAAATTTGGAATAGTGGAAGGAAATTGTAGGTACCTGCTAACCTTTTAAAACTAAGCTCTATGAATCTGGACATGTGAATCTGCATTTCAAACCGAATTATGCATTTTAGTATAGTTTATGAAATTCTGATGCTCTTGGAGTATCCTCTGATATCCTGTTTCTTGTATGGCATAATGTAAGATCTCTTAATGCTATACTTGGTCAAACATACAGGCTTCCTGTGTTATTGTAGCGACGCATGCGCAGTAACACCTATTTTCTGGCGCTCCCTGGCAACTGCTGAAACTAACCTATTTCTAATAGGTTGCTGGAAAATATTGCGAATGATGGTATGAAAAGTAAATTTTCTTTTACCCAATATGAATTATGTTACATGTTTGAATGTGTAATCAATTTCTTAAATCGCAGAGTGTTTGACCCTCATTTAAAAATTTACACTTTGAGAACCAATCACTTACAACTACTTTGTGCCCAGCAGACCAGACATTTGTGTCATTATTTAAAATTTTACTGGCACATGTGTGATGTATCTTAAAGTGTAAGACATGCAAAGAGGGAAACAAAAAGTGTGAAAGCTCAGCTTTTCTTGTAGCTACACTATGTATATTAATTTAAACCATTAACTTTCCCTGTTTGTGTGTTCATGCTACTTAACAGTAGTGTTGCTATGGGCTGACAACATGACGTGTCTTATGCGCTCAATATCTGCTGTTATCAGCTGACTAGATCATGTGACATGAGCTGTGATTGGCTTACAAAACACATCGCAATCTCGATTTCAGTGCTTCTAAAACTAACGTGCTGAGTTGGGTGGGAGTTGACTTTATACTTTCATTATACAAGGATGTGCAATGTATCATAATATAAAATTGTGCGATGTACATGTTTCTGCACATCAAAGATCTTTTCCAAAGCGCTTTTTTTGGGTGGGGGAGGGGGGATTATTTTGTAGAGTGCTGGGAAGCTCTACGCTTGTGTATAAAAGTTTTAACCATTGAAAGGTTTGACATGTTTTACAGTTCCAAGGGAAAGTATACTGTCACTTAACACGGTAAAATATGTTAGTCTGGGAAAAGTGCATTTTTAATCAGGAAATCTGGGAATTTTTTTTCCTTGTGCGCATATGCACCCTGAAGTTGCTCTCTAATATTCTTCCTGAAGTAGGTATTTCATTTTTTCATGAAATGACTGTTTGTAATGTGGATTTTTTCTTTTATGTGCTGCTATAGAAAATTATTATATTGTCTTGTTTATGTTTAAAATATAAATAATATTTCACAGACAGTAGGCACGAACCAACACCATACCATTTCTCAGCAGCAGCTTGTTTCTCAGGTAGAGGGCTGCAGTCATTACAGATCACAATAGTAAATTGATATTGTTTCATAGGCAGCGATTTTTTTTCCTTGCAGTTGCCATGGCTGGAAGTGGTGCAGATAGTACTAATTCTAATCACTACCTGCTATACAAATTTTTGTAGGTATGGGAGCATAAGTGTAGATTTAGAAACAACTGGATAAACACTAATACAAACAAGGTTGGTTTGTTGTATGAAAGCTGTAAAACTGTTACTGTATTTGATTGCGATACAGAGCTTACAGAGCAAATTTTGGTCTTTAATAATGTATGATGGAACGTGAGTGGTGTTTTGAACATCACATATGTATTTGCATTTACATGCACGTGTCGGTACACTAACACTGTTTGCTAATAACTTGTATAATGATATTTTGTTGCAGATGGTGCTCCAACATCAGTTGATTTTATTAGAGATGAGCAGAATCGAATGGTGGCAGCATACAATTCAGCACATTGTGTCATTTTTGATATAGAAACAGGAAAACAGCTTCTGCGTCTTGAGACAAGTCCAGTATGTATTTCTCCTTAGATTTCAGTATAATTTAGTATTGTACATTCTGATGGGGTTTGCCGGCCGGTGTGGCCGTGTGGTTCTAGGCGCTTCAGTCTGGAACCGCGTGACCGCTAGGGTCGCAGGTTCGAATCCTGCCTCGGGCATGGATGTGTTTGATGTCCATAGGTTAGTTAGGTTTAAGTAGTTCTAAGTTCTAGGGGACTGATGACCACAGATGTTAAGTCCCATAGTGCTCAGAGCCATTTGAACCATTTTTTTCGGATGGGGTTTGACAATCATCTGAAGTGTATATTTAAAACTGCTCAGAATTTTATGTTCACCGTAATAAGTAAACTTTTGAGTAATGAGGCTGCCATGTGACCTTGCCAATGGCAGGCTATTGCTGGTGTTGGATATAGTATTGATAGTAGCAGTAGAATGGGATTAACACACCCCCCCCCCCCCCCCTTTTCTTTGTCTTCCATTGTCATATTGTGATTTAGTGCTTCAGTGGGTAAGTGCCAGATTACAGATCTAAAGGTCTGGTCTGTTCTAAGATTTTTGTCACTTACCAAATTTCCATCTCTAACAATAAAACATAATGTTAGAGTGCTTCTCTACTGCAAATGCTATTTTCAGACAGGAAAAAGATTAGTCGGCTACATTTTAGTAGTTGTAAGCTGTTAAACAGTTGTCAGCTAAGTGTAAAATTGGTCAGTTTAAGAAAAGACAGCTTAACAATGCTGCTTCACATCTCAAGTACATCTCCTTTGTGCAGATGTAGCTCCCTCTTCAGGAAGACTGCCTGCAAAACACTTTAATAAATGCGAGGGAGAATTTCGTTCCTTGTCTGTGAAGGCATTGTTAAGTTTTAAGTATCCCTCTCTGGCCAGCATTTTCCAGGGCATTGATACATTCCCTGAAGTGAGATGTATGGTCTGAAATAAGGATGCTGTGAATCTTCATTAATATCAAAATGTTTTGTGTTAATAAATTTCTTTGTATGTATGAATATTTAGAGGTTGGAGGGTACCATGTCTGAAAAGGGTGGATGTTCCACAAGTTGTGCTTCACAGGCCATAACCTTTCCAGTAGATGAAATAAATTTCACCTTATGTGATTCAGGGCCACTGGCTTTCAACCTGTGCTTGTGATGTTTCATTTCCAGTGTGAAGTGATGGATTTAAATCTGATTGACAATTACAAATTGGCATGCATTCTCATAGTTAATTCATTTGTTTGGTACACCTATGACATGAGCTGTGAAATACCCCTTTAATTGCCACTCATAAAACTGTATTATGTTAGGATTGCATCTGTTTTGCAGTCTTTGGATGTTCAATATGATCATTCTTGAGAGGTATGGTATGTTTGATTTCAGTTACCCATTTGGTTGTTGTAAAAGAAGGAGCAACTTTAATCAGCCTATTCAAACACTGGATGAATTTATTTGGTGGGACACTAGCGAAAAGAAATAAAAACCGCAAATGTGGCAGTGTGAAACCACAGTTTATTGATTTAAAGGAGTTACAGAAACAAAATTTCATTGATCTAAGCACCATCTTTGAGTCAGGCTGAGAATTTTTTCTCTCCTTGTACTGTATGACAACCCTGTTTGTTTCTTTTTTTGTTTCCCCTTTCCCCAGAAGGGAAGATAGCATTTTACTACCTCAAGTATTGGTGTTTAATCTTACTTAAAGTTAAGGTTGACACTCATACATTGCGTTATGGGACAGAATAGCTGGCCATTACCTATGTTCAGAAAATGAAATTTTCAATACTGGCAGTACACAAACACCAAAGTACATAGAGTTTTCCTTTTGATAGATTCTGAAAGTGTGTCTCTCTTTATTTCAGTTGCATCACATGTTAAGAATTATTCTAATTGTAATGTATCTTGTACTATACTGTTAAATGATCTGCAGATATATAGACATAGTACATTTTATTAACTGTTTTAGTAGGTACCTGACCATTTTAATTATTTTGGTATGTGGTGAATTTCCCTTGAGCAATTTTCCGTGGTATAGATGCGTAGATGCAAATAGTAATCGTTGCTGGCATGGTCTCTCTTTTCTTATTTTCTGACACAAGTTTAAAATAATTTAGTTTCTGTGAACTTAATTTGTGTTTTGATGAGCAGTTCAGAGCAAAATAATTTGTGAGGTATATCAATTACACCTTTTACAATTGTCTTTGTATGTATTTCAATTTGATTGTAGCCCATCAGCAAGTTTTAGTTGTATGTGAACCTTGCCCATTTAATCTAATTTGATAGTTCAGTCAGATAAGCAGTTTTATACCATTTTGGACAAGAAACAAGTGAGACTTTTTCAAATTCTTGAACTTACTGAAACCTATCAAAAAAGCTTTTAGTAATTCTACAGTAAACTTACTTTCGTGTAATTCTAACCGTAAGTTTAACACATTCATGCATTACAGATTTTGAGGTATGTACTAATAGTGCTATTTGTTTCTGTAACCAAATTGATTAGTGGCAAACAAAAATATTCACGTTGTTTCCTTATTTGTTGCTATTTTTTCTGATTGTTGTGCTTTTATTTTTCAGGAAGTTGACAATAATGTAATGGGTCGCCAAATAAATTGTGTGGTGGCTCATCCTCTTCTTCCATTGACAATCACTGCCCATGAGGATCGACATATTCGATTCTTTGACAACACGACTGGCAAGCTGGTTCATTCAATGGTTGCTCATTTAGACTCTGTTACAAGTCTAGCTGTTGATCCGAATGGCCTGTATCTTCTCTCAGGAAGTGAGTAAAATACATTTGTACTTTGACTTTAATTTTGTATGTGGAGGATTATATGAGCGTACATTTTCATGTAATGGAACTTTGCAGACTATCTGTTCGAAATTAGGATGATGTCTGTGGAAAACAGTGCAGAAGTAGTCAGTATTTAATGTATATTTGGCAGCCATTTCAGAACTTAGATGCACATTATTTTGAGAATGAAGGCTGTGTCCTGACATATTACTTTCCTCCTCCTCTGTCACTAAACAGACAAATGGGGTAGGGAGGGAGGGGGGGGGGGAGAGAGAGAGAGAGAGAGAGAGAGAGAGAGAGAGAGAGAGAGAGAGAGACTCTGTTATTTTGTAACTACTACTTCAATTTTTGTGGTCCATGTTTTGTTGACTCCACAAATAAGTTGTTCCATAACCCATCTTCTCACTCATCTTTTCTTTCACGTTGTGTGTGGTAGGTCCATTGAGAGAGCTCCTTTGTTCTATGTATAATTAAGGTTTGATTCATTGTTCTTAACATTTTAGATGCACACTCAAATGATTTTTCATTTTTTGTTGCTCTTTTATTTTTACCCTCTGCCCCTCCCTCACTGCCTCTTTCTCTTCTCCCCTTACACTGTGGCTAATACTTCCCAGGAGTACTTTCTCTCAGTGTACACTCATACGGTAGATTTATTCCATATGGGATGTGCAACGGGGAAAACCATTGTCACATTAACATACATGTGATGTTGAAGGCAGCGTCCTGTCTTAGGATGTGAAATCATTCGGGGATGAGGGGCTGGTGACATCACAGCACAGAATTTTGCATTCCAGTACATTGCGAAGTGGGAAAGGAAGAATCTGCAATGTCTGAATATTGCCATGTGGAGAGGAGTGTGGCCAATGAGATGCAACGTCAGTTGTATGTCACAAACCGAAAATTGTATGGAGCTGTATGGAGTTTCTCTCTGTTTCTTTAGTGGATCACAACAAGCATGTTTCACATAGCAACCCGCATCTGTATCCGTAGCATATTGTCCTAGGCATTATTGAACAGCTTCAAGGCCCCCAAGAGGGTAGGCACACAACAAGTCATCCGAGCTGTCATGGTAGCAGAATTGTAGGGCAACATTTTCAATGTATTTATGGCATCCAGATAAATGAGATGTCAGGGTGCAGTTTTATAACCTTTATTTGAAAACACTTACATAAAGCGCTTGAAATTAGGCCTTCCTGCTTGAATGCACGCCATGCAATGACGCTAGAGTGATCGTCACAGTCGTTCAAACACTCCTGGCAAAGTGGAAATTGCATCAGAGGCTGCCATAATGTGCACTATCAGATAATCAGTCTCAGTTGGTGTTTCATAGACAACAGGTTTCAGGTGGTCCCAGAAGAAAAAATCATTGGGCACAAAATTGGGTGAAAGTTTGGGCCATGCCACTGGCCCACCACGCCCTGGTTGAATGGCACACCTTTGCAAAAACCACTGGCAGAATTCAGTTTGATATGGAAGGTCATCTGGGTTAAGGGCATGAACGCTCTGAACCTTCTGAAGGGGTGCAAATCATATTCGTGCCACACATGCCAAATTGTGGAATGGCCTACACCCATTTCCCAGGCAACATGCCGCAAGCTTCTTGAGCGTGTGTTTTCCAGCAGTGCTAATGCCTCATCTTCAAGGCTTGGTGTATGCACTGTGCATTGACAACCACGTCCCTCAGGCCTTTGCACCTGTAACACAAAATGACTACATCAGTTTTCAAAGTAGCTCTTAAATGCACATGTGCCAGTGGAAAATTTACATTCTGTGAACCTGCTCTCATAGGGACTTGTGGGTGGCAGTAAATGAGTGTGGATTTGGCGCTTAATGATTTGGAAACCGCCAAACGTACAAACATTGGGCAATGTGAGCATTTCCATCTGCTGCCCCGTAAGCATAGTGCATATCTGCCCTTTCCTCCCAAGAATAATGCCCCATTTCCTGTCCACTCTACACAATAACAAACAAATATCTCCCCATTTGATGACAAACTGATGCAGGGTGAACAAGACTTCACAATGTGCACAGATGCTGCCCTCTATGCAACACCTATCAAACAGTCATTTGCACAGCCAGAATGAAAGTATTCACGTCCCAATAGGTGGTGGAAAACCCGTAGTGTTGTCACGTGTGTAATATCCGCAAATATGTCAACTACAGAGTTTACAAATAAAGGTCATGAAACTTCAAACCTAACATCTCTTTTACCTTGATGTCACATACATTGAAATCATTGCCCTGCAGACCTGCTACCATGATGTTTTGTATGGCATATTCTGTCTCTACCCTCTTGGCGGCGCGTTACACTGTTTCACAACGCCTAGCGCCATACACAAGTATGTGTTTATAAGATATTTCAAAGCACAAACACGTTGAATGTCATTTTAGGTGCAATTTGTTAAAATAAAATTACAGAAAATGACATATCTGTAGTTAAAGGTGTTTTTTTTTTACACTCACTGTGTTACGGCTTCTGAGCTAGAAAGTATGCTGTTTCAGTGCTACGACACATCAATGGTTTATTGTTTTTGATGCAGTTTGTCATAGTTAAGTAATGACATTTTAGTTACAGCCTTTAGACATTGTAAAATATGTGACTTAGATACTTCTGTCATGTGAAAGCCATAGAATAGGAGATAGTGATGTGAGATATAAAGAGAAGGGTAGCAGGTTTGTATCTAGCTACATCCAAACTTTCGCCATTCAAATGAAATTACAAAACAAATCTCTATCTTGAAACCTGTGTGATGCAGTAAGTTATTTCAATGAGATAGTAGTCAACACAACATAGAGAATATGGCTGTTATGCATGCAGAAACTTGACATTGGACACTATACTGTAATTGTATTCATTTTAAAACTGAAAATGTGGTGGAGATTCAATTGAGTTAACAAACTAGAATGTTTCTCCAATCGTTGTGCAGTGTATGTAGTGTTCCTCAACCAGCAATCCACAGTTCAAACCGTTAGTGAATACGGAATGTTCTTTATGGTTTTCTCTGACCTCCTTTGATGGTAGCTAATAGTTTAACTATTTTATGTGTGGTGTTTTCTGTAAATGGACTGTGTGATTAGCACCCTAACTGCAGCCGATAACTGCTGCTAGAGAGTGCTATGGTTGCAAATCACAATGAAGATTATATTACGTGAGATGTAGCAGGTCATTGCTGAGCATGTAGCAACAATGATGAATACAAAGTCTGGCAAGATTCACAATGAAAAACGTGTTGCATGTCAGTACGGCTTTTGTCATGTCACTACACAGCTACTGAAATCAATTTCTTGTGTAATATTAAGCTACTTGAACAAATTCTATATTAGCTACCAAGCATCATTCAGCATCTTCCTTCTCCTTCGCACATTTTGGAACATATGATTTTCTTTAAAACACTGTTAACTGTCTCTAAAGGACACACACAGTTCCTTACCTTAGGGTAGAGTAGAGTATTCATCTCTGTAGAATACTGTACAGTTCATAGAAGAAAACATCTTATTTTCTGCAGATTAGTTCGGAGTAGCACGCTGTTCTTAGGAGTCCTTGCATTACAGGATGTGGAATGTGTAACAATTCAAAATAAATCATAATAATATATTTAAAAAAAATAACCTAGTTGCCAGCCACCAAAACAGTGATAAGTGGAGGACTCACTTTTTTTTTAAAAATTAATAAATAAAATTGAATAGCTGAGATTCAGTAATATCTTTCTGCTATGATTATAGCTGGTACAGAGGGTGGTTTGTAGGTGCACCTCAGTATTGTTTGTTCTTAATTGTATCTTTTATGTATTGTTGCTATATGTGCAGCGACCTGAGTATTCTACATAAATTCATTAATAGTTATAATGTGGCATAGTGCTCATTTGTTTAACATGCAGTTTTTTCAAAACAGGTCATGACTGCAGTATCCGTCTGTGGAACCTGGAAAATAAGACGTGTGTACAAGAAATCACAGCTCACCGCAAGAAATTCGACGAGAGTATATTTGATGTGGCTTTCCACCCATCCAGGCCCTACATTGCCAGTGCAGGCGCTGATGCACTTGCAAAGGTGTTTGTGTGAAGTTATTGGTAAGGAACATGATGTACGACCAGAAAAGTGCAAGACTTTTTAGAGTGCAACACGCGTTTATTGTTTTTAATTTTATTTTTTTGTTCTCGAATCTGGTGAGTTATTCTAATAGGAGGGAAGACGGACAAAGGGAGCGGATAAGTTTTTTATGTTCTCAGTATAATTTCCCTCTTCATACCAGTACATCCATGTGAGTGGGACGGACAAGCGGTTAAAATTGAAGTGTGTTCAGAAGACTAGAACAATATTGTGTTTGTGTACAGTAGATTTCTAAACTGAAATTACTTTGCATTGATCTGCCACATCGTGCTTCTTCATTTTTGCTCAGTCTGCGCAGAACAGATTTTCTCCCTTTACTTACTTTTTTGTGTTGAGTCCACACTCTTCTGACCAGAATCACGAATATATTTGATAACAGTGATTCTTCAGCTGAAGATTATGCTGAATGTACAATATAACTTTACATCATAAACTGTTAAGAATGCTTTTATTGACAGTCTCTTGATTTTATACACCCAGACTGACAGTAGCTAGCTCAGAGTTTTTGCATCCCTCCCCATTCTCACCTGCTCTATGTGAAGAAATTGAGGAGACATTTTCATTGTAATTGTTATGAAAATTGTGGTATTTCAATTTTGTGATTTTTTTTTTTCTTTTTTAAAAAGAAAGAAGACTGCACATTGTGTGCAATTGGTACCTATACCCAATTAGCACAGTATTAAATTAAAAAGAATCATAAAATGTGTGTTTAATTGTAAACTACTGTATCTAAAGTAGAACTACTTTGTAGCTTCAGAATTAATATATGGTCATTTCATTTTTAATCTACTTTGTATATTATATGTCAGTAATCTAGAAGCAAACATTTTCTATTTACGGACTGTAAATTTATGTTAAACACACAATTTCTCCTTATTGATAAATATTAAATATTTCATATAAATTATTTACGTGTGAAGATTTTTTAACGACCTGAAGCCACATTGGTTGTTGATGACATAATTTGAAATTTATTCTTAATAGAACAACGCCTGTACACTAATGTGAAAAAGGCAATTTTAGTCTTAATTTTTTTATATTTAGGGCTCCAGGGCTTTGTCCACTACATATATCTGCTCATGGAACAGGTGGAATGTTATTGCGGAGAAAAAAATAAAGTATATGCAAGACTAGGACAAAACATGACACTCATGAATGCATGCAAGTTTTATGCATGCTAGATAAATAAATGATTAAACAAATGATGTAGATGTAGGACCGCTAACTTATTTCGTTAACTGTGTACAAATTGTAAATTATCGATCCATAGAAAATAATGCACCAGTTAGTTACAGAAAAGTGTCAGGCAGAGTTGTGTAATTTATCATTGCACAACTTTGAACTTTTATTTAGCCAATAGTTTCTTGTAGGAAACCTTTGTTTCATTGTGCAGCATTTATTACTATACAATTTTTGATAAGTTACCAACAAAATTAATCTATTCTTCCTTTTATCTATAGTTCCTTTGTAATGATATTTATTTTATAAAATATTTTAAAAGTTGTTTATTATTTATGTATTTATAATGTAAATATCAGACGTAATAATACTCATTTTAGAAAATTGTTAAATTTGTTTCTTACAAGCATGTAAACATGTAGATGTGTATTTAATACTCGACCCCCTTTCTTTCTTTCGGTTGGTTGGTTCGTCAAAATGATGACGAATACTTAAAAGTATATGTAACTGCTGTTTAAAAGCTGTTGCCCAACATCATATAATTGTTATTTATTAGTTCTACTTGTATTTGAATGTTCATAGCATCGTGCTCCAATTCAAATGGCATAAAATCTGCTGTTTACCCATTGTTTTAAAATTTTTATTTAAATGAATAGGCAGATTACTGTTTCTGTGAAATATGTGCTGTTGTAACTGTTCAGTTACCTTTTTTTTTCACAAGTTTGTTCTGCACCTGATGACTTTTCCCTGGAAAATTGAAGTGTTTCGTCATTTGCTTGATAATACATATATTTCTTCAAATATTTGATCTGTTTTATAACTTCGTTGGTGGACATTTATTAATGGGGGGAGCAAAGCATTAAAATCTTTGTTGGTTTATTAATATTTAATTAATGAATTCATTCAATTTACCAAACCATACCAGAAGTGATGATGTAGAACATATACACTCTGTGACTTTTGCCATCCGAAATGAACAGTGCTTAGTTACACTTGTTAATTCGTGTGGTTGATTATGAAAATTTTAATTTGACATGTATTTTGGATAATCATTGGAACTTTGTCTGAATAATTTCTCAGTAGACATCAGCGAAAGTCTCTGAAACAAACTATCGGAGGACCACATTTCCCCACAGAGATTCTTGTAACGATTTACTCTTTTTGTTGGGGAATTTGTATATGTACATGTAAAGCATCCCAGGTTGAAAAATTCTTCGATATTAGGAAATCTGGCCGACATAATTTTTAAAATGCTTTAAAGACTTGCTTGTAAAATGATCTTAATTTTAATGAGATGTCAGATGTGAACTGGTAATAAATGCAGATACAAATGTGTATTAGAAACTGTTGCTCTGTTTACTTGCCATCAAACATAGTCCTAAAAATTGACATATTCATCTGTGATACATAACTGATTAATATGGAAGTGTCAGATTATCATTGGGTGCTCTGCCTCAATCCTGGAAAAGCGACTTTCCTTTCGGCCATTGTCTGAAAGGATGCAAAATAACTCTGCAACACTCCACATATGTAAGCATAACAGATCCTAGTTAGAGGAGTCTGAGCTTCCCATATTGATCATGTTATGCCAGTCATATTTGGTATGCAAGTCTTCTTAAGTGAGTGCCAAATTTATATTAAGTTTTATGTTTAGTTTTGTCACAGATGATTCAATGGTTAAACGCCAGCCTAAAAATTCGAAGATTAAATCATAAGATTCCTTCTTCCATTTGCCGCTACTTTCACCTCAGGCAGTGATTCTTTTCTCTCTCTCTCTCTCTCTCTCTCTCTCTCTCTCTCTCTCTCTCTCTCTCTCTGTGAAAAGTGCCAAGTTACACAACACTTAGAAGTTCACGTTGAACTGCAGATCCGCTTAGAGCTTAATGGGTAAGTCTCCTCAAAGGACAGGAGGAGAGAAGTTTGTACCATGTACAATAAAGCTCTGCAGTGTTCAAACCAACTTTCAGGTTTCTGATTATTTTACAGACACAGAAGTTGACGGGATGCGTCATTTGTGTTTAGGAGATAAAATCTCGCTGCTGATTCAGATACGGTGCAACTTATAATTTCACTTTATTTCAAACTGACAAAATCATTGTCAAAGAGTTGGTGGAAGAAGTCACAATCTAATGAGGAACTGTCAATGTTAGAAACATTTGTTGTATTCTGTTATTACATTGTTATTGGTAAACTTTTTATCAAAGAAAGTAGTTGGGAACAGCAGCTTCAGTTTTTTATGGTCTGTATTATTTGTTTGGGGAGAGGTACCTGCCCAGCTGGAACACAGGATGATTGATGGTCATGGTTGGTACAATAGTTACTGAGCAGGTCCTATCTGCAGTCAAAAAAATCTAGTCCACTTAGGTACCAAATCTGGTGCTGTACACTGTATGATGGTATAACATCCACTCTATCATTTGACAAACCATAATGTTGAGTACACAGTAGGACTACCAAGAAGAGAGAACATATACTGTTTGTGAAACGTTTTACGTGAACAGCAGCAACTACAGTGCTGCATTGAGAGAGTATCGCTGACGATTTCATTAAATGTTTTGAAGAAGGTGATGATGAAATTTATAAACATGGGTGAGCTTCGTGTGGCACCTGGAAGAGGAAGGCTTACTAACCTGCCGGGTGTAAGTTATTGATGAGATTGCTGTTGCTGTAACTATCATGCAGCACGTGCTCCAGGTATTGTTAGTGCTCATGCAATTTCATGAGAATTGTCCATATTGTGGAAAATTTTGTACTTCATTTTACACTAGCAGCCGTATGAGATCCAGATGGTGCTGCAACTGAAACCTAATAATCTACAGCAACATTCTGAATTAGCTCTTGTTTCTTGCACAGAGCAAAGTTGATGACATGTGGCAGGACAATGTTCTGTAGAGTTTTACATTTTACACTACAGGATGCAGTGAATACACAGAACCACCAAATTTGGGGTACTTTTAAACTGCATGTGGTACACGAAGAGCCATTGCACTCACTGTATGTGCCTGTGTGGTGTGGATTCAGAAGCATCTTCATTCTTGGTCCTTTCTTCTTTGAGGAGAACACACCCAGAGGACCAGTCAGGTGTACTATGACATCTGCATGGTTTAGAGGCCACCTTGTACAGCATGTGATTCCTGATTTGGAAGAGTGCAATTGTGTGGAAACCACTGTTTATATAGAACATGGTGTAACTCCTCATGTTGCATGCCCAGTAATCTACTTAATGCAGCTTAGCAAGTTCGTCACATTCTGCATCAAGTGTGTCTACAGAAGCTCCTACCTGGGATCGTGTATAGATGGTTGTCCCTCCGTCACAGTAGGTAGTGCAGGCTGCAACCTCATGGTGCTGGTGATGCTGCTAGTTGTGAAATCATACCAAGAGGAGTCTGTCAAGGAAAGGACTATTCACTGTTAAATAACACCTCAAATTAATTTAGGGATGCCACATGTTTATTGCTAGTACTAATCCAGATGTACTCCAGACCTCACTGTACATAGATGTTGCTCCATTTGCCACAATCCAACATCTAAATTAAATGGTGCATTAAGATTGTACAATCATTAAGGCATATATGCAACCAATTCTCGTGGCATTATCAAGATTCGACTGCAATTTCCTGTGTCGTCTCTTAATATTTAGCTGTTCTTTGGAAGTTTGTGATGACCGTGTTTGGCATGTGTTCATTAGCATTGGGCACCAACCCCACTTTGCTTCCATATGTGGTATGGCTCCTACAGCCACTTGGAACAAACACTCAATTCCATATCACCTGCTGCCACATGTACGATGTCATGTCACTGAAAAATACATCAGTCCCTTGGGCAGTAACCCAAGTTGGGTACTGCTGTACAACATTATGCAATCTTACACATAGAATAGTGTATGTTGTATGTCGTGGGATGTGTGTATAAGGCGCTACCCAAAATATCTAAGAATTTTATTTTAAAAATCAGAAAAATATACTTACGTCCTAATAGCCTCCCTTCAAAGTAGTCACCCCGGGCATGTTTGTAACAATCCCAGTTTTGTTCCCATTTTTGGAAGCACACCTGAAAATCGGCAGGGTGAAGTTCGTTCAGGACCTCTTGAGATGCCTCTTGCATGTCTTCAGTAGAGAAAACATCTGTTGCTCCCTCACGTCATCCATTTCACAATTTGCAGAAGCACTGAAACACATCCTGACGCACATTACATCTCACAAATGCATGTGCCAAAGCTGACCCAAGTTTGTGGTGCAGTAGCAAAGATGGGTACCTAAAGACATCTAGTGGCAGAATGTCACACTGCTACTGGTTTGACCGGTATAATGACGTTCTTGAATATTTTGGGTAGCACCTCATAAGTATTACAACCTTCCACCAACATGTTATCTCCAGAGGTTTTCCAGATGCATGGCCTGCAACATCACCTGACCTGAATGTCTGCGACTTTTGGCTCAGGGGATATTTAAAAAAAAACAAGTGTACCAGGGATATGATCAGTCTCTACTCGATCTGAAGGCCAGTATACAGGAACATGTTGCTCAGATTCCACTGGAAGTGCTGCAAGAAACTGTTGATCACGTCATTTGATGGATGCAGCATCTTGTCAGTGTCTCCAGTGCTCATATTGAACAATGTGTAAACTGTAGTTAATAATAAAATCAACATTATGCCTTTCTCACTTGTTTGACCTTCTTTGCCCATGTCCTGTTCCCAATCCATTACATATGGGACCATTTCTATGTGTCCTTCTTACATTCATAGTGCCAGCTTTGCACCTGGTGGATAAAATTTGAATTAATTTGTTTCCAGCACATATAGGTTCCACATTAATGCATTAAAATATCTACCAAGTTTCACTTCCATACAGCAATTATGGCTCACACTGGACCTCTGTGAGTAAAAACAAACACCGTCTGAACAGAACTTAAAGGCTCAATGGTACCGACCAGTTTCCGTGTCTTTGTCTTTTTATTTATTTATTTATTTATTGTTCCGTGGGACCAAATTAAGGAGAAGTCTCCATGGTCATGGAACGAGTCAATACATGAAATTATAACACGATATTAGAAACAGATAAAATGAAATATAAAAAAGTATATTCAGGTGACAAGTCGTAAGTTTAAATGAAGAAATCAACAATGTAACACTGGAATTTGCTTAATTTTTTAGCTCTTCCAGGACTCCTCGACAGAATAGGAGGAGTGAGCCATGAGGAAACTCTTCAGTTTAGACTTAAAAGAGTTCGGGCTACTGCTAAGATTTTTTGAGTTCTTGTGGTAGCTTATTGAAAATGGATGCAGCAGAATACTGCACTCCTTTCTGCACAAGAGTCAAGGAAGTGCATTCTACATGCAGATTTGATTTCTGCCTAGTATTAACTGAGTGAAAGCTGCTAACTATTGGGAATAGGCTAATATTGCTAACAACAAACGACATTAAAGAAAATATATACTGTGAGGGCAATGTCAGAATTCCCAGATTTTTGAATAGGGGTCGACAAGAGGTTCTCGAACTTACACCACATATAGCTCGAACAGCCCGTTTTTGAGCCAAAAATACCCTTTTTGAATCAGAAGAATTACCCCAAAAAATAATACCATACGACATAAGCGTATGAAAATATGCGAAGTAGACTACTTTTCGTGTTGAAGTGTCACTTATTTCAGATACTGTTCTAATGGTAAATAAAGCATCATTTAGCTTCTGAACAAGATCCTGGACATGGGCTTTCCACAACAGCTTACTATCTATCCGAACGCCTAGGAACTTGAACTGTTCCGTCTCGCTTATAATATGCCTATTCTGTCCGATCAAAATATCGGTTCTTGTTGAATTGTGAGTTAGAAACTGTAAAAGCTGAGTCTTACTGTGATTTAGCATCAAATTATTTTCCACAAGCCACGAACTTATTTCATGAACTACATTATTTGTTACTGTTTCAATATTACACACAAGATCCTTCACTATCAAGCTGGTGTCATCAGCAAACGGAAATATTTTTTAATCACCTGTAATACTAGAAGGCATATCATTTATATAAATAAGAAACAGCAGTGGCCCCAGCACCGACCCTTGGGGAACGCCCCACTTAACAGTGCCCCATTGGGACTGAACATCACTACCACTCTCAATATGGCGGAGAATTACCCTCTGCTTTCTGTTCTTAAAGTAAGAGGCGAACCAATTGTAAGCTACTCCCCTTACTCCATAATGATCCAACTTCTGCAGTAATATTTTGTGGTCAACACAGTCAAAAGGCTTCGTTAAATCAAAGAAAACACCTAGCGTTCGGAACCTTCTATTTAATCCGTCCAATACCTCACAAAGAAAAGAGAATAAAGCATTTTCAGTTGTTAAACAATTTCTAAAACCAAACTGAACATTTGACAGCAAATTATGTGAATTTAAATGCTCCAGTAACCTTGTATATACAACCTTCTCGATAACTTTAGCAAACAGTGATGGCGTAGAAATAGGTCTAAAATTGTCAACATTATCAATGTCTCCCTTTTTATAAAGTGGATTCACTACCGAGTACTTTAATCGGTCAGGAAACCGACCACTCCTAAAGGAAAAGTTACAGATATGGCTGAGAACTGGGCTAACATACATAGAACAATACTTCAGTATTCTGCTAGATACCCCGTCATATCCATGAGAGTTCTTGGTCTTTAGTGATTTAATTATTAACTCAATCTCCCTCTTATCAGTATCACGGAGGAGCATTTCAGGTAACAGTCTCGGAAAACTTTTTCCTAAGAGCGCTATATGATTCCCTGTTGGGACTAGGTTTCTATTTAGTTTACCTGCTATATTCAGAAAGTGATTATTAAATACTGTACATATATGCGACTTATCAGTAACACGGACATTCCCACTACGCACTGATTCTATATCCTCGACCTCTCTCTGCAGACCAGCAACTTCCTTTACGACTGACCATTTTATCCTGAGACTTAGCTATTCTATCTGCATACCACATACTTTTTGCCTTCCTAATAACATGTTTAAGCACCTTACAATACTGTTTGTAATGGGCTGCTGCATTTAGATTTTGACTGTTTCTAACGTTTTGATATAATTGCCACTTTGTTCTACAAGATATTCTTATCCCTCTAGTCAGCCAACCAGGCTGCCTGTTTGTGCTAGTACCCTGTTTTAAACGTTCTAACGGAAAGCAACTTTCAAAGAGCATGAGAAAGGTCTGGAGAAAAGCATTATATTTATCGTCTACTGTATCAGCGCTATAAACATCTTGCCACTCTTGTTCCTTTATAAGGTTTACAAAGGTCTCTACAGCAACTGGATCAGCTTTCCTGAACAGCTGATGACTATATTTAACACGTGTTGCAGCACAAAAATCTTTTAAAGTTAAAATTTGTGCATCATGATCTGAAAGGCCATTCACCTTTTTGCTAACAGTATGCCCTTCTAGTAATGAGGAATGAACAAAAATGTTGTCTATGGTTGTTCTACTGTTCCCTTGCACTCTCGTTGGAAAGAATACGGTTTGCATAAGATTATATGAATTAAAGAGGTCTACCATCATCCGCTTCCTTGCACAATCACTTATACAATTAATATTGAAGTCACCACATATAACTAACTTTTTGTATTTCCTATAAAGTGAACCAAGAACCTCCTCTAGCTTTAGCAAAAATGTTGTGAAATCGGAGTCTGGGGATCAATAAATAACAACAGTTAGAAGTTTAGCTCCGTTAAATTTAACCACACCTGCACAACATTCAAACACCTTTTCAGTGCAGTACTTTGAAACATCAATTGACTCAAATGGGATGCCGTTTTTCACATACATGGCTACTCCCCCACTCCGCAAAGAGCTCCTCGAAAAGCTGCCAGCCAACCTGTATCCTGGTAAACGGAAGCCACTGAATTATCTCCTTATTTAAGAAGTGTTCAGATATACCAATAATTTCAGAGTCAACATCTATAAGCAGTTCACTAACTTTATCTCTAATACCTTGTATATTTTGATGAAATATACTAATTCCCTCATTACTCGGATACCTAAGCTTTGTCAAAAGTGATTCCTTTGTTAGAGAGACTTCCCTTAAGCAGGAATACCTATGAGCTGACTTCAATCTAAAAAAGGTGCAGCTCTAACACCCACTACTGCAGGAATTTTCCCATGAGTGATCCCACCAACCCCACCTATGCTGTCACCTATAAGCTTTGCCAACCTCCCCTTCCCATACCTGTTGAGGTGCAGGCCATGTCTAGTGAAACCCGTCCTGCTGATAGACTCCACCGACACCACTGAAATGTGACCCATGCCTTCTGTCATCAGCGCACCCCCAAGTCTCATGTTATTACGCCTGACGGCTGTATTAAGATGAGGCCGATCGTGACGCTGAAACAATTCCACGAAATGCACATTCGTGTTGCCAGTCTGAGTGGCTATCTTTTCCAGGTCACCATCTATGTTATACTCCCCATCCCTATCAATACTATTACCAGCCCCACCCACAATCACTACCTGATCCTCTTTAGTAAAATCCCTACATAACACCCCTATGTTAACAGTCACCTGAGCCAACCCTGCATTAGGCTTCACAATGCTGGTGACCTGGTACTCACTCCCCAGCACTTCCTGCAACTGCTGGCCTACACCTCTGCCATGAGAACTACCTAACAGCAGAACCTTCTTCTTCCTCTTCGACTTTGCAACTGTTCTAGGCACAGTAACTACTGCGGTCTGCTGCATACTTCCTACATCTACAGCTACTAGAGATTCCTCTCCACTAGACTCTGACAGTTGGTCATATCTATTGTAAACACCAATGGTAAAACTATCTGAAAATCTTCTTCTCCTAGCAGATCTCTTGCCAACAGCCAGCTTGTATTCCCCAACCCCCTTCTCCCTCCTCATCCTATCTAGCTCCTCCTGTGCAGTTTTTCAACTGCACCTGAAGGGCACAGATCTTACGCTCCTGCTCCTCTATCAACTTACTCTTGCTACATAACCTGCAGTTCCAGGAGAGGATCTCACCAGAATGCCCACTGGCTTCCCCACTGCATTCCCCCCAGTGAAAATACTTCGAACAACTCTCACACCGCAATCCACTACTCACGAACCTACTCATGGTAAAATTTTACTTTTTCTGAGTTCCGCTACTACAATAAGATGATGTTAAAAACCTGACTACAATAATCACAAACTTACTCTACAAGCGAAGTAACTACTATTATTAACAGTATTAACAGTCTAATGACACAGTAACGAAGCTGAAAACAGTTCCCAAAAGGTTCTTCTGAAATTATTACACCAGAAAACGCCAAGAACACCGGTTGAAGACTACTAAAGTTCCTAAATAAACCACTATACACTAACAATTAATTAGTACTTAGCTTTCGATGCGCCGCTACAGCTGCAACTGGTCAGCGCGGAATGTAAACACAGGCAAGAGGTTAAGTTGCTTGATACGAAACACTCGCAAATATCAGGTCACAACACAAGAAAGGCAGAGGTGAATGAAGAAACCACTAATACGTCACTTATATAGTAAATATTATCACAAAAACTGTTAAAATATGTATCTGAAACCTAAAAATATATGAAAACTTAGAGAGCGATCTCACACGCATCACTCGCTTATCAGCCCTTAGGTGTCACCAGATGCGGATACAGAGAGGCTTGTGGTGAGCACACTGCTCTCCCAGCTGTTGTCACTTTTTTTGTGACCGGTGCAGCTTCTTCTCACACAAGTAGCTCCTCAATAAGCCTCACACGGGTTGAGTGCACCTCGCTTGCCAGCAGCACTCGGCACTCTAGGACGGTGACCCATCCACGTGATAGCCTAGCCCGACAGTGCTTAATTTGATGATCTGACGGGAACTGGTGCTACCACTGTGGCAAGGCCATTGGTTAGTTGCACTTCAATTATAACCATCTGGTGTATTAGTACTGCAGACATGTTAAATTTGGAAGGGAGCATACATTTTCATGAAACTTTTTGTGGTGATACACTCAATTTAAATAACTTATTTGTTGTTTTTCAGACTGCTCTAGTGGTATCCTCTTTTATTGTTTGCTAGTATTTGTGATATTGGTTTTGCTGAAATTCAGATTAAGTATTTTTTTTTAAAAGCATTTATGCCAGTCAGGTATGAAGGCCTGATGGCTAAGGGCATTCATCTATGCATGGGTCCATGAGCAGCTAAACATACACAGTAGAATGGCGACTCGCTGTTGTTCCCAGTTTGACATTCCTGCCAACACTGTCATTACCTGCTCTACTTTGTAATGTTGGAAAGCTCTACAGCTTTTGCTTCTCAACCCTTTCTGCTTAAGTCAGCCATTAGACCTGTCCTGTACCTGTTTTTGGTTAGATGACAGTGTTTGCACGTATTGCGGGTTGCAATGTTGGGATGTAATTCTTAGACAAGGAAGTTGTGGAAATCCTCATGAATGGTAGTGATGAAGATGGTTATGCTACTTAGGACCTTCCATTGGGTGGAGATCTGGATGTGTGTCGACCTGTTGCTGGGTCTTCAATTCACTAGGAACTTTACCAGAAGATTCTTCTTCTGAAGAGGGAAAAGAAGATGGAATGGTAACAACTACTTCGTCATGAAAAAGAATGTATGATTGGTCAGAGTGCCCTCCTGTGATGAAATGCTACAATTGCATAAAGGTTCAGAAAGTTATTTACATCTTTTTGTACTTTGCCCTTCAAATTTGTTTTTGCCAGTTGTGCAGAGATGAATAGTTACTGTATATTTATTACAAAAAAAAAATGACAGTGCACAGTAGATCACCATGGTGCAAGTGTATAGAGCTTGCAGAATTTCATTGCTTCTTGGGATTTTCCTCACTTATGACAAGACATAGTAAGTTAGAAGTGAATATTGGTTTATAGATTCTTTGCTTCAAACCCCGGTATTAGCTCATACAATGGCCAGGGCCCAGCACAGACTGATTCTGCATTTATTGCATATTAGTGTCAATTCAGCTGCATATCAATATATTCTTGGGAAAATATGTCTCATTGTAAAACACACAGGGAAAAGAACCAGAGAAGCCATAGACACATTTGAAAACATTGTGATAGGTAAAACTCTGCTACTTTCCAAAGGAAGGCTCCAATTTATAGAAGTATATACCAAAGAAATGTAGTAATTTTATCATTAAAATTTATCTTTTGTTGTGTACAAAGCCATTATATCCTCGGTTAAATTGTCTGCACTTGTGCTGCCACAGAAGTAGATGCTGATGGAGGAAAATCGGGTGATGAGAGTTTGTTACCCTACTTCAACAAAGCTCATACCTTTTATTTAGACAATTGATGTTTGGGCCCTGAATTACTTCTGTGGCCCCATGAGAAATGTATCAATGCCATCAGAACAAGACGCAAAAATGGGAAACATTTACCACCGTTGCCTAAGAGGAACACTTGGCACTAAAATGGATGGACAAACGAAAGTCTGGAGCCTCTGCATTGTAAATGGACTAGATTTTGTTCAGACAGAGGAAAAGGAACATAAAACGGGCCAAAATAAATTAAAACCCTCTTCTGGAATTATTTAATAAGTCAATGGGTGCCGTTGATAAGACAGACAGGATGTTAAGTTACGTACGTTGCTTTTGAAAGACAATTAAGTGCCACAAAAAGTATTCGTTCATTTGAGTGAATTCTTTATGCAGAATAAAAAGAAATAGAAAAGCAACAGAAGAAATCAATTTGAAATTCCACTTGAAACTAATCCAGCAGTTGCTGAATAAATTTCACGAACCAACATGTAAAACTGAGTTCCCACAGACACCATAAAAAGAAAGACCATTTAGTTTGCAAAATAAAGAACATTCATTATCCAGGTTTCCTTGGAAGAACAAGAAAAAAGGAGATTACGAGAGATGCTTTGCAGTATATGCTGTTAATTCACAATGAAAAATGACACACATTTTGCAAAAAGTATGATGGTCCATGTTTTGAAAAACATCATACTCTAAGAAAATATTAGGTTGTTTCAGTAACTAATATGTTCCAAGAAAAGGAATGTAGGGGAAAAAAGACTCTGCCAGCTGCAGTCCTAAGCCTGATTCGAAATGACGACAGGAAACTGCTAAACTGGATCATACTGAACATGACGAGCTGAGAGGAAACAAGAAGTAGGAAGCATGTAAACTCCCTACTGTCAGACTTTTTATTATGGAGAATCGAGTGTAGGCTTTAATTACAGATGAACCAATAAGCCTATCACAAAAAGTTATATCAATATCTTTGTTGTTTAATTCTGCATCAGGCTGGGTATGAGACAATGTTGTTTTAAAGTTCAGCAATTAGTTTTTATTGATGGTTATAGTAAGAACTGTCAGTCTTTTTTCGGCAAAGTCACTGGGAGCTGTTCATTTTAGAATTATGTGAAAAATATTTGTCTGATGTTAATGAAATTTTAATAAGTTACAGGCACATGTATTGTTGATGTGGACCTCAAGTTACAGAACTTTTCAATAAAAAAAAAAAAATAAAAATGAAAAAGAAATTAAAAAAAAAATTTGCTTTCATTTTTCTTAAGTGTTTTGTTCAGCCCCGGATACACTTACAACAGAAAGTGTGGGTTAGTTTTAAAGCTCTCTTTCATGGTTAGCTGAAACCACTGTGAATGTGTAGTGTGATACTGATTTTGTAGAAAGTGTTACTGAATATTGGTTCTCTGCTCAGTGGAACATGCCATTAACCTAGAATGGCCATAGCCTGAAGAGGTTGTCGAGCAGTAAAGTCACTCACCGGCCAGGTGCACAATACTTTCGTCCCTGTTAGCTGGCTGGGCAGACAGGATGCTTGGCCCTCATAACTGCAGAAAAGTTAATCCACAGAAGTAAAAAACTGACAGTTCTTACATGAGAAATGCTTTTAAAATGTACATACAAACTGGAGTATTTTGGCAGAAAGAAACTATAAATGGAAAGAGGTCTTACTGACTATTCTGAAAAAAATTAATGGGTTAACACATCACGAGCTATGCGTGCCCAAACGGCAGACAATGAGGGCATCTGATGCTATCACATGACAGTGAATGCATTAACTTTTAAATGCTGACAAATTTTGCTGAACAAATTAATAATAATAGGTAATTTAGTATTTAAAATTACTGAGAATGAGTGTGCATTTAAGAAACAGTGTATTACTGAGCATTACCATGATCTTAATCTTGGGAAGTTCAAGGGACCTCTGTGGCTGGGAACATATCTGAAAAGCAATTTTGTATGCGGTGGTATCACCTTAATGTCCACATTGCTGCAGTATACAACAATGCTAATTTCTTGTTGCAATGGTGAGTGGAATGACTTTGTGTGTTACATGCCGTGATGTGTTGGGATGGCAGTTGAGTACATGCTGGGCAAGAGACAAAATTTAATGAAATTTGATTTGGCAGAACACTGCTTCACAATGTCTAGACATTCAATCTCCAAGGTCATCCTGACAATAGGCATTTAATGTGTTGGATTGTCAAGGGTACAGACATCAGTTCAGGAAAAAACAGCTGCCATTGTCCAACTACCATTGCAACAACATTTTGACAACTTGGGTAACTGGTGACCGTTGTGCCTTATGGCAGTGGGTGGAAGGTACATATAGCAGCAAGTCACTTCCCCATGCAGTACTGGATTGTGATTATTATTATTATGGTATCTTCACCACACACATTTTTAAGGGCAAAGAGATTAGCATTAGTGTAGGAATGTTAAAACTTAATGCCCAGAGCATAGAAAAAATGGTACTTGTGGGCATTGCCTGATCGTGTGGTACTAGGGCATCAAAAAACCACATGGGACAATGCAGTTTTCCATGGGGTCCCTGATGAGTCTGCCATCATTACAGGTTAACAATATGGAAACTTCCTGTCCCATGTGAATTAATTTGTTCACCTACTACATCCTGCAAACTATGTGTAACTACAGCATGAAAAATGCCCCATTGTTTCGAGAAACACTCCATAGATGCAAGTAAGCTAGTCTGGTGTTATCTGATGAAAATACTATTTGAAAACTTTTTAAAGTTGAAAACATCTTGAAAAATTTTTAAGGGAGATGCGTATTTTGTGGACTTACCTACGATTAATGTACTTTGGTTATGGATGAGTGCTGAATGGTCGTAGATCATCATGGCTTCCTTACGCTCTCTGGGTTTACTGCATTTTGTGCCAGGATGGACTACTGGCATCATAGTGAACGGGGATGCAGCATGCTTCTAGGTAGAGATGGGAAGTTTTTCATCCCATAGTCCAGAGAAAAGGAGCCATACTCATGAGACTATTGTAAAGCCTCACAAAAATCTTGTAAAGTGTCTCGAGAAATGTTAATCTGTGCCGCCCTCCACTGACTAGTGTGCAAATTGGTGTACTAGTTTTGTAGTACTCTCTAGGAGTGTAGCTATCAGGTTAAGCTGTGTATTGACTTGCTGCATAACAAACAGTTCAGAGATCTCGGTCTCAGACACATTTGTTATACATGAACTTGTTTGCAGCAGTTTATATTTGGACTGAAAATAGTGGTGCATGATTTATCCTCTGCCATGTACTGTATGATGGTCTCAGATTAAAGATTTAGCTGAAAAAATTGTCTTCCAACAGTACAGTGATACTGGGCATACCACCAAACAGACTGTGTGGTTCCTGTCTGCTGATTCACATATTTCGAAAATTCATGAGGGAGGTGAGGGGGAGGGCGGTATAATTGGATGATGAAGGGGGTGCTCATTTGTAGCTGGTTCTTAGGGGTTAATGGGGACATGGCACCGGAAATCTGTTTCTGGACTATGTCTGGGGGTAGTACGTGTCTGTGAAGATTTTTGGGAGACCTTCAGCATACTGGGAGACAAACTTCTTGTCGCTGCAGATACACTGTGCCAGTACGGCCAGGCAGTATGGAGGGATTTTTGTAGTGTGGAAGAGATGGCAGCTATCGAAGTGCAGGTACAGTTGGTGGGTTTAATGTGGACGGAGATGTGCATGTAGCCACCACAGGAGATGAGATCAATTGCTCATTTGGGGAGAACCAGATGAAGAGGATGGGAGAGGTGGTGTTGAGATTGTGGAGAAATCGGGATAGGGTTTCTTGGCCTTGAGTCTGGATCGTGAAGCTGTCATCAGTGAACCTGAACCAGACCAGGAGACTGGGGTTTTGGGAGGCTGGAAGGTTTCCTCTAGATGGCCTGTAAACAGGTTGGCATAGGAAGGTACCCATGGCTGTGCTACTAGTGATAGTAGCTACTGCTAGTGATAGTATGGCCACTTTAATGGAGCAAGACTCACAATTGTTGGAGGAGAATGCTCAACAGAAGTTACGCTGTTGTGATCTCATGGCTCAATTAGAATCTTTGCTGGCTGCGCAAAAGCGACAGTCTGGTCCGAGTGAATCTGAGTCACGAGTAGCAATGCCCCACTTTTCAGTAGCTAACCTAATCACACCTTTCTCTGGCAACATGACAGAGGACGTAATAGTTTTCATTAATGATGTATTGGCTACAGCTGGAATGAGTAATTGGTCAAGTGAAACTACTGTAGAGATGGCCAATTTATGCCTTATGGGTGAAGCCAAGACATCGTCATGTATCACGAAATGCTGAACAAGGCAAGTACTTCTTAACAATTAGTGGAAGGTTTGCATCAGAGATACTGCAAGCAGAGAAGTGCCAGGTTATTGTAGAGAAAAGTTGAGTGGGTTGACGGAGAAGGCAAATGAGACTGTAGAAACTTATTCAGACAGAATCTGTAAAGTCAATGAATGCATAAACATACAAGTTGAGAAGAGATCCAGAAGCAGATCATGTCGAACTCAGGGTGGCAGAAAAAAGTTTTTTTCTTTGCAAGGAATTCTGGTGCAGTATTCGTGAAGAGGATGAACGGAAAATCCAGAGGATTTTGCTGCAGCACTTTGTTATCTTGTATCTGCTACACAATAAGCAATGATAAATGAATTTTTGCTTCTGAAAAGAATTGTTATCATTGTGGGAAGGAAGGGCATTTGAAGGCACAATGCAATTGACCATGATGTTATAGATGTGGGTGTTTTGGTCCGAAGGCAAACGAGTGTGGGAATAGAAAGCAGGATAAAGGAAATAAGCAATGGAAAACGTTAAAAACAAACAGGGGCGTTTTTTCTATTGGAAACATTCCCAGTGAGTCAGAGTACTGCAGACATTAATGCAGAGATGGATTGCTGTTTGATGGGCTTTGTAAATGGTAAAGAATGTAAATTTTTAGTTGATACCAGTGCACATGGATTGCGATTAGTCTAGACCTCGTGGGTAAGAGAAGACTAGGGACTCCAAGGTATAAATTATGTTGGGTGGGAAATAATGATTTGATATCACTTAGGACAGGGCTTAACAACTGGCCGGTTTTGAGCGCGAGTACTCGCGTCTGCCCAGGCACATGCTCACGAGCAAGTGCATGGTCGCGGAGTAGGGTGGGAGGGGAAATGCACGCGCACGTATGAATAGGACCGCAGCATGCCTATTGAATTCGCGCCGACTGTATAACGTTAAAAGTACTACGATCAGCTCTAACAGTCACTTCGCTGGTTAAGAATCATGTCAAGTCGCCGTTGTGTAACCCCAACCATGCTTTCGCAGTTCAACCCCCATTGGGAGGAATTGTATCTGTTTACAGAAAAAGATGGTGTTGCAAAATGTTTAGTATGTCACAAAACGCTGAATTCTTTTAGGAAATTTAATTTGCAGCGACATTATATGTTGTACCACGCGAAAGACTACGGAAGTGGAAAATGTGATGGACCAGATCGTGCACAGGAAGTTATTAAACTTAAAAGGAAGCTATCCGAAGAAGATCTGGATGACGAAGAAAAATCAACTGAGGCAACTCTCAGAGTGAGCTACAAAATTGCTTTGTTTTTAGCAAAATCCCTGCGCCCCTTCACTGATGGCGATTTAATAAAAGATGTTTGGTAGTTGCAATGGAACATTTGTGTCCATCTCAAGTTGAACAGTTTCGGATTGTACCATTATCTGACATGACCATTATGCGTCACATACAGGACATGGCAGACGACGTCCAGAGCCAGCTTGCAAATATCTAAAAGATTTTATGGCGTATTCTCTAGCTCTGGACGAAAGTGTTGATATCACTGGAACAGCGCAGCTTTCCATATTTATTAGAGGTGTTAATAGAGATCTTCAGGTGAGGAAGGAGCTCCTCGATGTAGTAGCCTTGAAGAACACTACAACCGGAGGTGATATTTTAAGTAGTGTTGAAGAAAGTGTTGAAAATATAGGATTGTCGTGAAATTCTTTAGTTTCAGTGTCTACAGACGGTGCACCAGCGATGACAGGAAAAAAATTAGGTTTTGTTGCGCTGTTGAAGGAGAAAATGCAAAAACTGACCGTGCTGAATGAAATAAGGGGCGTTCACTGTGTGATCCACCAGGAAAACTTATGTGCAAAGAGTATCACTCTAAAAAATGTGATGAGTGCTGTTGTTCGTACAACCAATTATATAAGGAAGCATGGGCTACAACACAGGCAATTTAAAAGCTTTCTTGAGGATGTAGAAAGCCAGTATGGTAGCCTGCCTTATTTCAGCGAGGTCCGCTGGCTTATTAAATCGAATTTTTGCCTATTAGATGAGATAAATATGTTCATGGAAATAAATAACATGTGTGTTCCTGAATTGAAAGAGCCTTCATGGAAATGTGATCTCGCGTTCTTAGCAGATTTAACTAGCCATCTGAATGCTTTGAGCATTTCACTACAAGGTAAAGATCTGCTAATTACTCATTTCATAGATCAAATACGAGCTTTCAAAATGAAATTGACACTTTGGGTGAGTCAGCTGGAAACAGGAAATCTAGCTCATTTTCCTAAATTATCATCCATGCAAGATGTTCACAAAGACTGTGAACGTTATTCACATAGTTTAGTTGCCCTTAAGGAAGAATTTGATCAACGGTTTCAAGATCTGACAGCACTAGACAGTGATTCTGATCTGTTCTCCTCTCCATATTCAGCAAATATTGAAGAGATTCGTCCTGAGCTGCAACTAAAAATTATTGACCTGCAGTGTGACAGAGAACACAGAGACAAATTTCAGAACAAGAAAAACATTTTGGAATTTTACAGTCACTTCCCTCTGGATAGATTTCCTCATTTGCACAAACTGGTGGCTACAATAATATCAGTGTTTGGTTCCATGTATGTTTGTGAATAACTGTTCTCTGCAATGAAATGTAACAAGACGCGCCTGAGAAACGCATTGTCTGATCGAAATTTAAACTGCACGCTGTGCCTACGATGCACAAGAACAATTACTCGGAACATAGACGCAATTGTAAAGGGCAAAAAGTACAGGATAACAGAGAATCCCACACTTCAGTGACACCTTTTATTGTGTAACAGTTCACAAATTAATACGAATGTAGAGGCATACGGTAAGCTAATAAAATTATGTGGCACGTGTACATTCTCCTTTATTTGTTTCATTTGTCACAGTAATAATTCGTGAGTGATCCCTGCAGGTGGCCGCAGATTTACATTGACTGGCGGCAGCTGTTGTGTGCCCCACGTGACTCTCCCCACTCTCCGCTCTGGTCCGGTAGTGGGGGTAGCGTGCTCGTGCTGCTCCGTGCTCGCGCCTTGCTGCTCACAGCTTGCTACGCGAGCACGTATGTTGTGAAGCCCTGCCTTAGGACAATGCTGCTCATTCTTAGGGTTGGAGCTGTAGAGTTTCATGAGCATATGGAAGTGTTGCTGTCAGTGGATACGGGTATCCTGCAATCTTCAGAGTAGACTTCCTGGATAGACATCATGCAAGAATTAATCTTGCACAGGAAACAGCCGTGCTTGACAGAAGCTTGTTTCCATTTGAGCCCAACAGCTGCAAATGTTTCAATATCAACAGTACACCAATTACTAAGGTGTCACCAACTGAACTGCATACATGTACATTAAAGATAATTATGTGTGACAAAGTACCTGTTGGTATAGGGAGCTAGTTTGGCTATCTGTAGATGCCGATGTGCCAAAGCAGGCATTTTGTGTAGTTGAGCAGTTGCGGAACAATGAAGCAGTAGATGAAAGTGCGCATAACCATCATTAATGGGGAACTAATGGAAAGCTTTGAAAACTTGGGGACAGATGAAATGAATCTCCTCAAAGGATTAATTGTAGCCAGTTTAGAAATACTACAGGATTGGATGTCAATAGATCATGAGGTGACAGAAGCAGCAAACAAACTGTCAATTAACTTTTCATAACTGGAATTCACAGTCATGTGAAATTTCTTGAAAGACATCATGTTTACGCCAGTGACTGTTAAGCTTTTTATTTCCACCATTGTAATTTCGGCCTTAGGCCATTATCAGGTGCAGCTGAAATACAAAATGTTTATAAAATATCTTACAAAAATCGTGTGTTTTGACATTCGGCTGATTACACGAAATGAAATATGCAGCTATGTAACAATGTTTACTTACATGTTTTGACTTCAGCCATGTCTACTTTATACAAGCGTTGTTTGCTGTTATATACATTTGTAATGCTGCTAAGTAGTGCGAGCATACATGTCCATATATCGTAAAACAGTACAGTCTGTACATACATATGTTCGTTCCACCACCACTAGTAACTTTTGCACTAAACCACAGCAGCAAACTACTGTTTACAGGCTACCGGTAGCTGTTTTGGCGCATAAATGGATTACAGATATTATTTTTGTTCTGAGCACAGCGCCATTGCAGTCCAGTGACTGTACTAGCAAGCATGGAGTTATGCACTCATTTTACAATTATGGAACATAATTTCTTACAAAACCTACTCTTAATGTTGGATGGGTGTAGGAACAGGACATAATTTATTTTGTCATAGGTATTTTAAAAACATCATAGTTAAAATACGTGAAGGTTTTACATCTTTTAATTAAAACACAGTTGGCGTGATATTCTGCCAACTTTACGCATATTTTAAGCACACAGATTGATCATCGACATATAGGCATAAATTCAGGTACATATAAGATGTAGTATTAAAGGCAATTGTTGTTACATAACTAAATTAATCATACAAATAGTGCACATTCTCGTTAAGATGAGATTTTGTCGTTTTATGATAATCATAATATAAAGTTTTTATTATGTTAGCCTAATTAGTAGATATTGGCTGTGTTCATCTATAGAGTAGCATTTTTTTGCATTCAGAGTTGGGTGTATAACATTGGGAACTTAGTGCCATATGTCTACAGATGTCAATAGTGTTTGATGATTACACACTTTCTGAATACTGCTTTTTAACCTGAGCTACTATTTATGGGTACACTGTAAGATCGAGTAAAAATTATGTAGGTATTGTTTATTTCTCAAGTCGATTTGGTCATTTAAAAGGTTATCAGGATCATTTTTGAGAGTCATGAGCGTCCTGCAAGACATGGAAATATACAATTACTTCAAAAGTACCAAGAGCCAGAGAATACCAAATACCAATTTTCAGGCATTACCTCATGCCATGCAGTAGCTGAGGGCCTTCACTTAAGGACTGAGAGCAGTGGCAGTGTGTAAGTTGTCACTGCTAACAGAAGACAAACGAAACAGCTTTAAATAACTGCAGAAATCAATGTGTGATGTACTATGAACTTATGTGTGAGGACAGTGTGCCAAAATTTGACGTTAATGGGCTATGGTAGCAGACAACTGATGTGAGTGCCTTTGCTAACAGCAAAACACCTCTTCTGGGCTATTGGTTTGACCTTAGATGACTGGAACATGGTGGCCTGGTCAGACATGTCCCAGTTTCAGCCGGCAAGAGCTGATGGTAGGGTTTAAGTGTGGTGCAGATCCCATGAAGCCACGGATCCTAGTTGTTAACAAACCAATGTTCAAGCTGGTGGCGGCTATATAATAGTGTAGGCTGTGTTTACATGGAATGGACTGAGTCCTGCTTTAGTTCAGCTGCTTGGAGATCATTTGCAGCCATTCATGGACTTCACATTCCCAAACAATGATGGAATGTTTACCAATGAAAATGCGCCATGTCACTGGGCCATAGTTGTTTACAATCTGTTTGAAGAACATTCAGGATATTTCAAGTGGGTGATGTGGCCACCCAGGTTACTCGATATGAATCCCATAAAACATTTATGGGACATAATCAAGAGGTTAGGTCGTGCATGATGTCCACACCAGCAACACCTTTACAATTATTGATAGTTACAAAGGCAGCATGGCTCAATACGTCTTCAGACGCTCCCAGTGACTTGTTGAGTCCATGCCACATCCAGTTGTTGCACTACGCCAGGCAACAGTAGGTCTGACACAATATTAGGAGGTATCCCTTGACTTTCTTCACCTCAGTGTGTCTTGACTATATAATTGTCCACTCGAGAACTATAGATCATCATGTTAAACATCTGGATGAAGTATTTAGTACATGAAATGTATTTGTAGTTGCAAAGATGGACAGCCATCAGCTGTAAAATGGAAGGATGACAATGAAAATTTGTGCCAGACTGGGAACAGAATCTGGATTTCCTACTTATCACAAGCAGTCGCCTTATCATTTGGCTATTTGAGCACGACTCATGGCCAGACCCAAACTTCCATGTGTATTTAGTAGATTGTGGACAGCACATCTCACACTTAGCGTGTAGAAATGCCATGTTGCTCAAATGAAAGTGAGTTATCTTCAGCATGTTATCAGTCAAAATGGGGGTGGACAGATCCTTGACTTGACTCCGCCCGAACAGGCCATGAAGGCCCAACAGTACCAACTGGCCGCCATATCCCCCTCAGCCCACAGGCATCACTGGATGCGGATATGGAGGGGCATGTGGTCAGCGCATCACTCTTCCGGCCATATGTCTGTTTACAAGATTAGAGCCGCTGCTTCTCCATCAAGTAGCTCCTCAGTTTGCCTCAAGGGCTGAGCTAACCCAGCCCAACGGCGCTCAACTTCGGTGATCTGACAGGAACCGGTGTTATCACTGCGGCAATTCCATTGGCCTTTCTTGACTTACATCTGTCAAGGTATTTTCTGACACCATGAACTACTATGCAATTACATTTGTTTGTTGGATTATGTAACTATTATCGTAAGCCCATGAAGTGATTTGCTGAAACTACATAGATATTAACTAAGTTACTATGAAATGGTTTTAGTTTTCACTGGACAGAACAGTGTCAAGAAGCATCCAAGAAACTCAAGGAAATATTAATATAACATCCAATGTTAATATTCCCTGATTTTGAACAGCAATTTATACTTTCATGTGATGCCTCCAACAATACTTTTGGGTATATTTTAAGACAGAATGTTGGTGAAAAAGAATATCTGGTGGCATATGCCTGCAGACAACTGAATTAGGTTGAAACTAATTCTTTGACAACTGAAAAAGAAATGTTATCTCTTATTTTCGTTGCTGTTTGTATGGTCAGGAGTTCAAAGTGATTACAACCATATGTCTGTAAACTCATTATTGGGGTTGAAAGATCCATAAAGTATATTAATTAGAATTGAGTTCGATTATGAAGTAATTCATGAACCAGGAGTGAAGCCTGCAATTGCTGATATTCTAAGTTGGAAGAGAGCAGTTTTACAAGTAGTAGATGGAAGCCAAGAATATTGGATAAAGGCCCAATCAGCTGACAGTGAGTGTCAATTGTTTCAAACACAATGTTAGTTTGAAATTCAAGGAGGCTTGCTATGCAGATCTAAAAAGTGCAAACCTTGTTTTGTAGTTCCTGCAGCGGTGAGCATGGGAGTATTATGTCAAGTGCAAGGCCATATGCTATCAGTCATGGAGGGAAAAGAACACCAGATAGACGTGTAGCGCAAAATGCATTGCTGTGGTGTAAAACAATATGTAAGAGACTGCATCCCATGTGTACAAAGAGTAGATCGGAGTCATCAGAAAATTCAGTTACAGAGACTACCTGAAGCTAACAAACCATTTTATACACTAGGAATGGATGTCTTAGGACTTTTTAGTAGAACACAAACAGGTAATAAATATGTTCTTGTGATGTTAGACCATTTTTCATGATATTTAGTTGCGTTAGCCAACACAGGTAAGACAGCAACTATGGTAGTATAGGTAATGGTAAACAAATGGTTACTGAAATTTGGCATTCTAGAAACCATTATTATGGACCAGGGAACTAACTTTGTATCCAAACTAATGAAACAGTTATGTCACTTACTGAAAATGGGAAGTTACATACAACCTGTTCCATGCTCAAACGAATGTATGGACAGAGTGAGTTTATCATGAATCCACATCCACATGGGTACTCTGCAAATCACATTTAACTGCGTGGCAGAGGGTTCATTGAACCACCTTCACAATTCTCTAGTATTCCAATCTTGTATAGCACGTGGAAAGAACGAACACCTATAGCTTTCCGTACGAGCTCTGATTTCCCTTATTTTATCGTGGTGATCATTTCTCCCTATGTAGGTCAGTGTCAACAAAATATTTTTGCATTTGGAGGAGAAAGTTGGCGATTGGAATTTCGTGAGATTCCGTTGCAATGAAAAACGCCTTTGCTTTAATGATGTCCAGCCCAAATCCTGTATCATATCTATGACACTCTCTCTCATATTTCCTGATAGTAAAAAACATGCTACCCTTCTTTTAACTTTTTCGATGTACTCCGTCAGTCCTATCTGGTAAGGATCCCACACCGCGCTGCAGTATTCTAAAAGCGGACAGGCAAGTGTAGGCAGTCTCCTTAGTAGATCTGTTACATTTTCTTAGTGTCCTGCCAATAAAACACAGTCTTGGTTAGCCTTCCCCACAACGTTTTCTGTGTGTTTCTTCCAATTTAAGTTGTTTGTAATCGTAATACCTAGGTATTTAGTTGAAATTATGGCTTTTAGATTAGATTGATTTATTGTGTAACCGAAGTTTAGCGAATTCCTTTTAGCACTCATGTGGATGACCTCACACTTTTCGTTATTTAGGGTCAACTGCCAATTTTTGCACCATTCAGATATCTTTTCTAAATCCTTTTTGCAATTTGCTTTGATTTTCTGATGACTTTATTAGTCGATTATGACAGCATCATCTGCAAACAACCTAAGACAGCTGCTCAGATTGTCTCCCAAATCATTTATATAGATAAGGAACAGCAAAGGGCCTATAATACTACCTTGGGGAATGCCAGAAATCACTTCTGTTTTACTCTATGATTTTCTGTCAATTACAATGAACTGTGACCTCTCTGACAGGAAATTACAAATCCAGTCACATAACTGAGACGATATTCCATAAGCACGCAATTTCACTACAGGCCGCTTGTGTGGTAGTGTCAAAAGCCTTCCAGCAATCCAAAAATACGGAATCAATCTGGAATCCCTTGTCAATAGCACTCAACACTTCATGTGAATAAAGAGCTAGTTGTGTTTCACAGGAATGATATTTTCTAAACCCATATTGACTGTGTGTCAAGACATTGTTCTCTTCGAGGTAATTCATAATGTTTGAATACAATATATGTTCCAAAATCCTGCTGCATAGCGACATTAACAATATGGAGCTGTAATTTAGTGGATTACTCCTACTACCGTTCTTGAATGTTGGTGTGATCTGTGCAACTTTCCAGTATTTGGGTACAGTTTGTTTGTCGAGCGAACGATTGTATATGATTGTCAAGTAGGGAGCTAATGCAGCAGCATACTCTGAAAGGAACCTAATTGGTATACAGTCTGGACCAGAAGACTTGCTTTTATTAAGTGATTTAAGTTGCTTCACTACTCTGAGGATATTTACTCCTACGTTACTCATGTTGGCAGCTGTTCTTGATTTGAATTCTGGAATGTTTACTTCGTCTTCTTTTGTGGAGGCATTTCCGAAGGCTGTGTTTAGTAACTCTGGTTTTTCAGTACTGTCTTCGATAGTATCTCCAGTGCTATAGTGCAGAGAAAGCATTGATCGTTTCTTGCCACTAACATACTTCTCATACAACCAGAATCTCTTTGGATTTTCTGCCAGGTTTTGAGACAAAGTTTCATTGTGGAAACTGTTATAAGCATCTCGCATTGAAGTCCATGCTAAATTTCGAGGTTCTGTAAAAGATTGCCAATTTTGGGGATTTTGCGTCTGTTTAAATTTGGCATGTTTTTTTCTGCAACAGTGTTCTAATCCATTTTGTGTGCCAAGGAGGATCAGCTCCATCGTTTGTTAATTTATTTGGTATAAATCTCTCAATTGCTCCCTATACTATTTCTTTGAATTCAAACTACATCTGGTCTACACTTATATTATTAATTTGGAATGAGTGGAGATTGTCTCTCAGGAAGGCGAAAGTGAATTTTTATCTGCTTTTTTGAATAGGTATACTTTTCGCATAATTTTTGGAGGATTTGGGGATTACAATATTCAATCTCGCTATGACAACCCTGTGTTCACTAATCCCTGTATCAGTTTTGATGCTCATTATTAACTCAGGATTATTTGTTGCTAAGAGGTCAAGTGTGTTTTCACAACTGTTTACTATTTGCATGTACTCATGAACTAACTGCTCGAAATAATTTTCAGAGAATGCATTTAGCGTGATTTGGATGATATTTTATGCGTACCTCTGGAATTAAACATGTATTTTTGCCAACATATTGAGGTTACATTAAAGTCACCACCAACTGTTATCGCATGAGTCGGGTACGTGTTTGAAATCAAACTCAAGTTTTCTTTGAGCCTTTCAGCAACTGTATCATCTGAATTGAGAGGTCAGTAAAAGGATCCTATTATTATTTTATTCTGGTTGCCAACAATGACCTCTGCCCATCCTAACTCACAGGAAGTATCTACTTCAATTTCGCAACAAGTTAAACTACTTAACTACTTCTAACAGCAACAAACATGCCACCACCAACTGTGTTTAGCCTATCCTTTCGGTGCACTGTTAGGTTCTTCGCAAAAATTTTGGCTGAGCGTATATCCGGCTTCAGCCAACTTTCAGTGTCTATAACAATTTGAGCATCAGTGCTTTCTATTAGCACTTGGAGCTCTGGTACTTTCCCAACACAGCTAAGACAATTTACATCTGTTACACCAACGATTCCTGTATCTATGTTCTTCCTGTGTTCGGCCTGCATCCTTTGTGACTGAAGCCCTTCTTGTGTTTTCCTGGGACCCTCAAACCGAAAAAACCGCCCAGTCCACACCACACAGCCCCTGCTACGCATGTAGCCACCTCCTGCGTGTAGTGGACACCTGACCTATTCAGCGGAACACGAAACCCAACCACCCCATTATCCAATATGTTAAGTCATGACACAAATGCACAGATTCAGATCAAGATGTATATGTAAGATTTATTGCCAGAGCATGTAATTCAAAAGTTCATACTGGAACTGACCTCTCACCATACAAAATAATATAGAGGCAGAAAATGCTGTCACCTTTTGATGTAATTTAATCTAAATTGGATCCACAGGGTGAACCAATGAAGAATGTTGTGAAGAAATTTGGCAGAATGTAAAGTGTGCCAACACAAAAGTTTTAGAGGTGTAAGAATGTATTGGGCAGTGGACGAGCAAACTGACACAGTCCAGAATAGGACAGTGGGTATTGCTGGTATTGCTAGCTATTTCCATATACCCTAAAGTGCAAACAAGAAAAAGAAAAGTTTTTAATGAAATATTGTGGACCTTGCTAAGTTATCAAAATGACTTTGCTAGTCAATGTAAAAGAGCTTAAGTGCAGGAGTGAAAACTGTCTTTGGAACAATGTGTAGTGAGGATATTAAGAATTTAAACAGCTCATTTACAAGAGTTATTGAAGAAGAAGAAGAAGAAGAAGAAGAAGAAGAAAAAAAAAGAAAAAAAAAGAGTAGATTGGCCCACATCGTGGATAGGAAAACGGAAGCTTAACTCCATATTTACACCTGAAACAGTAATTATCACTTGCTATAAAAGTCATAAACCAATGAGGGCAATGAAACTAGAATTACAGGGCAATGGATTGTTGATTAATGGAACTAGATGTGAAATAGCAGGAAGACAATTCACCTTCCAGCTGCTGTCATGGGCACAACAATGATCAATGTGTGCCCACCTATGTTGTATTGATGATACCTTGGATTCCGTTTTGTTACAACAAGTTAATAACTTCAGAAAAAGAATAAAGTCAATTGAATATTGCAGCATGTGAAACACTATCACAAGAAATGTAGACAAGATACAGTTATTTTCAGTGTATCATTGACAAGCATAATCTCAGTTCTAGTGTCTAGAGGCAGCCTTCCATCAGGCAAACAGATACAAGCTAGTAAAAAGTAACGTAAATGGAAAGTGTAAATAGTGTATGCAACCAGGACAGAATGACAAACTAGATTAATCATGCTAATTGCAAGATTCAAGGCAGACTGAAAGCAACCCAGAAAAGTTATAGTGTAAAGTAGAGTAAGGCAGGTATAGACAAGTTTGTAACAAGTGAAAGAAAGAGGAAATTTGGCCCAAATTTTAGTAAAAAGGAGGGATGCATTAAGGCATAGAACAGTAAGGGGTGGGCAGTTAAAATATTTTATTGAAACTTATTTACACTGCCACAGGTAAAATCAAGCCATGCCAAGCAGGAAGCAAGCTGCTGTGTCGAAGTGGGTCAGGCCCTCGACACATTGTGACACTGCCTGCAGGGTGAGAATCCGCATACAGCAGAAAGAAGACTGCAACAGGAAAGCAAAGGAAGCATGACAACACATTTGTTAGCTTGTAAGACATGGTGCAAGGAACTCAGTCTCGTACACAAGAGCATGTAGCAAGGATTGACACAGTAGTTAACAGCATGTTAAGTGAATATAACAGGAAAAAGAGGACACATGCTGTCATTACAAACAGAGCCTCTTGCTAGGTCCCTCTAAATACTCCAGCATTCCAGCTCTAATCACGAATTCATCATTGGGGTCGGTGGCATTCACAGTAATAGCACTCAATTCCACGGTTACGGTATTATAGTGAATTTATGTCCTAGATGTTCCAGCACAATCTATGAATTAATTGAAGATGTACACAAGATGATGATCTTCACCTTATGACATTCCTGCTGCTCGCTACCTATCATCTCCTGATGGAGAAATTGACTGTCTTGTGACAACTCCACATCACAAAGTGCTGCCAACACTGATATTCAATGAGGAAGCCAGCAACAGATCCTCTTGGGGTCCACATCCCCATTCAATATCCAGGTGCTGAAACCTACCAGTCTGATAGAGAGAAGATGAACCAACCACATCACTACTGTCACCAGGTACACCATTCATGGGTGGGGTGACTGACTCTCCTGTATTTCTTGGGATCTCCCGCATTATAACAATATTTTTTAAATCCTTCTAGCTCCCTTATGGACTGCCTTTCTCTCCTGTATATTTTGACATCGATAACTGTTGTAAATATTGATCGCTAAGTACTATCAGTAGTTCAAGCTTCATGACCGACATATCGCAAAATTTTAGTATAATTTTCGATACTATTGTCTACATATGGTCTGTTTTCTGTCTGTGCTTCTACAGAAGGAAGGCTGTTTTGCTCAAGGCAATGTGAGGAGCATGGGAAGAATGACATATCCTACATGTCCATAAGGTTCATCAGAGGGCGATGTTTAATTGTTTCTAGGTCAGTAATGGCAGCCAGTGAATGCGCTTGCCTCGTACTAGTCAGCAGTCGAAGTACAAATAACACACAGTAATTACATGGAATCCTGAAAGAGGAATCATGAAAGAAGATTACAGAGATGTTCATGTTTAAACACTCATGTTATATGTTTCTTAATCGACTTGTACAACACAACAAGATTTTGCAATGGTTTAAAAGAATTTTTTCTCTTGTGAACAGTAAGTGGACTGGTCAAAGAAACAGTAGCAGCAGCTTGAAACTGATTAATTCAGAGATTATGACTGAAATCAATTTTCATTATAACTGCAAAGATTTTTTAAAATTTGCCCAGTAAGATATAAAAATGCAGAATTCTACAGCTTCTGTTTCAATTTGATGAATGATTTGTGTGTGCTGAGAACATCAGAGATATTTTATTCAACCGTCAGCTCCTAGAAACGTGGGCTCTGAAATTAATATCTTAAGAGCTATTAGCTCCTCAGTTTAATAAATATCAAATAACAGTGTCCATTTTGCCTAAATGTGTGGGACATACTTTCATATTTATTAAGCAACAAATTATAATTTTCAGTGGCCTTTCTAGTTTCTACTTGAAATTAGGAAAGTGATTGAAACAGTAATTATTTGCTTAATCAAAAAGAAATGAAGTCCCTCAAAATAATGAACCAACTGAAAACAAGATTGCAGACCCAATTTAAAAGAAAACATACCAATAAGACTGACTGTCAATGTGATTAACAACTCAGGATATTTAATTAAATTACATTTTTCATAAAAATTACTCTGTAAAAAAAAAGCTAAGAGTTAGCTGAATCAGTTGAATCAGTTAGACTCAGTACCAGCCCACAAGGAGCCAGATTTGCAACCCTTGAAATTATCAGTCTGTATACCAACATCCCTGTAAATGAAACCAATGAAATAATTAAAAACTATCTTGTCTTTCAGGAAACATTATCACAGGATGCATAAATTATTAACAATAGTACCTTACTATAACTACTGTGTTAAATCAATAAAACTTTTATACAGACAGGACTGCGCATAAGCTCTCCACTTGTTGGCACTACTACCAATATATTAATTCTTCTGAACCCCCCCCCCCCCCTTTTTATGAATGTCTGCAAGGGGCACAGAAATTAATTTATCATGGAAGATATATGGATGATATTCTGTTATAGCAAGGATTTAAGGGTGATGTTGATCTGTTATCTCGTAAGATGAATGTACTTCATCACAATTTTAATTTTACTGTAGAACATCAGCAAAATATATTGATTAAGCATTTGAAGCTCTCTATTACTAATGTCAATCAGAGTAATTTTTTTGTATTTATCATAAGCTTACTACTATAGATGTCATAATTTGCCAGAATTCATGGCATCCACTACAACATGAAGAAACCTTTAGGGGAATGATTAGCAGAATATTAATATTATGCCTAAATACTAATGAAACCAGCAAAGGATAAGTTGCACCATATTGCATCCAAAATGGCTTTCACTGCTCCTTAAAATCTTGGCCTTCTTCAGAATACAGCCAACAAACACAAGGTGCCGCTGGAGGAATGGTCAGTATTCAGGGATATGACAGTATAGGTCATTCAAAGCAAAAAACCTAGTGAACATGGGTTCTAGAATGTGTATCTTAAGAGTTATGAGCACATATTCACCTTTGCTACTGTGAAACACATCACTTCTTCTGAACAAGTGCTTGTATGTCTTAAGGTATCCATTTTAGAGCCCATGCTTACTGGACATTTTTTCTATTGTTGGCACATAGAATCATTTCTCAAAATATGGAAAGCAAAGAGCTTGTTTCCCAGTATCAGAGATGATGACATGCTTATAGCTCTTAAGGTATGTATTTTAGAGTCCATGTTTACTAGACCTTTTTGCTTTGAATGATTGTTCCTGTCACATCCCTGAATATTGACTGTTTCTCCTAGGACATGCTGTATGATGATGATTCTGCAGAATGTTTAAAATTTGTCATGTTTCACTTTTATGCTAAAGTTTCATGTAAGTTCACCACATTCTTCCACAGGTTTAATGTTAGAATTGCTTTCAAGGCCACTAATAGATTATCGTAGGTCAGTTGCTTATACATAATTTTAAAACCAACAACTAGTTTGCAACTGCTGGTATGCATCGAATTTGTTGGACTCATTGTGAAGCTTTTTATATTACAAAACAGGCAGAATCCTCAAAATCATATACAAGGAACATAAAGAAAAAGGAAGAAAACACAGAGAATATAAATTCACCTTTGTTTCCCTACTAATGTTTACAATGTATATAAATGATCTAGTAGAATGTGTTGGAATCTCTTTATGGTTGTTCATAAATGATGTGGTTGCTTGTGAGAAGATAGCAATACCAGAAGTCTAATGATTTGCAGAAGCATCTACAGAGGAGTGATGGATGGTGCAGGGACTGGCAGTTGACCCTGAATGTAAATAAATGTAACATATTGCACGTACATAGTAAAAGAAATCCACTACTTTACATTTTCACCATTGATGACAAATTGCTGGAAACAGCTAACTACTGTAAAATATCTATGAATATTTACCTGGAGTGACCTTAAGTGAAATGATCCCACAAAAAAATGTAGCAAAAGCAGATGCCAGGCAAATTCGTAGGAAGGATCTTAGGGAAATGTAATTCAGTCACTAAAGAAATGGCTTACAGTGTGCTTGTTTGACCAGTTCTTGAGTATGGCTCAGCCATCTGGGACCCATACCAAGTAGGACTAATAGAACCGATCAAGAAGATGCAATGAAGTGAATCCCATTTCATCAAAATGGTTCAAATGGCTCTGAGCACTATGGGACTTAACAGCTGTGGTCATCAGTCCCCTAGAACTTAGAACCACTTAAACCTAACTAACCTAAGGACAACACACATATCCATGCCCGAGGCAGGATTTGAACCTGCGACTGTAGCGGTCGCATGGTTCCAGACTGAAGCACCTAGAACCGCTTGGCCACCCCAGCTGGCAGTCCCATTTCATCACTGGATCATTTAGTCCATGTGAGCGTGTTACAGAGATGTTCAACAAAACTCAGTGGCAGATGCGACAAGAGGTATTGTGCATCGTGGAGAGAAGTACTATTGAAATGTGGCAAGAGTGCTTTCCAGGAAGAATCGGACAACATACTACTTCCTTCAACGTACGTCTTTTGAAGTGACCACAATGAGGAAATTCGAGAAATTGGAGCTATGAGGTTTACCAACAATCATTCTTCCCAGGTACCATTCATGGATGGAACAGAGAAGTGAAAGCTCAGTTCGTGTTACCAGAAGGAACATCAGCCACACAGTCAGGTAGCTTGTGGAGTATTGATGTAGACATAATCACAGAAGGGCACAGCATTACTAATATTGGCAATAATCTTATGATTTTGCTTAAAATGGAGAAGGTGCCCTATATGGACATTCAGGAAGAGAGAGAAGCTTATTACCATGTGCACAACAATAAGAACAACATTTATAATGTACATAAAAATTAAAAAAAACCTCATTTTTCTTGACACATCTCAGAATATGTTCAATATATTGCAATGTAAAAAAAAATCTAGTGCTGTCGCTTGTCATAACACAGGATGTGTGCCTCACTTAATGGTGAACAACAGGCCATGCTCTGTACCTCAAACTTGTTATTGTGTAAACATGTCATTTGTGTACAGGGATGCATGTGCTGATTCCACTTGTTTGCCATTGCAGTAAAAGTTCTGTAGTGGACTCCCTTCAGTTTTGCGTAGTTTACATATGATATTATGTAAATAGATGATACAGAAAGTGTGCTCCGTGGAGCCTTGAGGCTCCACATGACATCTGTCAGAGCTCCACCAAAATAATATCTACCAAAAGAAAAAAGCCCATCAAGTCTTGTCACACAATGAGATAAAAATGAATCTATTTCTAACAGGTCACGGGAAAATGTTGCGAATAGTGCTTTGAAAAGCGTTACATTCAAAGCAAATTTCCTTTTACGCAAGATGAACAATGTCCGAGACTGTACAATGAATTTCTTAGATCACAAAGAATTTGACTCTCATTTAAAAATCAACTCTTTGAGGACGACCATTTAGAAGAGTTTCGAGCCCAGAAGATCAGACATTTACGTCATTATTAAAAATTTTACTGGCACATTTGTGTGATGTATCTTAAAGTGGAACATGCTCAAAAAAGATCATTATATGTGGAAGCTTAGCTTCTCTTCCAGCTTATTAATCTTCGAGACCAAAATTATATGTGAATGCTATGTATGTTAATTTAAACCATTAACTTTTCTTATTTGTGTGTTCACGCTACTTAAGATTGATCTTGCTATTGGCAGAGTACATCACGTGTCCTATGCTGTGATCAGTTGGTGAGATCACGTGACATGAGCTATGACTGGCTTACAAAAGTGCATCGCAATCTCGATTTCAATGCTTTGGAAAGTGACATGTGGTATTTGGTGGAATTCAAATGTATACGTTTGTAATACAAAAATATGCAGCATACATGTTGTTGCACATCAAAGGACTTTCAAAACGTGTTTTCCCCCCCTGTGTTTCGTTTTCTTAAGTGCCAGGAAATTCTACGTCGGTATATAAAATCATAAACATTCAAAGGACTGATGAGTTTTACAGTGCCGAGAAAGACCATACTGTCACTTAACACGGAAAAAGTGTATTTTCACCAGGGAGAAAGTGTATTTTTAACCGAGAAATCCGGGAAAAATCCGGGGATTTTTTTTCCTTGTCCACGTATACACACTGTAAAATATATTTCTTGTACTTACCTTTTTTTAATGCCAAAACGTTTCCTACTTTCTGAATAGCCCTCATAGAATAGACAATATTAAATGAAAAGAACAGAACACCTTGAATGACTAGAGACAGGACGTTCATGCCCAGAGGACATGTACATTAATATGTTCTGCAGAAATGATAAGCATTTCAGTCACCTCGGTTCAGCATGTGCCCTGCTGCCTAATAGCAGATGGTAAGCCATGGGTCTTGATAATGTTATTGTTCCATGCACATTGGTGTCTATGCATATAAGGCACATATGGCATTCTGTGGTATAGCCATCCATGCTGTGTTCACCTGATTCCAAAGTCCATCTGTTATGGTTGGCATTGGGTCACAGCACTGCACCTGTCTTTTCATGATATCCCACACATTTTAGATTGATGACAAGTCTGGTGATCTGATGGGCTAGGGCAAAAGGCTGTGACACCAAGAAGGCACGTGTTCGTGCTGCAATATGTGGTCACGCATTGCCTGGCTGAAAAATGGCGTCTGGGGTGTTGTGCAGAAAAGGTATGGATACAGGTTGCATGATGTCATTCACATAGGTCATACTGGTCACAGGGTTCTGACAACACAGCGGCTATGATTTGTGGTTGTACCCAATAGCAGTCCACATTATAAGGTCTTGAGCTGGCACTGTATGTCTTGTGTGAATGCAGTCACTGTGATGCCATTCCCCCTGTCTGTGGTAAACCAAAATGCGGTCAAACGAACGGAACCTGGATGTGCCC
Organism: Schistocerca cancellata; assembly: GCF_023864275.1. NCBI lineage: Eukaryota > Metazoa > Arthropoda > Insecta > Orthoptera > Acrididae > Schistocerca > Schistocerca cancellata. The sequence goes on from NC_064632.1 coordinate 316,339,828, forward strand.
ATAAACACTATCTGATGCTATTTGTGTCCCCAGTGACTTAATTCTATACACCATTGCCACCTGGCATGTTTCTGCACATTTGTCAAAGATAGCTGGAGAAGTGGATGGCATGCATGTAACCCATGCTGTAGCAAACGGTGACAGACTGCCACCCTTGGTAGTGTATGATATGTTCCACTGTTGTGCCAGAGCCGAAGAGGATGCAGGACTGTCCTACATAGCCATTAGGATGAGCTGTCAATCTTCTTAGGGGGTTGTCAAGGTGGTACGACCTGACCCGTCTCGTCGTGTTCTACAGCCTTTCATGAACCATTTTGCACACACCTGTGCACTGCCGAAACACTTTGTCCCACACAAGCAGCAATGTCGTGGATGGATGTATCATATTCTTTCATACCTATAATGTGCTTTCTTTCAAAATCACTGATTTGATGGTATGGTTCACACATACATCTGCGAGGCATCCTGCACATCTGCCGAAGTCACACTTATCCATTACCTCTGGGTTATAGCGACACTAAGAGCTGCAGGCATATTTTACCTGTAGTTTCTGTTGCTCTGTGATGTCAATGTTGAACCCGAGGGCTGACATTGTTCAAATGCTAAACTTTTCAGCAGATCATACTAATGTCCATGTCCTGTGATATGATTGACCTATCTCTAGCCATTCAAGGTGTATATGTAGAAGTTTAAATTGTAACATTGCCAGCTTACTGTATCTATGAAAACTAGTTGACTCAGGAACATATTAATCAGTAATATTCAATTCTGACCTATTTATAAAAATATTATCTTACAAACTAAAAATATGTCAAACATAATGTAAACATAGGCCAAAATAATCCTCTGTTGAATTAATGCACAGAAGAGTAATCAGTAATCACAACAGAGCCTACTGTGAAGACACAGGATTAATTTTAAGTTCAAAAGTTATGCTGTAATTGTAAAGTGATTAACAGAAATAGTTAAATTATTGTTATGGATGTATATTTCATGAAATTTTATTATGAAAACAGAAATATTTCAGCATGCTAATCATGTCACAGATATTGTCATGATTTGCTAAACTAATATTTAAAACCAGTTTTACGAAAGCATATAAATTTCAATTATAGGTTTTTAACTATGTCCAGTTTGAAAAAATATACACATAAAGTTCTGTTGTACGAGGCTTTTCCGTAAAATAAGGTTCCCAAGGCGCTACAGCCCTGAAAAGCGCTGTTACGGTGGATCCCGCGATTCTGTAGTGTACCTTGGTTCCCTCACTCGAAGTCCCCTGCCAAGCGAGCAGCCTGCTAAGCTCAGTCTTGGCTTGACAGACGTATGTGATGGATTCTTCTCTCGCTTCGCCCGCCAGATGTCAGCTCCGCTCGGTGATCCGTTTCATGTCTGCAAAAAATATTGCGCCAGCAGAAATCAATTCCAAGATATACGAAGTCTATGGAGACAAGTGTATGAGCGTACAACAGGTGCACAAAAATTAATTTTGGCTTGTTTATATTGGAAAGAGAGAACTAGAAAGCTTTTGAGCACTGAGTATGTTCTCTGGTGTGAAAGCAGAATTGCCTAATGGAATATTTAAAGAATTGGCCCACTGTCTCCATGGTATGTGCATATCTTTTGGGACATATTTTCTTGAAGAGCAGCATGCAAAACTGAAAATAAATTCATGGGTTCAGAATCCTTTGGCACCGAATTTGCAGAAACCAGAACATATATCAAATGAGAATCCTTTTTAGAAATGACATCAGTTTCAAGCATGGAATCATTGTGGTCACTTGATGATTTTTGGCGCAGGATTTGTGATAAATAGCCGACCGCAGTGGCCACGCGGTTTAGGCGCTGCAGTCCGGAACCGCGCGACTGCTACGGTTGCAGGTTCGAATCCTGCCTCGGGCATGGATGTGTGTGATGTCCCTAGGTTAGTTAGGTTTAAGTAGTTCTACGTTCTAGGGGAATGATGACCTCAGATGTTAAGTGCCACAGTACTCAGAGCCATTTGAACCATTTTTGTGATAAATATATACAATTTGACGCACAGGCTCTAACTGTTGTTCTCCCATTCCGAATGACATACTTGTGTGAAACAGGAATCTCACCATATGCAGCTACAAAGACAAAATACCACAATAGACTGGATGCTGAACCTCACATACATCTCCAACTCTCTTCTATTGAGCATGGCATTAAACAGTTGGTCAAAAATATTTAAAAAAGAACCACTTCATACCACCCATTAAATGGAAACAATTTTATCGGTTTACAGTGGAATTACTAAAGTGTTATTTTATGTGTTGTGTTATTGTGTGTTTTATATATTGTTGTAGGATTCAGTAGTGTATAATTTACCCATTTTTGTATGGTTTTCATTAAATTATTATAATTAAAGAATTATCACAAATCAGATTTTCCTTATTTTAGGGCTCTGTAAAATACTTAGTGTCGTAAAAGGGTTTTGTCAAAGAATTTCTAGAACCGCTGATGTAAGTAATAAGCACCAAATTATTCACCAGAGCTTAATCTATAATCTGATATAGATTTTTTGCATTTACCTTATAGTTTTAGTTTTTATGACAAAAGGAGCGTTATGTACGGCAAAGTTCGTTAAATATGGCATAAAAGTGAACAGTAGGGTACGTTACATGATCTGTGTTACCAGAACCTTTATTTGTCATTCATGTTCGTTGGCTATGCAAACTGTCAACCAGATTATCATTTTCCAGTCTGTTCTAGACCTCGGGCTACACTACAGAACAGCCTGTCGTCACAACCCAGATTTCAGGAAAGGGCCACATCGAGAATGAAGTGCGAAAACTTAAGAAAGGACTGACACCACAGAGAGAAAAAATGAGTGTTGAATAGCAGAAAACAGCACGCTGAGGCCAAAAAGAAATTACTTGCTCATGTATTAAGCAGATGGAGGGAGCAGTTTCAACACATTTCTGAACTGACGACTAATGTTCAGATTTTACAAAATGCATTTACAGACACACATGTAACTGTATCGTTGAAGTGAAGAAAAATGGCCTTCAGAGTTGGGAAGACATAAGTAAAGACTTGATTTTGCGGTTTTAGTTCAGGAAACATATATCTATCTACGAAACATAACATGTTTACTGTACTGCAACTGATTGATGTGCTGCTCCTAATGAGTAAGCTAGCATCAAGTTTAAATGAAGCAGAGAAGCTGTATGTATTAAGCTTTGATGAAATGAATGTGGACAGTCGCATATGTTATAACCAAGAAGTCGACACCATATACAAACCACATAGCCAGGTGCAGATTGTTATGGCAAGTGTTTTATGTGGAAACTGGAAGCAGCCTTTGGTAGTATGACGACTCGGGATTTGCTGAACAGAATCAGCAAAGAGACACAGAAAGTGGGATATGTCACAGTTGCTATTGTACCTAATTTGGGAGGTAAAATGGGAAAGTTTTTAGTATTTGCTGATGTATCACATATGGTGAAACATTTGATAACGATAATTTTTTTGTCAACTGACAGAAAAGTAATAACAAATCACGTAGTCGAGCAGTTATTGTTGAAAGATGGTAGCGAACTCATACGAGGGGCGTTTGAAAAATCCGTGCAAAGTCCGAGAGATGGCACCACCGACGCGTATCGAGGTCATGTTTAGTTAGTAGCATCTTTGAAAAGAACCATAGAGTGGAGTGAGCATTGCGTTCTGCGCATGTTGTCAACATTAAACCACAGTCTTAAGGTGCGTTTACACTGCCATTTGTATCGGCACATGTATGAGATACATGTATATGCGACTTTGCAACATATATCGCGACTTGTATGAGTTGACAAGTATCAACCTCATACATGTATGAGCGTGCGTTTACACTGGTTGATATGTATCACTGTGCGATAGCTTTCGACGACGATTTGGAAGATTTAACATTTTTATGTGCTGGTACACTTGCTCTTTTGGAAGATGGTAGGAAGAAAAGGCGGAGGAAGCGTAGATGGTGGCAGAGAGAGTTTCTCGCGAATTAACGCTAAAGGATGGCGCATATTTTAGAAATTATGTTAGGATGAGTATGGAGGATTTCCGCGGTTCGTTATCACTTGTGGCTCCTCTTGTGTCCAAAACCAACACAAACTTTCGGGAAGCGATTCCACCAGAGGATCAGTTGGCAGTAACACTCCGTTTTTTGGCCACTGGGGATTCCTCTTGAAACGAAGATTTCATTACAAAACATTTGCATTGTCGCGCGATTGCTAATGCCAACGTCTCACACACGATTGTCGGCATCCGTTGTCAACATTATCACGCGAGGCCGCCGGAATGATAGCAAAAAATTGATATACGTGCCAGATGCATGAAAAAATTATAGAATGTATTACATACTCTGATATATATAAAACTTGCACAATAGCCTCGCAAACACGAAGAATAATGTTGCATATGGCACTTTTTGATGTTCTATGCAGATACATTAACGTCGAAACGATAGTCGGCACCTCCACGACAAGACGACAGGAAATGATAGTACTGCGCATGCGCGAGTTCAAATGTCGCTCATACATGTCGCGTATATGGCCAAAAAGCGATATACAAAATGTATACGCGACATGTATGAGCTCGAGGGTCCGCATACAAGTTCCGTGAATTTTTGTATGAGGTGATGTATCGCGACATGTCAAATTGACATGTCGCTCATACATGTCGCGATACATGTATCCCAGTGTAAACGTACCTTAATATATACATTCGTGACACTCACTGCTGTGAAAGTTGTTACCATTTGACAGTTCAGGTGACACTAGCGCCCCTAGCGGCCAGAAAGCTCGCCTTCCTCTGATGGCAGATGCGACGTAAAAATAATGTTTGTTTTTAATTCGTTTTGTACGTAATTTACAAAATAGTTAGTATATTTTTGCGACAAAAGTGTTAGGAGAACAGCGAGAGACATAAGTGATCGTGAAATATAAGTAAACAGAGCACGAGCTATTGAATGAAGTGACATTAGCTGCAACATATTCTTGAAGAAATAATTAAGAAGTAGCATACAGCCGCACTTATTCCACTGAAAGTAAGAGAATACACACTGTATATCCCACATATGAAGTATATAGATGCTCTTCCTTGTGTAAAAATGAAGTGACACACCACTTTTCATTACGTTCTGCTTTGCAGGAAGCCTGCTTCCAAAAATACAATTTCCATCTTATTCTTTGTGGTATCAGGTTATCTCAATAAAAAGCATGACTGTTTTAAAACTTTATTATATTCCATTGATACATTCAACAAAAAGAAAGTTAAATGAATGAGTCAGTCCTAACACTTTAGCAACCCAAATGAACCAGCATCATCATCTTTTTATTTCTTCTCTTGCTCCTACAGACTAAGTCTTGATTCCTGAATTTAATAATGTAAAAGAGCCTCACTTTCACAAACGGTCTTATTAACAGCAGCTTGGTTTCAGCACAGCACCCAGGTGGAAAATTGGGGATGTCCATCAACGTGTTCACAAATAAAGCACCACAATTACTTATGTGAGCATATTCATCAAAAGTAGAAGTCATACTAGTCTCACAATGAGTTAAAAATTCTTTGACATCTTCTGTACGAATAAATAGGCTTCCAAAGTAGTCTTCATAACTTTTAAAATGACAATAAACTTTGTCGTTTTCATCTAAGTCTTGGCTGCCATCTAAAAGTACTGTCCTACATTTATAACAGTCATGAATTGTAAGCGGTTTCTTTAATACATAACCAGACACATATCTCATGCTGTTTACCTCTCTGAGGTCTGTTTGGAGTTCCACATTTGGTAGTCTGATCACTGAAGTTGTGTCACTGATGTCCAACAGTGGTGAAACAAGTAATTTGGCCGCTGCTTTCATATCCACTATTGTCTGACCCCAGTTGATCTCCTCACAATTGGAGGTAGCTACACTGTGTGTGTTCATGAATTTGCTTGAAGCACAATTATTGAATGCAGCACAAAACTGTCGTGATGATGGGTTGCTACAAAAACCAGCTTTATGTCTTATCCCTGAGAAAACGTTTTCCAGTGGATCTTGACTAATTTTGCATGTTAATAAATATAACTTGGTTCCATCCAAAACATCATCAACAAACCTGTTCAAAGCGCTTATGTTACCAGAAGTCCTTTAACACACTTAATCTTAGATGAAAAATCTTACCCATCAATTTCCATGACAGTGTCCAAGGCTTCAGTGTCTTTAAAATTTCCAAACGTCTTGAGGCACTTGTAACGCAGTTCCTTAAGGATACAGGCCCTTTAACACTATATGCATTAAATATGTCAAAAATATCGTTTACTTTTTGGCAAGTAGCAGTAGCAGATGATGATACGGTGCTACAAGTAACAAGTTTCTCAATGCCTGCTGCTACTGTATGACTCAACACACGAACTGTAGTGCTTACCTTCGTTTTGGAAAATGCTGGCAGTTGGACAGCTCTTTTAGTGAGCTTGGGGGCCAACTTGTACTTCCTTTCACAATCACTTGAGTACTACTGACAAATGTCCTTCCATGAAGTAGTGCCAATCCATCCTTCATCTGTTGTGTGGATAATGTTATACCTGAATAAATTATTACGTATGGTTTTTATCAAGTGTGGGGTTTCATAAAAAAAAGTAGATCTTACTCCTTTCGTGTACTGAGCATGGATTAACTGGTGTGATACCCAGCTTGTGCCTCCACCCCACAAAATTCGAGCCTTGGTCAGTCACACATGTTTTTACAACCAAACCAATCTCTGTGAGTTATTTGACAACTTCAAAAAATAGGCTCGTCAGATGTGTGGCTCCTACTGGTCCTTTGGAGAAATAATATACTACTGGCTGTTAAAAATTTGAGAAGGTGCCGTTAATCCTTATAACTAATGCAGTATTGGCAACCACAGATGTACGTATGAAACCTATGTCTTCAAATCCAATAACACGATCCCTAGAGTTGTCATATATCAAATATTCCATTAGTGACATCTCATCCATAGACAAATTAACAATTATATCAGTTTCTGGTAACTGCTGCACTTTCTGCTTTAAAAGATGAGATATGTTATTATTTATCCCACAATTTAATTGTATATCTTCCAAATACCTTTGTAAGGTATGTATTGATGGAAGGCTAAAACAGTGTGATAAAAACTATATGCCTGAGTACAACAAATTAAGTGCAAATAATTTAGTTACATCTTTCTATCTAACTCTACGTTTTCCATTCAGTGGTGTATGATTTGGCTTATCAATAAATCGAGAGCATGTTTTATCAAGTACTTGCAACCAATAATTTTTAAAATGAGCTTGTCCTTTTGTACTTATGTCCTGTGACGTTGTGGTTGCAGTTTATTCTTACAATGGACACTTTTTGGACACTTCCTTTGTCACGTAGTAATTTTGTACGGAGTCTAATGATTTGCACGTTTTTACATTTCACATGATTTTCCAACACGCGAATAATTTCACGTAATCTAAGCATTTCATCTTCAAAATATGTCTGTATTGTATATTCCGTTGTTAGTGATTTTGTACACTCCTGGAAATGGAAAAAAGAACACATTGACTCCGGTGTGTCAGACCCACCATACTTGCTCCGGACACTGCGAGAGGGCTGTACAAGCAATGATCACACGCACGGCACAGCGGACACACCAGGAACCGCGGTGTTGGCCGTCGAATGGCGCTAGCTGCGCAGCATTTGTGCACCGCCGCCGTCAGTGTCAGCCAGTTTGCCGTGGCATACGGAGCTCCATCGCAGTCTTTAACACTGGTAGCATGCCGCGACAGCGTGGACGTGAACCGTATGTGCAGTTGACGGACTTTGAGCGAGGGCGTATAGTGGGCATGCGGGAGGCCGGGTGGACGTACCGCCGAATTGCTCAACACGTGGGGCGTGAGGTCTCCACAGTACATCGATGTTGTCGCCAGTGGTCGGCGGAATGTGCACGTGCCCGTCGACCTGGGACCGGACCGCAGCGACGCATGGATGCACGCCAAGACTGTAGGATCCTACGCAGTGCCGTAGGGGACCGCACCGCCACTTCCCAGCAAATTAGGGACACTGTTGCTCCTGGGGTATCGGCGAGGACCATTCGCAACCGTCTCCATGAAGCTGGGCTACGGTCCCGCACACCGTTAGGCCGTCTTCCGCTCACGCCCCAACATCGTGCAGCCCGCCTCCAGTGGTGTCGCGACAGGCGTGAATGGAGGGACGAATGGAGACGTGTCGTCTTCAGCGATGAGAGTCGCTTCTGCCTTGGTGCCAATGATGGTCGTATGCGTGTTTGGCGCCGTGCAGGTGAGCGCCACAATCAGGACTGCATACGACCGAGGCACACAGGGCCAACACCCGGCATCATGGTGTGGGGAGCGATCTCCTACACTGGCCGTACACCACTGGTGATCGTCGAGGGGACACTGAATAGTGCACGGTACATCCAAACCGTCATCGAACCCATCGTTCTACCATTCCTAGACCGGCAAGGGAACTTGCTGTTCCAACAGGACAATGCACGTCCGCATGTATCCCGTGCCACCCAACGTGCTCTAGAAGGTGTAAGTCAACTACCCTGGCCAGCAAGATCTCCGGATCTGTCCCCCATTGAGCAAGTTTGGGACTGGATGAAGCGTCGTCTCACGCGGTCTGCACGTCCAGCACGAACGCTGGTCCAACTGAGGCGCCAGGTGGAAATGGCATGGCAAGCCGTTCCACAGGACTACATCCAGCATCTCTACGATCGTCTCCATGGGAGAATAGCAGCCTGCATTGCTGCGAAAGGTGGATATACACTGTACTAGTGCCGACATTGTGCATGCTCTGTTGCCTGTGTCTATGTGCCTGTGGTTCTGTCAGTGTGATCATGTGTTGTATCTGACCCCAGGAATGTGTCAATAAAGTTTCCCCTTCCTGGGACAATGAATTCACGGTGTTCTTATTTCAATTTCCAGGAGTGTATATGTCTCTTGTGTAGGGACACTTGTGGTAGCTGTTTCTTCTGTGTTGGGAGACTGTTTTATTGTTTTTGCAGTAACACTTTCACGTTTGTGTGGCAATTTTCTCTTCATCGTCACTAGTTGTGGCTTATTCGGCACGCCAAATAACGTAGGAACTGCATTCCATACCAATGTCTTCTTTTCCGCGCTCAAGAACTGGTTTGACTCGAAATGTAACGCACAAAACTTCACGTTATTCTGCAAATAAAGGACATCTTGTTGCAGCAGGTCCTGTCTTCTACTATTTATTAACCATTTATTGCTCCTAAAAAAGAAAAACAAATTCAGTAATTCAATACAGTTTAGAAAAAAATCGTAAATAAAGAGCGCTCTAATGTGATGTTTCATACCTCTCAGGGTCCTTAGGAAACCTGAAGAATGACAAATGTGGTGTCTTCTTCCTATTATTACTGCAATTGATTGCGCTACATACACTGCTTTTCTTAAAAACCATGTTAAAAATTAATATAAACGATACTGTTTACATTTACTGAATACCGTATTCAACAGCGTAGCTTCTCCACCGCTTGGGGCGCTGTTGTCACGGTGCATAACAAAAATCAGCGAGAGTGTCGCGACTGTATATATTAAACTGTGATTAAACCATGGAGGTAAGAATAAGGGGAGATGGCGCTACGTATTCCAGCCGTACTACGTTTTGAAGCCATGGGGGCGTGGCTCGCTGCCATGGCACTCTGACCAAAACATTGCCAGTGTGCTATAGCGCTGTGTGTATCGAAGTCGCTAATTGAACCATATACGCATGTAACATCATCAAATTGGTTGTTTCAGAGATTTTGTTTAAAATAAAATCTTGTAATGGCGAAATTCCGCGTTTCTTCTGATTAAAAATAGTTTTTAATGTAATATTACGAATAGCTAGTATTCAATGTAAACGATAAAATTTTGTTAATTCAGTAATAAACGTGTATCACAAACTAGGGTTCTTTCTTTACTTATTCTTACGATCATCTGATACAACCATCTGATTGGATGAAGCAATGCCAGATTTACGAAAAGTGACGACGTCTTTTCCGATTTTCGTGACATACAAACCAAAACTTTTCAGTTGTTTGAGTTCAGAATGATGTATTGTAGCAGCTATTTACTAATGTGTAACAGACTGATTGTGGTTCTGACCACCACATATATCTGAAGAGGAAACCAAATGATCTGTCTGTATTAATTATTTAAACAATGAAGCAGCAGATAAATAAGTCTGATAAAATAACTCAATGTGAGTTAATGTTTAGCCAACTATCTGTCGCATTGTGCACAACTTCATTCTGTTGTCAAGTGGAATAGAACTGCGGAGAATCCCAAGAAATATAAATTAGTTGTTTGTTATGCACAAAAAAGGTACTTTTAGTTTGGATAACATTGACCCTGAGGAAGAAAACAAAACTCTTTGCCATACAGTTCATACACACTTCAATACATACCCACATTTCTTCTCTTAAGTGGTATGCAGCAGCTCTAGTATGAGACTAGGGCACTTTTAGTAACTAACAAATCAACTGCAGCAGCAGCACTTACATGACATGCCTGTTAGCCAAGGCAGTACAACAGTGTTCCAATTTTCATCTGTTATGGGAGTCATTTTAATATTAGTAAGGAGTTCTACTTATTGCTTACTCCACATCATTGCTTGTTGAGAATGAAAGAAATGTCTCAGTCTTCTGACTGATACAAATGTAATATTATTTACCATTCCACATACATATGATTTATCACAGTGGTCTTGCATAAACCAGGAAAGTAGTCAAGCAAACAAACATAAGAAAATATGCAATCATTTATAAAGTGTCTTACTACAGATATAAATGTTGTGGGCTGTAGTTTCTGTACAACACATGGGTTACATTTCAATGGATTAGGGGAGAGACTGCTAGAAAATTTAGTGCCCAATGAAGTAGTGAAAAACCAATAGCGCTCACCTGCAAACACTACTATCTCTCATTTTTTAAGGGTAAGCCACTGTCAGTCTAGATCACAAAAAAATATAATTTGTAATGACACACAAGCAAAAACCATAAAATACCACACAGTGATGGGAATGCATTTCAATGTGCCAAAAATGAGGCAATTCTATTTCTCATTAATATGTTGCCACTCGTGGAAACTTAATTAACAATACTGGCTAGAACATACTACAGCATACTCTGCCAAACAATGGCTAAATATTTCAAAAAGAAATGTATGTCCCATTTGGAAGCACACAGATCACGAGCTATTGCAGAATTAGTACTGCATACTGGTATGGTGGAGTATCATTCACTTGGAAACACTACATATAATGTAGTTCCAAATGTATGTTTGAGGAACATATATTTGAAAGGTATTACACACACACACATAAAATTATAATTGTCTGACTCCATCACACACCAGGAACAAATTTTCATAGATACACTGAATATGCTAGTACTATTAGTTTTAAGATACAGACATCACAAACATTTTGTAGTTGGTTATAACAACATAGACATAACAGAAAAGGAAGAATGTGCGTCATTTATTAATTACAATAAGGTTACATTCCCAGTTTGCCTCAATATAATGAGTGCTTTATACAAGATGCCTCACACACTAGACCTCTGTGTACAAATATCAGTTACTGACCTTTAAAGAGTACCAGTTTTGTATAGGTTGTCCTGATTTTATTTTCATGCAATGCATCACTTATTCTCTTGGCTGCATGTTTTTGCCATGTCAGGAGGTATCGTGCGGCAATTGCTTTAATCAGCAGCATCATATGATTGTCCAAGGGATGCTGATTTTTCATGTGGTCTGCTAACTCCTTAAACCCTGGCTTGAATATGAAGAACATTTGAATTACCTATAGTATAGCACCTGAACGCTTTTTCTGCACACACACACAGATGTCAACAACATCATTCGATGGTAAAACCAACCATTCCCTACTCTTTCTATGAATGAGAGAATAAGCAACATGGCTACCATCCCCTCTCAAGACGGATAAATGTGGTTCACATTTTAAGGTTTTTTCTAAGTGGCGCACCACAAATCCAGCTATATATACTACAATATGGACTGCCACTTCAGAGAGGTAAGCTCCAGTAGCAAAGTAATCGTGGTCGTTGTCAGTTGTCACTGCACTATTTTCCGTGCTTAGTAACTGCCACCGTTCCGAAGTGTTATTTATGTGATCTTCAACATTGGAACTGTTGAAAGTAAGAATGGGAATATCTTCCAAAGTTATACAATTCCCTCTTTCTGATCCACGGATCTCACTATGAATTAGCAGCCTCTTGTATGCTGCAACAAACTGGCGAGCAGTGGGGTTGTTATTCCAACCACCACGACTTCGGATGGCACTAAAAAACATTTCCAAGTGGTCCTGAGAACATTTGTAAAGAGGTAGAAACTTCAATAGAGGAGCAGGAGTTTGTGCCCCACTACTTTTTTATACATGTGTAAAACACTGGATATACACACCAGGAATCCAATAAACCCTGTCTTTCTATTTGAGTCAACAACTCTCATTGCTTGAGGATTTGGACCAACAGTGAGTTCCTTGATGTACCTCTGTGCCTTTAAAAGAAATACCACTACAGCACTAAAATTTGCTGTATTTAATGCCTGCTTAAAACCACTTTGTAAAAGTGTTCTGGAATTGCAGACATCAAAGAGACAGTTGAAAATGCGTATAAATTTTACTGTTGCAGATGCCTGTTCAAAACCTGGGAGTTTCATATCACAACAGTACTGTATGGCATCTGCCACAGAATTGCTAAGCAGCTCAGTAGTCAGTTTCACCTTCATTTTATTTAAAAAAAAATTAAGGTGACTGGCAGTGATCTTGTTGCCTATGTGGAGCCCTTCCTTGACCTGCCATTTATGTAACAATTCCAAAAAGTGCCAAGATATGACACCACCTTGCTCATCCCAAAGAAATTTTTTATCTCCTAAAGCGTTGCGCACAAGTTTCAACATATGTGGAGGGTCTAGGAAAAATGACATTTCATGATCGTTCCCTTCAACTGAAAAAGTACTTTTCAAAGTTTCACAATTGAGATTGCAGCCTAAACATCTAGCCATTGACAAATTGCTAGCTGAACCATCACATGTGAGTGAAACAACTTTCACACCACTTGAATTGGCAAGATCAATGCTCTGTTTCACTATCTCGACTTTTTGCTCACCAGTTATACCAGCAGTCAGGAAATACCCAACTGTGAGCTTACCATAAATGAGGCGGAAAGTGAAAATAATGTATTCAAATGACCTTATGCAGTTTAGCAGGTACGGAAAAAATTTTTCATTTTTTTTCAAAATTTGATCGATTATAGTCAAATTTGATACGCTGATTACGAATACGATATTTATTTTCGCCCCAGTCACTTATTTACATCAAAAAATTGTTTTAAATTTTTTTAAAATTTTTTTATTTTTCAATATTTTGTCGATATAGTGAATTCTGATGCGCTGATTTCGAATATAACATCCATTTTCATTTTCCCTTGACCGTCGGCGATATCTTCTGCCCGATAAGCGCGGCGCTGCCGATGACGCAACATTGCGTAATACACTAACTAATCAGTATTTTCAAATCATAGGCGGCCGCTGCTGCGGCCGCATTCCAAAAAAAAAACTGCCAACCTAACCTCAAGTGGGCTACGCTACAGATCACTTTATTTATGAAAATACAAAGTACAATCACCAACAAACTTTACATATTCACCCACAAAGCTCTCCAAGCCAGATACATTTGGAATGAAAAATTTTTTCCGTACCTGCTAAATTGCATAAATTGATCTGTAGCGTAGCCCACTTGAGGTTAGGTTGGGAGTTTTTTTTTGGAATGCGGCCGCGGCAGCGGCCGCCTATGATTTGAAAATACTGATTAGTTAGTGTATTACGCAATGTTGCGTCATCGGCAGCGCCGCGCTTATCGGGCAGAAGATATCGCCGACGGTCAAGGGAAAATGAAAATGGATGTTATATTCGAAATCAGCGCATCAGAATTCACTATATCGACAAAATATTGAAAAATAAAAAAATTTAAAAAAAATTTAAAACAATTTTTTGATGTAAATAATTCACTGGGGCGAAAATAAATATCGTATTCGTAATCAGCGTATCAAATTTGACTATAATCGATCAAATTTTGAAAAAATGAAAAATTTTTTTAAAATTTTTTTATTTTTCAATATTTTGTCGATATAGTGAATTCTGATGCGCTGATTTCGAATATAACATCCATTTTCATTTAATGAGTTGATGATGAGAATATGCTGCTCATAATTTTAAACGAAAATAAGTAGAAATAAAAACAAAACGGATTAGTTTACAGCTTCGGGATACGCTAGGCAAAGGTTTAAACTAAAAAAAGGTTTAAACTGAAACAAATACACTGGTAGTCTGTCGTGTCGAATTCGTTGCTTTGAACACGATTTGCTAGTCGACAATATTCTGAAAGGTTCATTTGAATATGGCAAATAGATTTCCAAATCTTACGGAATTTCGCCTCAAAAATTTATTCGAAATATCGGCCACTAATGGGAAGGCGATTAACTGGGCTCAACAACACGGGTTGTTGAAAAGTGTGATGATTTGTGATGGCAACTGCGTGGGATACAACGAAATGCGATTAGAAAACAATAATTCTATGGATGGTGTCATCTGGCGTTGTTCAGCAGGTCGAGTTTGTAGGAAACAAGCATCAATTCGAAAATTTTCATTCTTTTCGGGAAGCCATATTGAAGTTTCCAAGATCTTGCAACTGATGTATCTGTGGGCTTATGATGTACATAAGCAGGACTTTTTACAGAGGGAGTTGGAAATCGGAAGTGCCCATACGATTGTTGATTGGAAACAATTTTGTAGGGACATTTGTCACGAATATTTTTTGCTCAATCCGATCGTTCTGGGAGGCAGAGGTCATATTGTGGAGATCGACGAAAGTTGTTTTGTTCGTCGAAAGTACGAACGTGGTCATCGCGTTAGAGAACAATGGGTTTTTGGTGGTTTCGATGTGGAAACAAAGGAAAGTTTCATGGTGACTGTAGACAGACGCGATGCTGGCACTTTGTTGCCTATTTTGCAACAGTTCGTGCTCCCTGGTACTACTGTTGTCTCGGATTTGTGGGCAGCATACAAGACAGTGGGTAATCTGGGATATCAGCATTTGACTGTAAACCATTCGATTAATTTCGTTGACCCCCTTACTCACGCTACAACCAATCACGTAGAATCTGTTTGGCAGAAAGCCAAGGAAGAAAACAAACGCAGGTTCGGTACCCATCGCACTATGCTAGATAACTATTTGGCAGAATTTTTGTGGCGTCAGCGTTTTCAAAAGGATGCATTTCATAACTTGGTTGAGCACGTTCGTTTAGTGTATCCCGAAGCAGCACAGTGATTACGTTTTATTTTTATTTTGCTAAATTTAGTTAAAAGTTTGTTAATTTTGCACTGGCGTTTGATGAGCAAGAGTATTGATTGTGGTTAATTAGTAAAAATACGTACCTACCGTTCCGTTAAAATGAACGTATACTGTAATCGACAAAAATATTGAAAAATAAAAAAAATAAAAAAATTAAAAAGAAATTTAAAACAATTTTTTTGATGTAAATAATTGACTGGGGCGAAAATAAATATCGTATTCGTAATCAGCGTATCAAATTTGAGGGTCAACAGAAACATCCGATCTCACGCGTCGGCTTTGACCCGTGACGTAAGGGTGTTGTGGTGTGTGACGTCATTTCAATCTTTATGGTCTATATGTTTTGTCGCTACTCGTTATGTCTAATGAATCAATATTGTTTTTTTCTTTTTTTTTATTTGTTTCTTTTTTTTATCTTTTGATTGACCTACACATTGATCTGTAGCGTAGCCCTGAATACGAGGTTAGGTTGGGAGTTTTTTTTTTGGCGGGGGGCGGGGCGGGTCAGGGGGGGGGGGCGCAGCCCCCCCTCCCCCCTGCCTGGCCTTGAGTACCATTTGTTTATTATTATCTTTGTTTGCTATCAATGTTAGCAGATTGTTCTTGTGAAACCTTTGTGTGTGTTCTTTTTCTATGTGTTTTCGTCTTTGTGATACGTATGCAACGTTTCTATATCCGCCATATTGGAATTGTCGTTTCCGCTATATTTGTGACGTCATGGGTCAAAGCCGACGGGTTAGATCGGACGCTTCCGTATTTCCAAATTTGACTATAATCGATCAAATTTTGAAAAAAAATGAAAATTTTTTTCCGTACCTGCTAAACTGCATAAGTGCCATCCTCCCAATATCAACATATATAAGTAAAACTAGAGCTGTATCAAGTACTCCTAAAACATAACTGCCATTAACTAGCAAAGACAGTGCAATAAAAATGTTGTACAACACAGTAGACCAAACAAAGTAAGATGTTCACAAACTACTGCCTTAAATATTCACATAACTGATAATATTTACTTCACATGTGTATTCAATTACTTTCGGAGTTAGAGCTAAATAATAGCAACTGAAAACTAAGTTAGCTATACCCTCCCTCCAAAGCCCTATAAATACATCTTGTTTGTATTACGTACTGGAACATTTCAGTTACGTTACACTACTGGGAAACACTGTTCATTACCACCAATATTTACTGAAATACGATACATAGAATGGCAAATCTACACAGTGTCCTGTTTAGGCCTATACTTTACGCCAGTTAATGTAGCGTTAGCTTTTAATTTGGTACATGATAAAGACAAAGTGAGTTACTCAACACTTCGATTATCGACGATACGTACGTATTATACTGAAACGTGAACTTCAAAACTAAGAATTTAATTCTTTGAATTAACATACCTTTTGCAAATGTTTTGGGTGTGCAGGGAAAACTGATGGTACAGCATTTTCACGCAGCCTTACTGTTGAAAGGGAAGTTTGGTCTATGTCCTCTTCTCGAAAATGCTCAGAACATATAGTGCTCCATTTAGACGCATGCCAGTTCTTCCTCCTCACGGCATTCTCCCACAGAGCTTTCCGACTTTCATTTTTAGGAAATCTAAAATCATACAGGACAAAAATACGCTATAGTACAAGTACAGATGTAGCACACGTTCGTTCACAATGAAGTTGTAAAATCACACTTAACGAGACAACTTACACATGAAATGTTATTCCCTTCGATTTCGCATCACAATCAGAACGATTCGTACATCTGAACACCACACAAGTCACCATAATAGCGCAAAATCCTTCCAAAAGCGAGCGACAAGCCTCTGCCCACAACCCTTTAGGTAATTTACTCGGATTTAGCATTGACCGGGCAGCTTCAACAATGGTCCTATTTTCCCGTTCAGCCACACCATTTTGTTCAGGAGTGTAAGGAGGAGGAATCAGTAGCTCTATTCCCCTGTCTGCAAGCAGTTCACTGACATTCTTATTGTTAAATTCTTTGCCACCATCACATCTAAATTGTTTGACAACATGTCCATTAGTTCGTGCTTCATTTACAAACTGCTTAAGCACAGTACACACTTCACTTTTGTGTCTTAAAAAGAAAATTCGATGAAATTTACTAAAATCGTCTTTGAAACATACATAATAATGCTTGCCTCCAAAAGATTTCGTGCTCATTGGTCCATTTACATCCGCGTGGATTAATTCACCAGTACTGGTAGCGCGTATTGTTCGTGTTTTGAATGGCAGCCTACGCATCTTTCCAACCGCACAGCCGTCACAAAATTCACTCTTGGCATCTTCCACATTAATGTTCATTCATTTTAAAATATTCTTCACATGTTGTTTATTCTGATGACCAAACCTTTCAGTACACTTGCAATGTTTCGGATGGAGTCATCAAGCTCATACGATTCATTTTTGCATTTCTAACAACACGCATGTTCAACACATAAAGTTTGATGAAAAATATTATTTAAAGGCAAGAAAACATTTTATTAGCTTTGTAATTACACCCTGGATACGAAAAAAAACAACACATTTATTGTAAGAAAAAAACAGAAGTTACACACAAGCCAAGAATAAAGATATTGTCAGCAGAGTCATGGAGCAGCACATAAATATAGACGTCAAGGAATTTTTTCTTTTCTTTTAACAGTCTATGTCCTCTTCTCGAAAATACTCAGAACATATAGTGCTCCATTTAGACGCATGCCAATTCTTCCTCCTCACGGCATTCTCCCACAGAGCTTTCCGACTTTCATTTTTAGGAAATCTAAAATCATACAGGACAAAAATACGCTATAGTACAAGTACAGATGTAGCACACGTTCGTTCACAATGAAGTTGTAAAATCACACTTAACGAGACAACTTACACATGAAATGTTATTCCCTTCGATTTCGCATCACAATCAGAACGATTCGTACATCTGAACACCACACAAGTCACCATAATAGCGCAAAATCCTTCCAAAAGCGAGCGACAAGCCTATGCACACAAGCTTACAGCAGCAATGGGGTCAACAGAAACCTCCGATCTTACTCGTCGGCTTTGACCCGTGACGTAAGCGTGTTGTGGTGTGTGACGTCATTACGGCGCGGAGTTTGGTTTGAGATTGTGGCGTGTTTGTAGATGTCGTGTGGGTGTTTGTCGTGCCCTCTGGTGGTGTGTTCATGGTTTTCGTTTGTTTGGTGTGTTGGGGTCAGTTTGCTGTTGCTCAGTGGTGAGTGCTGTGTTCGTGGTTTTGAAGCGGAATTTGTATTAGTGAGTTAACGGGTTTGTGTGATGGTTAATGTAATGGTAATTGCTGTACGTCGGGTGAGTTTGTTATTGAGTGTATTCGGTTGTGGTTTTTTGTTCAGGAATGGATATGAAAGACCGCATGAATAGTGTTCGGTTGAGGGCGATGATGGGCGAGACACCGTTAGACCTGATCAAGTTTCTACAGCTATTCGGATTAATTGCCGAAGTTGTAAAGTGCTCTCTTTGCCGTGAGGCGATGAAATTGGTTAAAGTTCCGGCCTCTCGGACCAGGGACGGGTACATGTGGTGCTGCAGGAAAGATGGCGTATGGCGTTCCATAAGGCGCGGTACCTGGTTCGAGAAGTCTAGATTGGGCATGCGTGAGATTGTGCTTGTTACATATTATTTTTGTTATAGATCCCCACAGAGTTTTTGCGCGTTTGAGACTGGTGTGAGTGAGAGGACTGTTTTAGACTGGTATTCCTTTTGTCATGAAGTGTGTTCGGAATTTATTAAGTACAGGGGTAAGTTGGGGGGGCATGGGGTGGTTGTGGAGGTGGACGAGTCGCTGTTTGGGAAAAGGAAGTATGGGAGGGGGAAGTCTGTGGCTGGTCTTTGGGTGTGGGGGGCTGTTGTTCCGGGGGGTGGGGGTTCCGAATGTGTTTTTAGGGTTGTGGAGGGGAGGTCGAAGGCTGAATTAGTGGGGTTAATTGAGGAGTATGTAGAGCCGGGGTCCACAGTAGTTTCCGATGCTTTTTCTTCTTATAGGGGGTTGGGTGAGAGGGGATTTAATCATTTGGTAGTGAACCACAGTTTAGAGTTTAAGAATTATGATACAGGGGCTTGCACTAACACAATTGAGGGGATGTGGGGGGCGGTTAAGTCAGTTCTTGGGAGGGGGAAGAGGCGCTCTTCCAACCTTCAGTCTCATTTAGATGAGTACTGTTGGCGGAAGAGTGTCCCAGAGGGCTATTGCATTGTTCGGGTTTTTTTAAGGGCTGTGGGTAAAATGTATAGGCCGAAAGTGGTTAGTTAGGGTGGGCTGGGTAGGTGGGTGGGTGGCTGTGGTTCAGGGTGGGGTGGGTGGTTTATTTTGTTGTATAGTGTTTGTTAAGGTGGGGGGGAGGGGGAGTGTGTGTGTGTTTTCTTTTCGTTGTGGAGGATCTATTTTGTTGAAGTTTTTGTTGAG
Organism: Schistocerca cancellata; assembly: GCF_023864275.1. Lineage (NCBI taxonomy): Eukaryota > Metazoa > Arthropoda > Insecta > Orthoptera > Acrididae > Schistocerca > Schistocerca cancellata. The sequence continues at coordinate 316,359,642 of NC_064632.1, forward strand.
TTGTAGTGTGTGATTGAGATGTTTTTTACGTTGTATTTGGTTTATGTTTGTGGGTTTTTTATTTTGGGGTTGTGGGGGAGGGGGTTGACGTTTGGGTGGGTTGGGTTTTTATTTTAGTTCAGTATTTTTTCGTTGGTGTGTGTGTGTGTGTGTGTGTGTGTGTGTGTGTGTGTGCGTGCGTGTGTGTGCATTTGTGTGTGATTGTGGTGGCCAATCTAGTTTGTGGGGCTGGAACTTTTTTGTGGTAAGTTTCATTTTTTGTTTGTTTTTGGTGTATGTGTTGTGTATTGGGTATAGGGAAGTGTTTTATTGAGATTTGTGGCTGTGAAGGTTTGTATTGGTATTCGTATTGGAAGATGTGTTTGAGATAATAGGTCATGGGTAGTGGTCGATATGGGATTGGTAACTGGTGTTGAGCTATATAGCTGGAGGGAAGTGTTAATCTCAATGTTTGGTGGAGTATGTCGATTTTTGTAATTGGAGATGGGATCGGGAGTTGCTGTTGAGCTATATAGGTCAAGGGAAGTGTTCGATCCCAATTTATGGGATCGGGAGCTGCTGTAAATGTATGTAGGTTCAGGGAAGTGTTTGTTTGTTATGGTTTGTGGTGTTTTTTGATTTTTGTATTGGGTGTTGGGATCGGGAGATTCTGTTGAGCTATATAGGTCAAGGGAAGTGTTCGATCACAATTTATGGGATCGGGAGCTGCTGTAGTTGTATGTAGGTTAAGGGAAGTGTTTGTTTGCTTTGGTTAGTGGTGTTTTTTGAGTTTTGTATTGGGGGATGGGATCGGGAGATTCTGTTGAGCTATATAGGTCAAGGGAAGTGTTCGATCCCAATTTATGGGATCGTGAGCTGCTGTAGATGTATGTAGGTTTAAGGGAAATGTTTGTTTGCTATGGTTTGTGTTTTTTTTTAATTTTTGTATTGGTGGATGGGATCGGGAGATTCTGTTGAGCTATATAGGTCAAGGGAAGTGTTCGATCCTAATTTATGGGATCGGGAGCTGTTGTAGATGTATGTAGGTTTAAGGGAAGTGTTTTTTGAGTTTTGTATTGGGGGATGTGATCGGGAGGTTCTGTTGAGCTATATAGGTCAAGGGAAGTGTTCGATCCTAATTTATGGGATCGGGAGTTACTGTAGATCTATGTAGGTCAAGGGAAGTGTCTGATTCCGGATAAGAATGTGTTTTTTGGTATTTGGTCAGTTTCGTGATGTTGATTTTTTTCGTCGTCTTGCGTGGTTTTGTATGGCGGTCGGTGGCTACATTTGTGTATATTTAGTTTCTCCCCACCCAAAAACCCCCAATTTCCCACGCTTGTCCCGTTAGAGTCATTAGGCTTTTTGTGAAACCTGTGTATTTCAGTGTTTATGATACGTATGCGATGTTTTTATATCCGCCATATTGGAATTGTCGTTTATGGTCGTTTCCGCCATATTTGTGACGTCATGGGTCAAAGCCAACGGGTAAGATCGGACGCTTCTGTATTTCCCAGCAATGTTTTGGTCAGATTGAGATGGCTACCCTCGGCTTCACATAGCTTCGCAGCTGTGACGTCACGGCGTCTCCCTCTATTCTTATCTCCATGGATTAAACCCATAGAGTAAATATCTCTGGAGTGAGCATTATGTTCTGCGCATGTTGTCAACATTAAACCAGGACTGTCACGTGTTTTCGGGACTTCGCTGTGCGTGTGTGCTTTCTGCAGCGTTTGAAGTTTATAATATCAAGAGTTTTTGTTGTGTTTCACCGTTTGTTGATAGTGTATTAGCGATGGTGAATTACTGTTGTTGCTACGGATGCAAAGAAAAATATGTGAATGGAGGGATAGTAACTTTTCATGGGTACATACCATGTAGCTCTAATTATAGTTATCAAATTAGTAAGAGACACTGTATATGTTTAAAAATTTCGAGGCGCATTATAATTAAGGCTTCATTCTGTAGACCTATTTTTCTACGATTTTATGACTTTATAATAGATATTACGGCTCGTACAAAAGCTTACAAACAATCGCTTCCTCTCGTAAATTTGCTAGTGGAACAGGAAAGGGAATGGTTAGTTGTTTCAGCAAATACTATCCTCCATGCATTTATCAGTGACCTGTCATTTATGTCTATAGATTACTTAGTCTACTCTTTATTTAATAAACTGGGAGCAAGTACGTAAAATGCGTTAAATAAATACTTCAAAGCGTCACCAGTAAGAAAGATTGTGCTTTAGGCCGCAAAAACGAGAAAATAAATACGCAAAAATAGCAGAAAAAAACGAATTAGCAGGGATATAATCGCTAATGTGTGGCAAATTCGGTGTTTTTCGGACAGTTGCAAAAGTTCTAGCGTACTGTCAAGTCGTTTTGCAAGACTATCAAAGCAAAAATGTACGTCAGGCTCTGGAATACTATAAAGTGCCGTATCATACCGAAAACTACCAAAAATCGAGTGCATCTGAACTGTGACACCTATCGCAAAAAAGCAGGCTGTAATATCACTTGCCCTTAAAAGTTACTTAGCTGGTTTATTCCCTGTATCATATGGATACTGTTACAATGTCTGCGCAACATATATAAATAATCCACGACACGTACGAAAAGAATCCGTCTGTACTAGGGATGTAGTGACATTCTAAATGTACAGGGCACTATTCGGACAAACACACGACGTCCCGAGATCACGTGACCAGGCCGGCAATGTAGGTTGACAACACAAAATCTGTTCTGTGCATGTGAATGCTCACTCCAGAGATATTTACTCTATGAAAAGAACACACACTAAGTTTCAGCCATATTGGTCTTCTTTTGTGTTTGGCATTCGTGTGAATCAAGGAAGTTGAGTGATTGTCAAAAACGACGAAAAAGAATTTCGTGTGGTGGTTAAACATTACTTTATGAAAGACAAAACGCCTCAGGATACTAAAGAGAAGCTTGATAAACATTACAGTGTCTCTACATCTTCGACTAGAACAGTTTATACGTGGTTTCAAAATTGTCGGAGTGGCCATATGGGCACAAGTAATGCTAAGCGTTCTGGACGCCCTATGGAGGTTACGACTCCAGAAATCACTGATAAAATCCATGATATGGTGATGGATGACAGAAGAGTTAAGGTTCGTGAGATTGCTAGTGCTGTGGGCATCTCGAATGAATGGGTACATAATATTTTGCATAAACATTTGGACTTGAGAAAGCTATCCGCGAGATGGGTCCCGCGACTGCTCATGCTTGACCAAAAACGGAATCGTGTGAAGTGTTGCAACGATGGTTTGCAGCTGTTCAGGAAGAATCCGCAGGACTTTAAGCGTCGTTTCGTCACTGTGAATGAAACGTGGATACATTACTATACTCCTGAGACAAAAGAACAATCTAAACAATGGGTTACCAAGGGCGAATCTGCACCGAAAAAGGCGAAGACCATTCCTTTGGCCGGAAAGGTTATGGCGACTGTCTTTTGGGATTCGTAAGGGGTAATCCTCATCGACTATCTGTAAAAGGGTAAAACTTTTACAGGTGCATATTATTCATCGTTATTGGACCGTCTGAAAAGCGAGCTGCAAGAAAATCGCCTGCGATTAGATAGCAAAAAAAGTCCTTTTCCATCACGACAATGCACCAGCACATACCTCAGCAGTTGTGGTCGCAAAATTAATGGAAATATGGTTCCACCTCGTTTCACATCCCCCCTATTCTCCAGACTTGGCTCCCTTGGTCTACTATTTTTCCCCAATTTGAAGAAATGGCTGGCGGGACAAAGATTTCATCCAAACGAGGAGGTGATTGCAGCAACTAATAGTTATTTTGCAGACTTGGAAACTTCCTATTATTCGGAAGGGGTCAACAAATTAGAACAGCGTTGGACGAAGTGTATAAGTCTAAAAGGAGACTATGTCGAAAAATAAAAAGATTTTTATCCCAAACACGTAAGTAGTTTTTATTTTTGGATGGACTTTTCAAACGCCCCTCGTACTGTATCCTGAACTTACTTATCTGTATTTATCATCCAACAGTTTCCAGAAGAAATCGACAGTGTGTTCAGCCTGCCTGCCAGTATATTTTACGATATTTTTGTTATGAATTCCACGGTAGAGAACCTGGGATGGAATGGGAAACAAAGTTGAAAATATTTTTTAAAAATATGAGAGGGTTAATTAAAAGAGATACAAGTTTTTCAGTGAACTCATTATGGTTTAATAATCACAAAAGTACAATAACATCGTAGGAAAATAAAAGAACATAACTTTTTTTATTCCAAAACAGGAAACTATGTCATTTGCTCCATTCTGCTCCAGGCATGAGGCAGAATGGAGCAGTAAGGACAAGCAGCTATAAAAACATACAAAACTAGTGGAAATACAGATTTTTTTGTGCTATATTTATTTTGTTTTAAGAGATTATAAAGTTTTAAGTGTAGTATTCAGCGCCTGTGTCCTTTTCTTAAGGCTGTTGATGTAATACACACACTAGGGCAGCTTCGTCATTTTCGCTGTCTAGTCTCACACATGCGAGTGTACCCACTTTTTGTACATGGAACAAGCGACCCTGCCTCTGACTGACTTTGAATAAAGATCACCACAGCATAAATATTCAGCCAGAACACTCTAATTAGCTTTGGGTTCTCCCTTCTTTTCTTTTTTTTTAATTTATCGTCAGGCTCATACCTTAGCTTTTTACATTCCTCATTTTGTTGTTCTTATTAGTTTCTTCCTTATTCTTTCATCTTTGACAAATTTCTTTTCCTCTTTTTCCTTAAGAATAGCTTTTAACCCTTTCTTTGTATGGAGAATCAGTTAAGACCGCCATCTTCCCCGTCTTCCGATTCGTCTGTTTGGTGTTTTCACTAACTTTTTGGCAAAGGCATTACAATTTCAGGAGAAATATGAAATGAAGGAGCCCTTTCGCCAATTGTCATCCAAAAGCAATCTGGAGGGGAACAATTAGCCTCTTTAATGAAGACGTCCTTAGCCGGCGTGCCGTCATTACAATCAGCTGAAACCTCGCCAGCTTTAACCTCGCAGGCACATCTCTCCTAACTGGTGTACGCCTCCTACACGAAGGAAATTCCAATTGATCAGCTCCAGAAATGGTTACTTCTTTGCTTAGAGGCCTTCTAGTTGAAATGTCAATTGTGTCAGCTGAGAGAAAATCGGGGTCTCTGAATATAGAAGGGTCAGTTGGCCACATTCCGGTAGCTTTAATAGCAATTTTCATTGTTGCACTTTTGATAAAAGCTGATCCAAACGGATCGCAATCTGAAAGAGAGTTATGACTTTCCCTGGGTTGCTTCATAGCCATTTTTGAAGCTCATTGCTGTAATGAAGACTTAAAACCGTCATTAACGAAACATCAAGCGGCTGAAGTCTGTGAGAGCAATGTGGTGGTAGACATAGCAACGAAACACCACTCTTCAAGGTTCTTGGTGTCGAGTTGCCACCTGATACTAGAAGAACTGGGAAGTCTTAATGTATTTGCAGTTATCCATTCAGTGCTGTATACTTCAGTCCATCCTCCTGATGGCAGTCCTAACTGATGTTCATTCTCTTTCTTCTTTCGAGGAAAAATCAGCATTGGGAACATGTAAGCTCCACTTGCCGATATACGAATAAGGCAGATTACAGTTTCCCCACTTTGGTTGATTTGGGGGAGGGGACCGAACAACGAGATGGCCGGCCGGAGTGGCCGTGCGGTTCTAGGTGCTACAGTCTGGAGCCGCGCGACCGCTACGGTCGCAGGTTCGAATCCTACCTCGGGCATGGATGTGTGTGATGTCCTTAGGTTAGTTAGGTTTAATTAGTTCTAAGTTCTAGGCGACTGATGACCTCATAAATTAAGTCGCATAGTGCTCAGAGCCATTTGAGCCAAACAGCGAGGTCATCGCTCCTTTTGGATGAGAGAAGGATGGGGAAGGAAGTCGGCTGTGTCCTTTCGAAGGAACTATCCCGGAACTGCCCGAAGCGATTTAGGGAAATCACGGAAAACCTAAATCAGGATAGCCGGACGCGGGTTTGAACCGTCGTCCTCCCGAATGCGAGTCCAGTGTGTTAACCACTGCACCACCTCACTAGGTTTTTGCCGTTTTCTGCGGATCATAACGATAAGACCTGAAGTTTCTCCTTACAAATTATTTTTTAAATTTGGTTTTTAGGGTTCACTGAAACGCCTCTTTCATCTTAATTAAGAAAGCTCCAGGCCTAGATGACCTACGAGTAGAACAAATAAAGAAATTCGGACCAGGTACTAATTAACTACTGCATCTGGAAGTTACAGATACTTAAAATCTGGCGTTAAGCTAAAGTGGTAGCCATATTGAAATCTGGGAAAGATCGGACAGACCCCAAGAATTTTCGATCAGTCTCGCTTCTCTGTCATCTATACAAACTGTTGGAAAGAATGATTCCGAATCGCATATCTAGAAAAGTAGACCAGATCCATATAAAACAATAGGCAGGATTCCACTCAGGAAAATCATGGCGTGACCAAATGCTCAACCTAACCCATCGTACTAGAACGGATACGAGAGAGGACAGATCACAGGCGTGGCATTCGTGAACCTAACAGTGCGTATGGCACAGTAAATAATAACAAATTCGCAAGGAAGATTTCTACAATCACCAAGGACTGCCGATTAACGCAGTTCATCCAGCTCCTAATACAAAACAGGCAGTTTGTTGTCACCCTGAACCACAAGAAAAGTCAATGGAGAGTCCAGAAGAACGGTCTTCCTCAAGGCAGTGTGTTGGCAATGCTGCTGTACGATATCTGTATCAATGACCAACCTGCTGGAAGAGACGCAAGATCTTTCATACATGCCGATGACCCAACAGTAGCAGCCCAAGGAAGGACATTCGAGAAAGTAGAAATGAAACTGACTGCAGCCCTCGAAAATCTGAAAGGATACTATGACCATAACCACTTAAACTCTAATCCATAAAGAACACAGGTCTGTGGGTTTAACTTGAGAAACAGGCAAGCTAGGAGAAAACTGGAATAAATTTAGAAGGGAAAGTGTCTACTACACTGGGTCATCCCTACGTACCTCGGTGTAAAGCATGACCACACACTTACTCTCAGAGACAATTCCGAGTACACGAAGCTCGAAGTCTGCCACAGATACAGCATTACAGGGTTATTACAAATGATTGAAGCGATTTCACAGCTCTACAATAACTTTATTATTTGAGATATTTTCAAAATGCTTTGCACACACATACAAAAACTCAAAAAGTTTTTTTAGGCATTCACAAATGTTCGATATGTGCCCCTTTAGTGATTCGGCAGACATCAAGCCGATAATCAAGTTCCTCCCACACTCGGCGCAGCATGTCCCCATCAATGAGTTCGAAAGCATCGTTGATGCGAGTTCGCAGTTCTGGCACGTTTCTTGGTAGAGGAGGTTTAAACACTGAATCTTTCACATAACCCCACAGAAAGAAATCGCATGGGGTTAAGTCGGGAGAACGTGGAGGCCATGACATGAATTGCTGATCATGATCTCCACCACGACCGCTCCATCGGTTTTCCAATCTCCTGTTTAAGAAATGCCGAACATCATGATGGAAGTGCGGTGGAGCACCATCCTGTTGAAAGATGAAGTCGGCGCTGTCGGTCTCCAGTTGTGGCATGAGCCAATTTTCTGTGGGCTACGCGTGAAACTTGCCCGCACGCGTTCAACCGTTTCTTCGCTCACTGCAGGCCGACCCGTTGATTTCCCCTTACAGAGGCATCCAGAAGCTTTAAACTGCGCATACCATCGCCGAATGGAGTTAGCAGTTGGCTGATCTTTGTTGAACTTCGTCCTGAAGTGTCGTTGCACTGTTATGACTGACTGATGTGAGTGCATTTCAAGCACGACATACGCTTTCTCGGCTCTTGTCGCCATTTTGTCTCACTACGCTCTCGAGCGCTCTGACGGCAGTAACCTGAAGTGCGGCTTCAGCCGAACAAAACTTTATGAGTTTTTCTACGTATCTGTAGTGTGTCGTGACCATATGTCAATGAATGGAGCTACAGTGAATTTATGAAATCGCTTCAATCATTTGTAATAGCCCTGTATATGCAAGCACACTAAGAGCACATGGGAACTCAACCAAATGTTTTATGTACTTTTGCTCTGTGTCTATGTTTCTCTGCGGCAGAACATGCTGTTCAAGTCTGGCAGAACACACACACACACACACACACACACACACACACACACACACACATCAGGCACGTTGACACTACTCTTAACGAGACAGGCTGCATTATAACTGGTTGCCTATGACCAACTCGACTCGACAAAATCTATCATCTTACAGGCATAGCACCTCTGGATATCAGACGAAGAAGATCGACAGAGGTTGAGAAGAAGAAACAGGAAAATGATTCCAGGCATCCTATGTTTGAAATCAAAGCGTCATGTCCTAGGGTGAAGTCGAGAAAGAGTTTCCTCCGAACAGCTGAATCCATTATATCATCACCTTCCGCTCACTGAATAGAACTCTGGCGAAACAGGGCAACTGGAAGTAATAAACAAAACGTAAAGGGAGAACCAGCTGTTGGTTTCCAACTACCCGCCAGATGTGGAAGACTTCGAACAAACTGGAAACTGGATTGACACGGTGCAAACAAAACTTGAAGCAGTGGGACTACATTACTGGAGATGCAACCTGCAGATGTGGATAACTTCAAATAGTGAACAGCACTCGTTCTGCCTAAAGTTTCCTGAAGCCTGCACGCTGGGGCACCTGGTGTCAGCAAATGTCCCAGCAGTCAAGACTTCCGAATTTCGGGCCACAAAAGCATTTTGACCTTTACAAAGTCTAATATACACACATAAAAAAAGTTTTGATCACCTCAGTTCCGAGAGTTCCGGAACCTGTACAGAAAATTCGGGTAGAGATCAACACAAACATCATTTCTGCCCTTCTTATTGCTCATGAAAACTACACATTGCATGTTGTACCACCATACAGCGAGACGTTCATAGGTGGTGGTCCTGATTGCTGTACACACTGTTGGCCCCCATTGTCCCACTCCTCAACGGCGATTTGGCTAGATCCCTCAGAGTGGTTGGTGGGTCACATCGTCCATAAACAGCCTTTTTCAGTCTATCCAAGGCATGTTCGATGGGGTTCATGTCTAGAGAACATGCTGGCCACACTAGTCGAGCGATGTCGTTATCCTGAAGGAAGTCATTCACAAGATGTGCACGATGGGGGTTCGAACTGTCGTCCATGAAGACGAATGCTTCGCCAATATGTTGCCGATGTGGTTGCACTATCGGTTGGAGGATGGCATTCACATATCGTACAGCCGTTATGGTGCCTTCCATGACCACCAGCGGCGTACGTTGGCCCCACATAATGCCACCCCAAAACATCAGGGAACCTTGCTGCACTCGCTGGACATTGTGTCTAAGCGTGTCTAAGGCGTTCAGCCTGATCGGGTTGCCTCCAAACACGTCTCCGACGATTGTCTGATTGAAGGCATATGCGACGCTCATCGGTGAAGAGAACGTGATGTCAATCCTGAGCGGTCCATTCGGCATGTTGTTGGGTCCATCTGTACCACACTGCATGATGTTGTGGTTGCAAAGATGGACTTGGACGCCGGGAATGAAGTTGCGCATCACGCATCCTATTGCGCACAGTTTGAGTCGTAACACGACGTCCTGTGGCCGCACGAAAAGCATTATTCAACATGGTTATGTTGCTGTTAGGGTTCCTCCGAGCAAAAATCCGTAGGTAGCGGTCACCCACTGCAGTAGTAGCCCTTGAGTGGCCTGAGCGAGGCATGTCATCGATAGTCTTGTCTCTCTGTATCTCCTCCATGTCCGAACAACATAGTTTTGGTTCATCCGAGACGCCTGGACAGTTCCCTTGTTGAAAGCCCTTACAGGCACAAAGTAACAAAGCGGACGCGATCGATCTGTGGTATTGACCGTCTAGGCATGGTTGAACTACAGACAACACGACCTGTGTACCTCCTTCCTGGTGGAATGGCCATCTCTTAAGGATATCTCTTAAGGAATCCGTTAACTCAATCTTCAACTGTGATTTCATTTTTAAATGCCATTTTTTACAGTCAACTGTTAAGCTAGGCTATGCAGGTCTTAGACTGAATAACCTAACCTCCATTGTTTTTAAATAGTTAACGAGCTCAAGTTCCTGTCGTCCCAAAAATACGTTTTTAAACTTTCCAGCAGTGTTCTCAGTCTCGTAGTCAGGGTTTTTTCTTCTTTTTTTAATGTATCTTTACAAAGTAGACTAGTGAACAGCAAATTGTTTTGAAGCCTTTAAATATCCATACTGGCCAGAAATAATCTAATCTTATCGACAGCATTGTTCATTGCTTCAGTAGACCAAGACTACCTTTTTGTTTTTCTTCGTATACTCGAACCGTCTGAAATCAAAGAAAAATAAATTATCGGTCTACTTACTTCTGACCAACGCGGGTCAGAATGCGGTACTACCCCATTTTGCTCCACCCGTTCTGCCCCAGGGACCCGATATAGGTTATGGGAATGAAGGCACTCAAGAAAAATACATAAATAAGCATTCAACAATACGAAACTACAGTCTACTGAATTTACTTTAACCATATACTAACAATAGCCGTAATGTAGGAATTAAAAGAGAGAAGCAAAATATCACACAACGGAAACTTGACATACAAGAGCTCAAGAAAACACGACAAAAATGGCTGCTGTAGACGAAGAGCACCAAGGTGATCTAGTTCAAGTTATTGTCACTCGTTGACAGCCCTTCCTTGACACCCAAAAACGTCGATCTTCATTCCGCCCCAGTACCCTGTTCTACCCCACTTTCTCCTACCTGATGACAAACGATCTGTTTCAAAAGGTTTGTATGTGGAGACACAAGAGGAAATTCTTAGCAGATTCTACCATGTACGTGAAGAAAGTGAGAGTGGGAAAGAATAAACACTTCCTGTACAAAAGAAATTGTAGTATTCTCCACAATATGCTCACTGGTAGGTTTACTTTTCTGATTCAAGACATGATTACAGTTTGAAGTATGTATTGACATCAAGGTTCAACCTCGCAAACTTGCAAATATCTTTACCCTGGTAGGAGCAGTTGGCAGAGCCTATGACCATCCCTTGCCAGTGGAACCGAAAAGCCATTTTGCATCGAAATCATGAAAAAAAAGTATTAAAGTATTGCTGGCGTCCAGTTACACAACTCTTTAGCAGTCGCAACGGGGAGAGATTCAAACTGCCTGACTACCAGCTGTTCACAGGTCTTCTGTCTGGCACTGAGGAACATTGTCAGTGGTAGAAGGTGAACAACAAATGAAAAACATCACATAACGTTATTTAAATGTGTCACATTTAATAGAGACTTGAGAATGTTCTCTAGAAAGTCTCCATTACAGTGCGGGATATTTTGCTTCCAGATGCATCTAGAAGAATCCGTTGGACACCGTAGTGGGAAGACAATAGATGTATCGAAAGAACATGCAAGTTCAGGGTGGATTGAGAAACTACCTTGTGTCAGCTTAATGGTCTGGCATTACTAACTAAAATATCCGTATACGTAGTTTCAACGTTTTTCGAACAACAATAGAAACAGTTCTCTGCAGGAAAAACGCTAAAAGTTTCTGTAGACATATCAGGAGTCATGGGAGCTTTTTATTGCAAGAAAACGTGAAGGATAGGTATAGTACGAGGGCAGTTCAATAAGTAATGCAACACATTTTTTTTCTGAAACAGGGGTTGTTTTATTCAGCATTGAAATACACCAGGTTATTCCCCAATCTTTTAGCTACACAACACTGTTTTTCAACGTAATCTCCATTCAATGCTACGGCCTTACGCCACCTTGAAATGAGGGCCTGTATGCCTGCACGGTACCATTCCACTGGTCGATGTCGGAGCCAACGTCGTACTGCATCAATAACTTCTTCATCATCCGCGTAGTGCCTCCCACGGATTGCGTCCTTCATTGGACCAAACATATGGAAATCCGACGGTGCGAGATCGGGGCTGTAGGGTGCATGAGGAAGAACAGTCCACTGAAGTTTTGTGAGCTCCTCTCGGGTGCGAAGACTTGTGTGAGGTCTTGCGTTATCATGAAGAAGGAGAAGTTCGTTCAGATTTTTGTGCCTACGAACACGCTGAAGTCGTTTCTTCAATTTCTGAAGAGTAGCACAATACACTTCAGAGTTGATCGTTTGACCATGGGGAAGGACATCGAACAGAATAAACCCTTCAGCGTCCCAGAAGACTGTAACCATGACTTTACCGGCTGAGGGTATGGCTTTAAACTTTTTCTTGGTAGGGGAGTGGGTGTGGTGCCACTCCATTGATTGCCGTTTTGTTTCAGGTTCGAAGTGATGAACCCATGTTTCATCGCCTGTAACAATCTTTGACAAGAAATTGTCACCCTCAGCCACATGACGAACAAGCAATTCCGCACAGATGGTTCTCCTTTGCTCTCTTTGGTGTTCGGTTAGACAACGAGGGACCCAGCGGGAACAAACCTTTGAATATCCCAACTGGTGAACAATTGTGACAGCACTACCAACAGAGATGTCAAGTTGAGCACTGAGTTGTTTGATGGTGATCCGTCGATCATCTCGAACGAGTGTGTTCGCACGCTCCGCCATTGCAGGAGTCACAGCTGTGCACGGCAGGCCCGCACGCGGGAGATCAGACAGTCTTGCTTGACCTTGCGGCGATGATGACACACGCTTTGCCCAACGACTCACCGTGCTTTTGTCCACTGCCAGATCACCGTAGACATTCTGCAAGCGCCTATGAATATCTGAGATGCCCTGGTTTTCCGCCAAAAGAAACTCGATCACTGCCTGTTGTTTGCAACGCATATCCGTTACAGACGCCATTTTAACAGCTCCGTACAGTGCTGCCACCTGTCGGAGTCAATGAAACTATACGAGACGAAGCGGGAATGTTTGAAAATATTTCACAAGAAATTTCCGGTTTTTTCAACCAAAATTGGCCGAGAAAAAAAATGTGTTGCATTACTTATTGAACTGCCCTCGTATAAGGAGACAGAGACTCAGAAATGAGTCACATATTAATGAAGGGTGTTGGCTGTAGAATATTTGCAAATGAAGGATGAAGGATGAAGAACAGAGGGAAATGGGGGACTGCATGGGACCAATCGAAAGAATGAAAAGAGAAAGGACTTATAACACTATAACTGCAGCTTTTTGCTATACTAACATACAGTTTGTTTACCAAATGAGGTATTTAGATGTAGGAAGTGTTACCCTCTGAGAAGATTTCATAAGATTTGACCATGAACTGCCTAAAGACGTTGCTAATCGAACTCGAAAATGAATGTAGCATAAAAGTACAGAAAGTTACGTACTATCAAAATTTTGAAGAATGTTTTTAAACATTTAAGTTAATTAAGTGAAATAATAACGGTCGCCAGCCTAATTAGGCACAGAAGTGAAACTCCATTCATTTAATTAATCAGTAAACTGTTGTCCTATTGAAACTCAACCTGTTTTCCTTTTCCACAGAAGTGCAATGACCCCTTATACAAGCAGACGTATAGTATAATGGATATGCCCGGTTTCGCTATCAGTGTAAGCTTTCACACATAAAAGACACTTTAGTAATCACCACTCATACGTACCTTACATTATATAAATGGTTTCATCATTACAGGCAGTGACAGTCAATGTTCAACAAAATATTGGACTGGGCCTGACCTGATTTCAGCTGATTCTTTTCAATTAATATTTATAGATTAACATTCACTTGCAATAAAATGCACAGATTCATTAATTATTAAAGTTGTAACTACATTCATAAATAAATAACTCATAGCAACTTTAATTTCTTTAAGAGCAAGAAAAAGGTGAGACCCACAAACTGTTATGACACTTTCCTTCACACAAATTACACAAAATTCCAGATTTACTTCACATTTAGTCCCTATGTTCATTGCTTAAACAAGTTTGTGCACTATTACCATGAATGAGACACAGTAAATTTTACTGTCATAAAAGAAAAAAAAAATATAAGTGGGAGATCATGAACTGAATTTACACTGAACACAAATTACACAAAGCTCAACAGTTCTTTTCAACTTCAGTTACTATATTTCTTTAGTAACTAGTAATTAGCATTTTTAGCAAACCAGATGTGGAGTACTGTAATCTTAACTGTCCCAACGAAATAATCTGAACATAATTTTCTGTGACAAATAGCAGAATATAAACTTCAGACACTTTTCCACTCACCTTGTATGTTTTACAGAACATGAATGCAGCATATTTCTTCAGCAGGTAGCATAACATTTTTACTTTCAGACCTAGCTTTTTAAAAGAGTATCATGTAACTAATCCAAATAAATTCTTTTATCTGTCCATTGTCTGCACTTTTCAAACTGATTTTAGGTACACAAACTTTAAAATGCAAAACTTTAAATGATGTTAATCAGTTACAGCAATCATTCACAAAAGCAAAATTACTTCCTCCCTTGTTATCCAGAAAATTCAAGTCAATTTTAAGAAAGTCTTTTCACTCAATTAAACAAAGAAACGAAAGCCAATCATTTGAGCAGCACTGTACATTAAGTGTGACACTCGGAATTCTGTAGTTATGAGGAGATGACCCTAGAAGGTTCCAAGATGAGGAACAAATCAGGGTTGTTACACATAATTAAAAGTAGGTACCTTATTATTGAAATCCTTTGGTACAGTTGTTGATTTTCACTTTACAAAGAATTAACTTCTCCCCTTTGGTGAAAACTATTGCGCAATATTGTGTCGAGCAAGTAACGGCAGGTGGACATTTCGGTGGAAGTGTATTGATCTGTTATAGTCTTCTTGGCGACGTACTTCCACATTTATAATCTTCTCCATTATTAGAGCAACATTTTAATATCGGTCATCCACCCAAGGCTTTTCATCCAGTTACAGATAATGCAAGCCTCGCTCTTCACTTTGTCTGTTCACTCCACTATAGCTAGTCGCCGATTGTTTCGGTAGCTACTCTCCGTCGACTTTTCTAGCCCACCTTTTGCCTCGCCCCAGCCACGTTTTGCGCGCCAAAACTTACTTCCGTTTAAGAGGGGAAGCACTATGGGCTTAAGTTTATATAATGCAAAAGCCCCAAAGTGAGAAATAGCTTAAATAAGTTCTAAACAATCATTCCTTACAAAACATTAAATATGCACATATTGTTAAGTTAGCAAAGTGTTGTTTAACAAAATTCTTAACCAATGAAGAGAAAACATTACATAAAATTTAACACGACATCAAAGTTTTTTTTTACAAAGAAAAGAGTATACAAATTTATACAGTATCGAACTAATCACACAATAATTACAGGAACTCAACGATGGAACGTTGAGCAAACAGAAAGCAAAATGAATCAGCAGAAAGTATGTAATATCTGAGTTGTGGTGTTACAGACTCAAAACAAGAAGGAAAATGTAAGAAATCTAGTAGTTATATTGTATTAGCCCTATCCTTTTTCTTCGAAACTTGGCGGAATTTTGATCACTTACATTCGGTTAGGGCGAATGAAAAATCAGAGTCTGAAGCAATCTTCCGAGTCGTGTTCCGTACACATTCCTCAGTCCTTCCAGCGCCCAGAGTTACTGCTTGCAGAATCGCTACAATTTGTGGCCCAATAAAGTCTGGTGATGCAGGGACAGCCGTTGCGAATTGGTTTTACTGCCCCGGGACAAAACGAACAGCCACTGAGCCAGGCGAAACCGCGAAGGAAGCCGGCAAGGCGTCGTAGCAGCCACTGAGGACTACTCGTCAGTTGACAAGTCCTTGTTCTTGCCGCTGAGTATGTACGCGAAAATTACGCACTGTCTCGATGAAAATTGTGCACACAATTGTCTTTGGGAAATATGATTTTAAGGGATAAAATACGGGGAGACAAATGTTATCTACAACTTGTTCGCATAACAGACTGCACGCCCAGATAGCCATGCACATTTGTATGCCACTTCTGGGATTCATTGAGAAGTCCTGGCCCCGTAATCGGATCCTCACGGCGGATTAACGAGGGTCGGTGTGCAGACCAGCCTGGATGTGGCTTTTAGGCGGTTTCCCACATCATATGTGAAGTAGAGATTCGAATACAGTAAGTACGTTCAGATGGATGTAGCTTATAGTACTTATACAGGGATGAAGAGACATGCACAGGATAGACTAATCTGAAGAGCTGTATCGAACCATTCTTCAGGCTGAAGGCTGTAAAAGCACACAATGTTAATCGACGAAATGCCGAGCATTATCATCGCGAGTGTAGGTGTTGAATGGACAGTTGATATACATTATCCGATCAGAAGTATCCGGACACCTATTAGTATACATTAACAGGGAAAATTTAGAAATTTGTGTTAAGTTCCTATGGGACCAAACTGCTGAGGTCATCAATCCCTAAGCTTACACACTACTTAATTTAACTTAAACTAACTTACGCTAAGGACAACAAACACAACCAAGCCCGAGAGAAGACTCGAACCTCCGACGGGGGCAGCCGAGCGAACCGTGGTAAGGCGCCTCGCCGCGCGGCTCATTTACAGGAGGTGAGTCCATGCATCACGTTTATGGCAGCTTGAACTCTGATGGGGACACTTTCAATGAGACGTCTGAATGTCTGTGGAGGCATCACAGCCAATTGTTCCTCAAGAGCCGAAACCGAAAAGTAGTAGTATTGGACGCTGGCGTCTGGTGCGACGCAGACGCTGTAACTCACCCCAAGGGTTGGGATAGAGACACTGCGCAGGCCAGGCCATTTCAGGAGAGTTATAGTTCAAAGATCATTGCCTCAAGATGCTACTTTATGACATGGTGCATTGTCATAGTCATACAATCATCAAATGGTTCAAATGGCTCTGAGCACTATGGGACTCAACATCTTAGGTCATAAGTCCCCTAGAACTTAGAACTACTTAAACCTAACTAACCTAAGGACATCACACACACCCATGCCCGAGGCAGGATTCGAACCTGCGACCGTAGCAGTCCCGCGGTTCCGGAGTGCAGCGCCAGAACCGCACGGCCACCGCGGCCGGCTACAATCATCATCTCCGAACTGTTTACTAAGGTACGCACCACACAATGCTGTAAAATGTATTCGTATTCATTAGAATTTAGTGAGTTTTTAAGTGCAATAAGGGGACTGCACCCTACCACGAAAGACATCCCCACAGCACAACACCACCTCCTCTTTACTTCACTACTGGCACCACACATGATGGCAGGTAACGTTCTCCAGGCATTCGCTAAACCCGGATTCTTCCAAAGGATTGGCACAGGGTGCAGCGTCATTCATCACTCCAAATTACTTGTTTCCAGTTATTCACTGTCCAGTGTCATGGCTCTTTACATCACTCAAGTATCGCTTAGTATTCATTACAGAAATATGTGGTTCATGAGGAGCTACTTGACCGTTGTACACTAATCTTTTTAGCTCCCTACACACAGTTATTGTGCTCGTTGGGCTGCTGGTAGCACTTCGGAACCGACGAGTGACCCCTACCACTGACTTCATGCGGTTTCTAAAATTACTCTCCGCAGTACACGGCGGCCTCTGACCGTCATCATTGAAATCTTGCAGCATCTTTGGTGACGTATCTGCCGCGTTTCTCCACACCATGATAGTGTATTCCCGCACAGCCTGATGAGCGCCAAGGACAGCGAGACATCACAATGTGAGGGCAGCGTCGTTGGATGGGTGAGCGATCGGTATAGCAAGCGCATGCTGTCCAGCGATTTACCCCTCACCTCCTGTAAGTGTACCTTCCATGTCAGGCGCCGACCCAGTGTGACGCCGAGGTATTTGCCAATGGGGCCACCTATGATTCGCACTGGCTGAAAGTCTGTTGGCAGCCTCTTCTGGGCTACTAGGTGATGACTTCCACCTGAATTTCGGCTGCGTTAAACATGAGTCGCCATTTAGTGGCCCAGGCTTCAAGCTTGTTGCAAGCCAGCTGCAGGAGGTGGTGCATCAGTTGCTCGTTCGTGCTCCATGCAAACAGCGTCGTACCACCTGTGTAGAGCGCTAGTTGGACTCTCGGCGTCTTCAGGATGTTTTTGGTGAAGAGGAAGTACAGGATGTCCTGAGCATAGACCACACGTTATTCGCAATGTGATGGGGCGTGCTGTTGATACGCCGGCATCAGCGTGCACATCGAAGGTGCGCCTACTCAGGTAATATTGGAGTAGACGGACATGCGAGAGATAACTCCAGTACAAGCAGATTGTGCAGGAGACTGTCATGCCACACACTGGAGACGTCGAGGACTACGGCCCAAAAGCACTCGCCATGCTCCATTGCTCCCATTGTCTGCTCCAGCAGCCGCAGAAGTTGGTGCTGTGCAATATGGCCCCCTCAAAATCGGAACCGCTCATCAGAAAGCAGGCCTTTGTCTGGTGTACCATTTGCAGTTGAGCCTCTCATAGGTCTTAGAGATGGCAGCAAGTTCATAGGCTGGAAACTGTGAAGCAGCCTTACATCTTGCCCAGCCTTTGGAATGGCTACAGCCTCCACATGTTTGTGTGTGGATGGATAGCTGCCAGTCTGGAGTTGAGTATCGCTGTCAACATGCACGCTGCATCCAGCGGCTGTTGCTTCAGCAGTACATTGTTGAGCTCGTCGCATCCCTCTGCTTTTCTGGATTGCAGGTGTGTGAGTTCTAGCTGCACCTCTTCTTTTATGATGCTGTCTATCTCATTAGCTTTATCTCTGCCACCCAGGAACACTTGTAGTCGTTTCGCCACACAGCAGATGTGGTTTTTGTCGACTACCTCTTCCTACAACAAGTCGCAATGGTGTCAGCTAAGACGCTGGCTTTGGCGTCCAGCTCCGAATTGAAGTAACGTCCCACTTGGAGTGGCGGGATGCGCTGATCCCGCCTCAAGAACTGCTTCGTCATCGCCCAGGCGCTGCCCCCATCGACCCTGAGCGTGACGGTCTTACCAACATAGTCTCGGTTGCGGTGGTTGCCGACTGCTGACATGTTCTTGGGGCGAAGTCGGTTTAGCAGCCATTTGGCGGCGGGGTGTCTCGTGATCTGCCACTCACGAAAGACCCGATTTTTCTCCGTGATGACCTGGAGCATATCTGGTGGAAGCAGTCGGCAGTAGTCCCTCGGCTTCCACGACAATGTGGAGTGGCTGCGTCTGCTGCACCTAGTGTGTTGTGCGTAAATGGAGCGTGTACTGCTTCGACACCCTCAACGTTTGGATAGGATAGAGCGGCGATGGTTATGGCCAGGAGAATTCTGAAGTGCTCCTATTCGATGTGTTTCAGCTGTTTGCTGCTCTCTGGTGCAGAAACTCTGTGTCTGTGTCCAAGTGGAAGATAACTGGCAAGTGATCAGATGACAGGGCATAGCGAGTGGTTGCGACTGCATTGCGATGGCCTCCTTGATGGCAACGTCGAGGACGTCGGGGAGGTCGAGGGTAGATCGTGGGGTCATGAGCCCCACCACAATCGCACGTGGTTGTTGACCACTTGGAGCAGCCGTCTTACGCTGACGTTAGTGACTCGGAAGTTCCACTCCGAGTGTTTTGTACTTATAAAGAAGTTGCCATGCATCGACAGCAATGCGCCGAGATCACTGCGTTACAGCAGACATGTGGTGGTCGATATACAGCGACGAACGTCACTTGGCCTGCTGAGGTACTGACAGCAACACAGGTGGCTTCCATGGCTGCCATCTCTAGAAAATGTACACAGTGGTGGTGCAACAATTTCTTGACGTACACCGTCATGCTGCTGCCCGCCATTTAATAATCTGTGCGGCAGTAGCGATAAATACGAGTCGTGTTTTTTACGTAAGGTCCGTTTGAACATAAGTACACAAAGGAAGGATGTTTCAAAAAAGTAAATTTATTTTCAGAAATTAAATACTTCACTCTATTTTTCGACGTATTTGCCAAGTTTGTTGAAACACGTATCATATCTCTCAACAAATTTTAAAATAACCTCTTTATAAAAACTTGCCACCTGCTCTGATAGCCAAGAGTACACTGCCCTTTTCGCGTCGTCGTCATTATTGTAACGGTTACCACTGAGGTGCTATTTGAGGTGGAGGAACAGATGGTAATCGCTCGGCGCAAGATCAGGACTGTAGGGTGGGTGGTCTAAAACTTCCCAGCCAAAAACTGTCCAATAACTCGCGGGTCTGACCAGCAGTGTGAGGTCTTGCATTGTCGTGGAGAAGGACAAGTCCCTTTGTCAGCATGCCGCGTCTTTTTTTTTTGAATCGCTTTGCGTAGCTTTCTCAGAGTTTGGCAGTATGCTTCTGCATTGATAGTGGTTCCTCATTGCATGAAGTCGACCAAAAAAACACCATGCCTATCCCAAAGCACCGACGCCATGATTTTGCGCTGGGACAGAGTGTGTTTGGCCTTCACCTTTACAGGCGAGTGTGTGTGTCTCCATTCCACGCTCTGTTGCTTGGATTCGGGCGTGATATGCGAAACCCATGTTTCGTCTCCAGTTACGATCTGACTCAAGAAGCCATCGCCTTCTTTGTGATAACGAGTCAAGAACTTCATCGCACACTCAAATCTTTGGTTTTTGTGATCCTCTGTTAGGAGTTTCGGGAGACAATGGGAGCACAGATTCCTAAACTCTAGGTGTCCAGAAACAATGTTGTAAAGCACTGATCTCGACAGTCAGGAAATTTGTTAAGAGACCTGTTACTGTGAAGTGCCTGTTCTCATGAATTCTCGCGTCAACTGAAGCCACCAAATCGTCTGTAATCAAAGAAGGGCGACCGGAGCGGTCCGCCATCTTTGAATTGTCATACCCACTTACGCACTTTGCTTTCACTCATAACAGTATCACCGTACACTTCACAAATCTGTCGATGAATTTCTGCAGTAGACAGGTTCCTTGCTGACAAAAACCGTATCACTGAGCGAATCTCACACGTGGCGGGCGACTAGATAGTCTTAAACATTTTGAAAGCACAGAACAGAACCGTACAGATTACCTACAGAGCTGAAATTGAGCACAATTGTTCCCGAGGCATGCCGGTACACGACGCATGCGCTCGCTGCGGTTTGCGCGCGAACTACTGGTGTCTACAACAAAACGGACCTTACTTAAAAAACACGCCTCGTACAATAATGCCCGCTTCCTTTTATACTGGTGGGTCCGCCTATCATAGTGGTCAATTCTGGACTACATAGGTCTGCTAAGATACTTTCGATTAGATAGTGTATTTACACCTGTGTTGTGTAGAAAAAAAGCTTACGTTCTATTCCTACATGTGGATGTATAGTTTCAGCTCCACAAAACCTTAAGCCATTTATTTTTCATGCACTGCCGTTTCATTCACAGATTCTGCAGAACAGCTTCTACCACGACCAGATCCCAGTTAAACTTTGTTGGGATGTGTAAAGACAATGATTATATCAAAACAGATAATATTCCATATAATATAGTCTTTTCATTAGGTGAATTTTTAAATTAAGAGCCAGTACAGTAAATGTAACTGAAATTAAAAATTCTCGACAGCCTTGCACTATGGAACCATAACATGTAACCTCTGAGCTCAGCCACTCCATGGCATCCTATAAGTGATGGAAAGTGCGAAGGCAAGGAAGGGCAAATCGCAATAAATGAGACAACATGGTGGGGACATATCCATTGACACCTCTGGATAATGAAGGTAAATGACTGCATCACCATCTGTGATGATGTTATGTCCAGCTTAAATACAACTCGTTTCCAAAGCCTCAGTCTCAGTGTCTGGTCATCCCATGTGCAACTCTGGTTCTGACATAGTGACAATTCCGCTAGTTACAGAATGACTTGATTTGCGAATCCTGATGTGCTGACTGCAGTCACGGGGAGATTACGCTCCTGAGACAACAGCCAGCTGCCTACAATGGGACATAGCTGCTGCACACTGCCACTGCTATTTGAGCACTGCTGTGATTGAAGAATATGTGGCAAGCTGGGGCCTTCCCTGGTAAAGGGCCATACCAAGAGACTGCAAACTACTGCCTCAACCTACTGGGTGAGACACTGAACCGTGAATTTACTTTCAAAACCTTTTGTTAAGAATTTACTTTATTTACTAGCGATTCATCAAGAACATTAACACATTTAATCACACTATGTGAGCGTGGAAGTAGTTGCCAGTGGGTAACTGATGAAAACAAATTAAATTTCTTTCAACAAATGGAAATATTATTCCTAAAAGCCCAATTATTTTTTTCTTTTTGGAACAGATTTAAAATTATAATCAGAAAGCACCCTCAAAATATCAAGTTACAGTTTTATTCAGAGGCAGAAAGAACAAATATTGACAGTATGAGCTTTCGGGCTGAGAACCTTGCAGCTCCCTTTTGACACGGCCATAGTCACGACCGCTGACAACAACGTTTGAAAGACTACACTGGTGCAAATCTGCAACACACCAGATTACTTTAAACTAAAATTTTTAACAACTCACATAAACACATGACTATGTACCCCGTAGAAAGGATGGAAATGGTACAAAACACTAACATTAAAAAAATTAACTTGCCACCGAAGGTGCAACTTGATTAAAAAAAAAACTCTTACGGTGGAAGGGTCGCAACTTTATATACTAAAATGACCATTTAAATAAAAACCCATCAAATGCAGTCTTACATAAAATATACAAACATGCCCTACATTACACATATATTGCCTCTCAAGGTGATAGACAAGATAAAATCATATTTCTGGAATCCGGCCGTTACCCTTCAAGCAATAAATTCGTTAACACCGAATCCGATAAACATGACAGAGGCAGCTATTAACGTACGGCAGACCGACAGACAGACAGACCGACAGACACTAACTGCCTACAAATGCGGACGGGAGAAAGACGTGCAAGCTGGGGACGAGAGATTGACCAAGAAAACAAGTAGGATTTAACAAATAAATGAAACAACATATCACGAATCACTTCTAATAAAGTGCGATGTCTGGCGAAGACATGGCGCAGCACCCCCAAAACGCTCTCCCGAACCGCCCGCTGCCAGCCGCTTCATCGGACGCAGGAAGGCGCGCCAATCTCCCATCTCACGGCGTCGCAGCTCGCGCCGGCCAGACAGATGTCGAGGGTTGACACCTACTGCTCTCGTGTCGGCCGCGAAGCCACTACTCCTCGCTATACGGCGCGGCCCACTGGACTGACGTGACGACCTCATATGCGCCGACGTTCAAGACGGACAAATCATCTTGTGTCCCAGTGCGCGACCGACCAATCGATCGATCCAACCGCCAATGACCATTGCCTGAACAAACTCGAGCAGACTGGCGATCTAACACATACTAGCACTCCGGACGACAGACAGACACTGACTGCCCCACACTGACCCGGCTGACCAACTGACCAGACTCGCCGCTTAGCGAGCTCATAGCGCCTCTTAAATGCACGTGAGCAGGCTACCTTTCCCCTTTCCCACCAGAGGGAGACACTAAAGCTGCGATTGCCACAGCGGCGCCACCGGCAGAAACGGAGGGCGACTGCTTCACTCTACGCGTTGCGGCGCGCTCTTCAAAACAGCAAATTTTACCACGGCTCAGACACCTGAGTACCACCTGCTTGGCTGTACGTAGTTATCACCTCCCTTCCTGACGCCCACTGAAGCGCATGTCCGTCTTTGAGAGCAGTGGGGCAGGCTGCACTAGCTACCAGAGAGCCAGGGGTGGGCTTGCACCTACAGAGGGTTTGCTACCAGCTACTTGCACTACATTGATGCCGTGTCCTGACCTGCACAACAGGCACAGCTGACGAGGCTGTTGTGACTGCATTCCTTGTTGCACTTGAGTATGTAAATCCGCATGCCTACCTCTGTGCTGGAGAAGACAGTGTGTACTGCAAAATCACAGGTAATACGTATGATTCCAGAAAACTCTGACGCCTTAGGGTGTATGAGAGCCATCCACACCAGCTCCTGAGCTTGGCCTCCTGCACCAGTATCATATCTACTCATCTCCTCAACTCCCAGCCCACTAAAAATCCTGACCTGAGAGGATGACCACTACAAATGGCGTTAGAACTGGCTGCCCATGCTGCGACTATTGAAGAAATTGGATTCATACTTAGCTGCTACAAGTGGTGATCAGCAACTTTGCTCATCTTGGAGTCAACGTTTCACACAATGCAGGACAGTGAGTGTGAAGCCTTTTTTTTTTTTTTTTTTTTTTTTTGTAATTTGCCACAGTCTTTATGTGATTCATTGGCATGGTTGATAATACGGACGTTCCTTTTAATATATGGGTAATTCTTGTATGACCATGTGAACTTCCTTAGTTGTCTGCTTTGAATGATGACTGTCGTGGGTCATATTTAACACATGTTAGGTGTACAGTTTGCAATCTTTCTGGGCACGAGTTGTTGTGAACGAAGGCTATGCCAGCCATATGTTACACTTGTCAACGTCGGGGTCATACGACACGAGTGTAGGTGAGTAATGATATGCTGTAATAACTAGAGTAACTAATAGTGTATGGTATACATACTTGTATATTTGTTTATTGTTTGGGCAGTGGTATAATACGCAAGAGGCCAGCAAAAACACATATCACAAATACGAGGGATTCTGTTGCCACTGTGGGCAGGTCGGTTGGTTACAAGCAGCGCTTGAGCAGAAAGCCAGGGAATTAGAACATTACGTCAACCAGGTGCAGGTACTGCAAGTCGAGAGGCAACAAAACCTAGAGAAACTTGAGGACATTAAGGTTATACCGAGTGTACTCCCTCCTTCTATCGATCCTACAGCAGCAAATATGATATCGCCTTTTTCTGCACGGCAACAGAGGACATAACTGCATTTCTCAAAGATGTCTCAGCTGCAACCAAGTTGGGCGGGTGATCTGACGAAATTTACTGTCGTATGACCAATTTACAATCGACTGGAGAGGCGAAGGCATACGTTATTTACCACAAAAACTTGAGGCACACGCAAACATTCGAACAGCTAGCTCAGGGGTTACAACAGCGCTTTCATAAGCAGAAAAGTATTCACGTCTTTAGGGAGAAGTTGAATAATTGATAGAGAAGTGTAACGAGTCCGTTGGCTCTTTTCGGATAGGATCTGGAAGCTCAACATCCAAAAGTACGTGTTAATGCAGAGTGGGGAAGTCAATACAGTGCTACGCCTAGAGGTCGAGAATAGGGGTCTCGATCTATTGTTGGGTGGCATTCCCACTGCAATGTCACGTAAGGTTAGAGTAAAGAATCCATCTGATGTGGCTGCAGCTGTCAGGATTGCCACACAGTTGGAAGAGATACATATAGCGACAAAGGGAGTGGTGACGGTCGAATGTTTTTATCAGTGTCACCACTCTGTTGTCAGCCAGAAAGCTACAAGTGTGGATGGGTCACGAAGCAAAGAGTAAGAAATGGGAAATTCAGCATAAAAAGTTTGTTAAACGCAAATGTCACCATGTAAATAGTAACCATATTGTTGTCAGCCAGAAAGCTACATGTGTGGAAGAGTGGGTTACAAAGCACAGGAGAGCAGGAGTAAGAAATGGGAAGTTCAGTATAAAAAAAGGTTTGTTAAACTCAGATGGGAACATGTCAGCCATCAGAAAACATATCTAATACATTAAGTAATGCTTGAGTGGCTGCAGAGAGGGAATGATGCTTGTGGAGCTTCGTTGGTGTCAAGGGTACACGTGTCATCGGTGCACTTGACCTCTTGGATAAAAAGGGACTAGGATCCACAATTGCAGGTTATATGGAGTTGGTAATAATAAGTTCATTGGGGACAACACTGCTCAAGTTTGGCTCTGGGGCTAAGACTTTTTCCAAGCACATCGAGATGTTGCCACAGGTAGGTGAGAGGTATTTTGCAATTCTCTGGTTTGATTTTCTTACTAAACAACATGCTAAAATCGATCTTTCGCAGCATACAGTTGAGATTGGAGGGACTTTGTTTCCGCTGGTTGATACCGCCGCAAATGACGCAGTGTTGCAAGGTACACCAGTCATGAAGGTGTTGCTGTCTGCACTGCATACATGCATGCTAAAGGTGGGTTCACATGATAACATACTGTCAGGCACGATGTCATTAGTTTGGGTCTGTGTGGATACAGACTTACCAGAGGACATGTTTTGTGCAGTTGAGCCACTGAAGACAACGAGCATCTGTATAGAATACACTATTTTTCACACACAGGTGTAGCATGCAAAAACAATGTGACTGATGAATGTGTGGTTGCGGTTAGTCTAGACGATTCAGTATGGATGAAGTGAGTCTACCAAAGGGCTTAATGATCACCACATTGGATATTTTCGATGAAGAGATGTAGATAGGTCATGCCCTGACCACAGTCACAAGCATACTGTCAATGAATGACTCTGCACTACAAGATGCAGTGGGTTATCAGCACCGTAGATAATGTACCGACAGGAAAAATACTGTAGTTTATAGGATATTGTATCGTATACCAAATCAGTTGCGACCACTCATGGAAGAGTGTATTGACCAACAGCTGGTAGAAAGCATCATAGAACCTAATGATAGTCCCTGGGGGAGAGCACCCACATACTGGTCCTGAAAAAATCGCTAGATGGCACCAAGAAATATCGTTTATGTTGCGTCTATAGATATTTGAATGCTCAAACCACCACCAACACCTACCCAATACCTAATATCATGGAGACACATGGTAACTTAGGAAGATGCAAATTCTTCTCCATAATGGACTTGCAGAGCAGTCACCACCAGACTGACACAGTGCCTTTGGCCTTTGACTTAAAACAGCTTTTACGTTCCCATGGGAGAATTTTCAATATGACAGGCTGCCATTTGGGCTTAAAAATACACCAGTTACATTCCAAAGATGACTAGATGGGGTGTTGCATGGCCTAAAACCTACAAAATGCATGATGTAGCAATGAATTTATAATTTTTTGGAAGATATAGATGTAGATATTAAACTATTCAAGGATGTATTCCGTAGGCCATGGAGGACAGTAGGTCTTACACTAAGCATTGAAAAATGTGTGTTTGCACAGACTAAAGTCAAGTACCTTGGCCTCATTACTAGTGAAGAGAGTGTATGAACTAATCACTGTTTGTTGTCAGCAGTTTCAGAATTTTCAACCTCTCAAACAATGAGACAGTTACATTATTTTTTGGGCCTCTGTGACTATTAACAAAATTTTGTCAGAAACTTTGCACAAATTGTTCAGCCACTGAATCATTTGCTCAAAAAAAGTGTTAAATTTGAATGGTCACCAGAAAATGAATGTGCCTTTCAGGCAATAAAAGAAAGCTTAACCAAATACCCGGTACTAGGGCTTCCTGATTTTGACAAAGAATTTATCCTTTCCTGTGATGCTAGCATTAATGCTCTTGGTTGCATTGTCAATCAGAATATAGACGGTAAAGAGCATCCTCTAGTATATGCATCTTCACAGCTAAAACAGAGCGGAATGCAGTAATGCTACCATGGAGAAGTAAATATTGGCAATGATCTATGGGATCATTTACTTTCAGTGTTACCTGTATGGGCAGAAATTCAAAGTTGTAACAGTTCACATTCCACTGAAATGGATATTAGGTTTGAAGGATCCCTCTAGCAGGCTGATAAGGTGGACCCTTGAGAGAGTTTGACTATGAAGTCATTCATAAATCTGAGGAAAAAAAAAACACACACAAATTCGGATACTTTGAGCTGCAAGATCACAGCGCTAAAGGCACTTGAGAAAATGTGAGAAAATGGCAGAGAGTACAACCAGGTGATACCGACTGTCAGGAATTTAGGTCATAGCCGCAATTCATAACGCTAAAGGGCTTCCTATGCAAGTTAACAAAATGTGAACAGTGCGTTGTGGTTCCATGTTTCTGAGGAATGAAGTATTGCAGCAGGCAAATGACCATATGTTGCCAGGTCATGGTGGTCAAAGAGCGATGAACAGAAGGGTAGCAAATAACTTTTTTTGTGGCAGACGAGAAAATGTGGTTTTGATCAGTATGTACAAAGTTGCATACTGTGTGCACAATGGACCGACTTTACCATAAAAATATCCTCTTCAAGGTTTGCTGGATGCATCAAAACATTTTCAAAGAATAGGGCTTGATATTTTAGTTTCATTTAACAGGAACTCAAGTGGTAATAAGTATATATTGACGATTATTGATCATTTTGCACGGTTTATGTCTATGACAGCAATTACGGACCAACAGGCCAGTACAGTTGCTTTAGCATGAGTGAATAACCGTATTCTTGAATTTGGGGTATAGGAAACTTTACTGCCTGATCAAGAAACGAAATTTTTAACTGATTCAATGAAACACCTGTGCCATGTAATTTGCATTCGCAAGTTACAGTCAAGTCCTATCCATGCACATACAAGTGGGTGAATGTGACACGTTCATAGAGCACCCTCAAAGATGATGAGTTATTAGGTTAATAGCCAACATGCAGGCTGGGAGACATATCTCCAATTTGCGGTCGACACATACAGTTCCAAGGTCCATACTAGTACGGATCTCTCAATATACACCCACATACACCCATTTCACGACACCTGCCATCCGTGATAAGCTGTGGGCATCCATTTAAGAGCGTGTTCCTCTTTAAGAGCAGAGGGGTGGGCTGCACTAGCTGCCAGAGAGCCAGGACAGACTTGTGATCACAAACTCTCTGTCCTGGCAGCCCACAACACTGCTGCTGGGTCCTGATTTCCACAGCGGGTCCAGATGATGAGTGTGCTGTATCCGCATTCCTTGTCACACTTGAATGTGTGAATCAGCACTGTGCCAAAGAAGTAATCTGTACTGCACCATAATAAATATGATTCGAGACAATGCTGTTTCATTGATACCTTAGGGTGCATGATGGCCATCCTCAACAGCTCCCAAACTCGTCCTCCTGCACCAATAGTGTCGCCACCTCACCTGCTCACCCTAATTGATCACTAAAAGTCCTGATCCGAGGGGTAACAGTATAGTACTGTTGAATAGTAGCTTATTTAATCATTTAATGGAAGGATTATTCTCTTTACAACTGATATAATTGTAGATCAGTGCTTTCGATTGACAAAAATTAGACACAAATTTTCTTCCGTACTCTGAGCAATCCTCATGCACATGTGGCATTTGCAACACTCTATTTAGTCTTCTGGTGAACTGACACATACAGGAGAAAGCTCTTTAGATGTTTTTCTTTTTGTTTTAAATCCTCTTGTTCCAACTTGTGCGCTTTCTTATCGATCATCATCGGTTTTATAGCCAGCTTATTAAAACAGCTGGGCTTAGCATACTGTGACTCCTTCGAATTTTTACACATGGCCTCCTTTATGCATTGATTTATAATCGGATTACTTCAGCAACTTTTTGCCTTATTGGGAAAAGCAGTTTTTGAAGGTTCTAGTGTGTAGCCCTATTATGTTTTTATACGTTATCTGAATTAAAAAGAATAGTGTTTTATATGCACACAACTGGATGACCAATAATTTGTTGTTCCAAAGAATAACCTTCAGGTCCTTTTAACGTAACTACCGCTGGCATGCGAGGATCACTGAACAGTCTCTCACTCGCAGCAAATTGGTCGTCCGTATATTGGACAATACATCAACGAAAAATCTGTTACAAAACACTTACGTAGAAAATGGAATAGCAACAATAAATTCAAACTGACAAGCCATAAATATGTCAAGATAGATAGGAAAAGGGCGTTCCGGCGTGATTTTCCAAGAATCCTAACGTCAGCAGCAGCATTTTCTTCGAGGTCATCACATCCAGTTCTCACGCAGTAGTGCTTGTTACATTTCGCTGACGTGAGTGTCAGCACTTTCTTATGATCAAGGCCACCTCACCTTCACCGCCAGCGACCTCTTACACCTCCAGCTGTCGTGCACCCCTCTCCCCCGCCAAACACCCTCACTCGTCATCATGCTGTTAGCCAATGGCGTGCAAGTCCATCCGAGCAGTTTTGTGCATAGTATGTGGTACTCCTGCTGCTAAGGACAGTTCTGGCATTATGTTCCAGGAATCGTGACATTAGCATCAGTGCATCTGGACGCCGGCCGGGGTGGCCGAGCGGTTCTAGGCGCTACATCTGCAACCGCGTGACTGCTACGGTCGCAGGTTCGAATCCTACCTCGGGCATGGATGTGTGTTATGTCCTTATGTTAGCTAGGTTTAAGTAGTTCTAAGTTCTAGGGGACTGATGACCACAGATGTTAAGTCCCATCGTGCTCAGAGCCATTTGAACCATTTTTTGTATCTCGTCACAGGCACCATGGTCAATTCGGGACTCCTTATCATGAAGGCCACCAGCACAACTGCCCCCAGAACCCCCGTACCTCTGCTCCCTGCCCCAGGTGCCACCGTGTGTGGCTGTCCCTTGCTGCGAGTACACCCGCTCAGTGAACGGCATGCAAGCTCCCCAACCTTCGAGAAATTTTAATTTGACCACTGTCTGCACTAAGAAGATGAGTGGGCTCCCACTGCTTTTGAGAAATATGCTTTCTATTCTAGCTCAGTGCTCAGGTATTTGTTATAAGAAATTAATTTTATTTTGTTCAAAAAAGTACCAGAATGACCTGACAATATCTCACATGCGAAACACACACACACACACACACACACACACACACACAGACACGCACCAGCGTGACATTACATCAATGTCCATAAGTAACTTAGTGCTAAGAAGAACCTGTACTATTTATCAACCACGCGCAGCTGTTTTCCATTCGAGGCTTCTGCTCTGTAGAGGCACTTCAGTGAGAAGCAGAGGAAGATACTTTGACAGTATACAATAGTAACTTCATATAGGTAAGAAACGTGGCCTACTATAATTTCAGCTACATAGTTTCGAGTACTTTCCAAGCTCACCCAACTACCCACTTACAATACATACAGAGCATCGTAAATAGGAGCCTTGTTTAGTAATTTTTAGCAGGAGAGAGAATACGAAAAATATATTCTCATACAAAATATTTATCAAATATCACTTATATATTTGCAAACAGAAAACATCCCTTTCTATATTTCTGCTCTGCGTAATTTTAACTTGTGTGCATGTTATTATGTGGAAGCAGAAATTTGATTCGCTTTTTGCGGCACTTCACGAAGCTGACAACCACACCGCTGGCACATACACAGAGACATCTCGCGCTACCTCACGCACTCAGCCTCAGTTAAGTGCCACCATAACTTAACTTGGAACTCATATGTATTGAGATAAAACACCACAGCATTCGGGATGCATATAAGAGTGGACTAGAATATTACAGCTGGAAATAGAATGGATCATGTGTTCGACCTTAAGCAAGACTCCGCAAGTGCATTAAACACAAACACAGTATTTTCAACGTACTCCACTGTATTCTGTGTAGTATCACTTAACGAATAACTTACGGGACAGCTGTAGTGCGGTTGTAACTCACCAGAGCACCATTAACTTGCGTCTCTAAAGTAGAAGAGGAGGCTTGACAGCAGCAGTCTATGAGTCTTCTGTGCTAGTGGAAAGTATCAAGATGGAGTCCTCCAAAATCCTAAACACCCTTCAGATATTAGGGAGGCGAACTGATGAATGCTTAGGTTTACGGTTATTATTAGAGAACCTGAACAGTCTTACTACTAACATTGACAACATAAATTGCATAGAAAATTGTGCTCCTTAGCAAGAAGAATTTAAGTGTGCTTACAGCGATTACAGAACCATTTTACGATGACATTATGCTAGCTAAAATCTGTGATGAAGTGGATTGTCAGAAGTGATTAGACAAAGGACAGTCAGTTAAAGAAGGAGATGTATGTGTCAAATGGTTCAAATGGCTCTGAGCACTATGGGACTTAACTTCTGAGGTCATCAGTCCCCTAGAACTTAGAACTACTTAAACCTAACTAACCTAAGGACATCACACACATCCATGCCCGAGGTAGGATTCGAACCTACGACCGTAGCGGTCGCGTGGTCCCAGACTGAAGCACCTAGAACCGCTCGGCCACACAGGCCGGCAGATGTATGTGTCATTTAACTATTATTTACATAGTAAATTCTCCAAATTCGTCACGGTAAGTTATGGTGTCAAGCAAAGCCGCCGTTTCTGCTACTTGGGAACAGCAATGCGACGGGAAGAAGAATATTGTAAAAAATTGGCGAGGAAGCGTTGGAAATAATTTCGGATAAATACAAAAAACCTGTGGATGTACCATATGAAGTGTAATTAGCTGATGTTTAAATGGATGCCTTAATGGAAGAGCTGCCTGGAATATAGGAGCAGATGCATGTAGAGGACCATCACCTTAAGAATTTGGATATAATGCAAGATTTTGCTGTGATTTTTAATAAAATGGAGATGTCGGTGCAGCCTGAAGCTGTGCAGCAATTTCTATCTATTATCAAACCACGACTTCTGCATGGAAAGAGCCTGCCAGGGAAACAGGAGTGTGACTGTGCACAACGATAAGTCATTTAGTACAGATTGTTTAAAGTGGTTGACATTGAACTGCAGAGCAAAGACATATAACAAATGTACATGGAAATCACAAGCCCAGGAGTGAATAAAAGTTATTAGTAACCATCTTCTAGATTTCATGAAGTGTCCAGACATTCGACTACACGAAAATTTTACGTCTTTCTTGGCTAAAGAATATGATATTATCAGGCTGGATGTCACAATATATAGCTACAGAAAGGATCGTGTGGGTGACCTAGTGAAAGACTGTTTAAGTGTGTCAGACAGCAACAAATAGTACTCCAATGCTTCTATATGGTGCCAGTTTAAACTGAGAGAACAGTTGTGTGTGCCGTTTAAGTACGCTCTGTGGCTCGTCAGCTGTGGTAATAAGAATACACGAAAGTTGACTCGTGTACAAGTAAGTCTTCGAAACGCTTAATGCCGAGAAAAGCTTATAAATTATGTTCTGTCTGCATACAGTTTTAATTATCTGCATATAAACTATTTGGAGATTATAAAAAAATATATATGTAAGTTTTGTGCAGCAGTGCTATTTTAAAGACGGAAACGATACTTTTGTCAATCTAGGACACTTTTCTCCACGATACCATCAAATGTAGGTATTGACAAATTGGGACTGGTTGCTACGAACAATATTATTTCTCAAGTCTAATAAAAAGAGTAAATGTATTGGACAGACTTAAACCATTCCAGATTAAAGAAATTACGCCATTAATTGCATTTTTACGCGCACGGAAAAGAAAACTGGAAATGGAAGATATTGAAGTAAAAAAAACGAAACTTGTGGTATATGGCTAAAAAAACTGCCATACAGAAAAAATATAAGCTTGAGTTGGGAAAAGAAGACGCTAGTACAGATATGCAAGCAAGATTTACATGTGGCTGTAAACAGAGTGTCTGGAGAAATAGAAGTAGTAGTTTTAGCCTACCAGTTTGTGCCTTTAAAGAATCTCATAGCTGGGAACAGAATGGATCATTCGTTTGACGCTGCGCAAAACCAGCAAACAATAGTTACAAAAGTACTCTGCGCTAGTCGAAAATGTTGTAAATGAGACCATTTACCGTTAAGGCACAAACTAGGGAAAAAGATCTGTCGTACAAAGCTCCATTCACATCTGAGTCTGTCTAAAAAAAGGAGTACGATCTACATTCCGTCTAAGTGGGGTGGACTAGATGTTATTGTGCACTAAGTCCTATACATGCCCCTAAGCACGATTAATGTGTTATGTATACGAAAAAAGAAAACTGCAGTTGGAGGACACTGAAGCCAAGAAAAGAAAAGAAAACTGGAGTCAACGGTGTAGACAGCTGCCAAAAAGGAATAATATAAAAACTACAGTTGGAGAAAAAGAAGAAGCTGTTGCCAAATGTGCACGAATAAGTTTTACATAATGAGAATTTCACTCTGCAGCGGAGTGTGCGCCGATATGAAACTACCTGACATATTAAAACTGTGTGCCGGACCGAGACTCGAACTCAGGACCTTTGCCTTTCGCGGGCAAGTGCTCTAGCAACTGAGCTACCTAAGCACGACTGACGTTCCGTCCTCACAGCTTGACTTCCGCCATTACCTCGTCTCCTACTTTCCAAACTTAACAGAAGCTCTGCTGCGACCTTGCAGAACTAGCATTCCTGGTAGAGCACTTGCCCGCGAAAGGCAAAGGTCCCGAGTTCGAGTCTCGGTCCGGCACAGTTTTAATCTGCCAGGAAGTTTCAAGTTTTACATATTTTTTTAAACACAGGGAAATATCAGCATTTACTGTAAAATAGCAATGGTTGATAGCCATACGTTGGAGTGATGGTAGAAGACGCAGGAATCGAGATGTTGCACATCTAGGGTTGTCGAAAAATTTCTCACACTGGCGTACAGAACTGCAGCCGCCTTGACCGAGCGCCAGGACATCTGAGGAGCTGCCTGCGCGCATATAGTACCAGGGTCGCCGCGGCACTCGTACATGCCATCGCTAGAACCAGCTCGGCAGTGCTGCCTGGGTTCGATTCCCGGCGAGGTCAGGGATTTTCTCTGCCTCGTGATGACTGGGTGTTGTGTGATGTCCTTAGGTTAGTTAGGTTTAAGTAGTTCTAAGTTCTAGGGGACTGATACCATAGATGTTAAGCCCCATAGTGCTCAGAGCCATTTTTGAAGTGCTGCCTGCTGTCAGACCCCGCCGGAGTGCACAGGTCCAGTGGACTGCGATTGAAAGTGGCGCCAAAGCTCATGCATGGAATCAATCATCAGTTATGTGAGAAAGAGAATTCGTAAACGGGCGCAGGCAGCCACACACACACACACACACACACACACACACACACGCACACACACACACACACACACAAATCTAGAGTGAAACCAATACGGAGATCCACAAAGCGCTGAATTACGTATTAATGTACTCAAAAGATTTATTTTATACGCAAATGTATTTGGAAAGGAAAGGAAAGCAAAATCCTCTACTAGTTCAATGTTGATATTTTTACACGTATTTCGGTCATTTAACTTACTACGGAAAAAGACAGGAAAATGTTGTCCTTGAAACTCTCGCTGAATGACCTTTCTGCTAAATCATTAGTTTGCCGGCCGGAGTGGCCGTGCGGTTCTAGGCGCTACAGTCTGGAACCGAGCGACCGCTACGGTCGCAGGTTCGAATCCTGCCTCGGGCATGGATGTGTGTGATGTCCTTAGGTTAGATAGGTTTAATTAGTTCTAGGCGACTGATGACCTCAGAAGTTAAGTCGCATAGTGCTCAGAGCCATTTTAAATCATTAGTTTCTGTTACAACGACATAAAATACTGCGGCTTTTAGAGGTGCATGTGTTTTGATTGAAAACATTTTGGAGAAAGGTATCGTATGTTTACATTGCAGGCATAAGTATGTGGTAGGATTATATTCATAGTTTTTGAATTAACTGCGAATTAACTTTTCGAAGAACAATTTAGTGGAGTATTTTTTCATACCCCTAACGCATTCATCATGCAAGATAGATGGCGGAAACTATTCATGTTTTGGAAAAATTTATGTCCATTGATGAAGTTGAATTGCGATCACAACAACAGTGGTTTGTTCTGTTTGTATTTTAGTTACCGTTGTATAAGTCCAAACATGATCTTATGGTATTTCAGAAATCTGTTAAAACTTTATATGTCGGTAGTGAAATCCTGTGTGTGGCTTCACAAAAGCTGACGCATCATCCATGGTTCTTGTCCCTTGTTCTCTCGCCTTAATCTTCTGAATCAAAAATCAAAATAGTCATTACACTGAATAGTGAAGCAGAACCAAGAGACGAAGATAAGAAAGGATTCAAGTAGGAATCGATCAAATCCCAAAAATTATGACTAAAATAAGAGTATACTGAAACAATTTTATTTGAGCGACAAATTCATTAAGACAGCTTCTTCACAGTGGCATGTAAATGAACATGCCAACGGTCTACGCATAGATACTAAAGTAAACGTTGTAAATTATACGATTGAGACAGGCGTTAAATTAAGCACAAAAAATTTGGTTCGGAAGCTGTATATACATATACACTCTTTAGCCAGAACATTATGACCACCTACCTAATATAAGGTATATCCATCTTTGACACGGATAACAGCGGCGAAGCGTCGTTGCATGGACACAAAGAGGTCTTGGTAGGTCGCTGGAGGGAGTTGGCGCCACATCTACCCAACAAAAGTCCCCTAATTCCCGTAAATTACGAGGAGGGGGGCCTTGACCTCTGATTCCACTTTCAATCACGTCTCAGATGTGTTCGATCAGGTTCAGATCTGGCGATATGGAGGGGCCAGTACATCAACTGGAACTCGTCACTGTGTTCCTTGAACCACTCCAACACACTCCTGGCCTTGTGACATGGGGCATTATCTTGTCGGAAAATGCCACTGCTGTCGAGAAGCATGATAGCCATGAAGGGACGTTCGCCGCCTGCAAAAAGTGCGTATACACCTTGGCCGTCATGTTGGCTTGCAAGAGCTCCATAGATGCCCACGTGATTGTTCATCAGAGCATAATGGAGCCATTGCCAGCTTTTCTGCATCCGACAGTACAGGTGTGAAGGAGCTGTTTTCCTGGAAGACGATGATTAGCGCCCTGCCATCGGCATGATGAAGAAGGCGCCGAGACTCATAAGAACATCCAACGCTCTGCCGCTGCACCAACGTCCAGTGCCGATGGTCATGTGCCCATTTCAGTCGTAGCTGCTGATGTTGTGGTGTTAATATCGGCATACGCATGGGTCGTCGACTGCGGAGTGTTCGATGCATTGTGTGTTCAGAAACATTTGTACTCTGCCCAGTATTAAAGTGGTATTAGTTCCGCCACAGACCGCCGCCTGTCCTGTTATACCAGTCTGCCCATCCTGCGACGTCGGAGCCTCTAATTAGGGGTGGCCGCCCAACCTCACGACGTCTGAATGTGGTTTCAGCTTGGTTTCGTCACGTCTTGAAGACGCTCACCGCAGCACTCCTCGAACACCCGGCAGGTCGTGCAGTTTCCGAAATGCTGATGCCAAGCCCCCGGACCATCACAGTCTGCTGTTGGTCAACTCACACAGATCGCGCGCCTTTCCCATCCTACTCACGGACAGCACACTCATTGATACTACATGCACTGTATGTCTGACTAGCACTCATTCCTCGCCAGATGACATTGCTATCGCCTGGATGGGTTTATATCGAAAGTAGGTCAGTCGTCATAATATTCTGGTTGATCAGTGTACTTCAGTTGTGCCTGAGAATTCTCACAACGTTCCAGAACAAAAACAGACACTATGTCGAAGAATAAATATGTTGAAAGGAAATTAAAGTTTTTTGTTATATTTGCCTCAAACGTTTAGTAAATAGTAAGTTTATGGGTTGTACTATTAAAGTTAATGCGGCGACACTGTATTAATAACTAAGCAGAAAGTAATGAAATTTTTCGCTAAAAATATACTTGTGAATAGTATTTTTTGAGATTAAAACTAATCCCGATCTCAGGCCATTCTAAGATTTTTCAAATCGAGAGGCACCTCTTCCCTACAAAGAAATGAAATGAGCATGTGGCATTCTGGGCCGGGAAGCCCGATGCCGGGAAGTTCGGCCGCCGAGTGCAAGTTTTATTTCAGTCGACGCCACACTGGGCGACTTGCGTGCTGGTGGTGATGAGGATGAAACGATGATGAGGACAACACAACACCCAGTCCACGAGCGGAGAAAATCTCCAACCCAGCCGGGAATCGAACCCGAGCCCACTGCATAGTAGGCAAGCACGTTACAGCTAAGCAGGCGGACTACTCCTCCACATTTCGCCATTGGATCGAAATCGCCAACAACTCATTTTCTGTGTAAAGAATCAGAAATAAGGGGAAACACAAGGAAAAAACCAAACTTGATAGCCAGCCGCTAGTGGCCGAGCGGTTCTAGGCGCTTCAGTCTGGAACCGCGCGACTGCTACGGTCGCAGGTTCGAATCCTGCCTTGGGCATGGATGTGTGTGATGTCCTTAGGTTAGTAAGGTTTAAGTAGTTCTAAGTTCTAGGGGACTCATGACTTGAGATGTTAAGTCCTGTAGTGCTCAGAGCCATTTGAACCAAACTTGACAAATAAAAGCCTCCCTAAGTGTCATTGCGATAACTACATGTTCTACAGCTGACCAACATGACGAAGAGATAAGTAGATTTATTTATTTGCTGCCTTAAAAAA
The DNA here is from genome assembly GCF_023864275.1 of Schistocerca cancellata. Classification (NCBI taxonomy): domain Eukaryota; kingdom Metazoa; phylum Arthropoda; class Insecta; order Orthoptera; family Acrididae; genus Schistocerca; species Schistocerca cancellata. The sequence continues at coordinate 316,397,712 of NC_064632.1, forward strand.
CATATGTATACAACTTCATGTTTATTAAAGTTATATAACTATAAAAAAAGTTGAAATGGACAGCGGAACGAATGACTACCCGAAAAAGAACGAGACCGAAGTGGGAACGAGACCGGCCACGGTCGTTGCGACTGTTCCACGAACGGGACCGCCCCAACCGTTCGGATCGTTCAAGGAACGAGACCTACAGCGACCGTTCTGGGAATGAGACAGGTCGTGACTGTTTTTGACAGTTTCAGGAACGAGACCGGCTGCGACGGTTTCGACCGCTCCGCAAACGAGACCAGCCACGACTGTTCTGACTATTCTGGGAACGTGAACGGCTCGGCCGTTGCGGGAACGAGACCAGCTGCGACCGAAGTCACCGGTGGATGACCATTCTTTAGGAGTCGTTTCTCAGTCCTTCAGTTCAGTGAACCGCTCTTTTGGACCTGTTCGTTCAAGAACTATCCATCTCTAGATGACATCTTGGCAGAGCGTTGCTATTTAGCGGGTACATTTGGAACTGCTTCCTCCTATGGTTTTTTTTGGCGCGCTGCAACAGCCAAGGACAGATACGAACGAGCATAGGTTACTTAAACTTAGATGAAAAGATGGCAAATGAAAATGACTGTAAAATTATTGGGAGTTGTGCGGCACTGAAACATCATCATGTAACGTCCTTGGATTTTAAGACGGACGTTCCAAAAGTAAGTTTCATCATGCCTTGTTAAAGAGAAGATGGTACACAAACAAACGCCATACGAATCCACACCCTTTGGTGGTTCTGACAACTTGGGCGCCAATGGAAGTGCGTGCTGTTATCCGGTATGAACGGTGAATAGGCACGTGGGACTAGTGTGTCCGTCATCCATGAACGCTTACAGACCGCTTATGGGGAAGTGGTCATGCCTCGTTGATCGTTCGTGTTGCATGTCACATAAGGAAGGCGAGTGTGGAGCATGACAGTCAAGGTGGATGTTCCTCCACATCTACGAATGAAAACAACATTCTAGATACAGGATATGTTGCATCGCAGAGCACCGAATTTTGCCAGAGTGCTTTCTTCAAACACTACGACAAACGCCTCAATGTCGGTGGCGACTACATCTAAAAATATTGCAAGGTGTATAGTTCGTGAAATCAAGATGTATTTGTTTTTGACAATAACATTTCCGTGTGGAAAACAATGATGAAACCTACTATCAGAACTCCCTCGTATATTTCTTGTGACAATCGTAATTCACTAGTATCATGTATTTGATTCCATTTACGTCGTGTAGTTTTCTTTCTTGGTTCCCTTTTTTTGTATTAATAATATGACTTGATCACTTTTACACTACTGGCCATTAAAATTGCTACACCACGAAGATGACGTGCTACAGACGCGAAATTTAAACGACAGGAAGAAGATGCTATGATATGCAAATGATTAGCTTTTCAGAACATTCACACAAGGTTGGCGCCGGTGGAGACACCTACAACGTGCTGACATGAGGGAAGTTTCCAACCGATTTCTCATACACAAACAGCAGCTGACCGGCGTTGCCTGGTGAAACGTTGTTGTGATGCCTCGTGCAAGGAGGAGAAATGGGTACCATCACGTTTCCGACTTTGATAAAGGTCGAGCCGGCCGGCATGGCCGAGCGGTTCTAGGCGCGAAAGTCTGTAACCGCGCGACCGCTACCGTCTCAGGTTCGAATCCTGCCTCGGGCATGGATGTGTCTGATGTCCTTAGGTTAGTTAGGTATAAGTAGTTCTAAGTTATAGGGGACTGATGACCTCAGAAGTTAAGTCCCATAGTGCTCAGAGTCATTTGAACCATTTTTTTTTTATAAAGGTCGGATTGTAGCCTATCGCAATTGCGGTTTATCGTATCGCGACATTGCTGCTCACGTTCGTCGAGGTCCAATGACTGTTAGCAGAATATGGAATCGGTGGGTTCAGGAGGGTAATACGGAACGCCGTGCTGGATCCCAACGGCCTCATATCACTTGCAGTCGAGATGACAGGCATCTTATCTGCGTGGCTGTAACGGATCGTGCAGCCACGTGTCGATCCCTGAGTCAACAGATGGGGACGTTTGCAAGACAACAACTATCTGCATGAATAGTTTGACGACGTTTGCAGCAGCATGGATTATTAGCTCGGAGACCATGGCTGCGGTTACCCTTGACGCTGCATCACAGACAGGAGTGCCTGCGATACTCAACGACGAACCTGGGTGCACGAACGGCAAAACGTCATTTTTTCGGATGAATCCAGGTTCTGTCTACAGAATCATGATGGTCGCATCCGTGTTTGGCGACATCGCGGTGAACGCTTATTGTAAGCGTACCGAGCGAGGTGGCGCAGTGGTTAGCACACTGGACTCGCATTCGGGAGGACGACGGTTCAATCCCGTCTCCGGCCATCCTGATTTAGGTTTTCCGTGATTTCCCTAAATCGCTTCAGGCAAATGCCGGGATGGTTCCTGTGAAAGGGCACGGCCGATTTCCTTCCCCATCCTTTCCTCACCCGAGCTTGCGCTCCGTCTCTAATGACCTCGTTGTCGACGGGACGTTAAACACTAATCTCCTCCTCCTCCTCCTTATTGTAAGCGTGTATTCGTCATCGCCATACTGGCGTATCACCCGGCGTGATGGTATGGGGTGCCATTGGTTACACGTCTCGGTCACCCCTTGTTCTCATTGACGGCACTTTGAACAGTGGACGCTACATTTCAGATGTGTTACGACCCGTGGCTCTACCCTTCATTTGGTCACTGCGAAACCGTACATTTCAGCAGGATAATGCACGACCGCATGTTGCCGGTCTTGTACGGGCCTTTCTGGATACAGAAAATGTTCAACTGCTGCCCTGGCCTGCACATTCTCCAGATCTCTCACCAATTGAAAACGTCTGGTCAATGGTGGCCGAGCAACTGGCTCGTCACAATACGCCAGTCACTACCCTTGATGAACTGTGGTATCGCGTTGAAGCTGCATGGGCAGCTGTACCTGTACACGCCATCCAAGCTCTGTTTGACTCTATGCCCAAGCGTATCAAGGCCGTTATTACGGCCAGAGGTGGTTGTTCTGGGTAGTGATTTATCAGGATCTATGCACCCAAATTGCGTGAAAATGTAATCACATGTCAGTTCTAGTATAATATATTTGTCCAATGAATACCCGTTTATCATCTGCATTTCTTCTTGGTGTAGCAATTTTAATGGCCAGTAGTGTAAATTAACAGAAACATTAACATTGCAGTTCGTCTTCATGAAATACCATTCTCTTGTTTTTCTTACATTTCTTTATTGTGTTGCCATTTCCCTTTAATTCGTCTGTATACCGATGGTATTTTATTAAAGAAATCGGACTTCACTACATCGTTTAAAATGGCGTGCAAAATGAAACACAATCAAAATTATTAACGTCACTGCAATACACTTTGGAGGTGTGGTGGTGGGACTTCGAGTCCCATACCACCCTCCGTCGGTGACAGTACTACATCAGTCAGGCAGAAAAATTTAGCCCAAAGTGGGCAGGTAGGGTGCGAAAGTATTGGACTTAGAATGGGGCCTAGTCCCTCCAAAGGATGCATCCGTGGTGGGTGTGCCAGGCTTATCGTTAGCCATGGTCGGAATCCGATTCCTCTAGGATGGTTAAGTGACCCAGATGTCTATGCCAGCGGCGTGGAAGTGTGGTCCCAACGTGGCGTAACCCATAGACAGTGTCCCGCAGAGCATCCGCTTTCCCATAGAGCCGCCGCGCGTTGTTGCGTGCGGTCGTCTTGAGGGGAACGATATCCGCTTCCTCGTGGAGAGTGACAATTCTCTTGAGTGGCTGCGCATGCAGGCTCCACCTGAGCACCTTGATGTGCAGGCACTGCAACGTCCGTATCCTGGTGACACTAATCGTGGCCCATGCAGCAGAGCCATACGTGAAGGGAAGGCAAGATAACTGTTCAGTAGATGTGGAGCTTGGTATGCAGTTTAAGTTCCCTACTGCGGAAGAGTGCGTACAAAGCACTGGTCAGCTTTTGCCCCTTGTTGGTGACATACTCCGCATGACAGTGGAAGAGCAACTTGTGGGCCAGCTGGACCCCGAGACAGGTGGTTGTTGGGGACCAGAGCACCTCACGCCTGCAATCGAAATATTACGGCGGAGGACTGGACGTTTCGTGAAGTAGACTGTCGTAGTTTTGGTGGCATTGAGAGATATTTTGTTTGTCCGGCACCAGGTGATGGTGGCGTCCACCTGTCACTGGAGGCGGGCGACAACGATGTCAGTAATACTGCCAGTGGTATATAGTGCTGCGTCGTCAGCATATTGTGCTAGGTGGCACTCAGGGATGACTGGCATATCATTTACACAGATATTAAAAAAGATAGGAGATAACACCGATCCTTGTGGAGTGCCTACCGACAATTGGTGAATGCCGGAACGCATTCCCAGTTGAGCCACTAGGAAAGTCCTACCGCAGAGGAAGTCATCCACGATCTTGACATACATATCCGGTATAGGGGTTGTAACCTCCCCCTTACTTATCGACCTTAATGACAGTGAAAAATTAAACCGCGTGCACCTAATGGAAATTTGGGAAAAGCAATCGTCACCAAAGTTAATTTGTCGGTAAAGAGGGAGGGAAGGGTTACATCTAAATGAAAGGAAAAACGCAAATGAAATTGGTGGAAACTGATTTTGAGAAAAGGGTAAAATTAATAAAGTAAATGTGCGGTCGTTACGTTAACAATTAATTGGCGTTAGTTAGATATTTGAGATTTGGGGAAAATTACGGTCGCCAGTCCTATGGACAACTACTATAATAACTGAAAAAGAAAGGTTACTACACATATAATTAGCACTAAAATAGTGGCCTGGAGGTTGACACGTGTTGTGTGAAAACTGAATGTTTGTCAGAAGTAATAAATTTCGCCACACGCTGACTTAATTTAGCAAAAGAATTAATAAAACCGGAAAATTTAAAATTAATTTAGTGACTGAAATTAATAGTGAGCTTTGTTTCTGAGGCACTACGAAATTCAGTAAAATAAGGTTAGTCTTGGGCTACCTCAACAATCATTTCAAAAGCTACTTGAATCTACGCAATTTAGAAACAAGACATTTAACTTTGAACTTGAATTAAATGATTCTGAACAATTAACAATAGTAAAATTTAATACGTACCAAGCTGAGCTGCAGTCACAGGCAAGCTAAAATATGGTAACAAAACTCGCACTCTTAATTTGTGCTTGTGTAATCCAAATATTTTAGCCAGCTATGAATACCTTAACTGAACTTTGAAATTAAAGCAGTGAAATGGAATGATATTACTTTAATGCTGGCGTTTGAATTTCAACGACACTTGGGTTCATTTCGGAAAAGGAAAGGACCGTGCTTGGTAATGCAATTGGGACAATGAGCAACAAAGGTTCATGCTACGTTGCTGTAATTTAGTGAGAAAAGTTTAACAGTTTGAAAAGCTGAGGTCTGCCATACAGTCCTAAAAGTTTACGTGCTTCCAGTCTTCCTTGTTGGTTGATTGAAGGATTGAAGTCGTCGATTGATGAGGTGGCGACAGTCACTCATTGTCGGCCGTCGCTGTTGCAGAAGCTGGATGTTGGCGCGCCTTCTTCTCGACACGGTCACCAGGCGAAACGGGCTCTTGATGTGCGCCAGCTAATGCTTCCCGTCCGCGACACCGTGTCAGAAACTAACATAGCAAGTCTAGCGCAATTACATGCTGCCAAACCCCGAAAGCGCGGCAACTCGCGGGAGCGTCACACAACACACTTGCTCCACTGCCCTCCTCCCGCCAGACTCTCTGCTCTGCCCGCGCTCCACGCGGCAGAGTTAACACTACCAAAGATCCTAAACACTTTGGTTCTCCACACGACCTATCGATTTAGTCGTTCGATAGCATAGTTTTCCCTAGGCCAGACCCAGCACAAAAATAGAGTAATATTTACAAAACAAACCAATTATACATCGACATAAATGCATATATATACAAATAGTAAAACAATTACAATATACAAAGACACAGAAACGTCCTATCTTCAGGTAACAAAATGAGGAAAAAAATTAATTACTTATTAATTACAACTTCTTTAATGTCCTCTTGGTCATGCAAAAGCATGGCAATCTAGCAAATCCTTAAATCTTACACTCTATATTTACATACTGTACAAGTTACCCATTCTGTGGTATTAATCAATCCTAGGGTTTCCTAGAAAATGTTTCGGAATCGGAAGTGAAAATCAAATCTGAACCCCTGGATGACGAATACGGGGGGACAATGAAAGAGGCACCCACAACGGAAGTAAAACCGCTGGTTGCCGGGAATTTAACTGGTTTATTGAATGTTTTGATTAACGAAATCTAAGTTGCTGTAATTTTGTGATGCAACAATTTTAAAAGCTGAGGTCTGCCATACAGTCCTGAAAGTTTACGTGCTTCCAGTCTTCCTTGTTGGTTGATTGAAGGTTTGAAGTCGTCGATCGAGGAGGTGGCGACAGTCACTCATTGTCGGCCGTCGCTGTTGCAGAAGCTGGATGTTGGCGCGCCTTCTTCTCGACACGGTCACCAGGCGAAACGGGCTCTTGATGTGCGCCAGCTAATGCTTCCCGTCCGCGACACCGTGTCAGAAACTAACACAGCAAGTCTAGCGCAATTACATGCTGCCAAACCCCGAAAGCGCGGCAACTCGCGGGAGCGTCACACAACACACTTGCTCCACTGCCCTCCTCCCGCCAGACTCTCTGCTCTGCCCGCGCTCTACGCGGCAGAGTTAACACTACCAAAGATCCTAAACACTTTGGTTCTCCACACGACCCATCGATGTAGTCGTTCGATAGCGTAGTTTTCCCTAGACCAGACCCAGCGTAAAAATACAAATAATATTTACAAAACAAACCAATTATACATCGACATAAATGCATATATATACAAATAGTAAAACAATTACAATATACAAAGACACAGAAACGTCATATCTTCAGGTAACAAAATAAGGAAAAAATGTATAGTACAATAGATGGAAATAGGAGGATATGCGTTTCCGGCGTTACAGGGTCTGTGTCAGCATCTTGTGTACTATGTTGTCTTGCCAGATCTTGTCGTGGGCGTTCTGCAAGTCCAGAAAAACGGCAGCTGTCGACTTGGCGGTGTTGAAGCCATTGCCGACGTATTCAGTGATCCGTGGGACCTGAAGTTCGACAGAGAGGTGCGAAGTGAATCCAAACTGTTCAGGACGGATCGTCCCAGCCACCGCAAGAGGCTGGGAAAGCAGGTGAAGGATCATAGATTCAAGGACCTTCGCCATAGTATTTAGGAGGCTGATGGGCCTGTTGTTGGTGGGGACCGTAGGTTCCTTGAACCTCTTGGGGATCGCAGTCAGCTTGGCTAGCTTCCACTGGGAGGAAAAGGCCAGACGTGAGACAACAGTTTAAAATCTTGGTGAACAAGAGGAGTGGCGTGAGGGGAAGGTGGCAAAGATGTTCATTTAAAATTCCGTACAATCCAGGGGCCGACCGGCCACGTTTCCTTCGAATGATACGCTGAATTTCTGCCATGGACGTAAGGAGGGGGACACACTCGGGTGGGTGGTTGCGGAAAGCAGCAACAGCTGCCAGGGTTTCATGTTCGTCTGGAGAAAAGTCCTGGACAAGGGGGAGGTTTTGGGCCTCGAATGCATCCGCGTTTCCACAATTTGGAGGGTATCATACAAGACCGCTGCGAATAGGATGGGCGGTCGCTGGAATAGAACGCTGCAGGGTGCGAACGACAGCCCAGTCAGACTTTTGGTGGGGAGGAAAGCGGACATCCTGTTCTCCCATTTTTCGGACCTTCAGTCGGCGAGCGGGTGGCAGAATTCGCGCTGGAGGCGCCTCATTTGGCGTTTGTCCTGAGGATCGCGAAACTGCTTCTACCGTCGGCGGTAGCGGTTCTTTTTCACCTTCAGCTCCCATAACAGGGGAGGCAAATCGTCCAGGAGGGTTAAATTCCGAGGTGCAGTGGAGGTTGAGAGTTTCACTGCTTCCTGTATTTTGGCGGTAAGGTACTCCACGGCACGGACCATATTGGCCGGTGTTGTCAAATCGAGTGATATTATTAAGTTTCTTGGCAAACTTGTCCCAACTGGTGAGGGTCACAGTGGAACGAGCATCAAATGAAGGGGCAGCATCGGTGAGGTGCAAAAGTACTGGCTCATGGTCGGAGACCTGTTCGTAGACAGTTTCCAGTGAAAACTGAGCGGTGATGTTTTTGAAGATGGCCACCACATCTAGAACGTCTGGCTGGCAGTTAAAACGGAAGAGCGGACTGAGACATGGGTAGGTTCGTGGGGGCCATGGGACAGATAATTAGAATTACATTAATACCTTCAGCTGTTGTCGCTTAAAGGCGACGATTTGATATTGTGGTGAACAGCATATACCGACTACGAGAATAGGAAGTTCCGTCCTACGAACGCATCTCTGTGTCTTACTGAACCAAAGACTTTGTTTTAGAGACTCTTTGTGAAAGAAATGGAGAGATCGGACGTGTGAGAGGAGGAGGAGATAAATTGTATTGTTGCGAGACGCTATTATGGTATAAAGTAAATGTTCAAATGGTTTTTTGTGCAAAATACAATCCAATAACTAACAACAAGTATTCAAGGTGTGTATATCCCCATACCGAAATTAGTTAATTATCACGTTACAGATATTACGAGATGTAGATCGCTCGGAGGTGAAGGACCTATCATCCAGACTCATCAGACAACATAGCACACAGTTGTGCCGAACTATCTGCGTAACCAGTAAAGATTATAGAGATTTCAGGTAGAGTAGGTAACGACGAGGAATTTCCGCGAGATCGCCACTGCGGAATACATCTCTTGCTCTCCTGCGGTATTTAAAACGAAATATTTTTATTTTCCAGGTCTTCAGGTGAGTAAAGATAAAAGGAAATAAGGAACTAAGCTAAACCAACTAAAACCAATAATTAAAATAACGGCACACGTAAACAATATTTATTATTAATAATAAGTAAATGAAGAACATTTTTAATTAAATAATCCAATAACCAATAATAATATATTAAATCTTTCATTTCGTATTTGCTTATGGGTACTTGTGGAAGCCTTTAGTTATTTAATTATGAAAGAATACAGCGCTTTCGTTACAGTACTTCATACAATAGGCTGCAAAAGAGACTAATCACAGATTATCGGATGAGCAGTTTATCTGATCTTGAAAAACCAAATTTTTAGTTTCGTACATCTACATCTACATCTACGTCCACGTATACGTCTACATACATACTCCGCAAGCCACTGCATAGTGGGCGGGGCAGCGTACACTGAACCACCAATACACCGAGGAGACAAAAGTAATGGAATACTTCCTAATATCGTGTCGGACCTCCTTTTGCCCATCGTAGTGTAGTAACTGGACATGGCATGGGCTGAACAAGTCGTCGGTAGCCCCTGCAGAAATACTGAGCCACGTTGCCTCTATAGCCGCCCATATTTACAAATGTGTTGCTAGTGCAGGATTTTTTGCACGAAATGAACTTTTGATTATGTCTCATACGTGTTAGATGGAATTCATGTCGAGTGATCCTGATGGTCAAATCATTCACTTGAACTGTCCAGAATGTTGTTCGCACCAAACGCCAACAATCGTGGACCGGTGACATAACGCATTCATAAAAATTTCATCGTTATTTGGCAACATGAAGTCTATGAATGGCTACAAATGTTCTCCAAGTAACCGAACATAACCATTTCTAGCCAATGAGCGGTTCAGTCGCACCAGAGGACAAGTCTATTCCCTGTAAACACAGACGACACCATTATGGTGCCTCACTGACAACTTGGGTCCATGGCTTAGTGGAATCTGTTCCACACTCGAGCCCTACCATCAGTTATTACCAACTGAGATCGGGACTCATCTTACCAGTCCACTGTTTTCTAGTCGTCTAGGGTCTAACCGATGTAGAGCCTAGAAGAGGTCCTGCAGGCGACGTCGTGCTGCCATAGCCCATTAACGCAAAATTTCGTCGCACTGCCCTAAAGGATACGTTCGTCGTATGTCCCAATTGGTTTCTGTGGTTGCTGCGCGCAGTGTTGCTTGTTTGTTGGTATTGACAACTTTACGCGAACGTCGCTGCTCTCGGTTGTTAAGTAAAGGCCGTCGGCCAGTGCGTTGTCCTCGGTGAGAGGCAGTGCCTGAAATCTGGTGAGTCTCGGAATATTAAATTCCCTAACAAATTCCGAAATGGAATGTTCCATGTGTATAGCTCCAATTACTATTCCGCGTTCAGATCCTGTTAATTCCCGCCTTGCGGCCATAACTTTACACGCGAATCACCTGAGTATGAATGGTACCTCCGCCAATGGACTGCCCTTTTATACCTTGTATGCGCGCTGCTACCTCAATTTGTATACATACATATTGCTATCCCATGACTTTCGTCACGTCAGTGTAATGCCTCTGCATAAGTCCCAATTTTTCTTATTTTATCTTCGTTGCCTTCACACGACTTGTACGTTGGCAGTAATAGAATCGTTTTGCAGTCAGCTTCAAATGGCAAGTCTCTGAATTTCCTAAATAGTGCTTCTCGAAAAGTACGTCGCCTTCCTTACAAGGAGTCCATGTGATTTCCTGAAGCATCTCCGTAATGTGTGTACGTTGTTCGAACCCACCGATAACAAACGTAACAGCCGACCTCTGAATTGCTTCTATGACTCCTTTAATCTGACTTGGTTCGGATCCCAGACACTCGAGCAGTATTCGAGAATGGGGCGCACTAGAATCCTATTCGCAGTCATACAGATGAAATACATTTACAGATGAAATACACTCCTGGAAATTGAAATAAGAACACCGTGAATTCATTGTCCCAGGAAGGGGAAACTTTATTGACACATTCCTGGGGTCAGATACATCACATGATCACACTGACAGAACCACAGGCACATAGACACAGGCAACAGAGCATGCACAATGTCGGCACTAGTACAGTGTATATCCACCTTTCGCAGCAATGCAGGCTGCTATTCTCCCATGGAGACGATCGTAGAGATGCTGGATGTAGTCCTGTGGAACGGCTTGCCATGCCATTTCCACCTGGCGCCTCAGTTGGACCAGCGTTCGTGCTGGACGTGCAGACCGCGTGAGACGACGCTTCATCCAGTCCCAAACATGCTCAATGGGGGACAGATCCGGAGATCTTGCTGGCCAGGGTAGTTGACTTACACCTTCTAGAGCACGTTGGGTGGCACGGGATACATGCGGACGTGCATTGTCCTGTTGGAACAGCAAGTTCCCTTGACGGTCTAGGAATGGTAGAACGATGGGTTCGATGACGGTTTGGATGTACCGTGCACTATTCAGTGTCCCCTCGACGATCACCAGTGGTGTACGGCCAGTGTAGGAGATCGCTCCCCACACCATGATGCCGGGTGTTGGCCCTGTGTGCCTCGGTCGTATGCAGTCCTGATTGTGGCGCTCACCTGCACGGCGCCAAACACGCATACGGCCATCATTGGCACCAAGGCAGAAGCGACTCTCATCGCTGAAGACGACACGTCTCCATTCGTCCCTCCATTCACGCCTGTCGCGACACCACTGGAGGCGGGCTGCACGATGTTGGGGCGTGAGCGGAAGACGGCCTAACGGTGTGCGGGACCGTAGCCCAGCTTCATGGAGACGGTTGCGAATGGTCCTCGCCGATACCCCAGGAGCAACAGTGTCCCTAATTTGCTGGGAAGTGGCGGTGCGGTCCCCTACGGCACTGCGTAGGATACTACGGTCTTGGCGTGCATCCGTGCGTCGCTGCGGTCCGGTCCCAGGTCGACGGGCACGTGCACCTTCCGCCGACCACTGGCGACAACATCGATGTACTGTGGAGACCTCACGCCCCACGTGTTGAGTAATTCGGCGGTACATCCACCCGGCCTCCCGCATGCCCACTATACGCCCTCGCTCAAAGTCCGTCAACTGCACATACGGTTGACGTCCACGCTGTCGCGGCATGCTACCAGTGTTAAAGACTGCGATGGAGCTCCGTATGCCACGGCAAACTGGCTGACACTGACGGCGGCGGTGCACAAATGCTGCGCAGCTAGCGCCATTCGAGGGCCAACACCGCGGTTCCTGGTGTGTCCGCTGTGCCGTGCGTGTGATCATTGCTTGTACAGCCCTCTCGCAGTGTCCGGAGCAAGTATGGTGGGTCTGACACACCGGTGTCAATGTGTTCTTTTTTCCTTTTCCAGGAGTGTACATTTCCTGAAACACTTTCAGTAAACCGAAGTTGACCGTTTGCCTTTCCCACTGCAATCCTCACATGCTCGTTCCATTTCAAATCGCTTCGCAACCTTTATATATTTCTACATTTACAGCAAACTGCTAGTCATCACGCTAGCTAGAAATTTTATCTAGTTCATCTTGTGTCCTCCTATAGTCACTTGACGACAACATACTCCCTACACCACAGCGTCGTCAGCAAACAGACACAGATTGCTGCTCACCCTGCCTGCCATATCATTTACGTCTAAGAGGAATAACAGAGGCCGTTACCACACTTCCCCGGGCCACTGCTGACGACATCCTTGTCTCTGATGAAGATTCGCCTTCGAGGATACTATTACTTAAGAAATCTTCTAGCCACCCACAAATCTGGCTATCTACTACGTATACTCGTACCTTTGTTAACAGCCTGCAATGGGGCACCGCGTCCAATACTACTGTTGACACCTTGTTACATGTTTCTGCAACTAAAATCCAGAAGTGAACTTTGAAATTTAGACAGTGATGCCCACTCTTTGTGTAATTGGATTTACATATTGTTTTCCAGTTATGTCTATAGCATCTTATCCAAAAGCTGCTTAAGATTGGATTGAAGAATTTTTTAGATCTGAATGCCCTTAGTAAAATATTAAGAGGCGAGTGCCGTTACGCCCTATGAAACCGTTTTCGAGTATCTCCTAAAATATGCGTAAAAGCAGTTCCTATTACACACAGGCGTGCACGCGCTCACTCACACAACCAACCACCCACCCACACACGCATACACAGTGACAACTCATTCGAATTTAAAAGATACATTAAGAAGAAAGAGTAATGTGACGAAAAATATTTCAGTACTTACGCGTATCAGAAATCGAATTTTGCTTTTTGACCAAAGCAGCTGAAATGTAACTGTAGTGGCACGTCAGTATAAAAGAACTAAGCTGGTTAAAGAGACGATGTTAGGTGGTTGAGTTTGGAAAATAATTAGTGCTGTTTGGTTTAAAAAAAAAAAAAAGATCATGGTTCAGATGGCTAAACCTAACTAACCTAAAGACATCACACACATCCATGCCCGAGGCAGGGTTCGAACCTGCGACCGTAGCAGTCGCGCGGTTCCGGATTGAAGTGCCTAGAACCCCTCGGCCACAGTGACCGACATTGGTTTACAGAATGACCATTTCATTCGTAGTAACCTAATAATCGTGTGTTTTATTTTTATACACAATGACAGGTATTTTTAGAAAATCTTTCGGTCACCAGATATACTATTCGTTCCAATGGAAGAGGACAATGAAAGACATCTGAGTGTTCCCTGGTAGAGAACGCCATGCTAATGTGCATCCCTTGTGTGCACCCTCCTCTCAGAATTCCTTCGAACAAAACTGCACAGTGAGAAAACATTGGGAACGTTATGAAGCGCGAACTTCCACATGAGTTTTAGTCTTTGTGCTTATCGCCGAGACAGCAAACTTTAAGGAATGAGGTGCCGCACTCTGTTCGGTGAGTGGAATTTTATGAACGTTTGTGACTGATCAGAGCCTGCGCGAAGTCAGGTCCCTTCTTTCCCGATACCAACAAAATAATTCGTTGTGGCGTCCGAATAATACCGCTGTTTTCCATAAACAGATTACTGGCAGTCTAATTAATTAGTACGCGCCAGATTATTGTGTAGCCCATTAACTGATTAGCGGAATGCGTGTGATGCCACGTGGTAACAAAATTATAGGCTGGCTTCCGACGCAATATGTTGCGAGTACGGTGCCGCTCATGCCGTCTCTCTCACTGGATCTACATCTAAACGGCTATGCTGTAATTCACACTTGAGCTGTTGGCGGAGGCTAAAGAGTATTTCTCTACCGTTCCACTCTGGATTAGCAACCAAGAAAATGTTTTCGCAGTCGGAGAAGTAAGTCAGTGATTGAAATGTAGCGAGAATATCTCTTCCCAACGGGAAATGCCTTTGTTGTAATGACAGCCACGCCAGTTCGCTTATCATTTACGTGGCACTCACTCCTCCATTTCGCGATAATACAAAACGAACTGTCTTTCTTTGGACATTTTCGATGTCCTCCTTCAGTCCTACCTGGGAAGGATCCCATATTGCACGGAAGTACTCTAACAGAGGACAAACAAGTGCAGACTGTCTCTTTAGTAGACCTGTCGCATCTTCTAAGTGTTTTGCCAATAAAACACAGTCTTTGGTTTGTCTTCCGCACAACATTTTCTGCGTGATCGTTCCAATATAAGTTGCTCATAATTGTAATCCCCAAGTAGAGTCCGCACAGAATACCGTGGAGAGTAGTTGCGCAGACGGCAGGGAACGTGTGGCGAGAGCGCTTGGTAGTGGGTAGGCGCTGTAGAGGCAATGGCGTGCGCAGTAGGGGAAGCGCGATTCTAACTGAAGCCTACGCTCGCATTTTTTGTAAATGTTAAGTGGGGCCCCTCCACGCGCGTACTTGTATGCTGGCCATTCAAAAAGATCTGTCACATTTGCTTTGATTAGTATCTAAAAAGAATTCCGCCGAAAATGCAGCGATTTATTTTCGCCTGGCTTGCTAACCATTTGTAACTTTCAGAGAAGCATCACGAGTGGCGAATTTTGAATAAAACTTACACATTTCTCTTGTCGCCCTGTTAAAATTTGCTTCTTTCGCCAAAAGACAGCGCAGTTTATACACTCTCACCTCACTAATATGTTGTGCAGACGCAATTAAGTGAGGAACTGAGCAGAAGTAAGGTCAGCATCTTCTGAAAAAGCATATCTTCGATACAAAATAAATGTGTTATATTTACACTCATGTTGTCCCAACACATATAGCATTTCTCGTTTCACCAGCTATCGACGGTCTATAAAAGATAATAAAAGCACGTAAAACACAACTTTACATGTTGCCTACAACTTTGACGTTATGTAGCGTCGTTGGATGACGTTTCCGGGCATGGGTTCCTATGTAAAGTTTGATCTACTAAGTCCCCTCTACAACCTCTAAAAGTGTGTAACATGAATTGTGAAACACCCAGTCTTTTTTGTTGTCTTTTTTGAGTCACCAGTCTTCTGAGTGGTTTCAGGCTGCCCGCCACGAATTGCTCTCCTGTGCCAACCTCTTCGTCTCAGAGTAGCACTTGCAACCTACGTCCTCAATTAGTTACTTGCTGTATTCCAAACTCTGTCTTCTTCTACAGTTTTTGCCCTCTAAAGCTCCCTGTGGTACCATGGAAGTCATTCCCTGATATCTTAACAGATGTCCTATCATCCTGTATATACTGTGAAAAACAATGGTCCTGTAGCACACCCGATACTACTTTTACGTTTGAACATTCCTCTCTATTACGAATGACACACTGAGTTCTGTTCTCTGCAGTCCAATCGCAAAGATGGTCAGATATTCCGTGCTCTCGTATTTTGTTCATTAGGTGGCTTCCGGAAGTCAAGAAACATCTGGGCGCCAGTGCATCCCGCCTTCAGTGTACCGTGGACGAACAGAGAGAGCTGCCTATCACACGATTGTTGTTTGAAAAATATATGTTCATTCCTACAGGGAAGGTTTTTGTTCTTCAAAAAAGTCCTAAAAGGCGACCACGAAAGACGTTCCAAAATTCAACAACAGACTGACGCAAGCGCTCTATATGAACCCACAGTTGCCTGCATCTTTTCAACGATCGGGCATGAAATGGACAATAACCGGAGCAGTTGTCCATTGACATGGAACGCTTTGTTCTTCCAGTCGCCTACGGTAGACTGATGCTAGGAGAAGAGCAAGTTATGGAAATAAACACAATTTAACGTTACGCTAAGCCTTAATTCTTCAATTACGACACAATCCGCAGACTTTGCTATATCACCACGTAACAGTTCGGGTTTACCTCAATAGCATTGCTTTCACGAAAGCAAGGAGGCAAAATTCCCAGAGTCCTGTGCATCTGCTGTATATCTGCAACATCTTTCGTACAGCGAGCTAACATTGCTCTCGAGGAAACTGGGCAAGTGAATGGCCCAGGACTGCAGAAATTTCGACATCGTTGCTTTCCTTCTGTAAAGCAAAAGCGTAAGTGCACGACTAAGCCGATGGCATGAGGGAGCTATAAGAGATTAAAAATCTTACGCTAAACACATGCGCTGTCGCTAACGGTTGCTTCTGTAGGCCAGTTAGAGACTGCGATATAGAAACGGCTAATGTTGCAAGATTCACTTTTTATTTAACTGGTGACTAGTTCTGGTTACCTGAACCCATTTTCAACTCATCTTGCGAGGCGGAAATTTAAAATAACAATTTATCCAGTAGACTGTTTTTGTTTTGCAAGTTGGTACTCCGATTGCTATGGGTTTATTTATCGACTGTCATTTTTTATTTGTAGTTCACTGTTACTATTTCAGTTTACATATTGTCAGTTGGAGGTAGTAGGTGGAGTTGTGGACGCTAGAAAATGGAGCGTCAAATGGAGAAATCGGAACTTTCCAACATTTAAGCAGTTGTGATAGCAGCCAGAAACATTAGTGTCGTATAGTAGGATAATGCCGCCACTGGACAGAGCATGGCGTGAAAATGGTTTTCTCGTTTTAAGGAGGTCCGTTTTGACATTAGTTCAGGAAGACTTCCGGAGTGTGATGAAGATCGCTTAAACGCATTAACCCAAAATTATCCAGGTCAGTGCATTCGAGAACTAGCAAATGTGATGAATTGTGGTCATTCAGCAAACGTGTGACATTTGCATACAATGCGGAAGCTTCAAAAATCGGGTGTATGGGTACCCATGCTGTAAGCCAAAATGACAAAAATTAGCGGGGACCATATGAGTATGTTTGCTTACTCGTCATCAAGTTGCTCTTGAACAACAAACAACACCGACCATTCCTGTGGTATCGATAGCTACGATGCCACGGCGTAGGTGCAAGTTGTTAGGTTGGCACTACGACAGACATCGACGACAGCACGCTCTAGCCGGCGCTGTGCAGCTCTACGAGCTCCAAATTCAGCCCATTTGATTCCGAGCCAACGACCAAGCAGCTTCTACTTCATAGGGGGCTAGCCATTACAGACTTTGTTACTTCAGTTACTTCAACGATAGTTTGTCCAACTACCTGTAGCAGTTACCGTTGATAAATGAACGGTTTCGCATCTACGTGCTCATCTGTACGCAACGTTAAGTAAAACCATTTCTAATTGCAGTACCGAAGCATTTCACCTTTTCCTGCTCCTACTCACTTACTACATTCGGCCTACCCTTCAGTTTACAGGAGCAGACCCACGAGCCGCCTTCCAGGCGGGATACAAAAATTCCTAACCTGTATCTTTATTAGTGACGGGAAATAATGTCTTTACGCCAACAGAAGGAAAAGAGCGGAATGGTTGAGCACAGACAAAGCAGCAACTCCCGTACAAAGACCTGCGCGCTTCCACAAAAGATAATGTTATGCATCTGATGGAACAGCGACGGCATGGTGTACTACTACAAGGGTCACTCTAAAAGAAATGCACACTATTTTTGTAAAAATACAGTTTTCATTCTGCATGTGCGAAAGTCTTACAGTGTGTAGGTACATCCTTCCCGCTTGTTTTCAAACTTAGTTCATCCTGTTCCCGTGAGTGGCGCCGTCACAGCATGTCTTCAAGATGGCTGCTACACTTGACGTTCGTCAGAAGCAACGTGCTGTCATAGAATTCCTGTGATGTGAAAACGAGACAGTGGGAAACATGCACAAGTGGTTGAAAAAGGTGTATGGAGATGCTGCTGTCGATCGCAGTACATTTAGTTGGTGGGCAAGCAGGTTACGTGATAAAAGCAGACAAGGCAATATTGAGGATTGTCCTCGCAGCGGCAGGCCTCTCTGCACACACTCAAGACAATGTGCAGAGAGTTAACAAATTGGTGACTGCTGACAGAGGCATCACAGTGAACGAATTGTCACACTACGCTGGGATAGGGGAAGGAAGTGTTTGCAGAATACTGAAAGTGTTGGCGTTAAAAAAGGTTTGTGCCAGGTGGGTTCCCAGGATGTTGACAGTGGTTCACAAAGAAACAAGAAAAACGGTATGCAGCGAACTTTTGGGACAGTACGAAAATGGTGGAGATGAATTTCTTGGAAGAATTGTGACAGGTGATGAAACATGGCTCCATCATTTTTCACCAGAGACGAAGGGGCAAACAATGGAGTGGCATCATGCAAATTCACCCAAGAAAAAAAAATTCAAAATCATACCTTCTGCTGGAAAAGTTATGGCTATGGTGTTTTTCGATTCCGAAGGACTCTTGATTGTGGACATCATGCCAAGTGGAACCACCATAAATTCTGATGCATATGTGACGACACTGAAGAAACTTCAAGCTCGACTTAGTCGTGTTCGACCAGATCAGCAAAAGCAGGGTGTTTTGCTGTTGCACGACATTGCACGGCCACATGTCAGTCAAAAAACCATGGAAGCGATCACAAAACTCGGATGGACAACACTGAAACCCCCGCCTTACAGTTCTGACCTGGCTCCATGTGACTATCATCTCTTTGGGAAACTGAAAGACTCTCTTCGTGGAACAAGGTTTGAAGATGATGACTCCCTTGTGCACGCTGCCAAACAGTGGCTCCAACAGGTTGTTCCAGAATTTTACCGTGCGGGTATACAGGCGCTGGTTCCAAGATGGCGTAAGGCAGTTGAGAGGGATGGAAATTATGTGGAGAAATGAAAATATTGTTCCTAAAGGATGTATCTACACAGTGTAAAACTTTCAAACATGTAGAGTATAAGATGGATTTTTTTAAAAAAATAGTGTGCATTTCTTTTGGAGTTACCCTCGTAATTGCTTCCCCAAGGTGTAACTATCACTGCTGACGTTTATTCTTAACAACTGAGACGTCTTGCAGACACAGTCTAAGAACAGCGACCAGGAAGATTGCGTGAATTGATGCTGTTCCACAATAACATCCGTTCGCATTCTGCTAGGCTGTATACTGTCTCCCTAAATAAAGAGACTTATTTCAACAGTATACAGTAGGACGCAACCAGCTGAGCAACGTCCTGTCACGGTCGCCACTTTATAATATAATAAAATAATGGAACAGATGACAATAAAATGCGTGGCTTTTTAAAATGTATTCAATTAATGAGATTAATTTTTAGGCATGAATGACAAGCACTATAAGCTGAGCTATGCCTGGAAATAAGTTCGTATTAGTTCTTATTATTTTGCAGGGCGAAATAGTTTCTTTCTCTGCTGTAGATTTGTGCTTACCATTCTTTATAATGCTACGTTTGGTCGCCGTGTTCACCTTTGAAGTCTTGACCGTGTTCCCATTAAGCTTATCGGATCTTCGAAATTTTCCAAAGTACACAGGTGGGCTTCAGTTCTTATAATTATTGTACTATTTGAAATAACATCTCACACGACCTTTCTGTTAATAAAACAATACTGTATTTTTCTAAACGGTGCACTTATGAAATACATACTCCTCACTTATTCATAGCGACCCCAAAATGGCGGTCTACAATTTCGCGCTAAAAATGGCGTGCTTCTCACTCGTTCACTAGCTGAGCGTGAATCCTTCCTTCCTCCTACTGGTACCAGAAAAAATACTCTGTTTTTTAACAACTGAAAGTCAAAAAATACATGACGGTAGGCATAGGCTCTATGATGGGCTACCGCTTCATCTTCTCTCTTTGTCTTTAAAGAAGACGAAAACATAAAGGAAATGCAAAAGGTTTATTACAGCTGACAAAAATAGTGTACAGGAGTTACTTTGGGAAATCAATCTGCACATTCACCTGATCTGGCGCCCTCAGCTTTTCACCTTTTCAATTCTCTATCGAACAGCCTTCAAGAAACTTCCTTTTCAGATGAAAACGGACATAACCAATTCCAGTCAATCGGTTCAGTTGGACCAAAGGGCCGAATCCATTCCATGTAAACACAGACCACACTATTATGGAGCCACCACCAGCTTGCACAGTGCCTCGTTGACAACTTTGGTCGATGGCTTCGTGGAGTCTTCGCCACATTCGAATCCTAGCATCAGGTCTTAGCAACTGAAATCGGGACTCATCTGACCAGGCCATGCTTTTCCAGTCGTCTAGGGTCAAACCAACATGTCATGAGCCCAAGAGAGAAGCGGCATTCGATGTCGTGCTGTTAGCAAAGGCACTCGCGTCGGTCATTTGCTGCCATAGTCCATTAACGCCGAATTTTGAGGCTCTGCCCTAATAGATACGTTCTTCGTACACCCCACACTGACTTTTGCAGTTATTTCACTGACAACGCTACGCAAACGCTGCTGCTGTCGGTCATTAAGTGAAGGCCGCCGGCCACTGCCTTGTCCGTGGACAGAGGTAACTTCTGAGCGGAATCTCGTATTCTCGGCACGCTCTTGACACTGCGGACTTTGGATTATTGAATTCCCTAACGATTTCCGAAATGGCATGTCCCACGTTTCTAGCTCCAACTACCATACCACGTTCAAAGTCTGTTAATTGCTGTCGTGCGGCCACAGTCACGTCGGAAACTCTTTCACATGATTCATCTGAGTACAAATGACAGCTCCACCAATCAACTAGTCTCTTATAACCTGTGTACACTGCGCATATCGCTATCCCATGACTTTTTGTCACCTCATTGTACATAGAGATCACGGTTATTTACGAGAAAAATAAAGCTATTTGCCTAAAACGAATACGTATGTATCATATGTCGCAAATATTAAAGTTATTTAATTAAATAATGAAAAATGTCACTTTGAGGTGATACCAGCAAAAGTGAAATTACTTTGATTTACTGTACCTTTTGCAGGTAACACAACTTCCTCAACAATGCCTATGCTCATCCAGTCTCGTTTAGCAGTTATGTTTGTTTCACATCTGCACTGAAGCAACCACTGCTATGTTGTGTTGCCACATTAATAGAACAGGTAATCACTGATCTCGGAAGCCTTTTTCATTTACGTTCTACTATTTGTGTGTTTCTCCCCGAGAATCACTGATTCTCAGCCATGACACCGTATCAATGACAAATCTAATTAACCCTGCGCGCCTTTTCGCGTAATACCTGAGATACTTTTCTTCTACTAACTGACTTAACACTTTTAACTATTAATTCCTTTCCTTCTAGAAACTGATGTAGCACTTTAAACTATCAATTCTACTTTCTGCAAAATTAAGCACATTAGTCATCCGCGGCGCGGTGGCGCGCGACCAGAAATAAAACACTCTACCGACTTCTACCGATCCAGAACTACAATACTGGCCATTAAAATTGCTACACCACGTAGATGACGTGCTACAGACGCGAAATTTAACCGACAGGAAGAAGATGCTGTGATATGCAAATGCTTAGCTTTTCAGAGCATTCACACAAGGTTGGCGTCGGCGGCGACACCTTCAACGTGCTGACGTGAGGAAAGTTTCCAACCGATTTCTCATACACAAACAGCAGTTGACGGGCGTTGCCTGGTGAAACGTTGTTGTGATGCCTCGTGTAAGGAGGAGAAATGCGTACCATCACGTTTCCGACTTTGATAAAGGTCGCATTGTAGCCTATCGCGATTGCGGTTAATCGTATACAGACATTGCTGCTAGCGTTGGTCGAGATCCAATGGCTGGAAACAGAATATGGAATCGGTGGGTTCAGGAGCGTAATACGGAACGCCGTGCTGGATCCCAACGGCCTCATATCACTAGCAGTCGAGATGACAGGCATCTTATCCGCATGGCTGTAACGGATCGTGCAGCCACGTCTCGATCCGTGAGATGGGGACGTTTGCAAGACAACAACCATCTGCACGAACAGTTCGACGACGTTTGCAGCAACATGGACTATCAGCTCGGAGACCATGGCTGCGGTTACTCTTGACGCTGCATCACAGACAGGAGCGCCTGCGATGGTGTACTCAACGACGAACCTGGGTTCACGAATGGCAAAACGTCATTTTTTCGGATGAATCCAGGTTCTGTTTACAGCATCATGACGGTCGCATCCGTGTTTGGCGACATCGCGGTGAACGCTTATTGGAAGCGTGTATTCGTCATCGCCATACTGGTGTATCACCCAGCGTGATGGTATGGGGTGCCATTGGTTACACGTCTCGGTCACCTCTTGTTCGCATTGACGGCACTTTGAACAGCGGACGTTACATTTCAGATGTGTTATGACCCGCGGCTCTACCCTTCATTCGATCACTGCGAAACCCTACATATCAGCAGGATAATGCACGACCGCATGTTGCAGGTCCTGTACGGGCCTTTCTGGATACAGAGAATGTTCGACTGCTGCCCTGGCCAGCTCATTCTCCAGATCTCTCACCAATTGAAAACGTCTGATCAATGGTGGCCGAGCAACTGGCTCGTCAAAATACGCCAGTCACTACTCTTGATGAACTGTGATATCGTGTTGAAGCTGCATGGGCAACTGTACCTGTACACGCCATCCAAGCTCTGTTTGACTCAATGCCCAGGTGTATCAAGGTCGTTATTACGGCCAGAGGTGGTTGTTCTGGGCACTGATTTCTCACGATCTATGCACCCAAATTGCCTGAAAATGTAATCACATGTCAGTTCTAGTATAATATATTTGTCCAATGAATACCCGTTTATCATCTGCATTTCTTCTTGGTGTAGCAATTTTAATCGCCAGTAGTGTAGGAAGCTCGCGTTCTTCTCGTTGCGGACGAGTAATACACACCACGCCAAGACAGCGCGCGACCACTAGCACTGGGTCATTGTTATCATTGCACAGCAAGACAATGCTTTCCCAGAAAAAAAAGGCGCGCTCGGCTCTGAATGGTCCAGAAGCCAGCGATTAAGTAATGAGTGCGATATTGATAAGTTATGACAGTAAAGATAGCAGTATTTCTTAAACACGTTGCAAAGTGATATGAAATGAAACGAGGGCGTAGTATGAAAGGCGAATGGTTTATTTGGAGAACTGTAAGAAAGTTTAGTTAATCCATTAATGAAAACCAATGCGATCCATACTTGAGGACTTCTCGAGTGTTTGTGGTCTCCATCAGGTCGGACTGGAGGAATATATCGAAGTAATTCAGAGGTGTGTTGCTAGATTAGTTACCGGTAGATTCGACCAACTCTGTCGAAACAGTTCAGAGGTGTGTTCCTAGATTTGTTACTGCTAGGTTCGACCAACTCGCGAGTATTACGGAAATGCTCCCTGAAAGCAAATGGAAATCCATGGAGCCGAAAAAAGTTCTTTTCGCGAAATACTATTGAGAAAATTTAGAGAACCGGCAGTTGCGGCTGGTTCAAATGGCTCTGAGCACTATGGGACTTAACTTCTGAGGTCATCAGTCCCATAAAACATAGAACTACTTAAACCTAACTAACCTAAGGACATCACACATATCCATGCCCGAGGCAGGATTCGAACCTGCAGCAGTTTCGGCTGACTGTAAAACAATTCTACTACCACCGAAGTACATTTCTAGTAAGGACTGTGAAGACAGCATAAGAAATATTATGGCTCGTACGGAAGCATGTAGACAGTTATTTTTGCACAGTCCCATGTACGAGTGGAACCAGGGCCGTTTCTGCCATTAGGCAAGATAAGGCGGCCACCTAGTGCAGCGGAAATTTAGGGGCGGGAGAGGGCGGAAAAAATCAATTTCAAATCAAACAGTGAAAAACTGAGCAAATGTACAAAAAAAATTAAAAAGAGGAAAAATTAAAGCACCGAATTGTTTTCAGATGCATACGGAACAGTTACTTAATGAGTCTCTACTTACTTTGACGAAAGTGGATGCTGAAAAAAATGAGAATTATTTCTCATTTTAAAAACATTTCATTTAAAAAGAAATAACACAACGATTATCCAGATGACCTAGTTTGATGCTTTGGTGTGTCCCCATCAGTATATCATAGTCTCTAAATTCAAGGAAAAATTCGTTCACACCAAAAAATATTTCCACACCTTTATTACGCCATTTTCTTGCAACTAAATAAAACAAGTAACTGATGCCACATTTGGATGCACTTGTACATGCAGTTGAGATCTAGTTGAAAATGTTCAGAAAATTCTTTCTGTTTGACTTATTTTCGGAAATTTCAGAAATTGAGGACAAAATACAAAAAATTGAGGACATTTGCTGTCCTCACTCAGTTTTAAGGGAACTGAGGTCAAATCACGAAAACTCAGGATTTCCCCTAGAAAATGAAGACGTCTGGTGACCTTAGTTTATTGTTTAAAAGTGTAATAGAAGACCTGATTGTTGCATCGTTGGATGTTGGTGGTGGTGGAGTGGGGTGGTGGTATCTGGGAGACCGATGGTAATAGAAAAGAGAAAAGAGGGGGCGCCATTTTTCAATTTGCACCTAGGGCGGCAAAACACCTAACAGCCTCCCTGATATGATACGCAAAGGGATGGTATAACGTGCCCTCCGCCATAGATGGTGTTGTGATTGTGGAGTGTGTATGTGGATGTGGATTTGTAATGGAACAGTCACATCGGCTAAGGCGGATGGCAGAGTGAGATTCATTGGAATACTTCTCAGGATGTGTAATACCGCTCGACCAATGGTTCAAATGGCTCTAAGCACTATGGGACTTAACATCTGAGCTCATCAGTTCGCTAGACTTAGAACTACTTAAACCTAACTAACCTAAGGACATCACACACATCCACATCCGAAGCAGGATTCGAACCTGCGAGCATAGCAGCAGCGTGGGTCCGGACAAGCGCCTAAAACCGCTCAGGCACAGCGGCCGTCTACTCAACCAATACTTAAATACTGCTCGTCAGTAAGGTCACCGTACCAGGTAGGATAGAGAAAGGAAATAGAGAAGTTCCGAAGAAGAGCAGCGCGTTTCTTCATAGGTTCATTTAGTGAGCCCGAAGACCTCGGGGAGATGATCATCCAACTCCAGCGGCAGACGCTACAAGAGAGGTGCTGTACATCACAGTGTGGTTTACCGTTAAATTTGAGTAAACGTACGTTTCTAAAAGGACCTACCAATATATTGCTTCCGTTTGCTTGTACGTGATGAAAAGATCCTGAAGCTGAAAATTAGATGTATTCGAGAGAACACGGAGGCTTATCAACAATTACTCTTCCCGCACATCATTTCGGAGTGGAACAGGAAAATGAGAAAGTGATAGAGGTACACGAAGTACCCTACGGCGAAGTATAGGTCTACGTAGATATCGCATCATAAATTATTGACCACACATATCCAGTTTAACATAAACGTTAAATTGATGCATGCAGTTCTCCGGAACCTAGCTTCAATTGCCGGATAAGGCACACTATACACGACTTAGCTACAGAGTCTTTTCTGTACACCCCTCTAGAGGAGGTACACTGCAAGTTCGTTGTGGCCAGTGCAGATGATGTTAAATTAACGTCAACAGGCGGCAGCCCCTCTGTGGGGAAACGGCCCCTGTCCGCTCCCTCAGTAGCAGAAACGGGAGAAACACAAGTGGGTGCGCTGGGGGAAAAACTGCAAAAGGCATTTTGTTACAGCCAGCCTCCCCTGCCGTCGTATTTCAATGCAACGAGTTCTTTGATACCAGCGAAATAGGAGCACCGAAGTCAGGGGCTCTCCCTGGCTGTGTATGTGTGTGTATGTGTGTGTGTGTTTTAGAGCGACAGAGCAGAGAGAGAGAGAGAGAGAGAGAGAAAGAGAGAGAGAGAGAGAGAGAGAGAGAGAGAAAGTGAGAGGGGAGAGGGGGAGGTTCTGTCGTTGGGATATGATTTGTTATACAGCTGACTTTGCTACCAACTGCCGGCCGGGGTGACCGAGCGGTTCTAGGCGCTACAGTCTGGAACCGTGCGACCGCTACGGTCGCAGGTTCGAATCCTGCCTCGGGAATGGATGTGTGTGATGTCCTTAGGTTAGTTAGGTTTAAGTAGTTCTAAGTTCTAGGGGACTGATGACCTTAGGAGTTAAGTCCCATGGTGCTCAGAGCTATTTGAACCATTTTGTACCAACTCTCTACTAGAATGTTCACACTAATGAGAGAAAGGTAACATATTTTCTGCACAGTAGTGAAAAATAATTCACTTCCCGTTTGTGATTACTCGTCTCTCTCCTCCTCAAAATACATACACTATGTGATCAAAAGTACCGGATACCTGGCTGAAAATGACTTACAAGTTCGTGGCGCCCTCCATCGGTAATGCTGGAATTCACTATGGTGTTGGCCTACCCATAGCCTTGATGACAGCTCCACTCTCGCAGGCATACGTTCAATCAGGTGCTGGAAGGTTTCTTGAGGAATGGCAGCCCATTCTTCACGGAGTACTGCACTGAGGAGAGGTATCGACGTCGGTCGGTGAGGCCTGGAACGAAGTCGGCGTTTCAAAACAGCCCGAAAGTGTTCTATAGGATTCAGATCAAGACTCTGTGCACGCCAGCCCATTACAGGGATATTATTGTCGTGTAACCACTCCGCCACAGGCAGTGCATTATGAACAGGAGCTCGATAGTGTTGAAGGATGCATCCACGAACTGGTCTTCAACTATGGGAAGCAAGAAGGTGCTTAAAACATCAGTGTAGGCTTGTATTGAGACAGTGCCACGCAAAACAACAAGGGGTGCAAGCCCCCTCCATGAGAAACACGACCACACTATAACACCACCGCCTCCGAACTTTACTGTTGGCACTACACACGCTGGCAGATGACGTTCACCGAGCATTCGCAATACCCAAACCCTGCATCGGATCGCCACATTGTGTACCGTGATTCGTCACTCCTCGCAACGTTTTTCCACTGCTGAATCGTCCAATGTTTGGTCTCTTTAACCCAACCGACGCGTCGTTTGGCATTTACCGGTGTGACGTGTGGCTTGTGAGCAACCGCTCGAGCATAAAGTCCAAGTTTTTTCACCTCCAGCCTGTTATAGCACTTGCAGTGGATCCTGATGCAGTTTGGAATTCCTGTGTGATGGTCTGGATAGATGTCTGCCTAGGGCCTCCCTTTCGTCGGGTGCAAGTCTTTCGATTTGACGCCACTTCTGCGATTTGCGTGTCGATGGGGATGAAATAATGATGATTAGGACAATACAACACCAAGTCCCTGAGCGGAGAAGATCTCCGACCCAACCGGGAATCGAAGCAGGGCCCCTAGGATTGACAATCTGCCGCGCTGACCACTCAGCTACCGGGGGGGGGGACTCTGCTGAATTGAAAGACGACCATCGTATCGATGCCTGTGAAGAACTTTTGCATCGTTTCCATGTCGAAGGTGATGCATTTCCAGGAAAATTGTTACAGGCGATGAGCCTTAGGTCCACTATCGCCAAACAGAAACGAAAATCTCAAGCAAGGAATGGCGCCACAGCTCATTGCCGAAACGAAAAAAAAAAAATAAAAATAAATCCGCAGTCAACTGTCTGCTGGAAAATCTATGTTCATTCTCTTCTACGATGCAAATGGAGTAATTTTAGCGCGTTACATATATAGAGGAGTAACAGTAACCGCGCATCTTATTCAAACACGCTGAAAAATCAACTTCGTCTGGCAATCAGTAGCAAACGACGGGGACTTCTGACTTCAGGAGTACTGATACAGCATGACAAAACCCGACCACACACAGCCCGTGAGACAGCTGAGACTATTCAGCAAATTAAATTTGAACGTCTGGTACATCCTTCTTATTAATCAGACCTCACTCCTAGTGACTTTCATCTGTTCAGAGCATTCAGAGAAGTAGTGGGAAGCATGCAGATGACGAAGAGGTGAAAACATCGATGCAGGACTGGATACATGCACGACCAAAAATGATTCTTTTATCGTGGTATCTATGTACTTCCAAAGCGGTGGGATACATTCATTCAGCGTCGCGGAGACTACGTCGAAAACTGACATGTAAGTTTTTTGTTCACTGCTACAATTAGAAATATTATAGCACTTTTAGGGTTTTCATTTTAATCACCTTCTTATTATAAAAGGTATGTATGCGTGTGTGTATGTTTCACATCTCCTCCTAAGCCACAGGACTGATTTGAACCAAACTTAGTACACATACTCCTTTCTATCAGATAACCATTGATGTGGGGTAAGAACCACCTACCTTTCATACTTCAGGAGATATGACATCATAAACAATGAGATATGTGGAAAACAGCAGCGTTTCATATGACGTTTCGGAATAAGTTTCGTAGACAGTAGCCACATATGCCAGTAAATGCACCTATAAAATCATATCATGATTCAAGACAGAGTCCAGGAGATATGACGTGTCAAACACCGATAAGAGTGAGAAACAGCCGCATCAAGTATCACGTTATTACTTCGTTGCTACTAACTTTATTCGCATCATATTTCGCATATTGTATCCACATACGCCGCTGAATGTACCTGCAGAAAAACACTATTGTACACCACATGGTTCAAGAGATATGACTTCATAAACACTGAGATGCCTGAAAAGTCCCGCACCATGTATGAGGTTTTAATACATTGTTCTACTACGACACTCCTAGAGTCAAGGAAATCCCTTAGACCTGGCAACACTTTTGACAGCTTTCAGCTGCGAAGCACAAACGGCCGTAGGCGTAAACAATTGCTGTCTATAGAGCTATGAAGGGGCTTTGCCTTAGAGACGTTTACAAAATATTGTTGTAGACACAAGATGCAGCTGCCCTTGTATGCTGAGGTGACCGATCTCATGAGATGGCGATGTGCGCATACACAGATGGCGGTAGTATCTACTCAGGTGATTCATGTGAAAAGGTTTCCGACGTGCCGGACGCTGTGGGAGAGTGGTTCTAGGCGCTTCAGTCCCGAACCGCGCTGCTGCTACGGTCGCAGTTTCGAATCCAGCTTCGGGCATGGATGTGTGTGATGTCAAATGGTTCAAATGGCTCTGAGCACTATGCGACTTAACTTCTGAGGTCATCAGTCACCTAGAACTTAGAACTAATTAAACCTAACTAACCTAAGGACATCACACACATCCATGCCCGAGGCAGGATTCGAACCTGCGACCAGAGCGGTCGCTCGGCTCCAGACTGTAGCGCCCAGAACCGCACGGCCACTCCGGCCGGCTTGTGTGATGTCCTTAGGTTAGTTAGGTTTAAGTAGTTTTAAGTCTAGGGGACTGATGAACTCAGAAGTTGAGTCCCATAGTGCTTAGAGCTATTTGAACCAATTGTTTCCGACGTGATTATGGCCGCACGGGGGGAATTAACAGACTTTGGTAGTTGGACCTAGGCACATGAGACATTCTATTTCTGAAATCGTATTGCCAGATCCACAGTGTTAAGAGAGTGCCGAGAGTACCAAATTTCAGGCATTACCTCCCACCACGGACAACGCAGCGCCTGACGGCCTTCACTCAACGACCGAGAGCAGCGGAATTTGCGTAAAGTTGTCAGGAACAACAGACAAGCAACACTGCGTGAAATAATCGCAGAAATCAATGTGGGACGTACGACGAACGTATCCATTACGTCGGTGCGGCGAAATTTGTCGTTAATGGACTACGTCAGCAGACGACCGACGCGAATGCCTCTGGTAACAGCACGACATCGCCTGCAGCGCCTCTCCTGGGCTCGTGCCTATATCGGTTGGACCCCAGACTACTGGAAAACCATGTCCTGGTCAGATAAGCCCCTACTGCACTAAGAACTGATGATAGGGTTCGAGTGTTGCGCAACCCCACCAAACCACGGCCCAAATTTAACAAGGCACCAAGCTGGTGGTGACTGTAATTGCGTGGACTGTGTTTACATGGATCATTGACTGAAAATAGCTACATTCAGCTACTTTGACACCATTTTCAGCCTTTCATCGTCTTCATGTTCCCAAACGACGATGGAATGTTTATGGATGACAATATATCATGACACTGGGCCAAGGTTGTCCACGACTGGTTCAGAGAACATTCTGGACAACTCGAGTGAGTGATTTTGCCACACAGATCGCCCAGCATGAATCCCATCGAACATATATGGGACATAATCGAAAGGTGGGTTCGTCCACAAAATCTTGCACCGGCAACACTTTCACAGTTATGGACACGGCTATGGAGTTAGCACGGTTCATTTCTGCAGGAGTGTTTCGACGACTTGTTGAGTCCATGCCACGTCGAACTGCTACGTTATGACGGGCAAAAGGAGGTCCGACACGATATTACGAGGTATTCCGCTACTTTTTTCACCTCAGTGTACATTTTTACGTTATGCGTATTTGTTTGTATGAGTGACGCATAATTTCGAATACATGAAAATGAATTTTTTTCGATATTACACAGTTAACTTTTTGTTTTGGTTTCTAACAGAAAATTGGTAAAATGAACATCTGAGCAGTGACGAGTTTGTCAGTCAGTACAAACATAAATGCGGTAAGGGTTGGGGGGGAGGGGGAATAAGAAAACCAACATAGGTGGCTTTGTTATAACCAATGCCGATTTAAGGCCCAAGAGACACAAGTCTCCGCTAGAGGTACCAATCAGAGAGGGCTGCCAGAGGCGCCGCAACTGTAAGATACAGGACGTGTCGCAATTAGTAGCGACCACTCGCAGCGCACAAGTGCAAGATTTACATACAGTGCAATCACAATCATTAGTGAAAACGCACTCGGATGAAAGAGTACGAGCGAGAAGGAGACGAGGGAAGGAGGGGTTGGAGAGCTAAATGTGAGGCGTGCACGGCTCGTGTTCATGCCATTTATTGTTTGTCATCTTCTATTACGGTACTGCCGCCTCGTTCTCGTATTCCATTTACTAGCGTCACTAACTTCCTGCCTTACTTGCCCGTGAGTGTCGGCTGCAGCGCGTATCGGTAAGTGCACTGTCGTACCATCTCTGGAGTGACCGATAGTACTTCCGGGTCGTCGCGTGTCTGGCAGTCAGTTGGAGACGGACCAGCAGTGCAGTCGGGACGCAGCAGCAGTGAAGTCTGGGGTAGGAGCGCCGGTGAGGCGGCGACAGCCAGTACTCGCCGACCACTGGCGACACACCGGAACTGTCCGACGGAGGGAGACAGGAGCGGGACGACTGTTGGGTGCTCGTCCGGTTGCTCTATAACACTCCTGTCTGTTACTGCTATACCTTAACCTCGAAGCTGGAGGCAGTTTGCAAAACAGAATTGTTTAGTTATAACAATTATGGTATAAAGCAACAGAGCAGTGTTACCCTCTGAGAGGAATTTTATGTTGACCGTGTTGTTCCTAACGGAGGTGGCTTATCGGAAATGAAAGTCAGAATTACTTAAATATTTGAACAGTAAGAAACGGAATTTTGCCTATCTGCACTGTTTAATGGATAAAGAAAATGGTCGCCAGCCTAACTAGGCAAGAGAATGATTAACATTCTCGTTCAAGAAAATATTTATTAGTAATTTTAGTGGATAAACACAACCTATACTTTGTTACACGGGAGTGCAGTGAACTCTGACACACATATGTTTTAAGATTGAAGCTAACAACTGGAGCAGCACAAACTATTTGCAAAAATTACAAGAGATACCGAAACACCCTATTACTTTCAGACTTACATAAATTATGGTTTTACTAATTAGTGGTCTTTCCGTTACTTGATACTCAGCATTAATACAATAGACAAACTGTGGATCTTGTTATATTATTAATATGCACTTCCTATACACAAGAGAGACATACACTTAACAAACATGAGCATATAATGTTTCACAACTGCAGTTTTCCACTTTTACTACAGCGAAACACAATGTTGACAAAATTTCAAGAAACTAACTCACCTTTTTGAATTTACTACAGATATCAAGGTGATCATTTGCTAAGCAAAACTTTAGAAACCTCAGTCTTAAGAACTTTTAATTTTGCAGTTGGCAACAGCACTTTAATAAGCAGTTTTAATAGGAAAATTATTTTCAGCAAACAATATTTACTTTAACTCACTCTCTTGCCACATTAACTTTAACTTTCTTTTTACTAAGTTCAAGAGGCATTGATTAGCATAACATTGGTCATAAATGTTCTTTTAGTAAGGACACTCGGATATCACTTTAGCTCAAACGGAGAGGAACCTGAGAGGTGTTATGATGAGGAGAAAAATCAAGGTAGGTACATAAATTCAGATATAAATTACCTTATATTTGAGCAATAACACATCCATTAAGCTGATCCTTCACTGTACATCATTATAGTATGACGTTACAGTGATTGCGCAACGTGGTGGCAACTGCATGTTGGTAGGTGGATTCGTGGACAGAATTGCTGGACTCTGTCATTTCTTGGCGGCGACGACAGATACAAATTACAGAATAGTTCCAGCTATTTATCCATCCATCCGAGGCATTTGAAAGCGGCAGGAAAAGCCTCTCTCGGAACCAGCACAATATGCATCTGTTACATTCCAGTGCACGGACTCGTAGCTCGTCTCCGACTGCTGGCTCGTCCCCAACTGACTATCAGTGCAACCTTTTCCACCTACGCCAACCACAATTTGCGCGCGCTACACAGTTCCGTTCCCGAGGGGAACCACTACACCTTTTACATACAGATTGCTTTCCATTGCTAAGAGCCCTAAGTGAAGGTCAGCAGTTTACATAACAGCAAACAAACACGTTAAATAAAACAGTACATTTTCACATATTGACACTTCTACAAAAAATTATTCTCACAAAATTACAATTATATACAGTAAGTTTTGTTCCCTCCAAATGGGACAAAGAATTTTAAATTACAGATACACTACTTTGCATAGAATCAAATCACGACATCAAAGTTTATATAAAGAAAGCAGTATAAAATTTTGTGTTATCTATTCAATCAAAGACATTTACAGGAGCTTACCGATGTAATATTAAATGAAAGAAAAAAAAAAGCGAAATAAGTCAGTACAGCATTAGAGCTGTGGTGTTACAGGTCGTCTCATCGGCCGACGTATATTTGGTTCTTTCACCGTTTCAAGGCCGGGAGTTGGTCGGTTGGCGTGGAGCAGTGAGGAAATCTACGCGGCGCGTAGTTTGGCCGACGCTGCTGGCGGCGTCCACGTGCGGTCGGAGTATGTGGTGCTGTTTCCATTGCTACGAGGTCCGTGGCTCACCGATCCTGGACACGAAAAGTTTAGTTTTGACTTAATCTACCAGCAAGTCACGACTGTTCACATTGTGTCGTTTGGATTTTATTGTTGGCTGTTGGGACATTCCCACAAGCAACAACGTGTGTTTTCAAGTTGGCATATTTTAGCCACCCTCAAGCGGAGTTTAACTGTACTTGGTTATTTTGAATTGAAGTGCACCAGCGGAATCTTCTGCTTGTGTCCGTTAACTTTCCGGTTACCTGCCCTGGCCGTTGACGTAAATTCAGGCAGTGTATTTTTCTCATCCTGTTGTCGCTGTCCAGCACGGTGCGTAGTTTGACAACTCAGTGTATAATTGGTGGTGGGTGGCAATACCTTCTATGTTGTTCTATTGAACTTCCTGTTGTG
Source organism: Schistocerca cancellata (assembly GCF_023864275.1). Classification (NCBI taxonomy): domain Eukaryota; kingdom Metazoa; phylum Arthropoda; class Insecta; order Orthoptera; family Acrididae; genus Schistocerca; species Schistocerca cancellata. Next base: position 316,431,300 of record NC_064632.1, read on the forward strand.
TGCTGGTTGGGTGGAGCGGGAGTTATCTTGTCGGTGGGTCCGTTGACTGTCTGTCAATTGGGTTGTCGTTGGATCGAGAATGGTTGGGCCGACTGCCTGACTCACCTAAGCTAGCGTTAATGTTTGAATTCCAGGCCGACCCTCGGAAACTTCTGAGCGCCGTTGGGTGTAGTGCCTGCTCTTATTTGTTCTTGTTGTTTGTATTTGTATGGCTTCTTCGTATTTTTTAAATTAAGGTTGTTTTGCCCTTAAGGCGTAAGATTGTTTGGGTCTCCAGCCTAATTTAAAGAACTGTTTAAAGGTAAGGACTTTGGCCTTTTAAAAATTTATTTTGGTTTGAGTCTTAAGTGATGGGCCTTCAGCCGATTTTTAAATTAAAATTGTTTTGCTCTTAAGGTGTCAGATTGTTTGGTCCTTCGGTCTAATTAAACGCCTTCTGCCTTTTAAATCTCTGATTTTGATTTGAGTCTTAAGTTATTGGCTTTCAGCCGATTTTAAATTAAAGTGGTCTTGCCCCTAAGGCATAAGATTGTATGGCGCATTAAGCTGGTAATTAAGTTCCAAAAATTAATCCTGTGTTTTTTTTTTAAATTTTCTTGGCTCTTGTAGTGTTTGGTCAAATAAATAAAGTTGTATGTTCGAGTGTAACTGAAAGCCGCTTATTTTGGCCCCTTTCCACAATTTAAACTACCTGTCCCGTCCTGCGGGTTTAGCAGGGTGTATCAAAATGATAAGTCGCTTGCGTGGCAAAATATTCTCGAACCGTCCCTGGTTATTACCAAGTGACATCCATCACTGTCACTGTCGATGAAGATATTTTAGGGATATTCTCTCCGTATACTGGTATGAGTCCTGTCTCCTACTGCGGAATTGAAAGCATTCTGATATTAGTTGTTAGATAACGGAAACTGGTAACGAACAATAAAATTAATGTGATTTTAATTGGTACATTTAATTTATATGAAGTACCGTCGGTGACGTTCCATCATGGTGGCAAAAATTGTTACTACAACGGGCGATCAAAAGTTCTCTTTTTGAGGGCGTTGTTCCAACGCAGCGTGACACCGATTCGAGTATATAAGCACCGACTTGTAGGCGAGGGAATAGAGTGGCATTCGTGTCTTTCCAGCGTGGTGGCGCTAAATGCGGAAACATAACTATAGTGACGTCATTACCAAATGCGTATAAACAGGACCAACGTGCTGTGCTGTTATTCTTTTCTTGAAGGACAACCCCCGGTAGACATCTACCACAGAAAGAAGAATATAAATGGGGCAGCATGTCTGTCGAAAACCACCGTTATGGAACTGTGCCCCAAGTGTGCTGTTGCTTCATGATAACGCACGTCCCCATATCGCAAATGTCGTAACGCAGGAGTAATTCAATCCAAGTGGGAGACTCTCGAGCACCTGCCCCATAGTCGTGATGTTTACCCACGCGATTATCACGCCTTCAGTCCCTGAAAAGAGACCTTGAAGTATGGACGACTCCCGTCAGATGATGATGTGGAGCCTGCAGTTACAGGCCTCTTTACGCAGCAGGACACGGTGTTTTATCGAACTGGTATCTTAAACCTCTTCCATCGGTGTGATGATTGTCTCAACGCTCATGGCAATTTTGCCTGATTGGCATACCGGTTCCGGACTGTACGGCCTTCGAGCGGAAACTCATGATGCAAATTTTTTGTTATCCCAATAAAAATACCGATATCGAAATCAGAGTCGTAGACAAATAATCGGTTAATGATGTTACACATTCGTCTTAGATAATCCGCTGTTTTAAAGAAAGAGAAAACCTACGTTTATAGCATTCCTAGATTTAGAGAGAGTTTCTGACAATGTTGACAGCTATACACTCTTTGAAATTCTGAAGGTAGGAGCGATAAAACGTATGCAGAAAAATGTAATTTACAACTTATACTGAGACCAGATTGCTGTATATTGTTATTGTTTTATCAAGTTTCCCGCATGTTACGCCACTGACGTCCTTTTCGAAGGATTTTGCAATTCCGTAGATTAAAAGTGTACCGTTTAATTTAAAAAAGTTCCATCTCATTGTTCGACAGCTAGAAAAGCTAAAAATAACTTGCGCGTATCAGGTAATTCGACACATTTTCCGCTGTAACTTATCGGGTGCCGCACCTCTATATACGAGGAACGAGCTCCTCTGCCCTAAACATGTCGCCGTTTCATAAGTCGGGAGTTTGCACTGCAAATACTATCTTATCGTGACTTCCACAGAAACGGTCGCCGACAAATCGGGGTGCGCCGAAATGCGTCCGCTGCCAACTGTTGCTGGGATGAGACGATGTGACGTGACTGCGAATCGCGGATCTCCTCGTCCTGATTACTCGCCTCGGGTGCGTGTAAGTTCAAAGCGAAACTCCAAAGACTTGTCGGAGGGACAAATTGACGAAAAACACGTAGGAGAGCAGAGTCCAGAGTAGCATTACCAACTAGATGTCCGATTCAGAGAACGCTTACCCATACGAATACGAATTTCTCTCCCAACTTTTGGTAGCCTTTCTTCGTACCTCGGAAAGACACTCCGACAACCTTTTCTAGCCAGTCCGAGAAAGGGCCTAAGTGCTCCTTCAATCAGTGATCTGGAAGTCCATTCCCTAGCTCCTACCGTAAAGCTGAAGATGTATCCGCCAATGACATACGCGCGTAAGGAAGTGGGACACGAGTGTCGCCCAATTTCCAAGTATAGCCTTGTTTGTCGGAAATTCTGGAAACTTTGTTGGACTTCACACAGAGTTCCACAGAAAGCGCAAAGTTTGGAAATTTGCAGACCCACAAAAAAATGGCTCTGAGCACTATGGGACTTAACTTCTGAGGTCATCAGTCCCCTAGAACTTAGAACTACTTAAAACTAACTAACCTAAGGACATCACACACATCCATGCCTGATGCAGGATTCGAACCTGCGACCGTAGCGGTCGCGCGGTTCCAGACTGAAGCGCCTAGAACCGCTCGGTCACACTGGCCGGCTGCAGACCCACAAGTGGATATTTATTTTGCTTGAAGAAACATTTCTGGAGACCACATAGGACAGGACAACGGCAAGTGGACAGCTGAGGACTCCACACAAAGGCTGGTAATAAGCCGAGTTCTCACCCGTTCCACCAGTGGTTTCCTATTCGGCTGTAGAGGACATCAGTCTTCCATTCCACCGCTCTTTGTCTCTAGAGGCTGAGCCAGGAGAATAATCCCTGAACGTCTCGCCTGACTGCCTGTGCGGTATGCTAGTGTACTAGTTGCCGTCTGAGTGACTAGCAGCTCTTACAGAGTGTGTGAAATCTCCTGCTGTTTTCAACTGCGCGAAAATGAGTTCCCCAGATCAAGACCAGATGCATTTACTGGAAAAAAACTGCTACAAGAACGAAATGTTAGGTTAGGTACAAAGAGGTTTCTACCCCAAGCTGCCCCTGACCATTCAAGTAATCAGCGTACAGTACTGGTGAAAAGTTGACAAGTAAAAACTGAATGGGAAAGTAAATGAAGCAAGAGAAACTCCTATGGAAATCCAATATGTAAACAGGATAAAATCTGAATTCAAAGGCCTGAAACAGGCCGCCGCCTCACGTAGTTTGTGTTGTGTGTTAGAGGCAGCCTGTGTAGTGGTCACTAATTCCCTAGTCTTGCTGATGCTAACTTCTGATCAATAGTCTGGGTTGACACAGAACGTTCCTGGGAGTCGATTACGCGTATTGGATGGCAGGCGCAGATGTGAAGGGGTTATGTTGTGTTTGGTTCACAATATGGTGGTCAGACGTGGTTAGCAGGAATCTTGACGACATGCTTGACCTCACATTTGCATCCAGTCAACACTGGGCAACTGTCACATCGGAAAGTCTAAAAACGTGGATACTGCACGATTCGCCCATCTGCCCAAAAGGCGACCCACAATGAGGCCCGTTTGTGTTTCAGGTGCTATAGGTACCACGCTGTCTCGCACGAGTACAAGGCACCTCTGTGTCTCACAGTGGACATATGATGTTGTCGAGGTCCCATGTAAGTTGGGGAGAGAGGAGAGTGTCACCCCAAACGTACAGGTTCCCGCCCCTTGAGGAGCAGTGTGCGGGTTGCCTACCCTGGGCAGTGACATCACTGAGTACTGTTATCCAAGATGGCGGCCGTGATGTCAGCTGATGAAGCGAGTACCGTTTTCAATATGGCGGCCGTGAAGTCAGCTGATGATTTCACTGCCAATTTTGGGTAGGCAACCTGCACACTGCCCCTGAAGAGGCGGCAACCCGCCTGTTTGGATTGACACTCTCCTCTCTCCCCTACTCATGTGTACTCTAGGAGGCCACCTAACAACACTGAACATGGTGGTTGGTGGTCATGCTACCTGTCACAGTGCATTGCAATTCTAATGATATATTTGCCCGCCGATGCTGCATGAGCGTACGAGGTTACATTGACATTTGACCATGTCTTCTGGGTGCTCCATTTTTTTCTGTTAGGCAGCGTATTTACTTGTTCTGGATATTTTTCGGCTGGCCTGCATTTGCTGTCTCACACTTCATGTACAGCAGCAGCAAACTACCCTGAGATGATGTGTTCCGTCAACATGGCAGTGCTCTAGCGCAAGATGGGTAATACGCAGTAGTACGTTCCTTCTTGGAACGGAACTGCTACGAATAATTCAAGACTCTTGGGAGGTTGATGTCTTTCGACTGTCGGAATTGGGAAGCATTGCGTGCCTAGCGGCACGGCCGTCGCAAAATTTATTTTCTCTCGAATCTTGTGGCCGCTGATGCGAAATTTTGCAACAGCGGTCGTCCTTGCCAGGCACCGGAGCAGAGGGGACGTTATTCAATCAATTACTGGCCATTGTTTTAAAATTAAGTTGGCTTGTTTTGGCTGTGCTCGTGGGGTGGCAAAAGTGTTCTTCGCAGGTAATGTAATAACTTGGCACCGTCGAAAAATTTAATAATCCCCCAAAAGCTTCCCTCAGTTTACGTAATTCGACTGCGAGGAGTAAGAAACGCATCTCCTTCGGGAGATGAGGTAAGAGTGCCGTACTAAAGCTCTCCCCTTACCTTTTTTTGTCTTGCGGCTACAGTAGCGCTAGTTATTTGAAGGAAAAAGCTAAGTCTTAGAAATACGACGCGTTTTACAACGACAGTTATTTAACTAGAGCGTTTTTGATCCTACATTGTGATCAAACACATGATGGATATGTTCATTTACTCATTCATTCGTTCATTCTTTCATTCATCGTGTTTCGTAGATCCCATTACGACTTCATATTTTGGGCGGGAAAGGTGGTCGTAATACTCAGTCACTACTGTTTCCTAAATTACCATTTTACAGCAGTGCTGCGGAATAGATGAATGCGCAGATGAATTTTTCTGCGTCGCGTAGGGTTACCAGTGCAACGTTGTGATTCTCCGTTCCTAAAATTAACAGTGACCTACTGGAAAGTCTTTAAAATTCAGTACATATGTGGACCAGCTGAAATCACACAGGCGAAACTTCGATCAACGTAAATTTTAAACAAGTTTTATACTATTAAAAATGAATCAGCGCGATAATCTGAAGCCAGGTTACATCGACTGAGATCAAGCAGGAGCGTGATAAACCACCATCAATCTGGGCCACTGAATACTACAATTCATATTCAAACCGTTTAACAAGATTGCACCAATAATTTATAGGGATTCCAACAAACTTCCATAATACCATTTCTCTCCTCCCACTAACTGCATTGTTCGTAAGTGCTGTTCACTACTCAGCATAATTAGCGCCTTTTACTCTGTCGAGAGCGAGACTAACTCCGAAAAATTTATAAGCATCGGAGAACTTTAGAGTATCGATGATACTATCGGACGCGACTGAGTCACCGTCCAAACCACGGTACAATACTGACTTCTTGCTATCGCATCTGGAAAACCAACTGGGGAGAGTCCTTAAGGATTCAGGCTTATACGTTGTTCAATCTCACAAGTCTGTTCAATACAAATAATACATATTATAAAAGTGTATGTACACTAGTCTCCAAAATTTAAGCAACAAACTCCTATTCCCCCCCCCCCCCCCCCACTGTGTCTAATTCACGATGTAATAATACAAAATGTCAACAGATATCGTTACGATCGTGTTCTGCAGGGAAGATACCATTCCGAGCAATGGACAACCGCACCAGCAATGACGTCAGGGCAGCTATCAAGCGGGGAACGGTGCAGTATGGCACAGAGAAGACGTCTATAGACTCTCTGATGTGGTGGGCCATAGGAAGAATGGTAGCAGGAGAGTCGCAAATTGCTGCGGCCCGATGGCTTAATGTGGATCTTTCTGTAATTTCTCGGATGAGGCGACAGTTTATAGAGACCGAAACTGTATCCTGGAGTCCAGGACAAGGCCAACCACATGTGACATCAGGAAGAGTGGACCGTTATTTGGCTGTAAAGGCACGTCTGGCGTGTCTTCACAGAAGGGAGCATCTAGAATGGAGCTGTCAACATATCACCTGGACAGTCCAACGGTGGGCTAATGTTGTTTTCACAGATGAGTCCCAATTTGCTCCGGAGAGTGATTCTCGACGGATTCACATCTGGAGGGCACGTGAAAGACGATTTTGGGGCCCAAACATTCTGGAAAGAGACCGATATCGAGGAGGATCCCTAATGGTGAGGGCAGGGATTATATTGACCACTCAAACACCTCTTCATGCAATTGAGAAGGTGAATCAGCAAGATTTAACTGCTGTCAGATAACGTGAGCAGATTTTGGTACCTCATGCGCGATTGCTGAGAAGGTGCTATGGCCCCAGACTTCGTATTGATGGACGATAATGCTCGATTTTATAGACCACGGGGTGGTTGATGTTTTCTTGGAAAAGGAAGATATTGCACGCACGTCATGGCCTGCTCGCTCTCTCGATTTGAATCCCATAGTGCATGTCTGGGACCCATCCACCAATCACTCTTCAAGACTTGTGAGCAGCTGTGCAGGAAGATTGGGCATCATTGCCTCGACATGAGATTGATGACATCATTCACAGCATATCCCGTCGTTTTCAAACCTGCATTAGTGTTAGAAGTGGTCACATCCCATACTGAGCACATTAACCAGTTGTCCGAATGTGCCGGCAGCTGTGGCCGAGCGGTTACAGGCGCTTCAGTCGGGAACCGCGCTGCTGCTGCGATCGCAGGTTCGAATCCTGCCTCGGGCATGGATGTGTGTGATGTCCTTAGGTTAGTTAGGTTTAAGTAGTTCTAAGTCTAGGGGTCTGATGACCTCAGATGTTAAGTCCCATAGTGCTTAGAGCCATTTGAACCATTTTTTTTTGTCATAATGTATCTCTTAATCTGTTAAGTTGGAAAAAAACGAAGAAAATTTTTGTCTACCGTTATGCATGTTGCAGCTGATTACATTCTGCATTCTTTACAGTGTTTCTACTTTGCTATCACCTGTCTATAGTGTTACGTATAAAAATAGATGCAATTTTGCAAAATTCCGTTTGTTGCTTGGATACAAGTGTATATACATATGTTCCTCCTCCTAAGTTACTGGATCGACTTCAATCAAACTTGGTACAGTATCAGTTACTGTCTGAAAAGAACCACTGTGGGGGTAAGAACCGTCTACCTCACAAAGGGATGGGAATGGGGGTGGAAAAGCAGTGTAGCTCACGAAGCGCAATAACCAGAATATATTCATTCAGTATTTGGTAATGAGAGCACTTAGAGACTTGCAACCAGCTTTATACGAAATTCAAAATATTTACAAGACGTTTTATCACTGTCTCCTCCCACAAAATGAAGAAAGGAAAAAAAAGTTTATCGCTTACTACATTTTCGCTGTTCATGCAGTAAAGCTGCTGTATCAGGCACGACCCTTTAGTTTATTACTTTACTGCTGACTTATTCGCAACACATTTCTCGGATGTTATCCACATAGATCACTGGGACAAAATAATATCATTGAACGACCCATAGTTCAGAAGATATGACATCATAGACATTCAGCGTGAAAATGGATCCGCAGGACGACTTTCGCTAGAGAAGCAGGTGAAATATGTATACAAATATGTGTGAAACGTGTTAAATGTATGGGAATATATGCAGCATATGTGTATGCGGGCAAAGCCATGATTGAGCCATGCTGACCCCGGCTTATGCGTTGCTTTAAAACTTGGCTGTTACTCTGCGTTGGGTTTCCCGTAGTTATTGCAGTTATGCAAGGTTTCTTCCTTTTCTATGTGTGGCAGCAGCAGTGTGTATCGATATTTGCACTGCATAACATATTTGGTCTGGTGCTTATAGTTCTGGCTTGGCGGTGTTCAGCCAGTCGGTCGGTTGGAGCAGATCAGCAAGCAAGTCTCCGCGTGGCGCAGTCGGCTGGGCCCGCTGGCGGTCTCTACGCTGTGTTGGAGCATGTGGGGGCTGTTCTGACAAGGGGAAGGCCTCAGACACGGCCAACCGATTCGGCTCAAATTTGGCAGGTCACTTGTGTACAACCTAAAACGAACTACTCTAAGATATTTTGGGTCAACACCCCCGCAATTTCGAGAAAATCACCCCTAAAGGTTATGACGAGCAATCGACTCAAAATTGGAGGGATCGATAGATAATTGTAACTAGAGCATTTTTCATCATCAGGTATGGGGTCCGAAAACGCATACTTTTCCAGAAATCGAGGTAAGAAACTTTTAAAACTGTTGCATGTGTACCCACATGGTAAACGCTTTTCGCTGGCACCACCGATAGCGCAACGGCGAAGTTAACTGCCTGGGAATCGGAGAACCCGAGTTCGAATCTACAAAAACCCTAGCGCGTGTTCTTCTTTTCGTTTGTATTTTTCCATATCTCAATTGGTGGGGATAGCAGGGTTAGTAAGATAAGTAAATCAATAAGGAATGATGATAATAATAAGGTAGGCAAATAAATTTCTCAAACCTCTTAGGATAGTAAACAACTAAAATGTTACTCCAGGTCACTTTACAATGGCTCTTCCAGTCACTACTACATGTCCTCACTTTTCTTCGAACAACTAGATGGATGGTACTTGTCATATAAAAATTCGAAACAAATATACTCACGGCACCAAGAACATCTAATGAATGCAATATTTCGACAGCTATACTGTATAATGTTGTTGCTTTATTTTGCTATGAAAGCGGTGGTGATAGACAATAAAAGCGGTTTAAAAGCTGTGAGCTGTCTGGGGAAGTTAATCTTGCATTACTGAGCAACTGTTTCACCAGGTATCCAGTCTAGCTTACCAAATTCCCAACCAGACTAACATTAATTATAATCTTTTAATAGTCATACGACAACCAGTGATATATATATAAAAGATAATTTAAATAAAGAGAAATAAATCAGTTTATACACTCCTGGAAATGGAAAAAAGAACACATTGACACCGGTGTGTCAGACCCACCATACTTGCTCCGGACACTGCGAGAGGGCTGTACAAGCAATGATCACACGCACGGCACAGCGGACACACCAGGAACCGCGGTGTTGGCCCTCGAATGGCGCTAGCTGCGCAGCATTTGTGCACCGCCGCCGTCAGTGTCAGCCAGTTTGCCGTGGCATACGGAGCTCCATCGCAGTCTTTAACACTGGTAGCATGCCGCGACAGCGTGGACGTGAACCGTATGTGCAGTTGACGGACTTTGAGCGAGGGCGTATAGTGGGCATGCGGGAGGCCGGGTGGACGTACCGCCGAATTGCTCAACACGTGGGGCGTGAGGTCTCCACAGTACATCGATGTTGTCGCCAGTGGTCGGCGGAAGGTGCACGTGCCCGTCGACCTGGGACCGGACCGCAGCGACGCACGGATGCACGCCAAGACCGTAGGATCCTTCGCAGTGCCGTAGGGGACCGCACCGCCACTTCCCAGCAAATTAGGGACACTGTTGCTCCTGGGGTATCGGCGAGGACCATTCGCAACCGTCTCCATGAAGCTGGGCTACGGTCCCGCACACCGTTAGGCCGTCTTCCGCTCACGCCCCAACATCGTGCAGCCCGCCTCCAGTGGTGTCGCGACAGGCGTGAATGGAGGGACGAATGGAGACGTGTCGTCTTCAGCGATGAGAGTCGCTTCTGCCTTGGTGCCAATGATGGTCGTATGCGTGTTTGGCGCCGTGCAGGTGAGCGCCACAATCAGGACTGCATACGACCGAGGCACACAGGGCCAACACCCGGCATCATGGTGTGGGGAGCGATCTCCTACACTGGCCGTACACCACTGGTGATCGTCGAGGGGACACTGAATAGTGCACGGTACATCCAAACCGTCATCGAACCCATCGTTCTACCATTCCTAGACCGGCAAGGGAACTTGCTGTTCCAACAGGACAATGCACGTCCGCATGTATCCCGTGCCACCCAACGTGCTCTAGAAGGTGTAAGTCAACTACCCTGGCCAGCAAGATCTCCGGATCTGTCCCCCATTGAGCATGTTTGGGACTGGATGAAGCGTCGTCTCACGCGGTCTGCACGTCCAGCAGGAACGCTGGTCCAACTGAGGCGCCAGGTGGAAATGGCATGGCAAGCCGTTCCACAGGACTACATCCAGCATCTCTACGATCGTCTCCATGGGAGAATAGCAGCCTGCATTGCTGCGAAAGGTGGATATACACTGTACTAGTGCCGACATTGTGCATGCTCTGTTGCCTGTGTCTATGTGCCTGTGGTTCTGTCAGTGTGATCATGTGATGTATCTGACCCCAGGAATGTGTCAATAAAGTTTCCCCTTCCTGGGACAATGAATTCACGGTGTTCTTATTTCAATTTCCAGGAGTGTATTTGGAAATTTATTTTAACACTGATCATTGAAATTTCAGCATATTAAACTTGATTCCTAACTAAACTGGTGCCTTATTCAGGATTGTGAAAATGTGAGATTATAATCTTACGGAACACATCAAATATGGAGCCAAGATTGGGAGACTGCATACAACACTGCATTCATAAAACAACACACAAAGAACGTTGAAACATATGCAAGAGAAAATTAACCACTACCAACCGATTCAATTTTCACCCAAAGAAGTTACATTCGTAGCACAATCCTGTCCGTCATGTAATTCCACACACTGGTATACTAAATTCATATTAACTCTTTGTGAAATCTTCCCGAAAAGAATAGCTGAGGGCTACTTTGATGATTACACCACATGCTTCACGTGGTCAACTTGGTTTACACAAAGAGTGTAACTCCGCAATAATTTTGATAATTAAAATAAATTAGATCGAAAAGCAATTTACAAAAGAAAAACCTCGAACTGGTTGCTATCATCCTACTATTAACCTGATGGGTCAAACAATTGTATAAGCACGTGGTACTGGTTTCACAAAGCACACCCCACGTGGGTTGAACATAAAGAAAAGTTGCTATATTGAAAAATATTGTCAAGACGAGACGTTATAATCTCACGCACATTCGCATTTAAGATTGATGAACTTAGTTAGAGTTACTGATCAACATGTGGTTCCACTTTACTCACAAAGTAGTGAAAAAGCAACTACTGGAAAATAATCTGAACTTCACACGAGAATTACACTACGCTGCAATTTAAGATAACATTAGATATTTGAGAGCTAGACCTGAAATAAAGGTGATTAAATTTTCAGTTAGGCTGAACTTCAGAAATCCATTGTCCTACGGACTTAGCAGACACGCGCTTAGCTGGAGATCTTACCACTTCAGACGCTCGCCACGGACAGACTGACCTGGTCCCTTCCTGAGGGGGGCACAAAAATATAAACGGAAGTGGCCAGAGGGGCAGCTTACTATACCAACATGACAAGCGACGGACAGGACCATACTAAGGATAGAAACGTCTTTGCTTTTAGAAAGCGTAGCTACCTGTTCCGACGTTGGTCCTACAGTTCTCTAGCAGACAGGCTTGTCTGCTACCCTGAAGCATGCAACTAGAAATACATTTGCTCATTCATCCTCTCACACAGAAGGGAAGGGGGATGACAGTATCTTATCATATACAGTATATAAAAGAAAGCAGATGTAGGTTCCGTATGAGACTGTGTGACATGAATTACATATAAAGTGTGTTTTAAAGTGAAGTAGTGTGACAGATCGTTCTTGTTTATGTGTAAAAGTAACACGTTCCACTACTCAGTCTCCTCACAGATAGTCAGAAACGCCACAGTAAATTTAGTAGAGGAATTTATGCCGTAAATGACAACAGATTTAAGAAATTAACATGAAAGGAATCCAACAGAGACCTTTCATAACCCAAAAGCTCCGGGAAAAGACTGTGCAGGGAATTTTATGGCCATGCTAGGACATTCCCAAGCAGGCTTCTCACACCCTACTTAAACCAAAAATGTAAAGAAAAGGCAAAAGGTCACCAGCTACTTGCTAAAACACAATAATTTCAACAAATCTTTAAAATCTACCAATTTCAAACAGAAAAAGAACACAATCTGTGAGACCTATTTAAAAGATAGTGTAGACCTAATTTGGTCAGCAAGTAAAAACAATGGTTTCTGTGTCATTAATATGAAAACAATTTCTGGTTGTTACCCTTATGGAGTTCACCAGTATTTGCTCATTGCAAGAGCCAACTGATCACAGGAAAATTTATGACTGTTTATTAACAAGTAAAATTTATGAAAATAGCAAAGGTGCCACAGCAATTAGAAAAAACATGAAAATAACTTCAGTATTAAAAAGCAGATCATTACAATGCACAATCCGCAAAAGCAAAAAAATGATAAGAGGAAAAAAACATGTTCTACAAAGTGGTTATCGCAAAAAGCTTCTATATCTTATAAAACTAATAATTTGTAGAATTAAAATAACTTTGTGGCACTAATTTAATCACTCTACTATATTTCAATTAGTTAGCAAACAATGAGCACTGTGTCATTATACTAAAACTACAATAATTATGTGATTGTTACCCTTAAGGGGTTCCTCACAATAAATATGCCCCATGCAAAGGCTAATCGATCACAGTCCAATGAGAATGAATAGCTATCTGACTGATAAACGAAGCAATGCCACTTGAATGAATTTACGAAACAAAATATCACAAATCTAATACATCACACAAGAACAAACATTGATCAATAAAACAGTACAATAGTCAACATCTAAAAGAAAAACACCAATAAATAAAACACCTGCAAAATACAAGAGTCAAAGTGTAAAAAAAAACAATAAATAGAACACCTGCAAAATACAGGAGTCAGTCTAATAAACACCAATAAATCGAACCTCTGCAAAACACATGTGTCAAAGTTTCTGTGACAGAATCACACGTATATGCATTGAACTAAGAACCGTATAATCACTGTTCACTGACACACTCAGTAGTTCCACTGTTCCAAGGCACAATATAAGGGGAGGGGGGGGGGGATTCGTCGCCGCAGCTGTCAGTAGGGATTTTTGTCCATCTGTTGCGTGCAATCCCGCCGTCTCTGCCCTCTCATGAAGTTTCTCTTGGTGGCCCGTGTCACGTACATCTCGATTTGGTTCCATGTTTGTACTGTCAAATTCGTGCGGTATCCTCGTTTGACACGCCAGGTTGATATTCCTGGGCAAGGATGACACATAATGGCTCTTCTTTGTGCCACCATTAGCTACCAGAGAACATCGAACTATGATTTACTGTCGCTTGACAGTGGGAATCTGTCAGGAAATGTTGATAGGCGTCATTGAAGTCTGCCAGTTTCTCTGGACAGTATGTGTCAGAAGGCTCCATGCCCCTTGTGTTGTTACATTCTTGAGTTATCCTCAATTGGCTCGCCAGTTTGATATTCCTGGGCATGATGACACTTAATGGCTCTTCTTTGTGCCACCCTTAGCGACCAGAGAACATCGAACCATGATTTACTGTCGCTTGACAGTAGGCTTCCGTCAGGAAATGTCGATAGGCGTCGTTGAAGTCTGTCAATTTCTCTGGACAGTGCGTGTCAAAAGGCTCCATGCCCCTTGTGTCGTTACATTCTTGAGTTATCCTCAAATGGCTCGCCAGTTTGATATTCCTGGGGAAGGATGACCCTTAATGGCTCTTTTTTGTGCCACCCTTAGCGACCAGAGAACATCGAACCATGATTTACTGTCGCTTGACAGTGGGCATCCGTCAGGAAATGTTGATAGGCGTCGTTGAAGTCTGCCAATTTCTCTGAACAGTACGTGTCAAAAGGCTCCACGCCCCTTTATCCCCTGTCTTCGCTCGTTTCACCACGCCCGTCTCGCCACGGTCGCGTGCGTGTGGTGCGTTGCCAGCAGATGGATTTCCGCGCGGTGGACCGCTCGCCCATCTCAGGTCATCACCTCCAGGAAGGGTCGCACGGGGCGGCTGCCCATTAGCTCCAGGTGCAAGGGAAAGTTTGTCGCGTGCCCTTCTTTTGTTGTCGACCGCGCTGCCGAAGTGGCCTGGTTGACAGCGTGTCCTGCTGGGAAACCCGCCAGTTTACAACTAGCCCTCCTCCTCGCTGCTCCCGCTGTCTCGTAAGAGTTAGCCGGTTCGCTGTTACGTTCTCAACTGCATTCACAGAAATTGTTCATCATACTTATGTGATTACAAAATGTCATACATAATACCACTTCGTATTGTCTTTCACAATTTTTAAGAACAAAAGTGAGACTTAATTTTTATAAATAAAAAAAATTACATGAATCGACAATATAAAAATAAAAGTTAAATGACTTGACAATATAAAAAAATAAAAGTGAAATGACTTGACAGTATAAAAATAAAAATTAAATGAACTGACAATATAATATTTAAATCCACATTACTAATGTGGTTCACTTACGTTTTAATAAATCAAATGCTACTTATTAATTCACTAAAATGAATAGGATTATGCCTTGTGCAAGTATAGGTCAGGACAGCATAGGATTCACATGTTATTTACACACACACACACACACACACACACACACACACATGCACACCTGTTGTCTATTCTACAAACTAACTACCCATAAACATGCATTACTCAAAATTTTACTTCAATCCACTACTAGTTAAGCCAACAAGCTACTTCAATGCTATTTCAACACCGTGTGTATACCACTACAACATTGTTCTAATTCGTCCTCTTCTTGACGCTCGCGGCATACGTCTTGTCACATGATAAACATGGAGAAACGTGCCTTAAACATACATAGTAGAAAGAACAATGGTTATTTGCAAATCAAAACATTTATACCAGTTCACACACCTGATAAGAGACTCGCAATTATACATTAATCATACTGATATGTTTATACATAAAACAGTAAGACAATTTCATCTAAAATTACGTTATCACAAGAATTAATCACGCAGATGACTCTGAGAAGGGTAAAAAAAATTTTTTTTTAAATCCTACAGGTTATATTACATTTTCTTACCCATTTCGTTCCTTCTTTAAGTTACCTTTCGCTTCCAAATCAGTTATTTCGCCTATGGTGGTTATTCTGGATTCATTTCTCATGAATGGCAAAATTGTGGTCTCCTCTGTTCTGTAAAACAGTTTCATCTTAACATATTGAACTTACAAGAGACACAAAAGATCCGAATCCTCCTGTAGTTTAAATGACAACTGTTTTGCTTCATCCTTATTAAACCAAGCTTTCCTTCGGTCCCATAATCAAAATTATTTAATCTTCCTCTACCTTCAAGAGGGAAATTTCCTCAGTACAAATCATATAAGCTGCAGTGCATCCCACACCAGCGAAAACAGTAAGCTGTAATGCTCACAGCATCAGCAATACATATAAACGTCCCTTTTCTAGGACAAGTATTAACGCAGAATAATTTTTCAGGATTTGGCTCAACATCAATCAAGACTACAAGAAAAATCCATATTTCTGTTCCATTCTCCATTTGCTGAAAAACTGCTCGTATTTGACTACCACAATAATATTTCAGGCCACGTAACTTACACAAACCACAACTCTTCTTTCACCTTGAAGGGAATCAATCTACTTACGAAATCCACAGACAGCACTTTACCTACTCAGCTATAAAGAACAAAAAAAAATATATCATCAATATTAACATATCATCGCATATTGGGAAGCCATTGGTTAAACAATCGTATATCGCATCCTGTTTTCAAGATTCCAAACTTACTCATTCCTTTCTCAGAGTTCTCCTATCTTAAAATATTCATACAGCATGCATACTATAGTAAGAGATCCTCATTTATACTGACAGATATAGAATAGTAATAGATAGAGAGTAGCACTGAAAGCAGAAAATCGGAAACAAGGCTACTAACAGCTGGGGACCTGGGTTTGCCAGACCCATAATACCCACAGATCGGATATTCCCCTGAGTTTTGCATTAATTCAACACAGATCTTGCTTCTCTCAGGAGCGACTCGTTTCAATTTACACAAAAAAAAAACGTAAACAGCATTTCACTCGTTCACAAAGAAACCTTTTATCTTCACATTTGAACCAACTTAAATCCTAATTGCACAAGAAAGGAAAAAAAATTTAAAAACATCACTTCAATCAATCACATAGAAACATCTTTATCATTATTTTTACCAACATATTATTCAAAATGCATATGTAACAAATTTAAACTAATCAATTCTTTCTCCTCACCGTCCTCTCTACTTCTCACTGTCCTTTCTACTCATTTGCCATGTCGCTCATTTGTTCCGATTGGGCGCCTTCTGCGCTGATCATTTGTCATTGCCGGTTTTGTTCATTTCCATTTGCTGGATTACGTCTAGGATTGGCCGGCCGAATTTCAACATCATGAGGTGCTCCGCCTACCGTCCTATTCCCACCGTGTTCACTGTAGTATCGATTCTGGTTGTCGTACCTGTAGCGTTCACGATCCTGTCCACGTCCTCGATCATTTCCGTTGTTCCACCTGTGTTCGCGACTGTTACCCCAGTTTCTATACGGCCGGTCTCGATTATTGTTCCGTTCGCGTCGCGACGACCAGTCACGACGTTGATTAGTACCACGGCCACGGCTACGATCGCGCTGCTGTGCCCCGTAATAACTTTGTGCCTGATTAGGCGGGCATTCTCCTGTATTGTATTCCAACTCTTGGAGAAGTGTCTTAAACGTTTCTACATCCTCTTTGCATCGTCCCGCAAGAATGACGTGGCGCAAGTGCATCGGCAATTTGGTGATGCATATCCTAATTAGTTCCGCAGGCCCGTATGGGTCGTATAGAAATTGATTTGCCTGCAGCATGTGGTCGAATAGGCGTGCTGGGCTGCCGAAACCAGACTGGTTCAAATTTGGCAGCATAATTATGCCATGCTTGACCCTATCTTGTGCCGCTTCCGACCAATAGGCGGACAGAAAGGCTTGTCGAAACTCCCGAGTGGAGTTGCAGTGACACGCTGCCGACCTCATGCGAATCGCCGGTTCGCCTTCCAAATAGCCACATATATATTCTATCTTATGTGAACTTGCCCAGTTGGGGGGAAGACAGAACTCAAATTGCTCGAGCCATACTCGTGGATGTATTCCTTTTTGTGAATTTCGAAATATCTCAAACTTTCTCACCATAAGGAAATGTTTGAAATCAAATCCCCGCATTTCCTCCCGGCGAGGCCCTTGAATGTTTCTGTTTTTCTCATGTCTGCCCCTCAAAATACATTCTTCCCTGTCATCAAAATCTCCCTTGTGGCCAGAGTCCCTCTCTGCACTGTCCGTACGGCTATTTTTAGTGGTATTGGCGAGTTCGGAATCACACGCCATGCGGTTTTCCAGATGCGCCACGCGTTCTTGTAATTCGCCTGTTACAGCTTTGTGCTGCCTGTTCACTTCAAACTGTCCCTTCTGAAATCTAAGAAGCGAACGCACTTCTTCGGTCTCTGCGACCGCTACCGGTGTAGTATTGTTCTCGCTTTCCGTCACCTTCATCGTGCCTACTATGTCCGCTAATGCCGCAATCTTATCACGTATTTGTCTGTTGTCCTCCGCCCCAGTCTGCTTCAATTGTTCTACTTGCTGTTCGAGAGCGTGAATCGCTTGACTGTTGTCCGCTACTGTGTTGCTAATGGACGCTGGACAATGCGTTTCCGCCTCCTGGACCCTTGAGAGTACCTGCTGGTGTTCTCTTTGGCATTCTTCTCTCAGCACTTGGAAATTCCTAAGTAGCTGTTCTTCGCTCTCTTTCGATTCCGCATCGCGACTCCGCTTGCCCTGTTCTAAGGCTTGCAGACGATCATCGATTTGTTCAAATGTACAGCCTAATTCTCTCATAATATCACTTTTTATTTCACTTGCCAGATTGTTTATTCTTTGTGAGATATCATCGGACACTCTCTGCATCGACTTGTCAATTTTATTTGTCTGCTGGATTAGTTTTTCGTCTATTTGTTCGCCTAGCTCACGGATCGACTTTTCTGATGATTCTTTTTGTTCTCGGAACGATTTTTCTGATTTCTGCGTCATTTGTTCGCCTAGCTCGTGGATCGATTTTTCGGATGATTCTTTTTGTTCTCGGAACGATTTTTCTGATTTCTGCGTCATTTGTTCGCCTAGCTCTCGGATCGATTTTTCAGATTTCTGCGTCATTTGTTTGCCTAGCTCTCGGATCGATTTTTCAGATTTGTCTGCGTTTTTTTTATTGTGCTGCAATAAGGCTTTCATGAGTTCTGCCAAATCAATTTGGTTAGTTGGAGGCAAACTAATTTCTGGCTCTTATGTGAGCCCGTTCATCCCGTTTTGAATTTCCTCTGAAGTATTCCCCATTGCATTTTCGGAACCGTCCGGCGTGTTAATATTCAAAATCAAATTATCCCCATGGTCCATGTTGCTTAAGTTGTTGGACCGCCTACTTTTAGCTTGGTTACGAGTCTGCATTAGTTCAATTTATGCCCGGTACGCAACACACTAATCAGAATAAATGTATCCCGCAAAAATTACGACAGTCACACGAAAGGCACCTAACTTAGTACGCACTTTTTCACACGCGCATCAAATTTATATCTTTGATCGAAGTCAGTGCAATTTACAAGCGAGGAAAAAAACGCATACATATAAAACACACAAAAATAGAAAACAAAACAAGACAAACAACCCAACGCCGCTCAACAACGCCGTGAATCTTTTGAAAGTTTGCTCAGAAACAACGCAGAAGTTGTTTGAGCGCTGCAGGGAAAAAAATTAAGGTTATACAACTCTCGCAATCTAACGTTTCAGAGATTCCAGAGTCTAGCGGAATCACAGAACAGGGTCGCCATGTATAACGTTGTTGCTTTATTTTGTGGTGTAAGCGGTGGTGATAGACAATAAAAGCGGTTTAAAAGCTGTGAGCTGTCTGGGGAAGTTAATCTTGCATTACTGAGCAACTGTTTCACCAGGTATCCAGTCTAGCTTACCAAATTCCCAACCAGACTAACATTAATTATAATCTTTTAATAGTCATACAACAACCGGTGATATATATATAAAAGATAATTTAAATAAAAAGAAATAAATCAGTTTATATTTGGAAATTTATTTTAACATTGATCATTGAAATTTCAGCATATTAAACTTGATTCCTAACTAAACTGGTGCCTTATTCAGGATTGTGAAAATGTGAGATTGTAATCTTACGGAACACATCAAATATGGAGCCAAGATTGGGAGACTGCATACAACACTGCATTCATAAAACAACACATAAAGAACATTGAAACATATGCAAGAGAAAATTAACCACTACCAACCGATTCAATTTTCACCCAAAGAAGTTACATTCGTAGCACAATCCTGTCCGTCATGTAATTCCACACACTGGTATACTAAATTCATATTAACTCTTTGTGAAATCTTCCCGAAAAGAATAGCTGAGGGCTACTTTGATGATTACACCACATGCTTCACGTGGTCAACTTGGTTTACACAAAGAGTGTAACTCCACAATAATTTTGATAATTAAAATAAATTAGATCGAAAAGCAATTTACAAAAGAAATACCTCGAACTGGTTACTATCGTCTTACTATTAACCTGATGGGTCAAACAATTGTATAAGCACATGGTACTGGTTTCACAAAGTACACCCCACGTGGGTTGAACATAAAGAAAAATATTGTCAAGACGAGACGTTATAATCTCACGCACATTCGCATTTAAGATTGATGAACTTAGTTAGAGTTACTGATCAACACGTGGTTCCACTTTACTCACAAAGTAGTGAAAAAGCAACTACTGGAAAATAATCTGAACTTCACATGAGAATTACACTGCGCTGCAATTTAAGATAACATTAGATATTTGAGAGCTAAACCTGAAATAAAGGTGATTAAATTTTCAGTTAGGCTGAACTTCAGAAATCCATTGTCCTACGGACTTAACAGACACGCGCTTAGCTGGAGATCTTACCACTTCAGACGCTCGTCAAGGACAGACTGACCTGGTCCCTTCCTGAGGGGGGCTCACAAATACAAACGGAAGTGGCCAGAGGGGCAGCTTCCTATACCAACATGACAAGCGACGGACAGGACCATACTAAGGATAGAAACCTCTTTGCTTTTAGGAAGCGTAGCTACCTGTTCCGACGTTGGTCCTACAGTTCTCTAGCAGACAGGCTTGTCTGCTACCCTGAAGCATGCAACTAGAAATACATTTGCTCATTCATCCTCTCACACAGAAGGGAAGGGGGATGACAGTATCTTATCATATACAGTATATAAAAGAAAGCAGATGTAGGTTCCGTATGAGACTGTGTGACATGAATTACATATAAACTGTGTTTTAACGTGTAGTAGTGTGACAGATCGTTCTTGTTTATGTGTAAAAGTAACACGTTCCACTACTCAGTCTCCTCCCAGATAGTCAGATACGCCACAGTAAATTTAGAAGAGGAAATTATGCCGTAAATGACAACAGATTTAAGAAATTAACATGAAAGGAATCCAACAGAGACCTTTCAACTGTTCCTTCCGAAGAGTCGGCGGAAAACAAACTTGGTTTACATTTAAAAATATATCATTTTCGGGAATTAATTTCGATGCGTACCACGCATACGATATCACTGCCTGAAAAATCGGTGCTGAAAGTTGGTTATGAATTATGCTGTGAATTGTTATTGCACCCGTGCGGTTGTGCAATTCCCGCTGGGTTTCCAGAAGCACACTGCAATTCTGAAGTCTGGAAATAAAGTTTTTAACCTGGTGATGAAAATAAACATCACACGGCTGGCACACATGTGTGCCGTTTGGTGGTATTACTTTCACTGTGCACGTCGGCTGACCCACGCCATCTATAAACATTGTGTCATATATTGTAGTATTAATTTGTCAACTCCAGGAATCCAATATTAGACAAATTTGTTATCAGAAACGTATGGTTTTAAAACATTCTCAAGAAATGTTCTGTAAATCGCGTTCGTCAGTTTCGCAGATTTGGAGCAGATAATGTAAACATTTTTCAACGAGTCGGTTAAACGATTGTCGTCTTCGATAACCCGAGGACCAAATGTAACATTCGTTTCTTGTAAAAACAGGAAAACGATAGGCAGCACTTTTCCAGAGGCTGTGATGGCATATTGCGCCGTGTACGAATGCGTTAGTTTGTTTTTACTACCAACTGCAACAAGGGTTCGTTTTTCTCCCTTATGCGATAACGTGCGTCGAATGTTCACCCGATACTCGCATCCTGTTTGATCGGTGTTGATCACGTAATCACAATTAAAACCGGTCATAAGTGACGCCGTTTGCGTGCTGAAAAGAGCCGCCACTTTGTGTATATCTTCTATATTTTGTACCTCTTTATGAGAGACGTATTTAGTGACGAGCCGTTGACGATTTTATATTCCGATCTGAAATTCCTTGCCCAAGATAATGATGCAGCAAACGTAAACTCCTTATTGGTTGTATATTGAAGCGCTGCATCTGCAGCCCACTCCTGGAATATTCTCGTTGTTACGTTCTCGTTACGATGACGAGATTCGACAATCGCCTGGTATTTGTCATATCTTGTCCCTCCTTTAACGATATCACTTTCCCACAGTTTCAAGTCCTTCTTCCTTTTCAGGGCTGTTGTTGCTCCATTCTTTTGCAGTGTTTGTAAGTTCCAATTTGAATGACTCCTGGTTAGCGCTACCGCCTTTACTTTTTACTTCAAGGGGTACAGCGCCGTAGTTCAATCGTTTAGTAACCGGTTCGTAATACTCATTGGGAACAGATGAAGCACATATTCCCAGTGACATGGAGATTTCCAAAGTGTTATGACCATTTTGCGATTCACTAGTCGGGATATCTTCCACTGAATCACCTTCTGCTTCGTCTTCACGGTATAGTACTTCAGTATCAACGAAAGTCATTTCGTTCGTCAGCTCCAAAAATCGCTCGACGATAGCCGCTCCTAAAAATCTGGAACGCCGAGAACAGTACTGTCTGCTTCCGGTAGAGCACTGATAATGCATCAGTCTTGCAACACTTTTACGAACTAAAACACAGCGTCGGTAACTTCCCGCTTGCCATCGTCTGTGACAGGCTCCCAACTATATATTACAGCGCTAGTCGAAGAGTGTACGTCCTCCATTATTCAGATTATACACCTGAAAGATATGACACAACAAACAATAACTAGTTTCTAGGGCATAAACAGACGAGCTAATTACTACAAACTGCATACAGTACTCGTGACATGTTACTTACGGAAGAACACTGTATTCATTCATAAAAACGTATTTCATTCGGTGCATTAACGATGGAAATATCACTACATGTAGACGCGAGGTTCGCGGCAGCCTAATGACGGAAAACAGCTCTTTTCGATTGACTTCTATAAGGCTTGTGCTGGACACCTTAACTCTTCCAGATTCACAACTATGATACGACTAAGAGGCAACCGGGACAACATAACTCTCCCCGCGTGCATTCTGTCCCGTGCGTCGTTGTAAACAAGCGTCGCGCGGTTGGTTATCTGTGATCCCTCGTGAGGAATTCGCAGCGCTCTTACTCGGAGATGTTCTCATGTGACAAAGTTTAATACTTTACTAACTCACGGCGTTTAGGAAATTAGTTTGCCTACCTTATTATAATCATTCCTTATTGATTTACTTACCTTATTAACCCTCCTATCCCAATCAATTGAGATTTGGAAAAATACAAACGCATCGCAAGGTTGCTTCGAGATTCGAACCGGGGTTTTGCGATTCCCAACCAGTTACCTTTTTTTTTTTGCAGCGCCTTAGACCGCTTTTTTTTTTTTTATTTTTTACATTCGATGTAACAATAACAAACATAAACTGCTTCTAGCATTTTTTTTAAATATATAAGACGTGACTTTATAAAATAAAATTTTTCTGGGAAACGTAAATAAGTGGACTTTTTTTTCACATAATAGTGAAAAAAATAAAATAAAATATCCTGCTTCTGTCAGTACAAAACAATAACGGTCTACGTTCCTCTTTTAGGCGCGTACCTCGCTAATCCCGTCATACCTCGCGTTGGTGTCGAGTACGTCTTCACGTATGTTTGTGGATCCTCTCCACTGTCCTGGTCCTTTCTTGTTCTGATACTTATAGACAATAATTACATTCTCCTACCCGGGACGCCCCAACTGGGTGGGGGATCAAGCAAGGCACTCCCTAAAAAATTTGCGTAATATGTTCGATATCTCGGATGTCTCATAAGCTGTGAGTGATGTTCCTGTAGTAAGCCCCAAAAGTCAAGCACATTCTTACTGCCGTCTCGGAAAAGATAACGCACAGTCAAACCTCGAATCCAAGTCATTGCGTTTGTCTTCGTTCGGGGATAATATGTCCTATCTGGGAGAAGTAGTGTGCGTGGTTCTATTGTTTGCGGCCCCACGCGAAGGAGGAAGGCGATCATTTTTTTGACCAAACACCATACGTCCCCCGAAGGACCGCATATCAGGCGATGCTCCTCAGTGTCTATAACATTGCACTGCGGACACAGTGGCTCGTCCGCCATATGAATTGTATGGAACCTGGAACGAGTCACGTATTTCCCATTTACCACCTGATACCACAGTGCGCGCGTTCCCGTATCAAGGTGTGGGTGGTGCACTGTACGCCATACCACTGACCACGTAACTGTTGGTTGGCGGCGCTCTACGGCATTATTTGGCCGACGTCGTGTCAAGATGTGATATATACCACGTGCCGTTGCCGTCCTGGTAGTCGGTAGTTCCATATGTACATAACTGTGTTCCACAAAGAAGGTTCGCATATGGGCAAGCGATGGTGAGATGTGAGCCACCGTTACCAGAGCCGAACGAGAAGGTGGAGCGAGTTCGTCTATCAAGCTGCCCGTCAGACTTGTCTGGTGTCGTGTCCACGTCTTTATCATTGTGGTTACATAAATAGCCACTGCTCGGTCGCGTACGTGGACTAGTCCAAGACCTCCACGATTACGAGGAAGGGTGAGGGTTTCGTATCCTACCTTAAAAAGCAGACCTGTGCTCACAAAATATCCTAGTGCCGCCAGGATTCGGCGGGCCAACACCACCGGCATAGGAAGAACTTGTGCCAGGTGGGGGATGCGAGAGGCTAGATAAGTGTTGGCAAAGGCGACCCGTTGTATCATATCCAGTGCCCTTAACCTGTGACTTCGGACACTCGCGCGAATTGTTTGCAGAAGATGTCTGTAACTTAGTGCCACCGTGCGTCGAACGTCTGTAGTGAAGATGATTCCTAGGCATTTCATCTTGTTGATCGGCTGTAATGGTGCTACACTTCCTGTCGGGAGTCCTCTCCCGATGTCCATCGCTCCCGACTTTGCCATGTTCAGGCGACTTCCCGTAGCCATACAATACAAATTAAACCAATGCAAGGTCGCTCTTGCCTCGTCGCCTGACCGTGCTAAAAACACTAGGTCATCTGCGTATGTCCGGCATATAAACTTGTTGTGCCTTATCGTCATTCCTTGGAGTCGATTCCGGAGCCCGCAAAGCAGCGGCTCGACAGCGATGGCATACAATATCGTTGACAGCGGGCACCCTTGTCTGACCGATCGTGAGATGGTGATGGGCCCCACCAGGCGTCCATTGATGAGCACTTTGGATGCGGCTCCATGGAGTAGTCTCATGACGACGGTGACAAAACTTTCGGGAAACTTCATTTCCGTCATCACGTCCGTGAGATAAGCATGACCCAGCCTGTCAAATGCGCGATCGAAGTCTATCGATACGAATACACCTCGGAGACGACATGTTGAAGCCAGTGCGATAACATCGCGGTACTCGCTGAGTGCCGTTTGTATATTGCTAGCTCCTCCTAGCTGGGTTTGGTCGAGTGAAATCACTTGGCGTATTACGCGTTTAAAGCGTGCTGCAAGTATCCTGGCATAGATCTTGTAGTCGCAATTAAGAAGGGTCAGTGGCCGGTAGGCCTGTATCCCTGTGCCGCCAGATGGTTTGTGGATGGGGATGATCATTCCTTCCACGAAGGAGGGTGGAAGAGGCACGTTGGGAGACATCAATTCGCAGTACATGGCAGTCCATCGTGGAATCATGAGATCTTTAAATGTACGATAGAACTCTAACGGAAACCCGTCGGGCCCCGGCGATTTGTGCGACGCTCCCTTATCAATCGCTTCCATTACGTCGTCAACTGTGATTTCACCTGTTAACTCCAGGTTGGCCGACTCGTCGAGACACGTGGAGAGCGTTCGTCGGACCTCATGAAAGGCTGCCTGATCGTGTTCCGCGTCTTCATAGAGATGACCGTAGTGTTCCACGAAAGCGTGTAAGTAGGCTGTTTATGTTTTCTCTATGTAAGTAGGCTGTTTATGTTTTCTTTATGTAAGTTTGCTGTTTATGTTTTCTTATTGGCAACGTTACGTAGCGCTCTGTATGAAAATCACTGGCTGTGCTGTGTGCAGTCTGTGGCTAGTTTGCATTGTTGTCTGCCATTGTTGTCATGAACTGCTATAGCTGGATGTGAACAGCGCGTAGCGTTGCGCAGTTGGAGGTGAGCCGCCAGCAGTGGTGGTTGTGGGGAGAGAGATGGCGGAGTTTTGATAATTTGTAATACTGGATGTCAATTATGAATATTAAGGTAAATACATTGTTTGTTCTCTATTAATATCTTTCATTTGCTAACTATCCCTATCAGTAGTTAGTGCCTTCAGTAGTTTGAATCTTTTATTTAGCTGGCAGTAGTGGCGCTCACTGTATTGCAGTAGTTCGAGTAACGAAGATTTTTCTGAGGTACGTGGTTTCTGAAAGGTATAGTTTCATGTTACTCAGGGCCATTCTTTTGCAGGGATTTTTAATAGTCAGATTGCGTTGCGCTAAAATTATTGTGTGTCAGGTTAAGCACAGTCTTGTATAAATTGTTCTAAGGGGACGTTTCATATGGCGACCCTGCCAGGATTCGAACCTGGAATCTTCTGATTTTTTCTTGTAGTTTGTGTATTTAGTGTAGCTTTTGTTTATTGCTAGCGCGTAATTGTAGAGAGAATCTCCTTTGTAGTTGCAGTCTTTCATTGTTGTACTGTAAAACAGTTGTGGCATGCATGTAGATTTGCACCAAGTATTTCGCAGCTGCGCTTGTAATTAACTACATATTATTTTCAGTGCTATGTTAATGTGTTCTCCTATTTTTGCTCTTCAAATTGTGCTTTTCTGTGTTATCGTGTGAAATATTGTGACAATAATGGCGTGTGAAAAACATAACACTAGGCTTCAAAGTAAACTGAGAAATAATAGTGACGACGAGCGTAGCTTATCAGCACCACCATGTAGTGAATTAACTAATATTCAAAGTAGTAATTTGGTAACTGTGCATAGGGAAATGGAGCGGGCGTCAAACAATGGCGTAGGCAGTGAAACAGGTAGTGAACAGGGAAGCATTATCGATCGATCGGTCGGCAACAGCTCGCCTCAGGAATCCGAAATGATAGGACACAATTTTGCAAATACTGTAGATTCAGGTGTTGCGTCCTCACCGTTTTCTCAAATGAGTGAAGACACATTTTCCGCTTGTCAAAATGTGAATGTTGCCGGTGCAAATTCACTGCCGAAAAGCACTGAGGAACATGTTTCAGACACCAGTGCATTGTTATTACAGTTAATGCAACAAATGGGACAAAGGCTACAAAAGTTAGACACAACGCTTGAACAAAATCAGAAACAAATGGGACAAAATCTTTAAAAGTTAGACACAATGGAACAAAATCAGAGACAAACGCAGCAAAAGCTTCAGAAGTTAGACACAATGGAACAAAATCAGAGACCAACACAGCAAAAGCTTCAGAAGTTAGACACCACACTTGAACAAACACGTGAATATTTAACTACTGAGTTACATAACATCGAATCGAAATGTCAAAAGGTCTGTAATGACGTAAAAACACAAATTTGTGAGCATTTCCAACCTGTTTTTTCGCGTCATGAGAATGCGTTACAGAATCACGAAGCAGCCATAAAAGAACTGCAGACTACTGTTCATGAAAATCATGAGACCTTGCAAGCTAAAATGGACTCAGTTGCATCTACCGATTCGGTTACGCAACTTGCAAAAACTCAGGAAAACTTAAAGGACACAGTAGAAAGACACATGGGGGAAATTAGTTCATTATCAGAGAAAGTAGTTGAACTTTCGGATCAGCTAAATAATTTATCTACGAAGGTAGATGATAATCTGAATGACACAAAACCAGTAGTCTTCAATGACACAGAAGAGTGCGAACAAATGAGGAAATTCAAACAAAATCAGAATCAAATTAATACGCAACACCAAAGAGAAATCCGGGAAGTACAAGATCAGCTGACACAGGTAATACAAGAATTACGTATTTTAGAGGACACTTGCGCTCCAACACGGGAAGAGGAACTTAGAAATATGCAAAAGCCACAAAATAATAACACAGGGCTTTTCGGTAATTATGAAAGAAATTGGCAAGGTACACCGAATTTTGAGATGGAACCGCCGACACGACGTAACAATGACCGATATGCTTCTCGCCGACACGATGACTTTGACTACAAGCTGTTCATTACTACACGTAAATTCAAAACATTTAAGAATTCTGCCAACGACATTCATCCACAAGCGTGGCTCCATCAATTCTCTCATTGTTTTCCTCCCAACTGGTCATTGGAGCACAGGTTAGAATTTATGTGTGGCTACTTAGAGAATGAACCAGCTGTAAGAATGCGATCGGTCATTCACGATTGCCACAGTGAAGGAGAATTTTACCATGCCTTCCTCTCAGCATATTGGTCACAAGCTATACAAGACCGAGTAAAACATAGCATCATGATGATGAAACACTTTGAACAATCTGAATTTTCCAGTCTTGTCAAATATTTTGAAGACATGTTGCACAAGAATCAGTACCTGTCAAACCCATACAGCCCCTCAGAACTCATCCGCATTTGCTTAATCAAACTGCCTGAACATTTACGGCATATTATTTTGGCAGGACGTTGCAAAGACGACATTGAAGCTTTTCAGGGACTGTTACAAGAATTAGAAATTGACACAGACAGTCGCGGGATGCGAAAACAGGAAAACAATCACTACAGGTCACATCCGTCACAATTCCGTGACGACAGAAACGATAACTGGACGCGACAAGGCTATTCTCACCACACAAATCATGACCAAAATAGACACCACCCGTATGACAACCGTTGGCAGAGTAGTAATAATTACAGGGAAAGATCACCTCTCCGCAGTAATGACTATCACAGAGAGAATCAGAGAAACAGACAATATGGGAACCAAAATAATTATTATCAAGGGAGACAGAATAACTTTAGACGCAACGGTCCAGTGCGCAGTTACGATTCAGGGAGAAATTCTCCACCATGTGACCGACAAGAAAGATACTATCGAATCTACCGACATGACGACAGACGATATGATCGTAACAACAGACCTGAATTCCATCAGAACTGGCGAGCTTTAAACAGAGCTGGGCCCTCTCGGCAAGGCGAATTTGTGGAAGTTAGGCCTCCTAATCCCAGTAACAATGCGCGCCAACAAAGAAACAGACAATGACTCACACCGCAGGCAGCCGCGTGCGCCAGCTGACTCAGAGAAAAATAACATAGACGCTAACCTTGAGCAAAATTCCAGTATTCTTTACCGACTTATACCACATGATAATTGCGTTGAAGTTGAAACTCTGCGTACTAGGAAGAGTAAAGGTTTACACCACATTTCTCATGTAAAACCACTTATTGACAGATAATCTGCTTTTTAACTTAGTCTTTGCAATTTTCACTTCACGCTACTTGTACAATTTGTCACACTGAGAAACTGTTAACATGCAACAATGTTTGAAGTTAAATATCCAGTCAAGAACCAAGAGAACTTATTTAAACAGAAATTACGAATGCATTGTTATTGTGAACAGGCGACATAGTGTTATTGTGTGTGTGCATTCTTGCTTGTTAGTTGCACGATTATGTAACGACTATAAGGCTCACATACTTGGAACATATACCGGCACTGCTAATGAAATTTTCATGCAACATTTTGGTTTGCTTGAGAGTGGATTCTGGATTTAAGGTACTTTCAGTGAGATACCAGATGAGACAGTGGTTAGTTTATGTGACAGCTACAAGATTTTATCATGACGCTACTAATGAGCGACAATTTACAATGTTGCTTTTGCGGTGTATCTGTTTGATATCTGCACGGTTTTTCTGAATTCTTCTGTAAAGTAAAATATGTTTTAGTAGTAACTTTTGTGCTATTGCTACAAGGAGACAGCCTTTTCCGTAGGACAACAATATGTTACAGCACAGTACTTTCCTCATCACGGCAATAAGCGTAATAACTAAGTTATCTATACGCAAAGCATTTCACTTTTGTGTATCATGAGGTAAGTACATTGACTTCTGCAGAACTTAGCTTTCGGAGGACAATAACTATGACACTTCCCAGAGATTATCTTACAGCAAGACGCACGTTTAGCGCTACAGGACACGTATTTGAGTGATTAATTTTGTACTTAAAACATTTATTTTTAAAGATTTTTGAATTGCAAAGAAGGTTTTTCGTGATACATTTCATTCCATTGCTGTAATCTGTAACACCTGAGGGTATAATTACAATAATCCTCAGGGGGATACATGCCTACTTTGTGTACCATGTGTGTGGCAAGCACAAGGAGCCATAGCTAATATGGTATTTGCTTATACAACTTTACACATCGGTACCATATTTCTCTAATACATAAATTACACAGCTATCTGATCATTTAACTGTGTGAACTGTTCATATTTTTTCAGAACCATTGTGATACTATGAGAGCTTTGAATGATGTATTTGGTATGGTATCACGATTTTAAAGTACGTTTGAGGCAGATGACACTTTTGACATGACCAGAGATTTTTTTATGGTTTGAAATTATTGCAGAAAGCTACGACGATTTTGAGATTTGACTGAGGTGTTATGATGTTATTTTTACGACGACGATGTATATTATGCTGTTGAGGTATGTTTATGTCAATAAGATGATGCCACCATATATGAGGAATGTGATTACGTGTTTATACGTATATGAATAATGAATAGAAGATAGGGACTCTTGACTTGTGAAAAAGGATGTTGGAAACCAAGAATCGTACTTTAAGAGTTATGAAATGTGTGTGTAGATGCGTGAATGTATCACAATGCCGGCGAAACTTTTTTGGACACTGTTATATTCATAAGATTTGGTTTCTACACATTTGCAACGCAAATTCTCGACCCGTGAAATTTTGTATATGAGACTGTCTCTATAGCAGAAAAATGTCGTAAATATTTCCATAAGAATGTTAAGTGACCACCTGCACGTGCGTCGTCGGCACACAGCTGTGTCAGACACCTGGAGAACAAGCGATTAGGGTGTGCCTTTCCGGAAGCACAGGCAGAAAAAAAAAGATGAGGCCTATACCCCCGCTAATGACATTCGTTTCTAGAAAGCATCGCAAAAACGACTTGGTCGAAATTAAAAACATATGATAACACTGTGGAACTCTTAATTTATGATATTTACTGAAATGCCTAATAAAATGACGAGAAATATTTTTACATCTGCACACCTGATTATGACAAGCGTCTTTCTATGAGAGTTGAGAGAATTTCTACTAACTTATGAAATGTCACATGACTACTGAATGATATTTTTATGCTTTGCTTTTCATAGTTGCTTATTTCATTTGATATCTGGTTTCCAGCTGTGTTGCAGCATTAGTTTTATAAAATAAAATGCATTTGCTGATGTGAACACTTTCTGTCAACAGATCTATTAAATGATAATTTTGTAATCCACATTCTTTAAAAAAAGGAGCACTTGGAAAGGAAAGAACAATAAGAAGGGACTAGTAACAGTAACAGGACACATAATTTTCTTTTCAAGTACATGGTAATATTTTTTTTACAATAAGTTGTTGTGGTGCACCACTTTAATTAAATAGACATTAAGATGACCACTTTAATTACATAGACATTAAGATGACCACTTTAATTACACAGACATTAAGATGACCACTTTAATTACATAGACATTAAGATGTGAATATACATTTCCCTTATCAGCATTGTTGTTTTTACTGTAATATTTTTTCTGCTTGAGATTTGTCATGTTTGCTGCTGCTGTTTGCCAGGCATAGTGCTGCTAAATTTAACTTTGTATTACTCTGTTAAGCTTTTCTTGTTGCTGCACATTGGCTCATATTAGTTGTAATTTTGCATTTTATCTGTTAATTTAGATTTACTGCTGCTTGCTTTGCAAATTGGCATTTTTTGTCCTTGTGGTTTGTGTTAATTTGTTATGTGCTGCTGCATTGCCTCGTCCCTTAGTTTAGCATCTGAGCTCAGTAGATTTAAGTTAGCTTAAGAGGGGGTAGCCTATAAGACAATGAGTTATGATGAATTGGAAGAAATGCATTGAGAAGCTATACGAAAAAGGTTTGGCAAAAAAAAAAAGGTAGTGTACAGTGGAGAAAAACTATTTTTGACAGAGGATGTGAACTGAATACAGAAAGCAGGCTTAGATAGGACTTTTTGGGAATAATGATGAACGAAGGGAGATCTCCATGCAAAATACTGCAGTAAAACAAACCCTGTCCTTTCCTTTTGTGTCATCCCTCTATATGTTTGTGTACCCTTGTGTATTTGTGTTTTTCCTGTCTTAATGTGTTTAGCTGATGAGAGCTATGTTGTAGACATTTTCTAATATTCTGTTATTTACTTTGTAAAGATGTTTAGACATTATTTATACTGTTTGGTTGCTCACATGTGAAGGTGATGTTTCAAACGTTCTTCTAATCTTTTATGTATGTACTTATGTCATAATTCCTGTAACACTGATGTATATGTTTATTTCTATTCTTTTGTAAAGCCTGTATTACTACAAATGTTACCTGTATTGTTATGTTTTAATGATGTATTTTGTACCTTTGTAATCGTATTCTTATGTTATAAAATTGTAATTGACAGCAGTTCATCTAATTAAGTAACTTGTAAGTTACATTTCACTGCACACGTTTCTGTTGGTCATAGTATATGGACAATATGTGAGAAGTTGGGGCTCTTAGTGTTTACATGTGTGTTGATAATTCAGCAAGGGACTGGATAACAGTATTGCTGGTTTTAAGGACAATTCCAAAAACTTTGTACCCGCACAATCACAACAGATGGCTGCTGGCCATCTCTACAAGGACTACAGTGGGTCTGCATCTTTGATGGCCCACCAATACAATTATTTCTACAAGGACTGCAGTGGGTCTGCACCTCTGGTGGCCCACCAATACCACAATCTCTACCAGGACTACAGTGGGTCTACTCTGTGATCACCTACCTACCAATATTCATCAACTTCGACTGACTCTGCTGTGGGTTTGCTCTGTTGTGGCCCATTACCTGTCAGCATTTCAAGAGTCAGCACTGTCTTTCCGTTGGAAGGACAACACTACTTCTTCAAGACTGCATGGAAATCCACTACTTCTGTGTGCAATTTCTTTTACTAATGAGACTTTGTGAAAAACAAAAACTGTAATTACTATTATGATGAACAATCTGGACTGTCTTTATGGACTGTGAGAAAATTTTAGCTTTTGACCAACATTGTATAAATAAGTGTGTGCATTTGATATCTTTCTTACAGTAATTATGAACAAATTTTTCAAATCTGTATTGGCCACTGGCCAAAAAAATTTGTAAAACTTTTTGTGGGGAGCATGGGGGCTATGTAAGTAGGCTGTTTATGTTTTCTCTATGTAAGTAGGCTGTTTATGTTTTCTTTATGTAAGTTTGCTGTTTATGTTTTCTTATTGGCAACGTTACGTAGCGCTCTGTATGAAAATCACTGGCTGTGCTGTGTGCAGTCTGTGGCTAGTTTGCATTGTTGTCTGCCATTGTTGTCATGAACTGCTATAGCTGGATGTGAACAGCGCGTAGCGTTGCGCAGTTGGAGGTGAGCCGCCAGCAGTGGTGGTTGTGGGGAGAGAGATGGCGGAGTTTTGATAATTTGTAATACTGGATGTCAATTATGAATATTAAGGTAAATACATTGTTTGTTCTCTATTAATATCTTTCATTTGCTAACTATCCCTATCAGTAGTTAGTGCCTTCAGTAGTTTGAATCTTTTATTTAGCTGGCAGTAGTGGCGCTCGCTGTATTGCAGTAGTTCGAGTAACGAAGATTTTTGTGAGGTAAGTGATTTCTGAAAGGTATAGTTTAATGTTACTCAGGGCCATTCTTTTGCAGGGATTTTTAATAGTCAGATTGCGTTGCGCTAAAATTATTGTGTGTCAGGTTAAGCACAGTCTTGTATAAATTGTTCTAAGGGGACGTTTCAAGCGTTGGCAATGTCTTTTTGCGTTGTCATGCGGCGACCATCTGGCAGGACGACCGTCTGTATTAAGGTTCTGCGGCTACGTTGTTTTTCTCTGAGAACGTGATACATCGACGGGTATTCTCCACGGACTCGTTCAAAGGCCCTTGCACGGATTGCGACACCCTCCAGTCGGCGGCGCGTTATGGAAATTATTTGGGCCTGTGCTCGTTTTATACCGGCACGACGCTCCTGTGAAGGTGCTTGTACAGAAAGTTCGCGGAGCATCGTGAAATAAAATTCCGTCGTGTATCGCCTCCACATCATCTGCTCTCTACCGTATGCAATTAACGCTCGGCGCAATGCAGGCTTAACGCATTCCAGCCACCATTGCAACGTTATCGGATATGTCGGGAGGCGTCGTTCACACACATGCCAAGTGTCTTCGACAAAGCGTCGGCACTCAGGTTCCCTAAGGTGTGCTGTATTCAATTTCCAAACACTGCGACTCCTCCACACTTGTTGACGACTCAGGGAGACCGTGCATACACACTCCTGGAAATGGAAAAAAGAACACATTGACACCGGTGTGTCAGACCCACCATACTTGCTCCGGACACTGCGAGAGGGCTGTACAAGCAATGATCACACGCACGGCACAGCGGACACACCAGGAACCGCGGTGTTGGCCGTCGAATGGCGCTAGCTGCGCAGCATTTGTGCACCGCCGCCGTCAGTGTC
Organism: Schistocerca cancellata; assembly: GCF_023864275.1. Taxonomy (NCBI): domain Eukaryota; kingdom Metazoa; phylum Arthropoda; class Insecta; order Orthoptera; family Acrididae; genus Schistocerca; species Schistocerca cancellata. The sequence goes on from NC_064632.1 coordinate 316,465,691, forward strand.
AGCCAGTTTGCCGTGGCATACGGAGCTCCATCACAGTCTTTAACACTGGTAGCATGCCGCGACAGCGTGGACGTGAACCGTATGTGCAGTTGACGGACTTTGAGCGAGGGCGTATAGTGGGCATGCGGAAGGCCGGGTGGACGTACCGCCGAATTGCTCAACACGTGGGGCGTGAGGTCTCCACAGTACATCGATGTTGTCGCCAGTGGTCGGCGGAAGGTGCACGTGCCCGTCGACCGGGGACCGGACCGCAGCGACGCACGGATGCACACCAAGACCGTAGGATCCTACGCAGTGCGGTAGGGGACCGCACCGCCACTTCCCAGCAAATTAGGGACACTGTTGCTCCTGGGGTATCGGCGAGGACCATTCGCAACCGTCTCCATGAAGCTGGGCTACGGTCCCGCACACCATTAGGCCGTCTTCCGCTCACGCCCCAACATCGTGCAGCCCGCCTCCAGTGGTGTCGCGACAGGCGTGAATGGAGGGACGAATGGAGACGTGTCGTCTTCAGCGATGAGAGTCGCTTCTGCCTTGGTGCCAATGATGGTCGTATGCGTGTTTGGCGCCGTGCAGGTGAGCGCCACAATCCGGACTGTAAGTCAACTACCCTGGCCAGCAAGATCTCCGGATCTGTCCCCCATTGAGCATGTTTGGGACTGGATGAAGCGTCGTCTCACGCGGTCTGCACGTCCAGCACGAACGCTGGTCCAACTGAGGCGCCAGGTGGAAATGGCATGGCAAGCCGTTCCACAGGACTACATCCAGCATCTCTACGATCGTCTCCATGGGAGAATAGCAGCCTGCATTGCTGCGAAAGGTGGATATACACTGTACTAGTGCCGACATTGTGCATGCTCTGTTGCCTGTGTCTATGTGCCTGTGGTTCTGTCAGTGTGATCATGTGATGTATCTGACCCCAGGAATGTGTCAATAAAGTTTCCCCTTCCTGGGACAATGAATTCACGGTGTCCTTATTTCAATTTCCAGGAGTGTATATGCTATCTGATCTGAAAAGGCGACAGGCCACAATTCCGCATCGAGGATCGCAGGTTCGAGACGACGTGCTACGTAAATGCGATCGAGACGACTTGCAGAGTGACTCGTGACGTAGGTGTATCCACGTCATTTGCCATGTATCTTCTCCCATGTATCAATGAGATTCATGTCCTGTATGAGTTGCCGCAGCTCCGGGCATGAAGTATAACGTGGGTGTTGATCTTTTGGTGCGAGCACGCAGTTGAAGTCGCCTCCAAATAAGACATGTTCATACCGACCTATGAATAGTGTTGCAATCTCCTATGCGTAAAATCGGGATCGGGCGCGCCGTCTGTCTGACCCCGACGGTGCGTAAATGTTAACGACCCGTACTCCCAGCACTGTGAGCGCCAGTCCTCGCGCTGACGGCAGGTACACCACGTCCTCGGCTACTATGCCGCTACGTAGAAGTATCGCTGTTCCGCTGCCGCCGTCGGTAGTAGGTGTAATGTACGTATCGTACTCATAGAGGTCGGGGAAGCTCTCAACACATACTTCCTGCAGCAGAACGATGTCGACGTCTGACGCATGCAACATGTCTCGTAATAATTGCAATTTGACAGGCGTTCTGATCGTATTAATATTAATAGAGGCTGTTCGATATGCCTGCCGCTGTTCCTCAGTGCGTAAAGCGCACATGAACGCTTATGTTAATTTGTGTGTTGCTGCCCGGTGACATGTTGTCTGTGCGTCAGTCTGCATCTTCTGCGCGGTTAACATCCGGTGGACGCAGCACTCGCCATTGCGGGTGCGTCGTCGGTGTGGGGGTCAGTATCGGATTCGTCGGCCCAGTTCCTGTGCTGGAGGTCCAGCTCCCGTCGTGTCTCTCCGGCCGCGCTGACCGAAGGCGGCGGCGTTGCTGCGGTGGGTGGAGGGACTCCTTCCGTCGGCTTTCCGTCCGGTGTGTCTGTATTCAACCCCTGTGGAGCATGATTCGCATCGTACTGCTGTGTGGGAGATAGAACCTCCCGTTGCGCATCCGGATGCACTGTATCGACGTTACACTCAAGTCCATTGACGTGGACTGCAGTATTTCTTGTGGCGCTTCGGCGATCGTTGTTTGCGCGTGTGCGCCTCCGTATCCGAGTGCGGAAGTGACTCCCGGTGCTCAGGGACGAAAGCAGCTGTCGGCACAACAGCAGGATCAATTTCCATTTCTCCTACAGATCCTTTCCGTTCGGTTAAGTGCGTCGTCGGCGCCGGAGCGGCAGAGGTGTGCGTCGGTTCGTCACTGGGGGCGGTCTCTGCCGCAGTCGGTTGCCGTAAACTGTCAGGATTCTGTAGCTGGTCATTCTTCGGGATGGGATCCGTTCGAAACGCGTCCGCATACGTTAGTGGCAGCGGCGTCAACGTGGACGGAGGTACGGGTTCGCCGTTTGGAACTTGCACTATCCTCCGCTGCATACATTCGGAACGGACGTGGCCCTCTTTCCTGCAGCCTGAGCATGTTTTGGGTTGACCATCGTAGATGACTATAGCTCTGCATCCGCCGATGAACAAGTACGAGGGTACATGTTGTGTCAGTTCTATTCTGATTTGACGCACCCCATTGAGAACGGGGTAAGTCGTGAAGTTGGACAATTTTTCCTCAACGTGGCTAAGCACTCTTCCATATGGGCGTAAGGCGTAAGGCGTCAACGACCAAGTCAGACGGAACCTCGAAGGGAAGTTCGAAAATACGTATGTTTCGTAAGCCCAGTCCTGCATGACCAATAGTTACTTCTCCAACATGTCTATCAGAGTGACGAATCTCGGATGATTCTGTCACATACTGCATCGTTAATCAGCTTGACGTAAACAACACTGCTCACTATGGAGAGGTGGATTCCGATAAGTTCGTTGTAGTCAAGTTTAACTTCGTCTCGTAGGAACCTTTCTATTTCGTAGGCTTTTGGTCTCGCATATTCATTCGAAAAACTAATCTTGAGAGTCGACTTTCGGTATGCATGTGCCATTCTATATCGAGTCGAAGAGTACGCCGAAGAGGTAAACAACTGCGCGAGCGCGAACTTCTCCGGCAGGGACGTAAACAGACGTCCGTGCCGTAGCACCGCCGAAGGCAGACTGTTACCTCGGCCGTTGCGCTATCGGCGCTGCCGGCGAAAAGCGTTTACCATGTGGGCACAGAAGCGACAGTTGTAAAAGTTTCTTTCTTCGATTTCTGGAAAAGTTCGCGATTGCGGACCCCATACCTGATGATGAAAAATGCTCTATTTACAATTATCTATCGATCCCTCCAATTTTGAGTCGATTGCTCGTCATAACCTTTAGGGGTGATTTTATCAAAATTGCGGGGGTGTTGACCCAAAATATCTTAGAGCAGTTCGTTTTAGGTTGTACACAAGCGGCCTGCCAAATTTGAACCGAATCGGTTGGCCGTGTCTGAGGCCTTCCCCTTGTGAGTGCTACGAGGTTCGTGGCTCACCAACCCAGGACACGAAAGTTGAGTGGTTATTTATAACTGAAGCCATGTCTGTTCACTTTGTCCTTTGTCCCCTTTGTTTGTGGTTCGCTGTTGGCGGTGTTTCTGGGAGCAACAGCGAGTGTTCGAGTTGGTGAAGATTTAGCCGCCGTGTGGTGGAATTAACTATATTTGTCGGTTTGAAATTCAAGTGCACCAGCGGAATTTTCTGCCTTGTGGCTGTTAGTGTTCCAGTTACCTGTCCTGGTCGCTGATGTAAATTCATTCAGTGTCCTTTCCTCACCTGTTGTCGCTGTCCAACATGGTGTGTAGTTTTGGACAGCTTAATGGGGTTTGTGGGCGGCTATGTCTGTAACACTTTGGCTTTGGAATTCTTGTATACTGGTTGGTGGTTAGCAAGTCGTCGGTGGGTTGCTGACTGTCTCTTGGTTGCGTTGCCAGCGGATCGAGTATAGTTGGGCCGACTTCTTGTCTCACCTAAGTGAACATTAAGATTTCAAGGACAGACCGAGCCCCTTGGAAACTTCTAAGCGCCGTTGCCTATACTGCCTTCTTATTAGCGTTTAATTGTGTATTTTTTAATGGCTCATAGTCGATGGTTGGAATTTGTAAGCTTTTAATTGTGTTTTTAAAAACAAAGACCTTCAGCCGTTTTAAAAGTAAGTTTTTCTAAACTGGGCAAGTCTTACGTTGTCTGAAGATAAAGCTAGGGCCTTCTGCCTGTTGAAAATTTATTTTACTGTCTTTAAAAGCATCGGCCTTCAGCCGCTTTAAGTTTTAAGGATCTTACTTATCAAGTGCTACCTTTTGGAAGATAAAGCTGTGGGCTTTCTGCATGTTGAAAATTTAATTTATTGTAGTGTATTGTTTTTAAAAGCATCGGCCTTCAGCCGCTTCAAGTTTTAAGGTTCTTACTTATCAAGTATTACTTTCTTTTAAGATAAAGCTGTGGGCCTTCTGCCTGTTGAAAATTTATTGTAGTTGTGTTCTTCTTAAAATGAGGGCCTTCAGCCGCTTTAAAATTTTGGATTCTTACTTATCAAGTCTCACATCACTTGGACTTAAATACTATTTAAGGTTAAAGGCTTTGGGCCTTCTGTCGGAAAATTGGTTGCAGTTTTTTTAAACAAAGGACTTCAGCCGTTTTATTGGTCATAAAGCTTGTGCCTTCTGCCTATTGAAAGGTTATTGCAGTTATGTTGTTTTAAATTTATGGGCCTTCATCCGCTTTTGGAATTAAAGACGTTTTTCTGTCGATAGTTAAGCTTAGAAGATGCACTGTAATGTTTGGACAACTAAATTAAGTTTTATGTTTGGAATGTAACTGACAGCCGCTCATTCTGGCCCCCTCCCACAATTCCTACTACTTGTCCTGTCCTGCGGGTTCAGCCGGGCGTTTCAGTGGTGAAAAGCTGCTTCTTAACTCCTGGATCGATTTCAACCATGCTTGGTAAGCGTATTTCTTACTGTCTGGAAAGAAATACTCCTATTCGGGTAGGGGTGACAATGTGGAAAGAGAAGGGGGAGGATGATATGGACAGAGAGAGGTGAAGGGGGAAATATATAGAGGGAGCTAAGATCAGAAGATAGGCATAGAAAGGGTAGAGGAGGAGATGACAGGGAGAGGGGGAGTAGGATAGAGAGGGGGGGGGAGATGGAGATGGACAGTGAGATGTAGAGGAGGGGATGGACATATAGGGAGGGGAAGTGGAATTGGACAAATATAAGACTGGAATAAAAATATACATTGAGAATGCCAGTACTCAGCTAGATAAGCCTTCTCGCACAAGAATTATACAGGGAGTTGAATGTGCACTATCAAGGCAAGAAGCCAGCATGAGATACCTGGTCTGCTGGGTCAGTGGATGATTTTCCTTATATGCGCAGACTGTCACGGAGGGCGGGTTTTTTGTTCACTGGGAGCTCTACCGTTAGTTCAAATGGCTCTGAGCACTATGGGACTTAACATCTAAGGTCTTCAGTCCCCTAGAACTTAGAATTACTTAAACCTAACTAACCTAAGGACATCACACACATCCATGCCCGAGGCAGGATTCGAACCTGTGACCGTATCGGTCGCGCTCTACCGTTAGTCAGACAATGGAGCACCTCAGGGAAATAGCAGGCAGGTCAGGCAGGAATGCCAGTGTGCACTCATTCCCGCTCACGCTGCGGTGAGTAACGCATAGCCGATTGTCGCTGTTGCTACTCGAGATGTCGGGACGCGGAAGGGGACGCAAAGCTGCTGCCTTGGCGGAGTTGCTGCTCACGCTAGCAGGAACGTCCGGGAAGAAGAAGAGGAAGACTGCAGCGCAGTGCTTTCGCTGTCAAAAGCTTGGCCACGTCGCCAAGCACTTCAGCGGAGCAGTCGCGTGCTTGAAGTGTGTGCAAGCACACGACACACGTGACTGCAAGAAGCAGGAGGACGCCCCCTGTACCTGCGCCAACTGCGGCGGCGCACACGCGGCCAACGCCCGTTCCTGCGCCTACAGAAGAAACTGGCGCGGACCGGAGAAGAAGACGCAGAAGCAAGTGACAACCACACACGAAGAGGTGGTCACTTGCACAGAAGACGTCGTCACCAGGCGCCTTAACGACGCCGTACAAGACGCCATGTCCGCCTTCAAATCCGCCATGGCGGAAGAGAGGGCGACCATGCTGGTGGAACTGGGCGAGGCTCGGCGTCAGATTGCTGAGCTGACGCAGGAGCTTCGCTCAGCCAAAGCAGCTTCCGCCACAACAGTCGACACCGCCACCCAGGCGACTCCTCCACGGGAGGATTTCGCGACGGTGGCCACGCAGACCGACGTGCCTGCCGAAGGGGAGGCAACACAGCCCAAGACGGACACCGAAGCAGCAGCGCAAGAAGAAGAGTGGGAAGAAGTCCCATTCCTCCCGCTTCCAGACATGTACAGCGCAAGCGCTGTAACAAAGAAGATCGCTGGTTCGCTTCGCGATGGTACATTTCCCCACCACGACAACCCTTATCCCTTCGTTCCACCAAACCATCCAAAACCCCAACTCCCTCATCATCCACATTGGTATCCAGAAGGCCTTATTGGTCTTTCTAGGGAGGAATTCAATCTGATTGATTCCTACCCTATCTTCACACAGTTGCAAATGCGCTGCATCATCATCTCTCTGGTAAACGGAGAATATGATAAAGCAGGAATCCTTATGCACGGTATCCCAACCGAGGAAGAGCCCTCAGCAACAGCCAAGAAGAAGAAGAAAAATCGTCACACCGACAAGTACAGGAAATAGGTCATCGGCACTCCTTGCCAGTCCAGAAAAACCTACCAGTACAGAAAGAAGATTCGTCAAGATTCCCAGGGGAGTAAAGGCCAACAGGCCACAAACTTCCAACCGAACCTCCTCACAGTGAGGAAGTCATAAAAGGAGCAGCAAGCAGTGTGCACTCGTTTTGCCTGTAGGGAGGTTTCGTCCGAGATATGGATGAGGCTCTGTTGGCGTTTATTGAACGCACTCGGTGGAACCGGCTGCAAATATTACTCATGTCGGCGTGAATAAAGCCTGCTGTCAGGATTCTGTGGGCTGGCCTCGGTTTATTTAGACCAGAGGCGGCCAAGAATTCAGTTTGCGAGCTGTGCCCTGGCACGAGTGCCGTAGCACTCAGCCTCGCTGCACATTTCTCCCACTGCTAAGGCACGCTGTCTGAGGGAGAGGAGGGGGGGGGGAGAGGGATTCTGCGAACACATTGCATTTAAATACCAGTACAGTCACACTGCATACAACTTGGTTTTATATTTTGCAACAACAGATATCACAAACAAACAAATTTTCAGTATTATTTAATTGTTTTTGACGCGCAGAAGGTATAACATATTTTTAATCTTGGACAGACATCGGCATTCAGACGGACCCAACCAGTTGCACCTTAGAGGTCAATCAGTTACATCTGCACTCGCACTGTGGCCCTTTCAACTGAAACGGCAACCCGTCTCGAAAACAGATTTAAGACTGGCAGTGCCTTCAAAACGTTTAGAAACTATCCTTGTAATTCTTTTAAGATTGCAATGAATTATTCAAACCTCACATTTTCTTCGATGACAGTGATCTTAGGGAAAGAAACCGTGTTTGTCAGAATATGTCCCTTCTAATATCCGATTTTCTTTTTATGTGCATCCTCATCAAGTCAGAAAGAAGTTGTTTCTGTCCTTTCAGTGTCTTGCTGTGGGCAATGTGGAGTTAAATCCACTTAAAATGCAAGGTCTTCAATCCATTCCGGATGTTCTCATTTTATTTCCTGCACTCCTATTTCCTTCGTAAAATCGAAAAATCGTTCGAGGCATGCCTCTTGACTTAACATACGTACTTTTCAATAATATGTAAATTGTCTATACTCTTCGTTCAACTCCATCTGACAGAGGACTAATGCGTACGACTTCAGAAATTTTACTTTTCATACCACCAATTTCTTCACCTTTCTGTGTGCCTGCAAATATAAAACAAAGGGCTTCTTGATGTACAGAACAATGAATCCTGTCTATTGATAGTTGTAAGTTTTTGTTCTTTCGTTGTTAACTATATCTTTAAAAACTTTCTGCATCGCATTGTAATATACTGTCATAACAAATTTGTGCTTGTCACTTGTGCGACTGCGTAATATATTCTGAGAATTCTCATCCCTCTCTTCTGTCATTCCCATTAACTTCTAAAGAATTATGACGACAGGTCGCTAGACTACCTCTTTTTGTGTAAACAGCCTCTGGACGAGTGAACGTCCTTCGTAGCATGAACAAACAGCAGAAAGCAAACAGCGCTGACAGCCCGACTCTGCCGAACTGAAGAGAGTTGGGCCGACCGAAAAATGCCACACTGCAATATTAAATGAGACGTCGCTCTGTGCCGGCACTTCCGGGAAGGAACAAGCGAAGCTGAGAAAGGCCGAGTCTTGGCCCGCAAGTGGCCCGCACGTGGCTTGCGCACTGCCCCCCCCCCCTCCCCCCGCCCCCTTCTCACGAAGTTGGCATACCGTGGCCGGCCGTGCTTGAGATGGTTGGCAGAATTGTCGACTAACCCAGTTTGCAGGATAGAAGTACAGCTCTGTATCTGCAGCATCCTACCTAGAAACGATCGTGGTCCTTCGGTTTGGACATGGAAGGTGTAAACCGAAGAGAATTATGTCTCAATCTCGCATGCAAATTTCTTGACCTCCGCTAAAGGTGGTTGAATTACAGAGTCTCATCAATAGGTCAGGCGTACACTACAGGCAGGTAGCGGCTAATAGGGTAGCGGAGTACGCTTTCTTACATAGGAGAACAGCTTCTTATGGGCAATGAAGAATATGCAGAAGGGCACAACATTTTGTTATATCGTTAATATTTTATCAACCGAGATGCTGAAGCAGGTATTGTTTCTCTAAATGAAACTGTACACTTTTACTAAGCTCATTCTAAAGTTTTTGAAGAGGTGCATACTGTGATGCCATTGAAACTTTTCGCAAAAATATTTGATAAACATGCTAAAATTAAAAGACAAGATTGGTGGAATCGGCTGTTGCAGTATAACCAGAACCGGTTCATTAACTCGACACCTCAATAAAAAGGTATAAAAATTAAAAATTTAGTTAACTGATACACGTAGCTGTATTATTGTAGACAGGGCTAGCTAATAAACGATTAACAATGTGTACAACTTTTGGGACTTTTTTTATAAATAAACTAACTAATAAATGTTGGTACACCATTTATATTTCTTCAGTGATCACTGCTTACACAAGCAGACATACATACAAACACCCCTCCTCTGTACGCACTCACACACTCAACGTGCACACACACACACACACACACACACACACACACACACATACACATACACACACACACGCAGCATCAGCAACAGCAGAAGCAGCAGCACATGTGCTACAATACGCAAACACTTTCACCTGACGTCAGATCATGACGATTCGTCAACCTTCGTACCGCGTTTTTTTTCTGTTTTTTCATCAGCGTGTCTGAAAGCTTTAGTCAGCCTGCATGGGAATGTGATGTTGAACTCAAGTAGATGGAAAAAGGTTAGTGTATTACGTATCGCAGATTTTGGGCATATTTTTTTACGATGAGATGTTCTGTGTTTTGTCTGAGTACTGTACGGTGGCAGAGATACCTACCATTAATTTACGTTAATTTTTTGCCAATCTTTATTCTGTATTTTCTAAGTAACGATTGACTGTGCAACATGTATTACTTAATGTTATAACAGGATTTTAACAATCTCTTTAATTTCCTTTGAAATTTATTACACTATTTCAAATATTCAAATGTGTGTGAAAACCTAGGTCATCGGTCCCTAGACTTACACATTACTTAAACTAACTTACTCTAAGGACAACACACACCCGTGCCCGAGGGAGGACTCGAATCTCCGGCGGGAGGGGCCGCGCAATTCGTGACATAGCGCCTATAACCTCGCGGCCACTCCGTGCGGCTTGCAATATTTTATTCTCTTGTAGAAAATGGTGTTTTGTGCTTATTTTTTCCTCGAAAAATGCAAGTCTGGCTTTTGTTCAATAATTACATATGCTGCTGGTAGTGTGATAAGTATGGATGTCCTAAAACAGCACAGCAGATCGGTGGATGTACTCATGGTGCAGTTAAAAATCACCTGCTGTTTCAACAGATCTTTACAGTGAGCTTGTTTATTGCTGTCTGGTATTATTATTATTATTTGAAGTAGGTAGGGCAGAATCACAAGGGCGTCACAGAAGCGGAGGGTCTACAAGAAATTCACGGTGTGTCGCGAAGAGCTCTACGTTATAAATCTAGGAGTAGATGTTCCAGCGCGAGTCAAGAAACACGTTACTTCCTCCAAACGTCTTGCATATTGAACACAAGATTATAAATAGAGAAAGGCGAGCATGCACTGATGGGCACTACTATATCGATGTATTGCGATGCCGGCTGGGGTGGCCGAGCGGTCCTAGGCGCTACAGTCTGGAACCGCGCGACTGCTACGGTCGCAGTTTCGAATCCTGCCTCGGGTATGGATGTGTGTGATGTCCTTAGGTTAGTTAGGTTTAAGTAGTTCTAAGTTCTAGGGGACTGATGACCTCAGCAGTTAAGTCCCATAGTGCTCAGAGCCATTTGAACCATTTTGTATTGCGACAGCAATGACACAGAGCACATAATGGAATCTGCCCAGCTGAGGGCTCTGTCAGTCCTTCGGTTCTACGACCACTGGTGATGGCCAAGTCATATGATGTGGCCACATCCCTTGTGTCATGTTGTTGTTGTTGTCATCAACAGAAGACTGGTTTAGTCGCAGCTGTCCACGCTAATCTATCGTATACAAGAATATTGATCTTCGCGTAACTACTGCAGCCTAAGTCCATTTGAACCTGCTTACTGTAGTCAACCATTTGTCTGCCCCCCAACCCATACACACTTCATTACCTAATTTATTATTCCCTGATGCCTCAGTATGTGTCATATTTACCTCTTCTTAGTTTTAGTCAAGTTGTGCTATAAAGCTCTTTGTCCCTAACATAATACTGCACTTTTGTGTTAGTCACTCGATCTCTCCATCTAATCTTGCTTTTGTGTACTAGACTTCACAAGCTTCCGTTTGTATCATACAAACATTACGGCCAGATTTACATTCTTGCTGAGTTTTGTTGTTTGGAGTTTAGGCAGTGGCCTAAGTTATGTCCTTGTGCCTAATGTATTGTCTTCTAATGCCAGTCACAATATCCATACAGAGCAACCAACTTGCCCTTGCTCAAAAGCGTCATAACGATCTGAAACTTTTTTGTATCATGTCCAAAACTCCAGAAAATTGCTAAAGGGCGTATCTTGCATTATTTCCACGTATAAACTGCGGGGAGCGAATAAGTAATGCAACAAATTTTATTTCTCGTCAAATTTCGGTTGAAAAAGATGTGAAATTTGTTGTGGGACATCGTGGAATATTACCGCTTCAGCCTGTATAGTTTCAAGAAGGTCCGATAGGTGGCGGCGCGATACGTAGTCTTCAAAGTGGCGTCTGTAGCGGAGGTGGATTCCAAGCAGAGATCTGTCATTCATTTTTTTCTGACGGAAACCCAGAGTATTGCAGATATTCGTAGGGGCTTGTAGAATGTCCACGGACACCTGGAAGTTAACAAAAGCACGATGAGACGTTGGGGGAGGTGTCTGTCATCATCGCAACGAGGTCGGCAAACCCTTCCGACTTCCGGCGTGCGAGTTGGTCGCGCACAGTTGTGGCTCCTGCAATGTTGGAACGTGCGGACACTCTCATTCGAGATGATCGATGTATCACAATCAAACGCCTCGCTGCACAACCGGACATCTCTGTTGGTAGTGCTGACACACTGTAACACTAGCTAGGCTACTCAAATGTGTTTGCCCGCTAGGTTCCTCGGCGCCTAGCAGAAGACCGTAATGAGCAACAAGGACTATTTGTGTTGAATTGCTTGCGTGTTGCGAGGCTGATTGGTTGGTTGGTTGACTGTTTTGGGGGAAGGGACCAAACAGCGAGGTCATCGGTCCCATAGGATGAAAGAAGGATGGAGAAGGAAATCGGCCATGCCCTATCAAAGAAACCATCCCGGAATTTACCTGAAGAAATTTAGGGAAATCACGGAAAAGCTAAATCAGGATGGTCGGACGGGGGTTTCAACGGCCGTCCTCCCTATTGCGAGTCCAGCGTCCTAACCACTGCGCCATCTCGCTCGGTACGAGGATGATAGTGCCAATTTTTGTCAAACGAAGTCACAAGCTTTGAAACCTACGCTCATCACTTCGAACCGGAAGCAAAGACGCCATCCATGGAGTGCCGCCACTACCACCTTTTCTCTGAAGAAAAAGTCCAAAGTTGCACCCGCAGGCGGTAAAGTCATGGCGACAATCTTCTGGACTCTGAAGGGGTTATTTCTGTTTGATGTCCTCCCTCACGGTGTATTGTGTTACCCTCAGGAAGCTAAAAAAATGACTTCAGCGAGTTCGTCGCCACAAAAGTGCAAACGAACTTTTCCTTCTCCATTACAACGCATGGCGTCAAGCAAGTCTGCGCATCCGAGAGGAGTTCACAAACTCCGAATGAACTGTTTCTCCTGATCCACTCTACACCCCGAATCTTACGGTCTCTGACTTCCATTTGTTGGGCTGAATAAAGAATGCATTCCGCGGGAAGCAGTACGTGAATGATGGGAGGTTATTGATGCTGCAGGACGTTGGCTCCGACATCGATCGGTAGAACCATGTGGGCATAAAGTCCCTCCCAGTAAGGTGGCATAAGGCCATCGCATTAAACGGGTATTATGTTGAAAAATACGATTTTGAAGAGTTCAGAAATGGTTCAAATGGCTCTGAGCACTATGGGGCTTAACATCTGAGGTCATCAGTCCCCTAGAACTTAGAACTACTTAAACCTAACTAACCTAAGGACATTACACACATCCATGCCCGAGGCAGGATTCGAACCTGCGGCCGTAGTGGTCGCACGGTTCCAGACTGAAGCGCCTAGAGCCGCTCGGCCACATCGGCCGGCTTTTGAAGAGTGGAGGCTCGTAATATGGTGTACTGGAATCTTGAATAAAACCAACCTGCTTTCAGAAAAAAAAGGAATGTGTTGCATTACTTATTGGGGGGCCCTCGTACTTCAGCAAAACTCTCTCTCTCTCTCTCTCTCTCTCTCTCTCACACACACACACACACACACACACACACACACGCACAAGCACACACACGCAACGTTTATAAGATGGACTCATGAAGTCACAGGTTAAGTGCGCTTGAGAACGTTCCTACTTCGATACTTATACAGTTCTTGGTGTAAGGCACAAAGGTCACTTAAATTAATTTTTTTCCACATGTGTGTATGTTGCTAACGTATTTTAGATGTGGAAATATTAGAAGATATAGCTTTTACGTAATTTTCTGGATGAGCATCATACTTTCCACATTGTGCAAAAAAAAGCGATATCATTCGGATACTTTTGAGCTTTGAGAAGATTTTTGCTCTGGATGTACATTTTGATTGGCGGTTCCATTTTAATGCCGTGTAAAGTACTGGAATGCCAGTTACTATTCCAAGAAATGAGGTATGGATCAGGATGTGAGTGATGACATAGACACGAAGAGCATGGCTTGTCACGTGATAGATAAGGGATTGTACCTTGTCACATGATAAAGGAGGGGGTTTGGTGGCCGTCATCTTGGATTGTCATGGGTAGAGCACCGACATGGATCACGTGACCTAACAAAAAATGTAAACACATTAAAACTTTTTTACTTGTGAACATTGTGTATGAGAATCAACGAAGATATACTACTTCAGAGGTCGTATCATGGTTCTTTCGAGCACATTCGTTGTTAATTTCATCTTTGTTGAACATTTGCTGCTCTGTAGAAAATAATGGGGTTTAGTAGTCAAACACTCCTCCAGTCATGTGCATATTTAAAATCTACTTCATATACTGCATTTTGTTTATTAATAACCGTTTTGGCACAGTGCCTCACTCACATATGGAGCCTACCTATTCAGCTCAGTTTACTACTTCAAAATACACTGACGTGACGTAACTGATGGGATGCCTCCTAATATCGTGTCGGGGGCAGAGCAGCAGCTCGACGCCGCATTGACTCAACAAGTGGTTGGAAGTACCCTGCAGACATACTGAGCATCGCTGCCTCTGTAGCCACCCATCATTGCTAAAGTGTTGCACGGACTCTCCTCTAGATTATATCCTACAAATATTCTATGGGATTCATGTCGGGCAATCCTGGTGGCCAAATCATTCGCTCGAATTGTCCAGAATATTCTTCAAACGAATCGCGAACTACTGTGTCCCGGTGACATGGCACATTGTCATTCATCAAAATTCCATCGTTGTTTGGGAACATGAAATCCATGAATGGCGGGAAATGGCCTCAAAGTAGCCGAACATAACTATTTCCATCAATGATCGGTTCCGGTGGTCCAGTCCATTCCATTTAAACACAGTTCACATCATTATAGAGCCATCACTAGGTTGCACAGTGTCTTGCTGACGGCCTGGGTCCATGGCTTTATAGGGCCTGCGCCATACACGAACCCACCATCAGTTCTTACCAACTGAAATCGGGACTCTTGTGAGCAAGCCACGGTTTTCCAGTCGTCTAGGGTTCAACATATATGGTGACGAGTCCAGGAGAAGCGCTGCAGGTGATGTCGTGCTGTTAATGAAGGCACTCGCATCGGTCGTCTGCTGCCATAGCCCATTAACGCCAAATTTCGTCACACTGTCCTGACGAAAATATTCGTCGTTCGTCCGATATTGATTTCTGCAGTTATTTCAAGTAGTGTTGCCTGTCTGTTAGCACTGCTCTCGGTTGTTAAACCAGGCCGTCGGCCACTGCGTTGTCGGTGGTGAAAGGTAATGCCTGAAATTTTGTAATCTCGGCACACTCTTGATGCTATGGATCCTGGAATATTGAATTTCCTAACGATTTCCGAAATGGAATGTCCCAAGCATCTGCTTCCAACTACCACACCGCATTCAAAGTCTGTTCCCGTTGTGCGGCCATAACCACATTGGGCACCTTTTCATACGAATCACCTGATTGGAAGTGACAGCTCCGCCATGCACTACCCTTTTATATCTTTTGCACGTGATACTACCGCCAGCTGTAAATGTGCTTATCAGTGTGTCATGAGTTTTGTCACCACAGTGACGCCGGCCGGAGTGGCCGAGCGGTTCTGGGCGCTCCAGTCTGGAACCGCGCGACCGCTACGGTCGCAGGTTCGAATCCTGCCTCGGGCATGGATGTGTGTGATGTCTTTAGGTTAGTTAGGTTTAAGTAGTTCTAAGTTCTAGGGGACTTATGACCACAGCAGTTGAGTCCCATAGTGCTCAGAGCCATTTGAACCATTTCAACCACAGTGACTAGGTGTCAATGAAGCAACTTCTCCCTGATTCATCGGGGATTGATTGAGAGAAGCTTGTTTTCTCCCTGAAAAAGTAATAGTAACGGACGTCTATGCACCCCGTTTTTACCCTTTTTGTAAATAATCTTGTGGGAAGTCTGTCAGCTCTTTGGTCCCTTAGCATCCGACCTGTTGGTTACTGTGACTACGCTATAGTACCCTCAGCGGCGGTAGTGGATCAAGTAGAAGCGAACGCTCATGAGCGGGGGTGAGTAATTGGCAAGGGAAGAGCCCTTCAAAATTTAGAACGGCCTGCTGTGTGCGGCGTGGGTCGTCCGGCGGGTTACGGCGGAGCAACTTTGTCGGACACGCTGGATGCCGGCAACTGAGCAGCGTGGCGGAGCTCATTACACCTCGGCTGTAAATTCTCCGCGATTTAATGCTGCTGCCGCCGCCGCCGCCGCGCTACATCGAATAACTTGAACCATTCGAAAACGGTTCAGTCTGCAGCGGTGAGCGCCTGCTCTCCCGCCAGTGGTATTTCTGCCACTTACTAGAATCCTCTCGCATGGGAGGCCGTGCACTCAGGTCCAGAGAGATGAAGCCATTCGCTTTATTAATTATTTTTATTTATTTATTTAACATGAACCGATTAGGGCCATCAGGCCATCTCTTATTATCGGCCAGTGTTATACACAAAGAATTAACGTTTTTTACACCATAGTTACCTAAGAAATAACCATTGCAATAGGACAGTGTTAAAATGGAGTGTCTGTACAAACAATGTGAATAAATAATACTGACTAACGACTAATAAAGTCAATACTGGCAATACTTCTACTACTGCTGCTGCTGCCAGTGATGATGATGATGACGACGACGACGATGATAATGATGATGATAATACAGGTAGCTATAAAAAGAGTTTACAGGTGTACAAAAGAGATGTTTTCTGCTATAACGTGTTCCGGAGAAAGGAAATTTAAGTAGACTGCACCAGCTAAGAATACTGAGAAATGAGAATGATCTGGTTGGAAGGCAGGATGAAAAGGGGTAACAACTGCATACATGGACAACGGTAGTCATTATTGTTGCTTTAGTAGATATGTCATTAACTGCCTTCTGAAGATGGAGATGTTATTCAGTTCTCTAATATAGAGCGGGACGTTAATCCAGGATGAGATTGCTGTAACTGAAAATGACTTCAAGTAAGTGGTTCAGCTATGGAGGGAGACACCAAGGATTTTCTTGATGCGAATGGATGTTTGTGCCATGCTGTTCAGACAAGAGCGTAAAGATCGAGGAGTGGGATGAAGGACAGTGTATGTTGATAAGACAGTAGAGGAGGCGGAGTATGGAAAACTCTGCGCCTGTCTGCAAGTGGTCAGTATAGCAATGATGGTGAAACATGATCAAAGAGTGGGAAATTACAGATATATCGGATACAGGCGTTCACAACCAATTTCTGGCTCCTTTAGCGTTCCTAAGAAAAAGATAACAGCGCTGTAATCAATAATTGGAAGTATAAGTGTTTTTACAAGTTTCTTTTTCATGCCTAGAGCAGAGAACTTTTTATATTTTTGTAGGGCATGGAAAGATGCCGATCCCTTTTGCACATGGCAATTATGTGGTCAGTCCAATATAGTTTTTTATCTCTTATACTCCCATACATTTTTCTGAGGAAGAGAAGTTGACATTTGTCCCATTTAGGATTAAAGATTGTAGGGATTCCAGGTATTCTGGCTTATGAGCCTAGAATGGCCAACCAGTACGTCTTGGGTTTTGGATAGGTTCAGCTGTAACCCTATATTCTGTAAACATTCTGAAATTGCTCACAGGTCAGTACTGAGGCTCTCAACAGCAGTCCTCAGTTTTCTTAGTTTTTCACCTACATACAACTGGTGGTCATCAACGTACTTACGGTATTTACAGTGGGACAAAGCTGATAACTCTTTATTGGCATACAATGGAAAGCGTGTAGGACCTAATACCGAACCCTGGGGGATGCCTGATACTACTTGTGTCCATTACTACTTTATGGTACCGGACACGACACAATGCTGGCGAGACGTCTGATATATGCCGTATCACTGCAGTGCACTTGTCGAGAACTTTAGTCTGCTATGTACGGCAAGCAAAATGTCGAACTCGACGGTGTCAAAAGCTTCGCTGAAGTCTAACAAGCGCATCTTGTCCATTTATTACCTTTATTAAGGCAAGTGTAGAGCTGCGATATTTACTGAAATCTGATTGGTATTCGTGTAGTAGGTTGTCCGTAGTTACGTCATTTGTTAGTTGATAATGGACTTTATATTCGAAGGCCTTGGACAGTGCTGGAAGAATGCAACACTGAACCTTATGCATCATTTGACATGAGAAGGACAGAGCTTCGTCCTCGTCTAACAGTAGCCGTCGTGTCAAGTAAATCGCCGGTACCTATCTTGCACCAGCTAGTTTCTTGTGTCAGTCGACTGCTCGACCCAAGTGAATCTAATGCGGTGGCTTTGCGGATTGTGCCTGTACTGAATCTCATCTGTCACGTGTGGTTGTTCTCGTTTGCACGTCAAAGCCAAAATTGCACGTGATGTGGGAGCTGTCTGCTGAGCAGTTTGGTACTTGGATGGTGAAAGTGAGCTTATCAGGGACCTTCCTTTTTACGAAAAAATCGAAATATAGCGACAGTATGCAGGTAAAAGCAATGATAATAAAGTTTATTAAGGACCAAAGCAAAATTCGTAGTGGATGTTCTTGGCTACGGTCAAACAGTAAATTTTCCACACTCCGAAGAACTGAATGAACACGAAAAGGGTCGCCTAAACATTTCAAAATATCTATATTTATTTGTTCGAGAAATTAGGTATGAGTGGACCTCAAAATGTAATTTACACATGTCGGTAAGACCGTTGCGCAGCGCGAGTACATGTTCTGTGTTTCCTGCAGAGACAGTTCTGCTAAGGTGAGGTTAATACGTGCATCACAGTGCGGGAGTGAAATGGAGCAACAATTGGAAACATACTCCAAAGTTGAAAAACAGGGGAAAATGCAATTATTATACGCAAAATTGCACATAGATTCACCGCAAAATTCTGGCGGTATATCGAGCAAATGCTGCGTGGCGTCCAGCCGTAATGAAATGGTCCTGAAACGCATCCCAGTGTGTTTGTAGAGCAATTTAGAATATAGACTGAAATACTGATGCTGCACTTTTCTGAGGCCTAGTTGTTCGGAAGTCGGGACGCTGCAAAATAATCACCGCAGGAACAAAGCATGATTAAAAATGGTAATACCAATATACTGTTATTTCCACCGCGGATGATCAACTTAAATTAATCGGGTTCCCAGAGTGCATGGCCGTCCGGCTCCGAATCGCTGTTGGCAAGCAGATGAGTCTGCTGCCGGCGGATCGTGTTTTTATGAAATGTAATGCAACAAAATGGAATCCCTCCCAGCGTAATTAACACGGAAAAGTAACAAACTGTATATATCATTAGTGGAAGGTAGTAACCCCACACTGATAAACAACACATTGACTAAATCAGAATTTGGCCGAGCGGTTCTAGGCGCTTCAGTCAGGAACCACGCTGCTGCAACGGCCGCAGATTCGAATCCTTCCTCGGGCATGGATGTGTGTCATGCCCTTAGGTTGGTTAGGTTTAAGAAATTCATCGTCTATGGGACTGATGACCTCAGATGTTAAAGTCCCATAGTGCTTAGAGCCAAATCAGAATTTCCAGTTATTATTTCTAAAGTTCCGTTGAAGAAATACACTAGATGCTTATACACTGAGATGCACTGAGAGACAGACACTAGATAGAAGGCGATTCGTGCCTGTCTTATTTTTGAAAATGAACGCCTAAGATAGCAGCAATGATGGCTGTAGAAATATGGTACTAGTAACATACAATTTTACATTTGCACAGTGAAATAATTAATTACAGCTCCAACGATGTGACCAAGGCCCCACACACGTGGGTAATGCTGATGGGAAAGGAAAGCTGTCAGCATATACCACAGACGACAAAGTCCAGCTAATCGAGGAACTGATTCGCAGTAGATCTTACAACTATGAGGACGTTAACATATCGGGTCTCAGATAACTTCAGCGGATTTCTGTTGTCGAGGAATTAAACGATTGGTAGAACGTTCCGACCGCTGTTTATAGAGACTTGGAGTCAATTTTGGAAAACTGTCATGCGGGCGCTATTCAGAAAGTAAGGAACAGTAGGTCGCGAAATGGAAACCACAGTGAAAATCAAAACTGTTTTATTTGCAACGGTCAGCTACACCTTCCAGCTACTTCTCTACACAGTCGCCGCTCAGACTTAGAGATCTGTCGTCGCGTTGTACCAGCTTTTCAATTCCCTCGTTATAGAAGACAGCCGACAGTCCTTTTCGACAATTTTCTATTCAGGACTGCAGCTCGTTGTCTGTGTCAAAATATTGTCTTCATAGCCAGCGGTTCATTTGAGCAGAGATGAACCTCAGGGGTATTGTGGGTGACAAACACTTCCCATCGAAAACGCTGCAGGAGCATCTTCATTGCCTCTGCAGAGTGTGGCCGAGAACTGTCGTGTAGAACGAACCGCGTGACAGTTATGTTATGTGTATTGCATAGCTTCAGCGAAATCTTTCGCCAGGCCCTCATAATAATAATTTCTAGCCATCGTTACGTTCTCACTGTGAGCTCAGAACTAAAAAGAGCGACATGATGCGATCGACAGGCGTACTAGACACAGTGTCCAAAGCATCTATGCAAAGCTTCGTCAGATTTTCACTGTATTTTCCATTTCGCGATCAATCTTTCCTTACTTTCAGAATAACCCTCGCACATCTGCGTCAGTTTGAAGTGCTGTGCAGCATTCAATAAAAGTTACCTGGCCTGTCATAATAACGTGTAACTTTCTTTTTGAAAGGTGATCAAATAATCTGGAAGTAGGACCTGAAGCACTGGTAGAGGTGTACGACCATAATAACTATAACTTTCGTAGTTACATCAAACACTCTTTACAAGGCAGTAAGTAGCGCCTTTTTAGGTGATCCTTAGTATCTTGTTTTCTTCCTAAGTAACAAATAACATCGAAAATTATTTTTCTCGTGAAACAGATCTGGCACCTTCACTGTTGAAACAATTTTCATTAAGAAGTTTATTTTTTTTATTATTATTTATGTGTAGGATAGGCTTTTTCTTTGTCCATGTGGTATAAAATGTAAAACTCATTTTGCTTTCACATATTCCGTCTTCTGTGATAGAACACATGAGCATACGGAGTCAAATATGGCCTTCAGACGGGAGGGAGTGACCCCTTGCCGCCAGTCGTGTACCAGCCACTGCTTCTCGCTCTTCGCGAACAGTTTCGGTACACGTTCTCAGGCCAGCACCTCCGTTGTTTCTGCCTAAGTCCAGCGTTTCTTATTAGCGTCCAGTAAAGGTTTTCTATACGTGTATGGCGTTGGAGAAAATAATGACTATATTCGACGCAGAGAGTTTCTTTTTGGAAGTACATAGTACACGAGACTAAAAAGTTTAAAATCTGGTAGCCCCATAAAGAGTGCTGACCCCAGGCAGATAGTCCTGAAATTTTGTGATTGTCAATTTTATAGCTATGAAAATTTTTGTATGATTTGAAATGAAAGACATCGGATGCATGTAACAGACTAACAGACATTAGCAAAGAAGTGAACTATTCATTCAGCAATTATGTATTGCATGCAACCCACGTTTTTGGTTTTAAATCTTGTACATGCTTTCATACCTGTTAAAAATTCAGATTCACAAATTTTCAAGACCGTATTAGGTGAGGGATCTGAATGGGGCTAGCAGAAATTACGTTATACTTTTTAGTTCAGTTTAAAAAGGTGGTATATCAAGAATTCACTTTTACTCAAATAATTATTTTTCATTTTCATGTGTGTGCGTGAGTGTGAAATTTTTCTAACGATTTCTATGTTTTGACGATATTGCGACAGAGACATATGGTAAATTTCAGGTTTATTTCAGTTTCTCTTCACCTGAGTCTACCAATATATTTCTTCCTCCTATGTATACCTCACAAAAACACCATGCAAGTAAAAATTGGAGAGATTTGAGTTCCCACGGAGGCTTAGGAAAGGGGGATATGGCAATGTTATATAAAGTACTCCGCGCCGAACATCAGACAAGAACGCGAGTGCTTACTGCATTGTCACGTTGCTACGTTGGAAGTTTAAGGACTGTAGTTCATTCGAAATTATAGCGCTGAACAAAGTACCCCCCCCCCCCCACTACATACCAGACAAAAAAGTGAGTCGATGTTGCGCTGTCATCCACTTCCGAGCTATATACTGGGAAGACAAACAAGAAAGCGACCTAATAAAACCTGGTAAAAATGGGTCGAACCTTGAAATGCCATAGGTAGAGTATAACAGGGTTTTGGACACCTTTCACCACAGAGAAGAAAACCAAAGAAAAGTGGAGATAAAAATTCTCATTAATGCTTAGCAAAGTATTTACCACAAAAACATGCGTATCTCATACAGACTGTGTCACGTGTATTCTTGCCGTCCTTTCTGCGTTTAGTGATAACAACGCGTTGCAAATTTTCTTTCTTGATGTGTACGATTTTCCAAGAATACTGTCAGTCGCATTCTCCACTATTGTTGACGAAGTAATGTGTTAAACTGCTGCTGCTCTCGATCTGGAATTTGTAACTGAACCATATTTTGTGATTTTAAAACTATCGCGTTATAATGTATGTTCAAATTTTACTCCATCTTGAGCACAGACAAACTTGTGAAGCACAATGCAGCATTCTCTGTAATGGCTCCAGCAGACTTGAGGGTGACTTTGAAAGGTCAGTGGAAAACCTCTTACTTATTGGATAATATTTCGCATACACATTCAGTTACACGTCTTATTTCAGACGGACGGTATTTAAACACTCTTTTTCCATAGATAGAACAAAAATTGAGGATGTTTAGATGACTATCAGTTTGACTTTAGAAAATATAAAGACCACCAGAGAGGCAGGTCTTACGTTGCGCTTGATAACAGAAGCAAGACTTATAAAAAAAATCAAGACACTTTCATAGAATTTTCCGACCCAGAAAAAGCGTTCGGTATTGTAAAATAGTGTAAGATATCCAAAATGTTCAGGAAAATAGGTGTAAGCTATCGTAAATGACAGGAATACAGTGTGTGCATGAACTAAGAGAGAAGAATAAGGATAGTAGACTACGAATAAAGCGATCGGATGAGAAAGGGTGTAGGACAAGGACGTGATCATTCGCCCTTAATGTGTAGTTTGTACACCGAAGAATCAATTCCGAAAATAAAAGAAACGGTCAGGTCTGGGATTAAAATGCAGGTGGAAGGATATCAATGACACCAGTCATGATGACATTGTTAATCCAATGAAAAACAGCAACTAAACTCCAAGTACCAGACTCAACAATGTGTGACCACTTTGAAACAGATTTGGAAATGAAAGGACGTTTGTGAATGGATTGTCTGACAACGACATGGAGCAGCGAGCTACAGTCTGCCGTGCCTTGTTGGCACAATTTTCAAATGTGTATCTCGCTCACGAGTGTTGTTTTCTGATGAATATGCGATGTATCGCAGCTCGCACAGGAGGAACGTGATTTTCTGTTCTAAGGAAAAATCCTCACTGAGTGCAAGAGTTGGAACGGAGCCCACTTTATGTATGATATGGCCCGATATCATCTTGAGACCCGTTCCGGCTGTATTTGTTTTGAAGGGTACGTGATTGGAAATTCCTGTGTGTAAATCCTGCAAACATGGTCAACACCTCAGCTCGAGACTAAGAGAATCATGGATCATGCGTGATTACAAAAGGACAGAGCTCCAACACACTTTTCTACTCACGTGTGTCACTTCTTTGGACGATTTCGAGGCCGCTAGACTGAGCATAGTTCAACAACATCTTCAGTCCCACTGAAATAGACACCACGAAGCTTGGACCAGACAACTCATTATGGTAAGTAATCAAGTCCCACATTGGTGCAAGACTAACGAAGCTTTGTGGAAAAGTTTTGTAGAAGCTTTTAGAACTCCTGAGTTGTCCCATAAGATGTCAAGGGGGACATGGAGACGAATGGATCTCATTGTAAGGCCACTGGTTCCATAGCTTTTATATGTAAGCATTCCAGTACACAATATGCTGTTTTT
The DNA here is from genome assembly GCF_023864275.1 of Schistocerca cancellata. NCBI lineage: Eukaryota > Metazoa > Arthropoda > Insecta > Orthoptera > Acrididae > Schistocerca > Schistocerca cancellata. Next base: position 316,489,189 of record NC_064632.1, read on the forward strand.
ATTTATGTGGTGTCTGTTGTTTCGGACACGTCAGAAGGAACAGACACCACACATAAATACATACGCCTTGACGATAACTAAAGATCATTCAGTTCAGATGCAATCAACGTCTGATCTCCGACCTAGGAATCAGCATGAGACTGCGAGCACTGAGGTTAATGGACAGTGGCCTCCTCGTCTGTAGTGTGTGACAAATTGGGAACTTGGATTGGACGAGCAGCGTGCTCTGATAGTCGAACTGGTTAAGGCGATCTCTCACATAAAGCGGGAATCCGGGTTCGAGTCCCGGTCAGGTAGAAATTTTCACTTGTTGCTCCGAATTTATTTCAGTGCCCGATTGTGGCTGAAGTCGGAATTTCAGTTTCGTCATCACACAATATATACTGTTCTGACCAACGTGTACGAGGACATCTCGGACCTGCTGTACAAAGTACAGGGCAACTGACAAGCGGCTCTCTGATATTAGAATTAAATAACATGAAAACAAAGTTCGTTAGAAGAACACAAGAAACTCTACGGTTATTATGAAAGCTATAAGAATTTTCACAGAAGTTTCGAAGTAATATTTATGAAATCTGATAATTTACTTATAAGTAATACCGTGCTCCGAAGCCGAAAGTGATCAATTCGAATGTCGGAAGATGAAAGGAAATTAGCATACCGAAGGAAGTAGTAAAATCATGTGATCCATTGGACAACGTGTGTTTATGGTAACGGAATATCACAGGTTAGAACACAGTACGCTGATAACCTCGGCGTTGAGGGTCCGTAAGCTCCAGAACACCGTATAATGACAAGAAGGTATAGTTTTCAAACCCGATGTAATGTTCCAAAAGGACCCGATGTGAAAACTATTCGCAAGTTCTTCACAAAATCTGAATAGGCTGCCAGTGTGGCTGATGATATAATGAGGAATGTTGACCCCAGGCCACCCGTAGTTAATGCTGAAAATGTTACCACAGTTCCTGAACTTATTCAGAAGCATATGAGGCAATCCGTCCGAAGAATTGCAGCGAAGGCTTGTTTGGAACATTGCAGAAGGTGTACAACATCGAGAACCGTCTAAAATGTTCCATTCAAAACCAAAAGTCACTTCATTGTCTCCATATCCACAGTGTGAAAACCGACTAACGTCGTGAACTAGATTATCATAGTCATTGATGATGACGGATTGTTGGCTGCATCTGATTCACAGATTCCTGCTGAATGAGTTGTAGAATAAACGAAACTGGTGAATTTGGGATTCCGAAGCAGGGCCGGCTATTCAGTGGTAATAGGTGAAGTGGCACTTCTCTGTTTTTATCTGGCCACATTTTAAAAAGTTTATTTATCTTAACACGTATGCTGCTTTTCACTCCAAACGTGTTTCTCTGCAGTGTACTGCTCGGAAATCTCCTGTAGCAGCAAGCGTGCGATTCTGACCAGGGTATGCGAAGCAGCTTCCTTTTTCGCAGTTCAGCCTATTGGTCGAAGCAGAGGCTGAGAATAGCTGTATCGTTGCTATATCAACGGTGACGTCATCTGCCTTAATTTATCTGTGAGGGGACATGCGGCGAGGTAGACTGAAAATTTATTTCCGGCTACTTCCAATTCCAGACGGCACACTATAAAGCAGTGGTGGTTGTGCGCATGGAGTAGGCCTACTCTTCCATCTGTAGAGCGTTCGGTGCTGTATGTTTTAAATATGAATCCTACTTATGGTATGATGTGTATTTTATTCGAAGCACCCTTTTCACAAAGGATAGAGCGTTGTATGGCGAAATTATGGATCACGTGTTGGTGGAACAGGATGAGAGATTTCATAAATGTGAAAAAATTCGGTCTGTTTGCTGTGTACATACCACAATTTTTAAAGAATTCCACACAATTTTTCTTTCTAGTGCACCTTAAAACTCGCAACATTTCTTTGGGCATGTATTCTCTAAGACGCAACGCTTAAGAAACGACCTCTTTATGTTATATGGCGATGAGAAGTACACAAAGATTTCCTCCGTAAAGATGTTAGAAATGCTTAATTAGGGCAAGGACAATTTTACGAATACTTATAAATTGTTTTCCCTCATTCCGTTCATCTCTTCTACTAAAGCATTTGAGGGAAGAAGTTCTTCTTGCCTGTAGCGTATGAGAACATATTTGAGGAAGCGAGTTTCAGAAGAGATACCTTCTTCTTTAGCGCATATTTAAAATCAGATAGAACTGCTAGCTCAGTTAATAAAAACAAAGCCATTCTATGAAGATATCACCGAGAAGTCTCCAACATTAAGGAACCGAAGGATCGATATGGCGCACAAGAAATACACTACTCGCCATTAAAATTGCTACACCACGAAGATGACGTGCTACAGACGCGAAATTTAACCGACAGGAAGAAGATGCTGTGATATGCAAATGATTAGCTTTTCAGAGCATTCGCACAAGGTTGGCGACGGACACCTACAACGTGCTGACATGAGGAAAGTTTCCAACCGATTTCTCATACACAAACAGCAGCCGACCGGCGTTGCCTGGTGAAACGTTGTTGTGGTGCCTCGAGTAAGGAGGAGAAATGCGTACCATCACGTTTCTGACTTTGATAAAGGTCGGATTGTAGCCTATCGCGATTGCGGTTTATCGTATCGCGACATTGGTGCTCGCGTTGGTCGAGATCCAATGACTGTTAGCAGAATATGGAATCGGTGGGTTCATGAGGGTAATACGGAATGCCGTGCTGGATCCCAACGGCCTCGTATCACTAGCAGTCGAGATGAGAGACATCTTATCCACATGGCTGTAACGGATCGTGCAGCCACGTCTCGATCCCTGAGTCAACAGATGCACGAACAGTTCGACGACGTTTTGCAGCAGCATGGGCTATCAGCTCGGAGACCATGGCTGCGGTTGCCCTTGACGCTGCATCACATACAGGAGCGCCTGCGATGGTGTACTCAACGACGAACCTGGGTGCACGAATGGCGAAACGTCATTTTTTCGGATGAATCCAGGTTCTGTTTACAGCATTATGATGGTCGCATGCGTGTTTGGTGACATCGCGGTGAACGCACATTGGAAGCGTGTATTCGTCATCGCCATACTGGCGTATCACCCGGCGTGAAGGTATGGGGTGCCATTGGTTACACGACTCGGTCACCTCTTGTTCACACTGACGGCACTGTGAACAGTGGACGTTACATTTCAGATGTGTTACGACCCGTGGGTCTACCCTTCATTCGATCCCTGCGAAACCGTACATTTCAGCAGGATAATGCACGACCGCATATTGCAGGTCCTGTAAAGGCGTTTCTGGATACAGAAAATGTTCGACTGCTACCCTGGCCAGTACATTCTCCAGATCTCTCACCAATTGAAAACGTGTGGTCAATGGTGGCCGAGCAAATGGCTTTGTCACAAAGCACCAATCACTACTCTTGATGAAGAGTGGTATCGTGTTGAAGCTGCATGGGCTGCTGTACCTGTACACGGCATCCAATCTCTGTTTGACTCAATGCCCAGGCGTATCAAGGCCGTTATTACGGCCAGGGGTGGTTGTTCTGGGTACTGATTTCTCAGGATGTATGCACCCAAATTGCATGAAAATGTAATCACATGTCAGTTCTAGTATAATATATTTGTCCAATGAATACCCGTTTATCATTTGCACTTCTTCTTGGTGTAGCAATTTTAATGGCCAGTAGTGTATGTATATTCAGTTATTAAGATAAGCTTGTGGAAATACAGGTTTGTTTTTCTTTCCTGCTAGTTCTTCACCTAACTTCTCAGCCACGAGCTGCCACAGTTCCGAAGGTCACCATATGTGTGAAGAGAAACCACTGCATTCTTCCAAAGTTACTGTTCCAAAGGCATTATCGGCCCTTTTTTATTGCGAGAATCGACAGCTATTGAACGTTACCTTGAATTTGGGAACAGTTTGCCGCCTCACAGCAAGCACTGGAGGATCGATTGGCATTGAGTGGTTTACGCAAGATGGGATGCGACCACATCACACCAAATAGCACTTGATCTCGGTGTGACTACTTTCTGCGAGACACAATGAATGTCACTGTCTGCCGAGCTATCCCAGAACGGAGGACGACCTTGAATCTTCTATATACCTGTATGTGGCCACCGAATCCATTTCCACCGAGATACTACAACTCGTTATGGCAAATATAAATGTTCGCTCTCTACTGCAAGCGGTGGACATTTTGAGAAGGGGAAGAGTTTATTTGCGTATACAGATGCAAGCTGTACAGCGTACAGTACCATCTGTTAGTAGATTTTGCAACTGCTAATTCGAGTTTACAAACATGTAGTCCTTTCTGGACATCCTGTAAATATGAAGGTGTTCAGCACGGCTTTCCCACCAGAGTGCAGACAGCGGCAGTAGTGAATTCTGCAATCGTGCATCGCCGTGGCAGCTGCAACTGCAGATAACTTCCAGCCTCTAAGGACTCCCCGCCTCCTAATAGGCTTCATTCTGCGAGGCTAACCGCTGACGATGCCGCTCCACATCGGCATCGGCGAGTTACTCTCACCAAACCCAGTACGCCCTCCTGGAAGGCGGATAACCTGTTGTGATGGCCCTGCGCCTGACATGAACTCATCGGATCAGTGCTGCACAGCGTTGTGTAACGAAAAGGGGCAGCCTCTTAGGCGCAGTACAGGATCGCGTCATCACGTAAAAGAAATTACAGCCAGCTATACACAATGGGAAATAATGCCACTGATTATGAAATGGAAAAGAACCCGCACAACTTATTTAATCGCAGAGTGAGTTCAATTTGAAGCGATTTTTCCTCTTCTTCGATGTGGTGTTATAGAAGGCTACGCTATTTTGTGGTTTGTACATATATATATGAATCCTACCTACTTCTGTCTCCCCCCCCCCACCCCCACCCCATGAACCGTGGACCTCCTTGCCGTTGGTGGGGAGGCTTGCGTGCCTCAGCGATACAGATAGCCGTACCGTAGGTGCAACCACAACGGAGGGGTATCTGTTGAGAGGCCAGACAAACGTGTGGTTCCTGAAGAGGGGCAGCACCCTTTTCAGTAGTTGCAGGGGCAACAGTCTGGATGATTGACTGATCTGGCCTTGTAACATTAACCAAAACGGCCTTGCTGTGCTTGTACTGCGAACGGCTGAAAACAAGGGGAAACTACAGCCGTAATTTTTCCCGAGGGCATGCAGCTTTACTGTATTCATGGAGAGCTGCTTCAAACCAGTCTCAGGACTGAAGACCACAACAAAAACAACATCTACTTCTGTATCTCTACTTCACAAGTGTCTGGGGGTGGGTGCCTCTGGTACCATTATTGTTATGCCCCGTCTCTGTTCCATTCACGAATGGTGCAGAAGTCAAACGACTGTCGATAAACATCGGTACGAGTTCTATCTTCTCTGATTTTCTGGTCGTGGTCATTTCACAAATCATATGTGGGAGGTAGTAATATGTTGTCCAACTCTTCTTCAAACGTACACTCTCACAGTTTCAACAGAAACTGTTCCCGATATACACAAAGCCTCTTTGCAGCGTGTGCCACTCTAGATTGTTGAGCATGAGCGTTCAACTCTCACGCTTACTAATCCATCCCGTGACGAAACTTGCAGCTTCTCATCAGATCTACTCCATTTATTTCGTGAATCCTCTCCTTAAAGTTCTTCCACCAGCTCTCACGCTGGCATCTATTTTTCCAACAATTTCTTTTGTCTGGTCATTCTACTTTATGATGGTCCGAGCGGTTATTCCTGAGTGTTTTACAGGTGTTATTGTCTCCAGTGATTTTTCACCACACTTTTAGTCTATATTTGATGTTAACAAATTTCTCTTCAGAGACGCTTTTTTTTTCATTGCCAATCTTCATTTTATACCGTTTCTGTTTCGGCCTTCATCAGGTATTTTGGTGCCCAAATAGCAAAATTTGTCTACTACTTCAAGTGTCTCGTTTCCCAATCTAATTCCCTCAGCATTTAATTGGGCTGCATTCCACTATCCTTGTTTTGCTTTTGTTGATATTCATCTTATATCCTCCTTTCGAGACACAGTCGATTCCATTCAACTTCCCTTTCACGTCCTTTGCTGTCTCTGACGAAATTACAATATCATCACAAACCTCAAAGTATTTATTTCTCCTCCCTGAACTTTAATTCCTTCTCCAAATTTAGTTTTGATTACCTTTACTGCTTGGTCAGTAAACACTTTGAATAACATCGGGGATGCCTCGCTTCCATCTGAACCCCTGCTTTCTTTTCATGCCGCTAGGCTCTTATAAGTGCCGTCTGGTTTCTGTTCAATTTGTGTATAGCCTTTCGCTCCCTGTATTTTAACCTTGCTACATCCAGAATTTAAAAGCGTGTATTCCAGTGGACATTGTCAAAATCTTTCTCCATATCTACAAAAGCTGTAAACGTGAGTCTGTCGTTCCTTAACCTAAGGTAAGTCATAGGGCCAGTACTGCCCCGCGTGTTCCTGCATTTTCTTGGAATCCAAGCTAATATTCATCGAGGTCGACTTTAACCAATTTTTCTATTTTTCTGTAAGTAATTAGTGTGAACATTTTGCAGCCATGATTTATTAAACAGATAGTTCCATAACATTCACGCTTGTCAGCTGCTGCTTTCTTTGGAACTGGAATTATTGTATTCCGCTTGAAGTGTGTGGGTATTTTGCCTGTTTCATACACTTGCTGCCAGCAGAAAATATCGACACTTTTCTCACACCTATATTTCTTCTACTATCCACGAAACCCTCGTTGGGTCATGTCATTTATGTTGACGTATTCTGGAGGACTCTAGCGAGACATATACAAAACTGGTATGCCTTTACTGCAGAGGTTACAATTTCCAATGCCAGAAACAATAAAGTCCTTTAATACTATCAAAATATTAATATTAAAAGCCGATTAGAGTCACGTCAAAGTATAACAGAGATACGCAGAGAGAGAGGTTGTGACAAGTGGGAGATAAAAATCATGTGAAGTTTGGTAAGTATCTTTCAGCTTCGACTAGTTGAGACTTCAGGAAGCCTATAAGAACTGTACTCCATAGAAGAAACACCCCTACACCTCTCCTCCAATGATAAAATTGGCATTTTAAAGCAGAATTATTTAGACTAGCTACTACTTGTTTGAAAAATACTCGAAGTCAATAGTTCTGAAAAGTTGACTGTCATTACTAAAATTCATGTTCAAAAAATTAAAAGCGCTTCTTGATAATTTGAATTCTCTTATACATTAATTGGAAATAAGTTTCAGTATATCTCTAGGGTTTAGCTCTGCCTCAGAGTCCGTAAAGGATTGTATACCTGAGAGCGGTATTGACAATATGCGTAACATATTGATAGAAACTATAGAGCTTTTAAGAAATTGTAGTTCCTTCAGTGGTTACATTGTGCAATTTATGGCAGTTCCTGCTGAGACTTTGTGATTTGTGGACAGGCAACTATCTAATACAGTGCTCTCATAAGAACATGAATACATCAGGAAAGATAAATGAAATGAAGCAACTGCTGAAGTTCTTTCTGGACAGTAAAAATGTGTGTGAAATCTTATGGGACTTAACTGCTAAGGTCATTAGTCCCTAAGCTTACACACTACTTAACCTAAATTATGCTAAGGACAACACACACACCCATGCCCGAGGGAGGACTCGACCTCCGCCGGGATTAGCTGCACAGTCCATGACTGCAGCGGCTGAGACCACTCAGCTAATCCCGCGCGGCTTATGGACAATAGTTTGATCACATATTTAATACTTATTCAGTAACTAGCCTTTTCCCTCCAGCTTTGTCCATACATATTGAACACTTCCCCTCCTGTACCTCTCTGTGCCCACTTCTTCCTCCCTCTGTCTGTCCACCTCAAGCTCCCACTATGAATCTCCTTCTCCCCCACTCTCTCCGTCTTCTCCTACCCTTGTCACTGTCTATTTCCTCAACGTCCACTCTTTGACCATATCTTCCTCCCCTCCTTCTCACCATATCTTCCTCCTCCTCTATCTCCCCATTTCTGACTCTCCCTGTGCTCACTACCCCTCTTATCTTCCACCTGTTTCATGCATCTCACCTTCCTCCTTTCCCTCTCTCCATTTCCTCCTCCTCCTCCTCACTCTGTCCATCCCCTCCTCCATCCATTTCAACCTGTACCCAGCCATGCTCATCGGCACATGTAGCCCCTGCTGTACTGTTCAATAAGGCAGGCCTATAATACTCTCACAAAACGCCTGTCACACAGGGCAGACAGCATAACAGGGGCTTGAAAATAATTTATTTGCCCCTGACCTCCAGGCAACCATGCAAAGTAGGTTGATAAAGCAGGCCAATACTACTCCAGTACAACACATCTGTCATGCAGGACAGATTTGGGCCTGGCAAACCATTTCTTGCCCCTGACATGTAGGCTGCCCTGTGAAGAATGTTGATTTGGCAGGCCGCTACTTTTCCTTCACAATATGCCTGTTGTGCATGGCAACTATATACCAGGGGTTGGGGAAAATACATTTTTGTCCCTATCTCTACTCGTGTTGGAGCTATGATGTTATAACATGTACAGTGCTGATATTCGTGAGACCTGCTGTTTCTGTGCCATATTTCGTGGAAATCGATCTACAGACTTGGGAGAAGATCCCAGACATACACAGGTACACACATACACTCAACTTTGTACATATACTTAGTAATTATCTGTAGAATAATTCGAAAAACGTTTATAAGCGCAGTGAAAAAACACCGTAACTGCTAATTTTTTCATTTCAGAAGCTTGAATTATTTATTGCAGAAATATGTACCTACCAGTCTTTTCAACCTTTTTGAATTCATGACCCCTTTCCAAGTAAAAATATTCTGGCAACCCCCAGAACCATAACAGAAGTACACCAGCAATTTCAAAGGCAACGTATTTAATTTTCTTTCTATTGATACTATACAGATAGAGAAATCAAATGCAATGTGAAAAGAGGTCGCAGTGCTCTGTGGTCATAGATATAATTATATTCTTTGCTGCAGTAGAAGCGTGGCGTGAGAAGGAGTCAACGGGGGCATAGTCGCGTGTCTTCGGTCGCTACAATCAGTTGTCCGAGTATGCCAGCAAGTACAGACCTGATTATTGCCTGCGCACTTCGCCCAGTGCGAGCATAAAATGAACAAGTTTCTTGAAAGATCTGTGCAGCCTTTCACGTCTGGTACAAGTGGCAGTGGCGGAAGCGAATCAAAATCGTAAAAAAAGAAAAATAGATTTTATGACGACAGTTATCTGAAGCATGGTTTTACTGTCACGAACAATAAACCGCAATGTGTAATTTGCGGCAAAGTATTGTCACGTGACAGTCTGAAAAAATCAAATATTCTACGTCACCTCTCAACCAAATATTGCAAGGAAGCTGATAAACAGTTGGATTTCTTTAAAAGGAAACTGAAAACACTTAATCAGTAGCAAACTACTATGATGCAGGTAATATAATTGTAATGTTATTTGTTGATTTAAAATAGTCTTAATATTTCTGATTTTTTATTCGGTTTTCTGATTTAATAATATTTTTTATCTGATTTTAGGTATCCAGTGTCAACGAAAAAGCGATACTAGCTAGCTACCGACTCACATTCCGCATTACTAAAGCAGGGAAGCTGCATACAGATACAGAGAATCTCATTTTGTCAGCAGCCCTGGATATGGTTGAAATTACGTTAGGTAAGCAAGTGGAAAACAAGCTAAAAAGCATACCACTTTCTGATAATACAGTCGAACGCAGAACAAACGATATGGCCGGTGCCATTCGAGAATTAGTCGAAAAATTAACGAAGGGCCCATATTTTGCTCTGCAGTTTGATAAATCTACTGACGTTTCAGATAGTGCTCAATTTATAGTATTTGTGTACTTTGAAGCAGATGATAGTATCATGGAAGACATTTTATTTTGCACAGCACTCCCTGCGAACACTACTGGTCAGTGTTTGTATGACATGTTTTTAGAAAGTACTCGTAACTACGAGATTGAGTGGACATTTGTAGTGGTGATGGTAAAGCTATGACGGGCAGTAAAAGTGGGCTTCTCGCGAAATTAAAATCAATAGTGCCAAATTTTTTGTGGACACACTGCTTTCTTCATCGACAAGCTCTGGCAGCCACGATTTTAACTTTTGATTTAAATATTGTGTTTAAAGAGGTTATCAAAGTTGTAAACGGTATTAAAGATGAAGAGTTGCAAACTCGGCTGTTTAGGATCATTTGTGAAGACTTGGGTTCGCTCCATCAAAATCTCCTTTGTCACACAGATGGATTTCCAAAGGAAAGGTATTAACACGAGTTCTGGAACTAAAAGGCGAATTGTTAATGTTCTTACAAGATTCTAAATCTGGATATGCGAATTACTTTTGTGACCTTGTTTCGCTATTAAAGTTACCATCTCTCGCGGATTTTTTTAACCAAATATTTTAAACAAGAGCCTCCAAGGGAAAGAATAAAACATTATAACAGTTAAGGATAAAATCAAATGATTCCTCGCAGAACTTAATTTGTGGTCAATCTTTTTACAGAAGATGATGTTTCAGCCCTTCCCTTGTATTCAGACGATTGTCGAAGAAATTGCAATGGACCAGTCGGTGGTACTAAGTTCTCACATTCGTTGTATGATATAGAGCGTGCATAATTTCGAAGAGAAACTGTTAAGTTGCTTTCCAGAGCTTAACTCTGACGGTGACAACGGTCATAGACAAATATTAAATACTTTTTTTTACATATGTCAGTACAATTGGCTGATCTCAGCACGATGACGAAAGAAACACTTATAGATTTAGCAGCTGAGGGGATGCTTAGAATGGAATTTAATTGGCAAAAGATTGACGTCTTCTGGATGAAGAGAAAAGAAGAGTATCTAGAGCTGGCAAAGGGACCTTTGAAATTATTAGTGCCATTCAACACTTCCTATCTTTGTGAATTAGCGTTCTCTTCAATGGTGAACATAAAAACTACGAAGAGAAATAGACTTCAAGTAGAAAATGATTTAGTGATTTGTGTCTCAAAAATAAAGCCACAATTTGACAAATTATTAATAAAAAAACAGGCACAGTCTTCTCTTTGAAACTGTTGTACTTCCATTGTAGTCTAGGATCTATAACCCTTGCTTACTTTCATGTGGATAAGTGGCACCCGTGGTATACATCGTTGGTCTCGCCATATGAATAAAAACTGGCCAAAACAATAAAATCTTAATAAGGGTCAAGTATGCTTTTTAATAATACAGTTGAGAGACATTAGTCATCAGGCATCAAATCGCAGTTGTGCCGATAAAGCGCTGTGCATTTGCGTATAATCGCTGGATCGTACTATTATTGTTACTGATTTTACTCTTGACGGTATGGCTTATGCTCCGCAGGAAACCGTTATGTTTTATATCAGTGTTATTATTATTATTATTATTACGACGAACAAAGTACATTAGACGCTCTGCCAAAGACAACGCCACTTTCAAAGCAGCATTCAGCTGTACCGTTAGCGACACTCCTCGTGTTGCAATTATTGTAACCGATACCTCCGCTTGGGCCTCCCAGTGGGCATATTCTCTGCGACGGTGTTGCAAGCAAGATTCATGTTACTTCATGGCCTTGAAAAACGTCTACATGAATTCCATTTTTGATATGTCATCGTTTTAACCAATACGAATTCAATAAAGCTGCGCATTAACCAATACCTACGCAGATGTTTCATTCAGCTAGCCGTCTTCTGTGTTTAAGACTCATTTTCAAGACAAAGTAAAACAAATGTCTTTAGAAGAACATTTAATAAAATGTTTTAGTATTTTTTTCGGGATGGAATGCATTTCCCTTTTTTTACGTGAATTCCAACAGAAAAATATGTTTCGCATAACGAATGTTTCGCAATGCAGGTTGACTCTGAAGCGAATTATCCTCGTTAAACGAGGTCTTACTGTATAGTCAATTTGTAAACAGGAAGATATTTTTAATTTCTCACAGTTACTTATTGGATCTTCTTCATTTAGTTATCGATGGGTCCCTGAAAACAGTTTTCCAGTTTTACGTTTATTTATCGTTCACATGGTGTATTTATTATAAAACAATCTACACTATGCTCAATTCAGAATTAATGTTAAAAAAGGAATTTCGTAATTTTAATAAAAAATAAATATCATTTTCCATAGGTCTATGTTTTTGTATTACAGAACCCCTACAGAACCTCTTCAGCAGGTTTAAATTAAGTACGTATTCATGATTATAAATAAGTACCGAATCTGAACGCGAGCCAATTTTCAAGGTGCTTTCAGAAAACCTTGTCACTTCCGTGTGACATTTATACCATAGCCGGCCGCGGTGGTCTAGCGGTTCTGGCGCTGCAGTCCGGAACCGCGGGACTGCTACGGTCGCAGGTTCGAATCCTGCCTCGGGCATGGGTGTGTGTGATGTCCTTAGGTTAGTTAGGTTTAAGTAGTTCTAAGTTCTAGGGGACTTATGACCTAAGATGTTGAGTCCCATAGTGCTCAGAGCCATTTATACCATAGCAGATGATCGCCGTGAAAGAAACGTTACCAGCCATGCTGCAACTGCTTTCTCTTGTGACCGCGACCCCCTGAGCAATGCTTCGCTACCCCCCCCTCCCCCCCCAGGGGGTCGCGACCCACAGATTGAAAAACACTGCTCTACAGTAATGTATCTTATTCTTTCTAGGTTTATACATCGCTTCCAGCTTTGTGGAAAGTGAAATCCTGTGAACATATGAACAGCATGCTTTTTTGTGTACATACTGTGCAGTGAAGTTTACCGGTTTGTTGAAATATTCCTCCTTAAATATCTTCTTAGTGTGTTAATATGGCCATGTTTAGAACTCCTTCCAAGCGATATTTTTGCCCATCACCACTTCCTCTTTTTCCTTGTTGCATCACATAGCGATTGCAACTGCAATACATGCGAGTTGTACATCACTGGGCGCTAACATGTTCACTACAAAGATATCTAACTGAAGCGTCGCAGTCATAAGTACTGCGAAATAATATTTTGCCATTCTTGGCCTTGCACTTTCGCACAATATAACGTCACAAAAATATACGGAATAAGTAATGAGAGTGTGATGGCTCCTTAACTGAGAGCAGCCCATGATAGAGTGTTTATGGTGTACAGAGTGATATGACATCGAATAGGTGTATTGGGTATCTTGAGCAAAAAAACTGAGAACAAAACCAAATGTTTGGAAACGACATCTAACGACGCCCCAGGGAGTCGAAGCTACCGGGGTCAATGCCTGCCGGTAACCCACCCTTCTGACTGCAAAAATGAAGTTGTACATAGACGCCTCTGCTGTCACTGCACTCCAGAGGCACGCACCGAATGCTAAAGCTCACACTAGCCTGTCTCAGCCCTAGTTTGCCAAAGGTATGTACATACAGTCCAGCTCAGTGTGGCCAGGTCCCATTCTTCCCCAGCTGGCCTACTGGGCTGGTCTGCTGGGCAGTCAACAGTTCACATACTGTATCACGGAGTGGTCTGAATGCTAGAGAAACTCGGTAGCTTACAGAGCCAGGTCCATCCATAATCTCGAGAAGGCGTGATCCTTAATACGTGTGCTGGTTCATAGTGTCATTGGATAAAATAGAGAAGAAATATAAATTACTGATGATCGAAAGTAAGGTTTTTCTTTGGTTTTCTTATAACAAACTGTTACCACCGACTAGTTCGCCCCCGGTAGCTGAATGGTCAGCGTGACGGATTGTCAATTCTCTGGGTCCGGGTTCAATTCCCGGCTGGGTCTGGGAATTTTCTCAGCATAGGGGCTGGTTGCTGTGCTGTCCTCATCATCATCCTATCATCCCCATCGACTGTACGTCGCCGAAGTCTCGTCAAATTGAAAGAGCGGTATCCGGTGAAAGCCTGCCTGGCGGGGGGCCCTAGCCATACGATTAAATAAATAAAACACCGCCTGCATTTCTTATGAAAAATGACTTGTGGCGATCCAGTGTGTATAAATTTCATCTGTAATTTCTAAATGAAGCAGCTGGACCTAGAACAAAATACGACTATCTGTTAAAAATATGTTAATAGTATCCACATCAACTGTTTGAAAAATAAACTAATAATTATTGCAAACAGCTTTGCCTGGTATGAGCGACTGTGCGATCTTGGATGACGGAAGCAACAAAGAGAACGTCTTGGACATGTGACATGGAACTGCTACTTGGTTCAGCTTCGTAATAAACTACTCCCGCGATCAGCCCAGGAAGTTGGAGAAATGGTGTGCTCTGAGCCGCAGAGAAAGCAGCATTTCCACAGAGATTTTATCCGTGTCAGATAAGAACCGAGATGATAAATGGACAATTACCATCACAGTAGTGTACACTGATGAGCCAAAACGTTATGACCACTGCCCATTGCTACTGCGGATGCCGCCTGGTGGCGTTTCGGTCGTGTGGCACCGTGACAAAAGTATGTAAGAGGAGTAGCCACAGACGGGGCACCATACTAGCGAAGATATGGGCTGCAGATGGTGTAATACTCCCCCCCCCCCCCCCATGAACCATGGACCCTGCCGTTGGTGGGGAGGCTTGCGTGCCTCAGCGATACAGATAGCCGTACCGTAGGTACTACCACAACGGAGGGGTATCTGCTGAGAGGCCAGACAAACGTGTGGTTCCTGAAGAGGGGCAGCAGCCTTTTCAGTAGTTGCAAGGGCAACAGTCTGGATGATTGACTGATCTGGCCTTGTAACAATAACCAAAACGGCCGTGCTGTGCTGGTACTGCGAACGGCTGAAAGCAAGGGGAAACTACAGCCGTAATTTTTCCCGAGGGCATGCAGCTTTACTCTATGATTAAATGATGATGGCGTCCTCTTGGGTAAAATATTCCGGAGGTAAAATAGTCCCCCATTCGGATCTCCGGGTGGGGACTACTCAAGAGGATGTCGTTATCAGGAGAAAGAAAACTGGCGTTCTACGGATCGGAGCGTGGAATGTCAGATCCCTTACTCGAGCAGGTAGGTTAGAAAATTTAAAAAGGGAAATGGATAAGTTAAAGTTAGATATAGTGGGAATTAGTGAAGTTCGGTGGCAGTAGGAACAAGACTTCTGGTCAGGTGACTACAGGGTTATAAACACAAAGTCAAGTAGGGGTAATGCAGGAGTAGGTTTAATAATGAATAGGAAAATAGGAATGCGGGTAAGCTACTACAAACAATGAATGCATTATTGTGGCGAAGATAGATACGAAGCCCACATCTACTACAGTAATACAAGTTTATATGCCAACTAGCTCTGCAGATGACGAAGAAATTGAAGAAATGTATGATGAAATAAAAGAAATTATTCAGGTAGTGAAGGGAGACGAAAATTTAATAGTCATGGGTGACTGGAATTCGAGTGTAGGAAAAGGGAGAGAAGGAAACATAGTAGGTGAATATGGATTGGGGCTAAGAAATGAAAGAGGAAGCCGCCTGGTAGAATTTTGCACAGAGCACAACTTAATCATAGCTAACACTTGGTTCAAGAATCATAAAAGAAGGTTGTATACATGGAAGAACCCTGGAGATACTAAAAGGTATCAGATAGATTATATAATGGTAAGACAGAGATATAGGAACCAGGTTTTAAATTGTAAGACATTTCCAGGGGCAGATGTGGACTCTGACCACAATCTATTGGTTATGACCTGTAGATTAAAACTGAAGAAACTGCAAAAAGGTGGGAATTTAAGGAGATGGGACCTGGATAAACTGAAAGAACCAGAGGCTGTACAGAGTTTCAGGGAGAGCATAAGGGAACAATTGACAGGAATGGGGGAAAGAAACACAGTAGAAGAAGAATGGGTAGCTTTGAGGGATGAAGTAGTGAAGGCAGCAGAGGATCAAGTAGGTAAAAAGACGAGGGCTTGTAGAAATCCTTGGGTAACAGAAGAAATATTGAATTTAATTGATGAAAGGAGAAAATATAAAAATGCAGTAAATGAAGCAGGCAAAAAGGAATACAAACGTCTCAAAAATGAGATCGACAGGAAGTGCAAAATGGCTAAGCAGGGATGGCTAGAGGACAAATGTAAGGATGTAGAGGCTTATCTCACTAGGGGTAAGATAGATACTGCCTACAGGAAAATTAAAGAGACCTTTGGAGAAAAGAGAACCACTTGTATGAACATCAAGAGCTCAGATGGAAACCCAGTTCTAAGCAAAGAAGGGAAAGCAGAAAGGTGGAAGGAGTACATAGAGGGGCTATACAAGGGCGATGCACTTGAGGACAATATTATGGAAATGGAAGAGGATGTAGATGAAGATGAAATGGGAGATACGATACTGCGTGAAGAGTTTGACAGAGCACTGAAAGACCTGAGTCGAAACAAGGCCCCCGGAGTAGACAACATTCCACTGGAACTACTGACGGCCTTGGGAGAGCCAGTCAAGACAAAACTCTACCATCTGGTGAGCAAGATGTATGAAACAGGCGAAATACCCTCAGACTTCAAGAAGAATATAATAATTCCAATCCCAAAGAAAGCAGGTGTTGACAGATGTGAAAATTACCGAACAATCAGTTTAATAAGCCACAGTTGCAAAGTACTAACACGAATTCTTTACAGACGAATGGAAAAACTAGTAGAAGCCGATCTCGGGGAAGATCAGTTTGGATTCCGTAGAAATACTGGAACACGTGAGGCAATACTGACCTTACGACTTATCTTAGAAGAAAGATTAAGGAAAGGCAAACCTACGTTTCTAGCATTTGTAGACTTAGAGAAAGCTTTTCACAATGTTGACTGGAATACTCTCTTTCAAATTCTAAAGGTGGCAGGGGTAAAATACAGGGAGCGAAAGGCTATTTACAATTTGTACAGAAACCAGATGGCAGTTATAAGAGTCGAGGGACATGAAAGGGAAGCAGTGGTTAAGAAGGGAGTAAGACAGGGTTGTAGCCTCTCCCAGTTGTTATTCAATCTGTATATTGAGCAAGCAGTAAAGGAAACAAAAGAAAAATTCGGAGTAAGTATTAAAATCCATGGAGAAGAAATAAAAACGTTGAGGTTCGCCGATGACATTTTAATTCTGTCAGAGACAGCAAAGGACTTGGAAGAGCAGTTGAACGGAATGGATGGTGTCTTGAAGGGAGGATATAAGATGAACATAAACAAAAGCAAAACGAGGATAATGGAATGTAGTCGAATTAAGTCGGGTGATGCTGAGGGAATTAGACTAGGAAATGAGACACTTAAAGTAGTAAAGGAGTTTTGCTATTTGGGGAGCAAAATAACTGATGATGGTCGAAGTAGAGAGGATATAAAATGTAGACTGGCAATGGCAAGGAAAGCGTTTCTGAAGAAGAGAAATTTGTTAACATCGAGTATAGATTTAAGTGTCAGGAAGTCATTTCTGAAAGTATTTGTATGGAGTGTAGCCACGTATGGAAGTGAAACATGGACGGTAAATAGTTTGGACAAGAAGAAAATAGAAGCTTTTGAATTGTGGTTCTACAGAAGAATGCTGAAGGTTAGATGGGTAGATCACATAACTAATGAGGAAGTATTGAATAGGATTGGGGAGAAGAGAAGTTTGTGGCACAACTTGACCAGAAGAAGGGATCGGTTGGTAGGACATGTTCTGAGGCATCAAGGGATCACCAATTTAGTATTGGAGGACAGCGTGGAGGGTAAAAATCGTAGGGGGAGACCAAGAGATAAATACACTAAGCAGATTCAGAAGGATGTAGGTTGCAGTAGGTACTGGGAGATGAAGAAGCTTGCACAGGATAGAGAAGCATGGAGAGCTGCATCAAACCAGTCTCAGGACTGAAGACCACAACAACAACAACATGGTGTAATACATTGAGAAAAGCGACTTTGACAAATGCCAGATTGTTATTGCTTGGATCTTGTAAACGAGTATCTCTAAACCAGCGAGGCTTGTCGAACGCCACTTTCTACAGCCGCGAAACTACCACTACCGCTAAAAGGTTGGAGTCCACGACACTCCACGGAACGTGGGGTTCGAAGGCTTGTCTGCCATGTAAAGTAGGGCAGATGGTGATCCGTGGCATCTCTACTGGTGCACGCAGAAGTGTTGCGGAGCGCACCGTTCATCGTACATTGTTAAACGTGGAACTCTGCAGCAGACCACCCATAACTGTTTACGTGTTGACCCAACAACGTCGTCAGCTACGATTGCAGTGGGCACCGAGCATCGGGATTCGACAGTCGACCAATGGAAACGTGTCGGCTCTTCGAATGAATCACATTTTTGCTACACTAGGTCGTCTCCGCAAACGTCATCAGCGAAGTGAGTGGTGGCTCGAAGCGTGCAGTGCACCACAGACGCAGGCTGATGGGAGCAGCAGTATGCTGTGGCAGACATTTTCCTGCGCTTGCATGAGACCTGCGGTAATAATCGAAGACACGCTGACAGCTGCGAACCACCAGCATCCTCTCATGGTTCATGCCTTCTCCGACGGCGACGTTATCTTTCAGCAGTATAACTGTCCATATCTCGGAGCTAGTACCGTGCTATAGTGGTTTGAGAACATTACAGTGAACTGAAATTGATGTACCGTCGACCAAATTCGCCTGATGAAAATTATACGGAACCCATCTGGGTCGCTATCGAGCGCCATCACCGCGTACACCAATCAGCGACCGTTGTTTACGCGAATTACATGACCTGTGCGACGACATCTAATGCCACATACATCCACAAACCTACCAACAAACTGGCGGATTCATGACACGCAGAATTAGTGATGTGTTTCGTTCCAAAGACGGACGAGCAAGCTGTTAAGCTGCTGCTCGTAATGTTTTAGCTCATCAGTGTTCAGATGGTTCAAATGACTCTAAGCACTATGGGACTTAACATCTGAGGTCATCAGTCCCCTAGACTTAGAAATACTTAAACCTAACTAACCTAAGGACATCACACACATCCATGCTCGAGGCAGGATTCGAACCTGCGACTGTAGCAGCAGTGCGGTTCCGCACTGAAGCGACTAGAACCGCTCGGCCACAACGGTCGGCCTCATCAGTGTGTACGGTGTCTTTGAACGAAGGCAACTGACATTCAAGTGTTCTTTTAATTGGTATTGTTTAAGTAATTTGGCGAGAGCTATTGTAATTACCCAAGTATGTTGCTTTGCTGATGGAGACTACGGCAAGGTTGCTTTCCAAACTTTTCTAGGTTCGCAGTCAAGATTTTAGCTATCCCTGCTACTAACGCCTCTGCCAAACGCAGTTTCAATTGCGTAGGACTACAATATGTCCTCAAAATGTGAATGAGATGTGCAGAGTTATGTGGTAAGGTCATCATCAAATTTGTCTACTGTAAAACTGCATATTTTTATTTCAAGTAAGTACAGGGTGGATAATTTTTTCATTGCTAAATCTGATGCAGAGAGCTTACAATAAACACGATCATCCTGTGTCATGATTTTTGAGACTGTTACCTACATGAGACATTTTATGGCAGCGATATCTATAATGGATGTAGTCCTTTCAATTACATTTTGTTAGCTCTTTTATATGAAGATGTAAAAGTACATGTGAGTGCTTGGTTCAAATGGCTCTGAGCACTATGGGA
This sequence comes from Schistocerca cancellata, assembly GCF_023864275.1. Taxonomy (NCBI): domain Eukaryota; kingdom Metazoa; phylum Arthropoda; class Insecta; order Orthoptera; family Acrididae; genus Schistocerca; species Schistocerca cancellata. The sequence goes on from NC_064632.1 coordinate 316,508,703, forward strand.
CTCAACTGCTGTGGTCATAAGTCCCCTAGAACTTATAACTACTTAAACCTAACTAACCTAAGGACAGCACACAACACCCAGCCATCACGAGGCAGAGAAAATCCCTGACCCCGCCGGGAATCGAACCCGGGAACCTGGGCGTGGGAAGCGAGAACGCTACCGCACGACCACGAGATGCGGGCTGTGAGTGCTTAATCTTTGACAAAATTGTTCTTGCAGCTTTGATTTGACGTGTCATATCTGAATGACGATGATCAGTTTTGGTCGAATGGCGTTTCAGGATTGTGCGCACTGTGTCGCGAGAGCTAGTTGAGCGGATGTGTGACAGATGTCTGGCGGGTGCGGCAGCACATGAAGCCAGAGCAACGAGGCTAGGGGCCCGCACATGCTCCTTTCAGATTTGAGTGCTCCAGACATAACGTCAGTTCCGCCAGGAGGCTCGCACAAAGTGTAGATTTATATTTTTCATATCTGCACACATGCAGCGCAAACAATTATAGACCCGACTATGACTTCTTGAGAAAACTAGAACTGGCCGCATTATGTCCACCAATAATGGTTGTGGGGTGGAATGGGGGCAGTAAATATAGCCCAGTGAACCAGATGTTATGAAGACATGACAACGGAGATGACTTAGGCACTGACTGCTTTAAATGTCACGATCACTCCAAAAAATATAGTTACAAGGCACTATTAATGTTATTACAGGAAAAATTCCGACTGCTGTTATTATTGACACAAGCGCTACTGTGAATGTGGTATCAGTATATCTGTTTACTAAGATCACAGAGGTTATGAGATTGCCTACACAGTGTAAGGGATCCGTGATCCCACGAACATAGATGCTAGTATCCGACGCCCAGGTCGATAGTAGACGGGAGTCGATTGTCGAGCGCTGCAGTAGGCAGGGAGACTAGTGTGTCGAGTGACAAGGAGTAGTATGGGAGAGTGACGAGTGAGCGGTAGTGCGGGAAAGACGGGCAAGAATGGTGGTCGAGTAAAATTCACCGGAGTATGACGAGTGAGCACGTCCCCCTGATCGTCGTGGGGTTGACCCTCACTAATACCGATTCGCGAATGATATGAAACAGAAAGTGACAAGTGCCGAATTACGTGTTTCGCGTCAACCGCGTAGGCCAGCAACAACCATGGATTGCAGTGAGGATTGTTGCGAATGTTAACCATCAGCATTGCGTGTGACGAAGTACTGAAAATCAACAACCAATGAAAAGATATAACTGTGATTAGACGTGTAAGGCGAAGGTAGCAACTGCCTCAGCATTTGTGTGTTAGTAGGAAATATATATATCAGTTTGTACATCGCAACCTTTGTGGTCCTTAATGATCGACAAACTTTCAATCATTCCACTATTCAGTTGCAAAACAGCTGCACTCGGTTGAAATACTCCCGAAACCACAGCAGAAAAACTAATAGCCTTTCATCTATTAAGCACACGGTCATATAATCATAATAATTAAATGTTTGGCGGCTTCGGTAAATTACTCAAAACCCAATAAGGAATTTAATCGGGGGTGTTTCAACAGCCATTACAAAACTGCAAGTTTATTGGAGCAGCCAGTGTCCGACTGAGACATGGCAAAGTGTAGATGTGTGTTAAAAAATCAGATTTTGCCCATTCCTAGTTGTGAATCGGTTAATGGCAAAATGGTTCAAATGGCTCTGAGCACTATGGGACTTAACAGCTGTGGTCATCAGTCCCCTAGAACTTAGAACTACTTAAACCTAACTAACCTAAGGACATCACACACATCCATGCCTGAGGCAGGATTCGAACCTGCGACCGTAGCAGTCGCGCGGTTCCGGACTGCGCGCCTAGAACCGCGAGACCACCGCGGCCGGCAAATCGGTTAATACTCGGATGCATTTTAAGCAAGGAATTTCTAACGGAGAGGTATGCAAAGACCTTTTCCTCTGAAAAGTGTTATTTGAGTATCAATGGTGAAAATATTGCCATAGATATGATGAAACCGGGAATCGAACGTAGTAAATGCTGCCAAGGCATAAGAATTGAGTTTATTAAGATGAAATGATCCCAGTTCACTTGTCAACCTCCTCACTGTAGTTTTTTTGAAGAATCACGAAGATCACATGAATGACAAAGTGGCGGCATCTTCAATTACTTACTCCCAACAGCAGTCCAAACTGAAAGAATTGTTACTGAAGTGCACCATGGACAAGAAGAGAGGTGGTTGTCAAAGAAATACCACAGATGTTAGAATGGGAAATTGTAGAACAACCCATGACACTTTATAGCAACCCTTTATCAGCAGTATCTAAACCCGGTGGTAATGCTCGTCTTGTGATATGCAGCGACTATTACTCAGATCATTGTTCTAGTTCATACTAGACAAGAAAATGTAGATGAATACCTACAAAGATTTCACGGCGTTAAGTTTCTTATTAGCATTGACCTAAGAAGTTCGTACTTGCATGTGCACCTCTTTGAAGAATCTAGAAAATACACAGCGTTTATATTTGCTGGAAGAAGGTATCAATTTTGTGTCTTACCGTTTGGATTGAATGCAGGTTCAGGTGTTTCTATCGCTGCATTAGACACTGAGTCAGGGTTCGACCTATTGGAAGAAGTAACTTTAAATGTTGATGACTTGTTACTAGCTACTCATATTTGGGAGGAATATATTGATTTATTAGAAAGGATATTAAGCATGTTTTCAAATCCCGGAGCCACTGCCAATCTGCAAAAAATCAAACTGCAAGAGAGAGAAAACTAAATTTCTAGGCCACGTGATTTCTTTAATAGATATAACACCTGAACCAGATAAGGACACATCAAGGAAATAAGGGAACAGGAGAGTGAAATTGTCTTATCCGGAGTGAACAGCATTGCTCAATCACACGGAAGTGTCAACATGAGCCAGCCACTGGAAGTAAAGTGACATCAACACTTCTACGTGTGAGTGCGAGTGAGTTCAGGAGAAAAGGGGTAGATGAGTGCAGACGAACCTGCCTCCATTAGTCTCATAACATTACATAAGAAGTGCTAACAAGGATTAACAACTCCCATCAGGGGTATGACACAGTAGTTAAGCAGTATTCAGAGAAATAAATGAAGTAATATTTAATGCCGTTCTATTGCATCTGGCGTCGTCACACAGATTCCTCTGCCTTCATTCTGACAAACAATGGGGGTTTCTAGCCTCGGAGTAGGCGACGCCTGCAGTGCATACATGGTATTCTCGTGGACTGGAAGAAGTCTGTGTTGTCAACGCTGTTTGTACTTTAACTTTTATTGCGTGTGGATAACCTCAGCACATAGATTAAGCAATGCATGCCACAATATTTGCACTCGTCAGATGGACTGAATAGTGAGCACTGCAATGGCTGCTTCTCGCAATGCCTGACGGAGATGTACACAGGTATGTAAATACTAGCTAGAGGAGACAAGAAGCAAAGAGACATTTTTTAGTGTTAGTGTGCATCTTGTATGGACTGTAAACTATGACACTCAAGACTACATGTTATAGTTCTCCACAAGGGCAATGTACAGATTCATGAGTCGAAAAAGGAATTTCCACTACGTTTGCAGGTTTAGTAAGAACAAGGAATTTGCAACAGCTACGGTGGTCTAGTTAAATTACTGTGATGTTGCATTACTTAAAGTTTTCATACCTACGGTTTCAGACAAGGGAGACGTTTATGTATAGATAGTTCACTGTGTAGAACTATTTATTCCATCCCCTTTCACAGTAAAAAGTATTTATTTGTCTATTTTCGCAATGTTTCTTCTGAAACTGGTTGAGGTGGACCTGCGTTCTGACAAAAGCAACTGCTGTGGGGTTATAAACCGATAGTGATTGCCAAGATACAAGACTCCTCTCTGGACCTTTTTACAGCCACTATATCTACGGTATGTTTAATGGCGGTGAGTGGTATACCATTCCCTGCAAATATGCTGGACAGTCACGTTGATGCACCAACAAACTGGACAACTTCACTCTTAGTGTAGTGACAGATATGTCCAGATACGATAGTAATAAGAACTCCTTTCAAGTCTTCGAATGAATCACTAATGTAACGATTGAATTCACGACATCCAGCGATTTATGGCACTATGCGACATTTTCGTTTATTTGGAGAGACGCATATGGGGCCTGAAGATGGCATAGTGAAAGGCTGAAATTAGCAGCCTTCAAAATAAAATAACATCTTAAATTACGCGGCTGTTAGTGAACTTCATTGACACTGACAATTATTTAACGAGCCGATGTCCCCTGTCCATGATAGACCTACAGAGAACCAATGGCCATCTGTCCTACGGAGCATAAAACGTGATTCACCTGAAAAGTCCACCTGTCGCCACTCAGTGGGTGTTCAGTTGCGGTACTGGCGTGCAGTTCCTGCCTTTGTCGCTGATGAACAGCAGCTGTGGAGGCCCATACGCACTAGCGTTTGCTGAACGGTCGTTGAGAAGACGCTGCTAGCAGCCCCTTGGTTCGTCTGTGCGGTCAGACGGTTACCTCGGCACCAGTTTTTCATAGCACCATTCTGTCATGTGCGGTATTGTTTAACCACGGCGGCAAGCGAACAGTTTACAAGCTTAGGCGTCTCGGAAATGCTTCCATCCATGGCACGAAAGCCAATGATCGTGCCCTTTTGGACGGTACATAAATCGCTCCGTTTCCGCATTACGAGAAAAACTGCACTGTTTCCCACGTCCCCCGACGCGCTTTAAATACCCTTCACTGCCAGTGCTGCCGTCAGTGAGTGGTTGTTGGACTTTCACGTCGAACGTAGGCGATGGTCACATTAATGGGAATGGATCGTGTGAAAGACCCTAGAAAGAAATGATCGTCGCACCATTTAAAGATTCAGACTGGCGTGTCAGAAGCATATGATTACATATCTATGTACAAACTCTAGATGAAACCTCCTCGGGGAACACCGCCTTAAAGTAGCCCTGTCCGTGCAGGGCTTATGATTCTCAATCAAAATTATAGCGTGAAAAGGTCAGCGGCTTGATGGGTGGAAGAAGATGGCCAGTCATTTCAAAAGAAGATCTGGCGAATCCGAACGGCCATCAAGGCGGATGAACCTTCTCACAACAGAGTGGCGTCTGTACTCCAGTGGAGCGGCCACAAAACGCGTCTGATCCCACTGGGGCAAAGCCTCGTTGATCGAGGTCACCGCAAGCAGGCTATCGGATTCTGGGTATCTGCGTCATGTTTGCAGATGATACTGTGGTGTGTCAAGAGGTTGTAACAATGGAAATTGTACTGAAATGCAGGAGGATCTGCAGCGAATTGACGCATGGTGCATGGAATGGCAATTGAATCTCAATGTAGACAAGTGTAATGTGCTGCGAATACATAGAAAGATAGATCCCTTATCATTTAGCTACAAAATAGCAGGTCAACAACTGGAAGCAGTTAATTCCATAAATTATCTGGGAGTACGCATTAGGAATGATTTAAAATGGAATGATCATATAAAGTTGATCGTCGGTGAAGCAGATGCCAGACTGAGATTCGTTGGAAGAATCCTAAGGAAATGCAATCCGAAAACAAAGGAAGTAGGTTACAGTACGCTTGTTCGCCCACTGCTTGAATACTGCTCAGCAGTGTGGGATCCGTAGCAGATAGGGTTGATAGAAGAGATAGAGAAGATCCAACGGAGAGCAGCGCGCTTCGTTACAGGATCATTTAGTAATCGCGAAAGCGTTACAGAGATGATAGATAAACTCCAGTGTCTGTAGGAGAGACGCTCAGTAGCTCGGTACAGGCTTTTGTTGAAGTTTCGAGAACATACTTTTACCGAAGAGTCAAGCAGTATGTTGCTCCCTCCTACGTATATCTCACGAAGAGGCCATGAGGAGAAAATCAGAGAGATTAGAGCCCACACAGAAGCATACCGACAATCCTTCTTTGCACGAACAATACGAGACTGGAATAGAAGGGAGAACCGATAGGGGTACTCAAGGTACCCTCCGCCACACACCGTCAGGTGGCTTGCGGAGTATGGATGTAGATGTAGATGTAGATGCGAAACAAAACTGCGAACCTACCAGTACCTCAAAATCCAATCTAAATGACGGACACAAAATCAGATAGAAACATACTTTTAAAATGGGAACCATAAGCATACAGACAATGATGAAGGTGGGCAAGCTATAGGTAGTTCTTGACAGTATGAGAGAACTTGGGATTGGCATACTGGCACTACAGGAAACAAGATTCCGGGACGAAAGCAAGATGGAATCAGAGGGATATGTAATTCTGAAAGGCAAACCCGGTGTTGGGGGACTAAAGCAACTTTTTATGTTTGGCACAGCCTTTTTAGTAGATCGTAGATTCCTGGATAGTATCACTGCGTGGAAGGGCATAAGCGAGAGGCTGTCATATCTGACAATGGAAATAGGATCAAAACCTATACAATAGTAAATGCACATGCACCAACAAATGATAAGAACAAAAAAGACAAATCAGGAACTGAACAGTTTTGGTCCACTTTGCATAAGGTAGTGACAGATGTTGACAAAAGAGGAGATTTTAACGCGCAAATGGGCACGGAAAGGAAGCTCAGAGGTCCTGTGGGAGATTATCCAGCCCACAAGAGAACAAACAAGAATGGTGAGAGGTTAGTGGACCTGTGTGGGAGACACAATATGAGAAAATGCCACCCATTACGAAGTTAAGGCAAACAAGAAAACAACGTGGGTCAGCTCTGGAACCGCGCTGCTGCTACGGTCGCAGGTTCGAATCCTGCCTCGGGCATGGATGTATGTGGTGTCCTTACGTTGGTTAGGTTTAAGTAGTTCTAAGTCTAGGGGACTGCTGACCTCAGATGTTAAGTCCCATAATGCTCAGAGCCATTTGAACCAATCAGCCCTGGAAACAGGATGGGGGGGGGGAGGGGAGGGGGAGGAAACAGTTAGACCATGTAGCAATCCATGACGAGAATCACAGAGAGATTATGAACACGAAGGTGAGGAAAAATAGCGGGATGGAATCAGATCACTACCTTGTCGAAATAAAATGCAGGAGGATACTCAACAGAGAAGGAAAGGTAGGGCCATAAATACTCTGAGAATCGACCTAGATCTTCTGAAAAAACACAGAGGAGAGTTTGCAAAGAGAATGGTAGTTCAGAGTGATTAGAAGAGGGTGAGAGATATGATGGAAGAAGAGGCAGTGCGACTGGCTACTAACAACAAGAAAAGGAAGCATGAGTGGCGGTCGGGTGACTGTGAGAATGCAGTCGAGACCAGGACGAAAGCATGGATAAAATGGCAATCCTGTAAAAAGCAAGAAGATTGGTCGAACTTCGAGAATGCGAGAAAAATTGCTAGCAAAACGATCAGAAATGCTAAGAGAAGTAGATGGAATGAGAAACTTGAAGAAGCAAACACAGCCTTCAAGAAACACCAATCACTAGTCTTTTTCAGAGAAATGAAGAGCAGAATTAAAGGCTTTGAGGCAAAAGAACCCTTCGTAATAGGACAAGACGGCACGATAAAAATTGGCGAGAAAGAGGTGTGCGAGGAAATGGCTAGGTATTTTAGGGAATTGCTGAATGCAGAAGCACCGACAGTAAAGTGGACACACTTACGCTCTAGGGACGAAAGTCAGGATAGTGTAGACCAGGGCTGAGCATATAGCGTTTCGCGAGCGCGGCCGCTCGCAGATGCCCACAAGACCTGCCCGCGGCTCTCCCCCACTCCCCAGCCAGTTGTACGCACACCATCTACTCGCCTAGCCACGCACGTCACTGCACCGCGAGGAGACTCTCGATCCGTTTACTTCTCGTCGTTTCTATTGTCTGTGTAGACATCGCGTTCGGTGTTTCTGATAAAACAGAACTAGTGGGTGGAAAATAGCTGAGGAGGAGTTAAAATCGTTGAAACGAAAGTCCTTTGAACCCATACTCGTTAATCCACAGTAGGAAGAAGAGTACCGTTTTGTTGGAACACAAAGCAGACCTCAGTGTTTGATTTGCAGTGCAACATTGTCTTTACGGAAGAAGTACAATGTGAAGCGACATTATCAACTGCTTCACGAGAAGGATATAGTCGATCTGAATAATGAAGAAAGAAAAGCCAAACTTATCGAACTGAAGCAGAAAAAGGAGAAAGACGTGTACATGTAGACATGTAGACAATTATGACACTGATTCACATTATTACTGTTATTAATAAAATGTTATATGCATTTTCCGTCACTTTTACCTTCTCCTGTACGTATCTACATGACGAAAACCTCATCATCCACAACGATACAGCTATGACAGTAAGCTATCATGTAGCTCTTAAAATAGCTAAAACAGCACGGCCCTTCAGCGATAGAGAATTTGTGAAAGAATGTTTTGTTGCTACCTCACCAATTTTGTGCCCAGCAAGTCTTTTTTTTTTTTTTGAAACCAATCCTCTTCCACGGTGAACGGTTTGCAGGCGCATTGAAGAAATGGCACACGATGTGAAAGCTCGATTGAGAAACAGGATCAAAGATTTGGTTTTCTTTTCATTAGCATTGGACGAAAGCACTGATGCATGTGATGTTGCTCAACTTGCAGTCAGTTTTAGAGGAGTTGATGCTCAGTTTAATGTGATTGAGGAACTCCTCGATTTAGTGCCAATGCATTACACAACAACGGCAGACGATATATTTTCGTGCGTAGAACATATAATAGAGAAATACGAGCTATGTTGGGAAAAACTTTGATCGTTTGAAACAGATGGGGCTCCTGCAATGATTGGTCATAAGTCTGGTGTCGTTGCTTTGATACGAAAAAAGTTTTAAGCCGTGGTGTCCAGCAGGAACAACCAGCTATACACTGCGTTCTTCACTGTGTTAATTTGCCAGCAGAATGTGCCAAACTAGTTGGCGTCATTAACGTGGTTATAAAAACAGTTAACATTCTCAGATCGCACGGTTTGGGACACAGACAATTAAAATCATTCTTGCCAGATCTTGAGTATGAATACGACGATGTTCCATATTTTGGTTGAGTCGAGGTGTTGTTTTAGAACGATTTTTTAATTTGCGTAAAGATACAGCGTTATTCAAGGATGCGAAAGGAAAACCGGTGAAAGAATTGGACGACCCACAGTGGATTTAGACCATGCGTTTTTAATTGATGTAACCAAGCATCTGAATAGCTTGAATGTAGCTTTGCAAGGTAGAAATAAGGTAATTAGCGAAGTGTTTGACACTATTTTGGCATTCAAGAGAAAACAGCTCTTGTGGACAAAGCAACTGTCAGAAATGTCTTGCGTACACTTTTCAAGAGTTGCACTAGTTGTTAGTGAAAAAAATTTGGAACAGGAGAGGCTCAAAGAACATCTTGATGGGTTTATAACGGTGCTACAGTCTCTCAAAGGCATTTTTGATAGTAGATTTCGGGATCTAAACCGACTGGAATGCGATTTCAACCTTTTTGGTTCAAATGGCTCTGAGCACATCTGAGGTCATCAGTCCCCTAGAACTTAGAACTACTTAAACGTGACTAACCTAAGGACATCACACACATCCATGCCCGAGGCAGGATTCGAACGTACGACCCGAACTGTCACACGGTTCCAGACTGTAGCGCCTAGAACCGCTCGGCCACACCGGCCGGCTCAACCTTTTTGCGACTCCTTTCGCAGTTAATGTTGAAAATGTGCCTTCTGAAATTCAGTTGGAACTCACTGACTTTCAAAGCAATCGTGTGCTGAAGGAGAAGTTTTGCAGTGCAGAAATCTTGAAAAGCTAAAAAATTTCCCAAGTGAACAGTTTCCATTGTTATTTAAAATAGGTGCTCGTGTGTACAGTTTTTTTGGAACAACATACTTGTGCGAAAGTGTTTTCTCCATAATGAAACTGAGAAAATCGAAGCTTAGGAGTAGTCTTACAGATTTTCATCTGACTGGTGCAATGCCGCTAATGACCAGTAATTTCACGTAACATTTACAATACAAGTGTGTTCGTTTGTTAATCGTTTACGTCTATATCCTATTTGTGGCCATGAAAGTATAACGTGTTACAGTGATTCGAAACTGTTTCATCCGTACATGGTCAACTGTTGCATGGCGCAGGATACACAAACTTCGGGTAAGCACGTCTTACACTTACGTCCCACACACGCATGTTGTACCACATACGACTGGCCTCCCGATAGCCGTGTATCAGTGCCGACTTCAGGACGCCACATACGCGTGAAAAGACCTCGGACATATGTATGTTCCACCTGCACTACGTACGTTAGCTTGTCCATACTCAGCTGCGTGCGCGAAGCGCTGTAACTGCGGCACCTTTGCCCCCCCGTGCATTGTTCATACCCAAGCGGCCAGCCACATGGCACATTTCTGCTACCCGCACTACGTGCCCTCAAAGCTGCTCAGCGTTGACCTCGAGACTCACGGTGCCCGCGGGCAGCCATGCGGGCAGCTCTCGTGCCCACCCCTAGTCTAGGCAATGCACCCGCCAGGGCAGAAGCAGCAGAGGCAATTAAATACCTCAAAAACAACAAGGCATAAGGCAATGATGGTATCTGTGCTGAAGAGATCAAGTGGGGTGGGCCCGAAATAGAAAGAAGTGTGTACAATATAATAATGGATATCAGGAGGAATAACAAAATACCCATAGACTGGAAAGAAGCCATTATAATACCACTACACAAAAAAGGGGACAAGAAAGTACTGGATAACTACAGGGGTATATCTCTTTTAAACATAATGTACAAGGTTTTGTCGAGAATCTTGATGAGCAGAGTTCAAGAACAAATGGGGCCGACAATAGGAGAGTACCAGTGTGGCTTTAAAAAAGGGAGGAACTGTACAGAACAGATATTGGGAATAAAAAGGATAATAGAACATAGACACAGGAAAGGGAAAAAAGACAACAGTGACATCTGTGGACTTCCAAAAGGCCTACGATTCAGTTGACAGAAGTATTCTGGCTGATGTGTTAGAAGACAGAGGACTGATGTTACAACACATGCAATAATAAAGGAAACGTTAAGCGACACTACTGCCAGGATCAGGTATCGCAGTACGCTGTCAGTCAGCTTCGAAATAAAAACAGTAGTCCGGCAGGGGGATGGACTGTCACCAATCTTATTTAACCTGGGTTTGGACGAAGTAGTGATACAGTGGAGACAACTAAATAGTAACATGAAGAGCAAAGGTGTGTAAATAGGGTACAAGGTCAAACATAATGCAACAGTGGACTGCCTGGCAGTCGCAGATGACATGGTACTCTTAAACTAGACAGAAGAAGAGGCTTAGACAGCACTAAAAAGTCTAGCCGAAATAGCAGAAAAGACATTGAACACTGAGTCTGACTGGAAGATAAATGGCCATGTGGTTGAGAAAGTCAGCAGTTTTCGTTATTTAGGGGAGAAGATAACTGGTGGCATACAGATCAACAGTACCGCAGTAGACGGGGCGCAGCTTTTGCGGAGGTTCGGTATGCGGTGAAAACAACATATGGCAACAAAAATCTGTCACAGAATGCCAAATTGCGACATTACACAGCAACTGTAACGAATGCTGTTCTGTATGCATCAGAAACGATCACACTCGGCAACAGAGCTTGCATACAGTTGGAGAAGGAGGAGCGTAAAATTTTGAGAGACATATGGGGCACCAAAAAACAGGAACTGCATGAAAATATTGAACCCATATCGAGCGAGATACGTAAGAAGAGGTTACGATTTGTTGGCCACATCATGAGGATGGACGAGGAGAGGTTGACTAAGAAGATATGGAATGCAACATGTCATACGGGAAAGGAAGTCAGAGATGACTATAGGAATGAAAGAAAGGAATCTTCAGGCAGTAGTAAAGGACGGGGGAGAAGTATAAAGGGTTGATGGATGGTCACAGGTAGCCGGACACCAAAATCGAAGTTGTCTTAACAGAAGAAGAAAGAAACAGAAGAAGCGAGAGAATGAAGAGGTATTGGGAAGAAAGAAGACGTGCAAAACAAGCCACACGTGATCCTGAAGTGTCCTAACGAAGCAGAAGAAGAAGCAACCTTACAAAGTAACGGAAGTGCATCTCTGACCAATTCAGATACTGTTCCTGATCTTCAGTATGGCCATTGTGTATTGTAGTCAATGCGTGGTGGAGAGTTTGATTCTGAAACACTCCCTTGTTCTGAATCATACTTGGCTGCACTTATCGGGGTACCGTATCACGCAGAACAAATGATGGAATTACGAAACTCCTCAAGAGCCATTTATGACGTGAAAACAGCACCATATGCAATATCAATCATTGGAGTGGTCTTTTGCTGATAGCTATGTGAACAACAACCTTTTGGTGGTAATTTGTAATGTGGTAATTTATTTTTGCGAACGTTTTAGGCCGTGTATATGAAAAAAAGAACCAACGCTCACGTGCAGTTAATAAGGGGGGAATAAAACAATTGCTGTTCGTATTTTCTCCAAGCACACAACTACAGAGATGGTATAGCACTGCGTACTGGTGCTGCACATAAAATTCGGATTCTTTCTTAGGAAAAAAGAAGTTACTGTCGTAGTGTTGTGTTGCCACTAAGTCTATCGTAGTGTAGTAAATGAAATGCTTGGCTGGTCGGAGTGGCCGTGCGGTTCTAGGCGCTTCAGTCTGGAACCGCGCGACCGCTACTGTTGCAGGTTCGCATCCTGCCTCGGGCATGGATGTGTGTGATGTCCTTAGGTTAGTTAGGTTTAAGGAGTTCTAAGTTCTAGGGGACTGATGACCTCAGATGTTAAGTCCCATAGTGTTCAGACCCATTTCAACCATTTTTGAAATAAAATGCTTCATTAGTTGCGGATGGCAAATGCAAGTTACGCAACGTAGATTTTTGTAAGTGATTTTTAAATACATAGTTTCACTGACATGGTGTAGTGTCAGCTTAGTCAATTTTTTGTTTGCTTTGTAATAAATTTATTAGCTGCTGGTCTCTAGGTTAATGCAAAACTTACCGGAAGGGAGAACCATGCGACAATTTTTTTTTCTTTCTCTGTTATTAGCACAGAAATTAAATCTGAGAAAAACTGATTCTAATTGACTTTTAATTTTCTGTTTTTCGGCTGCCTGTTGTAGTTCTTGGTGGTTCAGCTCATTGGCTTCATTTTCATTTACTTTTCATTCCCTTAATTCTCCACTGCTAGGAGTAGAGCGGGCTATTCGAGATCCAGCCCACTGGCGAGTCGCAGTTCTAATCAATCAAATATCAGACAAAGTGGTAGTGAGGCAAATGGGTGATCCCAATGCGGAATAAAGGGAAGAGACTTAGCAGTTCCGGCACACACCTGACAACCAACGGAAACCTCCAGTAACCTTGGTCGGTACTGGAAAATTGCGACAATTTAAATACACAGGTTTGTCAATCGGAAAGTGCGAAAATCAATTAGACGACATCGGTACATACTGTGGTAGCTTCTCATATGCGAGATCGTGCTGAAAAGTACCGGTAATGTCTACGAATTTTTTATTCTATTTTCAACATGGGATGAGGTATTATATGTCAAGCATCTTATTCTGTCGACTATCCCGCTTCGGTGACGAAAGCTGCAACCCTCTCACGCTAGAGAGCTCCTAATTGTAACTTGTATAACTTGACGGTAGATAATGTAACTATGTCGGTGGTGAGAAACGGCGTGCCCTAATCGAGTTTCTGGCCGTATAAAACATGCCTCCAATTGAGATCCATAGAAAAATGAAAGCCGTACGCGGTGATGATTATGACAGGTTATGAAAGTTGAGTTCACCATTTTGACTCCGACAACAAGAGGATATCAGTGGAGCTCCGCCACAAAGGATCACCGATGCCAAGATAGTTCAAGATCAAGCCATCAGTAGGCAAAGTTCTGGGATGTTCAAAGTGTGGTGGTTTTGGAATTTAAGCGTACAAGCACCACTATAAATTCGGCAAGAGACTACGTGACCCTCATAAAACTGAGAAGACGAATTCAGAGAGTCAGTTCAACATGGAGAATCTTCTCATTCAGCATGACGATGCCATACCACACACGAACGCTGCGACATCTCCAACAATCCGACGCCTTGGGTTCACTGTCATCGATCATCCTCAATACAGCCCAGATTTTCATCTGTTTCGAGACGAGAAACACCTCAAGTTATGAAGAAGTGTAAGCAGAGGTGAAGTTGTGGTTCCGTCAACAATCTGAAACATTCTACAGTGATGGTATCAACAAACTGGTCTCTCGTCGGGGGAAATGGGTTCGTCGCCAGGGTGACTACTCGAGGGCAGATAGAGAACGTTTTTCCACACAAGCGATATATCATTTGGCGCCCTCCCCCCTCCAATTGCCACCGGTTTTCCCTCGGACACTTTCATCTGTGTCAGTTTCCGCTACTTTTTCTAATATGGACTGTATACCAAACTTGCAACTGGGCACCCCTTTCAGCTTGGTGCCTCAAATGGACGCTACTGATTGTGATACGCCCCGCCTCTAGCGCCCCTGTTAGCTTGGCGTCCCAAGCGAAGGCTTGCGTCGCTTGGGCCTTAAGCAGGTCCTGCGTAAAGTACAGAACACAGTGACGTTAGCAGAGTGATACGTCAGGAACTGTAGGAAGCGGTAAGGTGCCAGGCTATTATTAATTCAAAGATGTTTTTAAAAGAAATTTAGTAACAAGAAATTCCTACTCAACATTTACAAAAACACATGTTGGCCAACTCCTTTTTTTTTTTAAAAAAAAAAGGTAACGATTACAATATCCCTAATTAAGTATTAACTTTGATCAAATATTGATGGCAAATAGTAGAGACACAATGTTATCAAGCTCAAGACTATTACAACGACATTAACTAAAAGTATCAGCTGACACTAGGGAACTACTTCACATTAAAATTTAAATCCCCAAACCTATTTTAAAAATACCTATAGTAAAACCTTAAGAATTTAGCAACAGAATACACAATATCAATTACAGCGGGGCTCCTACTCACAAGTTTTACGCACACAAATTTCGCTCCTGGCACAATTTAAGATTTACTAAAGTACTATACGGAAGAACGAGACAATTTCAAAACAAGCTTAGGCGCAGAGCACCTTCGGATGAACGTCAAATAAGGAAAAAGAATTTTTCAATTACAAAAGGTGATTACTTAACACAAAGATTGATATGCAGCATTAGAATTAATCGACTGCTATCTCAGAGGGTTTACACTGTCGTAATCTTGCAATCATATTTAATTCCCCGCTTCAGACCTGCGTACACTTCTTGATGATACATCATACACATCGTTAAATTGGCATGATTAAACCTGAAACATAAATCGGATGCCACCGGTCCTACACATACAAGTAAAGCAAATGTGACCCACAAGGGCAACTCAGTGACAGCCTTTACAACATGGCCGCGGTGGTCTCGCGGTTAAGGCGCTCAGTCCGGAACCGCGGGACTGCTACGGTCGCAGGTTCGAATCCTGCCTCGGGCATGGATGTGTGTGATGTCCTTAGGTTAGTTAGGTTTAGTTCTAAGTTCTAGGGGACTGATGACCACAGTAGTTAAGTCCCATAGTGCTCAGAGCCATTTTCGCCTTTACAACACGAACAGCTAACATAAACAGATCACTAGCTAGTGAACAGTAGAGCTGCTTGCTTCCAATGGAGGGAAAAAGTACTCATCAATAAATGCAACCAGAGTGCAGCGCAGGGTAGTGAAGGCTGTACAGACTTTCCAGCTTCGCTTTGACAGATAACCTCTTCCGGACAACGGATACAGGATCCGAAAGCGTAGACACGGTTCACTGTCAACACGTCTACGAACACTGGTACAGTGCGCCCAGTAGACACATGAATCCAAAGAAACGGCCCTCAACCCCAACGGGACCGCTCTAATTTTTTGGAAATTAGTGGTAAGGTTTTATTGGATCAAACTGCTGAGGTCATCGGTCCCTAAGCTTTGACACTACTTTATCCAACTTAAGCTAACTTACGCTAAGGACGACACACACACCCATGCCCGAGGGGGGACTCGAACCTCTGACGGAGGAAGCGGCGCGAATCGTGCCAAGACGCCGTATACCGCGCGGCTACCCCGCGCGGCGACCGCTCTATCTCTCGAGGTCCAGAAAAGCGTTTTACGACTCTACTGGGGTGCGATCCCAGCACAGGCCCGACTCGCCTTCTTCCTCATGCCACTGCTAACCGACAACCTCTTCGCTGGCCCGCATGCGCCGCCTAGAGGATCACATTAACACAAGTAACTCTCTAGCAAAGAGAATCTATACCGACTCCACTAGAAGGGCTCAAAGTCGGGAAACTTTCCGGAGGGTTCCGCGCACGGCACACAGTGTAAAAGATAAAAAAGGAGTTGTTTCAAAAAAGAATGCAGAAATTCTTCTTTTTCGAGGCAATAATTATTATTTATCTTCTGCAAAATTATACAAGACAAGTTGCTTTATTGAGCACTTGTATCCATTTATGATGCATTACATACACCATGTCCTAAGGGCTACCTGCGTCGAAATTCGGAACAAAAATAAAATAAACATCCAGAGGTTCAGCCACTCCATAAAAAGAAAGTAGTCCCACTTCTGGCATTGGATCTGCCTAACCTACGAACAAAATCTACACCACTTCTATGCTCAGTAAATATTAATTATTACCTTGGCCTACGAAAATCGCTATCAGTTGAGTCATACCAGAATTAAGGAAAAATGTGGAAGTGATACCTTTGGACGTTCGCACGCCATCATAGCTAAACGTCTGCTTCCTGTCAGCTGTAAACGGGAAGTGAGACAATCTAATAGCGCTTTTCGGGCAACTGCAATTATTAGTTTTCCTACTCTCTGGCAAGAGGCACAGATCTCCTGTACATTTGCTCGTCTAGCAATTGACCGTTGCTGACGCTGCGATTTTCAGGAGAGCCCGATTTGTACATCATAGATCTATGAACATATGGAAGAGAAATCCGTGAAAAAATATGAAACTTATTATCCGTATTGATCTGTTGGTGCTGCGCAAACATTACTTCGTATGTGACCCCATGTATTCCTTCTCTTACTTGGTCTGCAACACGCGTTACTGAAAAATTGATGCGATACCGTCATGGAAAAGTTCCTTCGGTCTTTCACCCAGCAAGCACGGCCGACTGAAACACATTGTTTAGATGGTTTTTCTTGTACCTCGGATAATAATAAAAAATGGTTCAAATGGCTCTGAGCACTGTGGGACATCTGAGGTCATCAGTCCCCTAGAACTTAGGACTACTTAAACGTAACTAACCTAAGGACATCACACACATCCATGCCTGAGGCAGGATTCGAACCTGCGACCGTAGCGGTCGCGCGGTTCCAGACTGAAGCGCCTAGAACCGCTCTGCCACACCGGCCGGCGGAGAATAATCGTTTCTGCTCATGTTTTCGTATTCAGTCTACATGGCCGCTCTACATGTTCCAGAAGTTTGCAAGCGCAATTTAGAAAATCTTTGCCTTGCACGTTGTCAAAGAGGTCTGTTGCGCGGATCGCATAAAGCAACCACCCACACGGACTTCTCTTAGGTGCTTCTCACGAGAAAAGGAAAGTTTCCATTAAAATGCAGATGCTTAGTTACCGCTCAACATTCCTTTCTAATTTAAATATTTAACCGAGGAGCAGTGGGGAGTACTTGCGCTCGAAAAAAAAAGAAAAAAAATTACAATACCGAGCAACGATACGGCGCCGCTGCGGCTCTGTGTGAAATTTTCGCGCAGTGTTTTTATTCTGTTAAAATGCAAACCGAATTATCTCCGTCCTCGCAGCGCTATTACGCGTTTAATTAGATTTTAGTGGCGTTTCTATAATTCGAGCTCATGAATCTCCTTTAGGCGTTTCCTGTGTACACAGTTTAATATTTCTACCTTTTTAATGTAAAGTACACTATGCGAAATGGCGGTTTAATTCTCTTCACTAGAAGGGGAAAAATCCATTGTGCTTAAAAGCATGGTTTGCGGAATACCGCATTCTGGGAGCATCCTCTCTGAGGAAACTAGTCAGAGGCGCATACAGTTACAGTGTCATTCTAATAGTGTCGAGCAGAGTTGGCGTGAAAGAAAAATCTACTGTGATTTGTGGTAGTGACGCCGAGCTCACTGGAACGACGGTAAAACAGAACTCCTAGACAAACAAGTAGGAAATGAGGTTATAATGAAATAATAGTTCATTGACTTTGCAATCTTCTATTTTCATTTTATGCTTTTTAAGATCCTTCCAGTATTTTGTTAGCATCAGCCATTGTCAACGTCGAAATGAAGAGGCATGAATTGGAGTAATGTTTTCTGATTGTACAAACATGTAATTCTTTGGTTAATTCATGTTGCATAAGCGATGATCTGTATCACTAAACGGCTAAAATGGCCGACTGGTCTCCAGGTTCACTTGCAGGTTCTCCACCTAACAGCTTTCACGGACAACAAAATTTGATTTTCAGTATCCCGTGTAATGTGTGTGTGGGTACTCCCATCGTATAGCTAACAGGCCGATATGGTGTTAACAGCTCTTGGAGGCGAGAAGTTCATTGGAAGGCGGAAGGCCACGCTGCCTAAGAGGAGCAGCTGCTCGTGAGTTTACTTTGCTTTCTTCTTGGTCACCGTGGCCTTCCGGCGGAAGTACGCACACTACACGGGATTTTAAGTTTTACTTCATCGGTTTTATAGAGCTGGTGTGAACCGAATCTTATAACCTACGAGGTGTTACCCGGTGTGCGGCTGATCCCGGCGGAGGTTCGAGTCCTCCCTTGGGCATGGGTGTGTGTGTTTGTCTTTAGAATAATTTAAGTTGCGTGTAGGCTTAGGGACTGATGACCATAGCAGTTATGTCCTATAAGATTTCACACACATTTGAACATTTGAACATTCGCGTTACCCGCTAAGCTACTTCTCACATTTCTTCCATTATCAACGTTTTGGTCCCATACTAGAGTATTATCTTTTGGATGATATTTCCTGTGTACTTACAGTCTCTAGATATTAGTTAATTTTTAGGCATTTTTTCCCTGTTCACAGTAGTGTCCCGTTTATTATTAGTTCTTTCCCCGCGTTTTTCTAGGTCTGGCTCAGCCAGAAGTCATGCTTTGTACATTTTGACAAGCATCTTTTCAGTGTACTCAGTTTTATTATGACAACCAACCACCGTTTGTGGTTTTGACTCTCAGATGGATAACTTTCCGAAAGCTGGGACTCCGTAATTGTCCAGCTACATGATGGAAATATAACCATTCTGAATATTAGCCATTACTTTTTTTTGGAAGTCAAGACTATGGTTACTTATTTATGCCACTCAAAAATTTAACACACTAATTTGTTTTCTTGACAGATAAACCTGAACATGCGTCTATACTGGCGTCAAACCGGTAGATGCGAATAAAGCATCTTCATACAACTATACGGCTTTTGGCACCACCTCATCATTCTTAACTTTTTGGTATAATTTTTATGATAATCTGATTGGTTATTGAGTGTTGTTATTGTCATTAATGAGAAGATATACAAATCTATTTATACTGAATGATTATGATGTCATCTCCACTCGAGAAACGGTACAATCAAACTGCGATCTCTGGTACATAATCTATTCTCGTCGTGAAGATTTTCCAATGTACTAAAATATATCTGATACAAATGACGATATTTAGAGGATCGCTTGCCGCAATTTGAGAATCCTGCTGAATTTTGTTTCATATTGGATCGTCTGTTGTGTGTATTATGTGAAGAAATTCTTTTAATTTTTTGTACATTCTATAAAAGTTATGTTTTAAATATTTCTTAACAGATGATCATTATTGTTATCATTTATATCACAATAATGGGTTACTTACTATTTTCTGTTAAGAAAATACACGTATTTGAAACTAAAAAACAGAAAAACAAGGAAACCATGAATGTAGGACTTAAAATAATCTAAAACGTAATATAAAAATAAGTAAAATAAATAATTAAAATAATAATTAAATATTTTAATTAGGTTTTTTGAAAATGCTCCGACAGCACATTGTGTACAGCTTAATTTCCAACAATGGTATTTAAGTAACCAGCTTTATTGCACGTGGGTGTATGTAGTGTGAAAGATTCCTTAATTTATGTTTTAACAAAAGTTTTCATTTTTCGAAATTAATTAATGGTGATGGAGTATTTTGCAAAATTTCAACTTTTATGAAAGTTGATTATATAGTTTTGAAGGACATTAACTACTTTCATATGACACACTTTTTTATATATCGCAGTTTCGAAGATGTTCCTTCTAATCCCAACATGCCAAATTTCCTTGTGGGATGTGTGTTATCACTTAAAAGTGAAATTGGGCGAAAATGATAAAATTCTTATTGCATCATTTCGATCCTTCTACATATCCGCCGAGTTTCATCCAGATCGTTTATTTACATCTGGGAATGTTCCAAATGGTTCACATGTCTCTGAGCACTATGGAACTTAACATCTGAGTTCATCAGTCCCCTAGCCAGGCAGTTGCCCGCGTTAGTACGTCTGTTCTGGGAAATGGGGACATGTGACGGCCCCGGATCGAATATGCCTCTCGTATTAACGACGAGGGCGGGTGTATTAGCCAACCTGGATGTGGTTTTTATGAGGTTTTCCACATACCACCAGGTTAATAGTAGGCTGGTAGCAAAGTCCCGCCTCAGTTAGATGATTCGCAAATACTTCGAAAGCGTTCTAACACTTCCACGTGGGATAACACTAGATGCATATTGGTGATACATGGTTCTATATCCTTACATCTGTCTTCTAGACATTCCTTGCTTAGCCATTTTGCACTTCCTATCAGTTTCATTTTTTAGTTGTTTGTGTTTCCTTTCGCCTACTTCATTTACAGTATTTTTAAATTTTTTTCCTTTCATCAATTAAGAATTTCTATGAGGCTTTGTCTTTTGAGCTATTTGATCCTATGCTGCCTTCACTATTTCATCTCACAAAGCTACCCATTCGTCTTCTACTGTATTCCTTTCCCCTATTATTGTCAGTCGTTGCCTAATGCTCGCCCCGAGACTCTCAACAACTTATCCAGGTCCCATCGCCTTAATTTCTTATGATTTAATCTACAGTTCATAATCAATAAAGTATGGTCAGAGTTGCACATCTGTCCCTGGAAATGTATTACAATTGAAAATATGGTTCCGAAATCTCTGTCCTACCATTATACAATCAATCTGAAACCGTCCGTTGTGTCCAGATTTCTTCCGTGTGTACAACCTCCTTTTGTAATTCTCAAACCAAGAGTTAGCGATTCCACATTCAACTACTGTTTTTCCTTCTCTTCCTTTTCCTATTCCAGTCCCCTAACACTATTAAATTTTCGTCTCCCTTAATTTATCTCATCACACACTTCTTTTATCTCATCATATATTTCTTCAATCTTTTCATCAACTGCGGATCTGGTTGGCATATAGACTTGCACTACTATGGTGGGTGTGAGCTTCATGTCTATCTTGGCCTCAATAATGCGTTCACTCTGCTGTTCGTAGTAGCTTACCCAAATTCCTATTTTCTTATTATTAGTAAACCCACTCATGCATTACCCTTATTTTATTTTGTATTTATAACCACGTATTCATCTGACCAGAACTCCTCTTCCTCATGCCACCGAGCTTTACTAAATACCACTACGTCTAACTTTAACCTATCCATTTCCATTTTTAAATTTTCTACTTTCTCAATTAAGGGATCTAATATTCCACGCTCCGATCCGTGGAACGCCAATTTTGTTTCCCCTGATGAGGACATCCTCCTGAGTAGTGCCGCGCGGGGTAGCCGCGTGGTCAGGGGCGTCTTGTCACGGTCCGTGCGGCTGCCCCCGTCGGAGGTTCGAGTCTTCCCTCGGGCATGGGTGGATGTGTTGTCCATAGCGTAAGTTAGTTTACGTTAGATAAAGTAGTGTGTAAGCTTAGGGACCGATGACCTAAGCAGTTTGGTCCCATTAGATCTTACCACAATCCTGATTAGTACCCGCCAAGGTGTTCGAATGGGAGATTATTTTACCTCCGGAATATTTAAACATACAGCAGAGCTGGATGCCCTCGTTCAAAATTACAGTTTTAGTTTTCCCGTGATTTCATCATTCGTAGTACCAGCACAGCAAGGCCATTTTGGTTGATGTTACAAGACTATATTAGTCGGTGATTCAGACTGATACCCCTGTAACTACTGGCAGGCTGCTGCCCTTCTTCAGGAACCACATGTTTGATATTTAAGCAAAAAGTCCTCTGTTGTGGTTGCACCTAAGACACGGCTATCTGTATCGCTGGGGTATGCTTGCCTCCCCACCAATGGCAAGGTCAATGATTCACGGTCAGTTAAATTCATTTTCAATTCAACCAGAAAGTTCGTTTGCCGAGAGAGGCTAAGCTGGACAAAATTACACTCTTTTGTTCCAGCAAAATTGCTGGATATTGCGAACAGAACCAAATATTTTGTCTGTCTCGGTGGTTTTTTTGCTAGTTATAGATTACGTTAGGGCTAATTATTACACCATAAAATTCAAACCTTAAAGATAATCTTCTGTTAATCTGATAGAATTCAGTTAAAAGAGCAGTAAAATTCACACTATCTTCTTAAACAAATTTATAAATTCATTAATGCTTGAGGACTGAGTGGGCAGAGAAATAAATTTTTGCACTTCTCCACGTTTTAGTATACTCGATACATGTACAGTATGTAGGGGTATAACGATATTTTTATTGGTGAGGATAGTGTACTGAACAACGTTACATCAGTATTTACTTCACTTGAAGACTAATAATTACGGCTGTTACGTGTAGTACGTTTTAATATTGGTTAGTACCTCCAACTGCATGCGACAAGCGCATACTATTAATGCTCATTTTCGCCTGGGCAACAGGT
Source organism: Schistocerca cancellata (assembly GCF_023864275.1). Classification (NCBI taxonomy): domain Eukaryota; kingdom Metazoa; phylum Arthropoda; class Insecta; order Orthoptera; family Acrididae; genus Schistocerca; species Schistocerca cancellata. The sequence continues at coordinate 316,531,512 of NC_064632.1, forward strand.
CAGGTACTGAAGTGTAGACACGCGAACACAAAATGGTTAATCTGTACTGACAGGCCTAGACACTTAGTGGTGCACTTACGACCATGTAGAAAATATCAAGCTGTAAATTATCTGATGTGTTTCCGGGAAGGCTATTAGACTCGGAGAAAAAACATGTAACACATAATCACATACATTAACAGTTTGACGTCAAAATACAGACCGATCCATCGTACATGACATATATATAGGGTGACAATTATTGAAGAAAAAACGTAAATTAGTTACAAACTACGGCGTTCACACGCTTTATTCAACATGTAAACGTCACTACAGATATTCGGATTTAGGTTAGGTCATGTTCGACATGCCTGCCATCAGTGGTGATGATGTGGTGGAGACGAATAGCGAAATTCTGAATGACCCGGTGAAGTGTCGGAACATCGATGCTGTCGATGACCTCCTGAATGGCTGTTTTCAGCTCGGCAATGGTTTTGGGGTTATGGCTGTACATCTTGATTTTAACATAGCCCCTCAAAAAGGAGTCGTATGAGTGCAGGTCCAGAGAATATGGAGGTCAATAAGGCCCATGCCAATGGCCTCTGGGTACCTCAGAGTCAGGATGGGGTCCTCAGAGTTCACCTCCAGGACATCAATCTTCTGCTTCGACGCGGACGAGCACCGTCACATCTTGTCGAAATCAGGATCACTTTGGATAATGTGGATGAACTCATCTTCCAAAACCTTCATGTACCACTCGGTAGTCACCGTGCCATCAAAGAATATCAGAATACCGCACCTATTATTCCGTGACTGGACACAGCACACCACACAGTCACCAGGTGAGGGTGAAAGAACTACTCGATCGCAATATGCGGATTCTCAGTTTCCCAAATGCGCCAATTTTGCTTATTAACGAACACATCCAAATGAAAATGGGGTTCGTCGCTAAACAAAACCGTAAAGTGCATACTAATTCCTATCATGCCCTGCGGCCAACCATGCAGTCTGAATGTGCTAACGCAAACGGTTCAGAAGTTATGGCCATTTATTTCATATTGTTCAATAATTGTCACCCTATACATTGGTGTTAGATTTCCGATTTTAATCATTTTCGTTAGTTATATTACTTTAATTAATTCGTAACGAGGGCCAGATGGGGTGCAACAGTAAGCGACTAGATCTTCTTCGTGTCGCTGGCTTTCGCTGTTACTTTAATAGTGATCGGCTTATTGTCTTTGGCCGCAGCGACGAAGATGCAGCCTGCTTCGTATCGCGCCATTCCTATTTTCGTCATGTAACGTAAGAAAAGAAACCGGACTTTCTTAAACAAACAATAATTTCTTTACACTATAAATCAGTAACTATACTATTATGTCCCCTTACCCTATGTCCTCACTCTGGGCGAAGAGAATACTGGTGAGACAGCTGTTAAATTTTGTTCGACCACAAAGGATTGCATGAAGATGCCCGGAAGCAGTCAAAGGTGACCGTGCTGTCTGCACAACACATCAGAGAGTGAGGGAGAGAGAGAGAGAGAGAGAGAGAGAGAGAGGGAGAGAAACTGCACTCTATCTATCTCTATTTGTTTCAGAGCGTCTTTGCAAGTAATCAACAAAGCCCAGTTCGAAAGTTACTGAAAGCAAATTATTGAAAAATTGAAAGTGCCCGTTTAACAAGCAACTTTCAAGCTCAGCCGAGAGTTAATTTTCTAATGTTTTATTTTTTTCAAGAACTAATTTCTTTAATCCACTCATCTCCTTGAGACAAGGGTAATAAAATGTCTATTCGTTTTTATTGTAAATACACACATATCACTGCATGATTACTTGCTGGAAGCTAGTAGAAACTGTGACGAAGCGCAACTACATTGGTATTGGCCACTTTATAACTGACCGGAACGTTTAAAATACGAAATGGTGTTGTTGTACCTGTAGTAATTAGACCGTAGACTGGCTTGGAGTAGTTCTCCACGCCAGTCTACCATGTGCAGGCCACCTCACCTATGCATAACTACATCTACATACATCTCCATCTACGTGATTACTCTGCTATCCACATTAATTGCCTGGCAGAGGGTTCAATGAACCACCTTCAAGCTGTCTCTCTACCGTTCCACTCCCGAACGGCGCGCTGGAAAAACGAGCACTTAAATTTTTCTGTGAAAGTCCTGATTTCTCTTATTTTATCGTGCTGATTATTTCTCTCTAAGTAGGTGGGTGCCAACAGAATGTTTTGCTAATCGGAGGAGAAAACTGGCGATTGAAAGTTCATGAGAAGATCCCGTCGCAACGAAAAACGCGTTTGTTTTAATGATTGCCACTCCCCAATTTCGGGATAATACAAAACGAGCTGCCCCTCTTTGAACTTTTTCGATGTCATCCGTCAGTCCAACGTGATGCGGATCCCACACCGCGCAGCAGTACTCCAGAATAGGGCGGGCAAGCGGGGTGTAAGCAGTCTCTTTAGTAGACCTGTTGCGCCTTTGGAGTTTTCTGTCAATGAATCGCAGTCTTTGGTTTGCTCTACCCACAACACTATCTATGTGATCGTTCCAATTTAGATTATTTGTAATTGTAATCCCTAAATATTTAGTTGAATTTGCAGCCTTCATATTTGTGTGACTAATCTCGTAAACGAAATTTAGCGGATTTCTTTCAGTACCCATGTGAATAAGTTAACACTTTTCCTTATTCAGGGTTGGCTCGGAGCACTATGGGACTTAACAGCTGAGGTCATCAGTCCCCCAGAACTTAGAACTACTTGAATCTAACTAACATAAGGACATCACACAGATCCATGCCCGAGGCGGGATTCGAACCTGCGACCGTAGCGGTCGCGCGGTTCCAGACTGAAGCACCTAGAACCGCTGGGCCACCACGGCTGGCCCTTATTCAGGGTTAATTGCCACTTTTCGCACCATATAGATATCGTATCTAAATCATTTTGCAATTCGTTGTGGTCATCTGATGACTTTACAAGACGGTAAATGACAGTATCATCTGCAGACAATCTAAGACGGCTACTGAGATTGTATCGTATGTTGTTAATATAGATCAGGAACCATAGAGGGCCTATAACACTTCCTTCGGGAACGCTGGATATTACTTTTGTTTTACTCGATGACTTCCCGTCTATTACTACGAACTGTGACCTTTCTGGATGACATCGGAAGTTCACTGAGGCTTTTTGCAGATGATACTGTGGTGTATCGAGAGGTTGTAACAATGGAAATTGTACCGAAATGCAGGAGGATCTGCAGCGAATTGACGCATGGTGCAGGAAATGGCAATTGAATCTCAATGTAGACAAGTGTAATGTGCTGCGAATACATAGAAAGATAGATCTCTTATCATTTAGCTACAAAATAGCATGTCAGCAACTGGAAGCAGTTAATTCCATAAATTATCTGGGAGTACGCATTAGGAATGATTTAAAATGGAATGATCATATAAAGTTGATCGTCGGTAAAGCAGATGCCAGACTGAGATTCATTGGAAGAATCCTAAGGAAATGCAATCCGAAAACAAAGGAAGTAGGTTACAGTACGCTTGTTAGCCCACTGCTTAAATACTGCTCAGCAGTGTGGGATCCGTACCAGATAGGGTTGATAGAAGAGATAGAGAAGATCGAACGGAGAGCAGCGCGCTTCGTTACAGGATCATTTAGTAATCGCGAAAGCGTTACGGAGATGATAGATAAACTCCAGTGGAAGACTCTGCAGGAGAGACGCTCAGTAGCTCGGTACGGGCTTTTGTTAAAGTTTCGAGAACATACCTTTACCGAAGAGTCAAGCAGTATATTGCTCCCTCCTACGTATATCTCGCGAAGAGACCATGAGGATAAAATCAGAGAGATTAGAGCCCACACAGAAGCATACCGACAATCCTTCTTTCCACGAACAGTACGAGACTGGAATAGAAGGGAGAACCGATAGAGGTACTCAGGGTACCCTCCGCCACACATCGTCAGGTGGCTTGCGGAGTATCGATGTAGATGTAGATGTAGACAGGGAGTCACGAATCCAGTCGCACAAATGAGGCGATATTCCGTAGGCACGAAGTTCGGTTAGAAGACGCTTGTGAGGAACGGTGTCGAAGGCTTTCTGGAAATCTAAAAATATGGACTCAATTTGACATCCCCTGTCGATAGCAGTCATTACTTCATCAGTATCAAGAGCTAGTTGTGTTTCACAAGAACGGTATTTTCTGAATCCGAGCAATGTGTCAATAAATCGTTTCCTTCGAGGTAATTCATAATGTTCGAAAACAGTATATGTTGCAAAACCCTACTACAAATCGACGTTTGTGATGTGGGCCTGTAATTCAGGGGATTACTCCTATTTCCCTTTTTTGGTATTGGTGTGACTTGAGCAGTTTTCCAGTCTTTGGGTGCGGATCTTTCTGTGATTGAGCGGTTGTATATAACTGCTAAATATGGAGCTGTTTTATCAGCATACTCTGAAAGGAACCTGACTTGTATACAATCTGGACCGGCGGCGTTGCCACTTCAACAATTTTACATCAAATATTCGTCTTCCTCAACAATTATTACTCCCCACACACTTCTCTCCTTTAGCAAAATGACGAATAAATGAAGCCTCAGGGTACGTCCTATCAACCGACCCATTTTTTTTTAGTGAATTCGTGCCATAAATTTCTTTTCTCTGCAGTATGAGTTAGTAACATATCATCAGTTATCCAAAATACCCATGTAGTCTTCAAAAATATATTGTAGCACCGCATTTCAAAAACTTCTATTCTCTTCTTGTCTGAATTGCTTATCGTCCATGTTTCTCTTGGGCACAGGGCTGCAGTATAGATAAATAGACAAATACTCTCAGAAAAGTACTTCTAACACTAAAATTTGTGTTAGATGTTAACAAACTGATTTTTTTCGGAAATACTTTTCTTTTAACTGCCGGTCGTCGAGTATGAAAATGAAGTGTTTTGTTAACTGGCAGTCGACTGTATTATCTTCAAAGTGGATGATGCTAATCACGTAGTAGGATTTTGGCTTCCTTGCCTCAGTCGGTGAAGACGGAACCGTTATAGGATCACATTGTTGTCCGTCTTACAAGAACCCCCCACTTGTACTAAACCTCCACAAACGTCTAAGTTTAGTCAGCGAGTTCGTAGAAGATGTTATACGAGGCGTATCTCAGGACTGAGCGTGCTTTTCCATACAAGTTTTGCGGAAATTAAGACAATCCGTCCTTGGACTATCTTAACAAGTCGTCCTGTAGGAGTCTTTCTACCTGTTTTGCAGAGAAGCTCTCGAATTTTATGTTCCTCGCAGAAGCAGTATAAGTGCCGTTGGATTCTCCGTAAATTACAGTTTTACTGAATGAGATTTTCACTCTGCAGCGGAGTGTGCGCTGATACGAAACTTCCTGGCAGATTAAAACTGTGTGCCCGACTTGGAAGGTAGGAGACGAGATACCGGCAGAAGTAAAGCTGCGAGGACTGGGCGTGTGTCGTGCTTCGGTAGCTCAGATGGTAGGGCACTTGCCCGCGAAAGGTAAAGGTCTCGAGTTCGAGTCTCGGCCGGGCACACAGTTTTAATCTGCCTGGAAGTTTTACAGTTTTACTGCCTGTGTTTCTACGTGATAGTAGTGGGAAGCCATATTATTCGGAATAAAGATCTGAAGGGGTGCCATTATAATGAATTTATTTACTAAACATCATACACTGATAATACTGACACAGTTAATAATGATCAACTGAAAAATAACCATTTAGTGAGAAGATGGTCTTACGACAGAACTACTGTAGATCGGAAGACAACCTGTCGGCGACTGGCGACTACGGCACACAGCCTGTAGCTCGTACTCACACTCGTAATATTTCGTAGTCGTTCGTATATTTTCACTAGCTTACGCATTATTCACTCATTGATTAAGATGATCTGTTTCTGGGTTCTCCTAATACCTGTATTGGAAACAGCGACTTTGTTAGGAAATATTTCCCAAGGAAGACTACTTGCTTCGCGCCAGAATAACTGTGCATTCCCTACGTACCTCCTTGCTGACGTAACAGGCGTTCTCATTTGTAGCCACAGCGTCTCACACCACCGTCCACCAACGTCATATCGTCCACCGATCCTTCAGCCAACGTGGGAACTAAAATCTTGCTCTCGAGTGTGTGCATTCGGCATTATCGCCTTCTGAATGCTGCGTGATATCTGCAGACGCGATACAAAATCAGAAAACTGCAAAATAAGGAAGTAAAATGTTGCTTGAACAAAACGGGCACTTAACGGCCTGTCTGTCTTTTTGACCCTCCGACTGTTAACTATCCTTTTTCTCAGGAAAGGGTAGATGTATAAAGTTGAAATTTATGCCACATACTAAAAGCTATTGTCCTTTGGCGATGTAAAAAGTTGAAGCTCCTAAGCCAAAGCGATCAAAAGATACGGCCATTTATGTCACATAACTCACTCGTAAAAACCTATAGGATACTTCTCGTTGATCTGGAATCATGAAATTTGGCAAAAAGCAAGGTTTCACAGTACAATTACAGGAAAATAGTCCGTAAATTGCGAATCTGTAATTATATGTGCTTCGTTAAGACCCATTTTTTTCTTAGAAACGGATTGACGTATCAAACTAAAATTTTTGTCACATACTAAGGCTTATGGTCCCTTGGTGGTGGAAAAAAGTTAAGCTTGTAAATAAATGCAATCAAAAGATACGGCATTTATGTAACATATTTTGATGCTCCCAAACTCATTCATTAAAACTTATAGGGTACTCCCCGTTGACTTCTAATCATGAAATTGGGTAAGAAGCAAGATTTCACAGTAAAAGAAAAGGAAAAAATCAGAAAATTGTTAATTTGTTCTCCTCCTCCTCCTCGTCCTTCTTCTTCTGCTTTTACGGCCTCATTGGACCACTTCAGTCAATCATTTTGTTGTCATCTGCTGCAGTAGGTTTCCTTCCGAACTGCCCTGTATCTTTTCATTCGTTCTGATCTTTTTTGTCGTTCCTTATTTGTAAATACCTTTTTTTATTGCTTGTCGTTTGTCTGGTTTTGGTTTAAATCATATTTTTATGTTTTTCAGTTACTTGAAATATTCTATATTGTTTTGAAAATTTTCCAGGATTAATTCTAGCTCTTTCGCATCCCCTCTGATTTCCTTTATCCATCCTATTTATTGATTCATATTCCAAAACTTCTCTACAATTTTTCTTGGAAATCTGGTTTCTGGTGTCCTCGTAATGCGACCAAAAAAAGAAACCGTTCTTCTCGCGTAGTGTCTCTAATGGGCTCCATTTCGCTGTTCACCACTTCATTTGGCACTATCCACCATTTTCCATTTTTTAGTATTTCTTATTTATGTTTTGCAATTGTATCACACAAAAATTTTTCATTTGTCATTTGCTATCTGACTTAAAACTTAACATTTAACACATTTTAGAAAGTATTGGAATTCCTGGGACCGATATCTTGTTATAATCAACGCCGATAAAAGACAAAAATCGTCGAGATTCTCGACTCTCGGAATGGATAAACTGCCTTTAGACATAATTTCACACGGAACCTTCAGAGTGCAGGTTATACTCACATCTGGCGAATTTTTTCAATTGCTAAGGAACTTGTGTCAGTATTGTTTCTATACTGCAGTGCCTGTGCAGTTCCTTTTTCGATCCCGTGTATCAGAAACAAAAGAAACTAAACACGAAACTTCTGTCATTCGAACTTGATGCGTGTAACTCTGTAACGCTTACGCTAGTCAACGTAATTTTTCTCGCAGCGAACTCGACGTTTAAACAAATCAAGAGTAGCGTGTGGGTACATCGCCTTTCGGTTGCCACAACGCGCATTTGATGGGAGGTAATTTAAGCTCAGACGGGCGCAAGTAATCGAGTTTCATTTCCGAGCAGAGCCAGTAACTGCTACATTACATTTACGGCAGGCATTTCCGCGAACAGTTAGTGAGTCCCTCGGGAGCGCCGAGAACTACTGGGCCATGAGAATTACTTGTAATCCAATTTCATATTTCGTAATTAATTACGCCGCGAACCATTTCCATGTTCTGGTCTGCGTATCAAATTCGAATACAACAGCAAATTGTGTGTTCCAAAACTCGACTTCCGGACAGCCGAAAACCACACGAGGCGGCCTGAAAATAAATTTTGATGTACGGAAAAAAACTTACAAATAATGTAAACATGAACACTCGGCACTCTATTTATCTATTGAAGTCCACAGCTAAGGTAGTTATGAGTCTGATTAAATCCAATATATTTTTTTAGCCCTTAACTAGCGTTGTCGGAAATTTTAATACTAAATGTGTCGCAGAGTCTTGGGGATTACAAAACAAAAAAGTGTATTCCGTCTGTTTACGATGTTTTATTGTTGTTTAGGGACGTATACTTAATAAGAGACGTACAAGGAAATAAGATTTTTATTTACAAACAGTTTAGAAACAAACTAAAGCGAAAAATCTGGGGCTAAAGACATTACAAAGATAAATATAGTCTTTCTGTTATATCTACACTCCTGGAAATTGAAATAAGAACACCGTGAATTCATTGTCCCAGGAAGGAGAAACTTTATTGACACATTCCTGGGGTCAGATACATCACATGATCACACTGACAGAACCACAGGCACATAGACACAGGCAACAGAGCATGCACAATGTCGGCACTAGTACAGTGTATATCCACCTTTCGCAGCAATGCAGGCAGCTATTCTCCCATGGAGACGATCGTAGAGATGCTGGATGTAGTCCTGTGGAACGGCTTGCCATGCCATTTCCACCTGGCGCCTCAGTTGGACCAGCGTTCGTGCTGGACGTGCAGACCGCGTGAGACGACGCTTCATCCAGTCCCAAACATGCTCAATGGGGGACAGATCCGGAGATCTTGCTGGCCAGGGTAGTTGACTTACACCTTCTAGAGCACGTTGGGTGGCACGGGATACATGCGGACGTGCATTGTCCTGTTGGAACAGCAAGTTCCCTTGCCGGTCTAGGAATAGTAGAATGATGGGTTCGATGACAGTTTGGATGTACCGTGCACTATTCAGTGTCCCCTCGACGATCACCAGTGGTGTACGGCCAGTGTAGGAGATCGCTCCCCACACCATGATGCCGGGTGTTGGCCCTGTGTGCCCCGGTCGTATGCAGTCCTGATTGTGGCGCTCACCTGCACGGCGCCAAACACGCATACGACCATCATTGGCACCAAGGCAGAAGCGACTCTCATCGCTGAAGACGACACGTCTCCATTCGTCCCTCCATTCACGCCTGTCGCGACACCACTGGAGGCGGGCAGCACGATGTTGGGGCGTGAGCGGAAGACGGCCTAACGGTGTGCGGGACCGTAGCCCAGCTTCATGGAGACGGTTGCGAATGGTCCTCGCCGATACCCCAGGAGCAACAGTGTCCCTAATTTGCTGGGAAGTGGCGGTGCGGTCCCCTACGGCACTGCGTAGGATCCTACGGTCTTGGCGTGCATCCGTGCGTCGCTGCGGTCCGGTCCCAGGTCGACGGGCACGTGCACCTTCCGCCGACCACTGGCGACAACATCGATGTACTGTGGAGACCGCACGCCCCACGTGTTGAGCAATTCGGCGATACGTCCACCCGGCCTCCCGCATGCCCACTATACGCCCTCGCTCAAAGTCCGTCAACTGCACATACGGTTCACGTCCACGCTGTCGCGGCATGCTACCAGTGTTAAAGACTGCGATGGAGCTCCGTATGCCACGGCAAACTGGCTGACACTGACGGCGGCGGTGCACAAATGCTGCGCAGCTAGCGCCATTCGACGGCCAACACCGCGGTTCCTGGTGTGTCCGCTGTGCCGTGCGTGTGATCATTGCTTGTACAGCCCTCTCGCAGTGTCCGGAGCAAGTATGGTGGGTCTGACACACCGGTGTCAATGTGTTCTTTTTTCCATTTCCAGGAGTATTTTCCATGAAAAACTGAAAAATAAAAACTATTTTTGTCGAATAAAGGTAGGTCTAAACTATAAGAAAAGAGCATACATTTACTTCTATAGGAAAACTATAAAATGCTGACAAGGACCCGACACCCATAAAAAAGAAATAATATTTAGAACTCTTGTAGATTTGCAATGCGCTGAACACACGATTTCCGTCTTCATTTTCGGTAACCTGTATCTCATCTTCGTCGTCACATTCATCGTCAGAAAGTCCACTTGCTCTTTCGTAATCACTTGGAATAGCACTTTCAATGGTAGTGTTACAGTCGGGATTGCCATCTTCGTCTGAAAAGCCAGCATCACGTTGCCCAATCCCTGTTAGTACGCATTCCTCAAAGCTAGGATCTGCAGCGTTAACCTTTTCTTGGATTCGTTCACATATTCAGTCAACTGAAAATATTACACCAACTGCGTGGGGGAGTCATAGAGACTCTTCAAGTTCGTTGTTTACAATATTTGTCTCGATAACACACCACAGACATCTTCACATAATAGGAAGGTACTGAACAAGGCATGCCCCCTGATACTTCGTTGCAGCCCCAGAGACTCCGCAACGCCGGTAAAGGGTTAAAGAACACATTTAACTTCTGCACATAGTTTCCTTCAACAACTATAGATAGAGATCTTCGCAGATAAATTTTTTGAAGTGTTTCGTTTTGGAATAAAAGTATGATTACTGCAAGTGTGTTTTATTCAGTGGTGTCGGGATCCATGGGAAATTGTTAATAACTTACAAAGCGAAAGGTTTCGTTGGATTAAACACGTAGCTGTGGTATGGGAAACTGAAAAATTGACATTTAATAGTAACGAGTTTCAGCAACGCTACCAACTACACCTCTCTGGGCGTTTTCAACAATATGGTTGGTACTAGTTTCGACCCCCAGTCAGACACAGAACTTCTCGTCGTATTATTTCAGGTTCAAACATGATGCTCTTACTTACTGCTGAAAACGAATTCGATAGTCAACATCTCTTCGTGTTTAGTCAATGACCATGGTAAGTCCAGAGTTCGACCCTCACTCAGCACAGAATTTCAGGTCACGTTATTTCCAGTTCAGACATGTGCACATCTCGCTACTGATGAAATAAACCGATTTTTAACGACTATTCGTGACTAGAATTCGATGACGATAGGTACTGGGTTCGAAACGTGGTAGCTGAAAACCATTCCACCTCGTCATTTCAGTTTCAGTCAGTTTTGTATCAGTGAGAAATCGCTATTTCTAACATTTGATTGTGCTTAATTACAATCCAATTATGTTCTGGGTTCTAGAACACGTCCAACACAAAACTTATGCTTTGTCATTTCAAGTTTAAGCCTACCTACATTTTATTACTTGTGTTCGAAAAGAGACTGAAGATCTTTCGTGGTTAGCTAACGACAACAATGGTTATTAGATTGGATTTCTGGGTCCGAGTCCAGTGCAAAAATATTCGCAATGTGATTCCAAGTTTAAACTTGCTTTTAGACATGTCATTTACTGTAATAATTTGAGTTTTCGAACGTAATGGTTGTGTCACATCTAATAACGTGTTTTCGGATATTTGCATTATCGTGATATTAATTTTAATCTGGAACGATAGCCATAGAGAGCAGTTATCTCTTGTGGCCGCTTGTGGTAGTCATTTTGAATAAAAGAGAGAAGAGGGCTGCAAGACAGTTACGTTATTTGAGGTGGATAAAAGTAAGGGAAACGCAATTGAGGTCGTTGGATACTTTTGAGTAAGTACATGCAGTGGTATACGTGGATTTGATTTGTGAAATGTGTTGTGAATAGAGACGTAAAGACATAATAAATTAAAACGTCGTGCATGATACAGCAGTTTTTCACGCATCTCAGTGTTTCGACGTCATATCTCTTGAATGTGTGGTACAATGGTACATTTTTCCAGGTACATTCGGAGCCGTATGTGGATGCTGTCTGCTAAATGTGTTGCAGATAGAGTTAGCAAAGAAGCAATAAATTTAATGCACGAGGCGGCAGATTTTCATGCATCTCAGTGTCTCAGTGTTTTAGATGTCATACCTTCTGAGCTATGAGTCGTACAATGACGTAATTTTTCTGGTAGAGTCAGTGCTATAAGTGAATGCTCTCCGCAAAAAGTGTCGCGAGTGCAGTTAGTAGTAAAAAAGTGGTAAATCAAAGCAGCGTGTCTGAGGCGGCAGTTTTATTCATATAGCTAAAATGTAGCAAGTGGTAACCTTCTTTCCTTTCATTATCTTATGGGCTTTGTCAGCGAGATGAAGTTTCACAAAGGTTTAAAATTATATGCAGAGTTTATTTGAAGTCAGGAAGTACTCTTATTCTAAAATACTGGATGAATATAACCTGGTTGTTCGTGCGTCGTGAGCTACGCCAGTTTTCCACCCCCCACACTTGTGGCAGGCAGAAGATGATTACTCCGACAGCGATTGTTTCGCAGACAGTAAGTGATACGTGTACCAAGTTTGATTGAAATTAGCCTAGTGACTTAGCAGGAGATGTAGAACGTACGTATACGCATACACATACACATACACATATACTGTAGTTTGTAGCGAGCAGGCTTTGCTAACCAGCCCATGGGAGCGCCGTTAGGTGTCTTTACTGCTGGCGGAAATACATCTGCAACCATGTTCTGACCTACTGTGTGATCATTCCGAGAATCTGCGGCGTCTTTGATCTGCAAGTGCCATGGATAGTCTCTGGCGACACCCTCCCTATCCACCAGAAAAAACCCAATGCTCAGGAACCAAGTGCCTACCTTCTTTAGCGTATCTTAATAGCTGGACATAAGGACTGTATCGTTACATTTGTTCTGCTTGTACCATTTGCGTCTCGTCTCGTTTGTCAAAAATACACTGTTTTGCCTTCTACTTAAAATCGTTTCTGATGTAAACTTTAGTTTTGCTTTGACGATTACTTCACATTGTTACAATTTATTTGTTCAAAACAGGACTTCTACCTTTAGCTGAATATGAACCTTTCGTTCAAACAGGTCAAATTTTGGTGTTTCGTTTCAGTAAATGGAACACATTTTCCTCTGGGGTTTTCCCACTTCATTGTAATGCATTGGACGTGTAACGTGATTTGTCCTCGATCTCCTCTCGTGTCCATATTTTTGACTTAATAGCAGTCGGGTATTGACGCTGTGGCAGCCATGTAGCAGTACGTCGATCGTTCGGCTCGCTCTCACAACTAATACTGTGGTGTAATGTTTGTTTTCGATTTATTTAGTTATCCAATCATAGATAGTATTTATATCTTTTTATTGCAGCTTCTCAAACGGATTGTGGACTTTCTTTTAGAGGTATAGTGGTATTAAGAAGTGTCGGAAATATTTCCTCTTCCTGCGACTGAGAGGGAAAGGGTAGACACGGGTTAACCATCCTTACTGCCAGAGACAGATGTTACAATCATTGTGCTGAGCCATTCTTTATACACCACAATCGTAGACTATGGTATGAATTTTCTGTGGCCCCTGGAATAGAAACATTATTTTAGAATTACTGACAACCTTGGGAGAGCCAGCCATAACAAAAACTATACCACCTGGTGCAAAGATACACGAACAGACACAATATCACCAGACATCAAGAAAAATGTAACAGATACTGACAAGTACGAATATTACCAAAGTCTCAGTTTAATAAGTTGGGGTTGCAAAATACTGAAGAGGGTTGTTTACAGAAGAACGGAAAAAATGGTACAGGCCAGCTATGAGGCATTTCGGTTTGGCTTACAGAGAAACGTAGGAATATGTGAGGAAATACTGACCCTAAAGTCTATCGTAGAGGACAGGTTAATGAAAGGCAAACCTACATTTATAATACTTGTAGAATTAGAGAAAGCTTTATACAGTGTTGACTGGACTACACTTTTAGAAAATCCTGAAGCTAGAAGGGATAAAACACAGGTACTGGAAGGTTATTCACTACTTGTACAGATGTAAGTTTTGTCACTGATGGAATTTTGCCACTAATAAAATTTTGTCCTTCTCTAGTTGGGAATTATTTCACTGAGCCTTTGTCAAGGCCTTAGACACAAAAGCAAATGGTCTGTCCGTAGATCCCACTCTGTGTGAAACCACTTCACCGATCCCATATGATGAAGTGTCGGACACTAAGCTTAGTGGGATCAGATTGCATCAAACATCTGTCACTCCACAATGCTTTCTTCAATGGCTGAAAAGCAGTATGACGCTCCTGAGTGGATCGTAAGGTAGAAAACAGAGAATGACAGACGTAACAACACTTAGGTGAAAATGGCTCGTAGAACACAAGTGCGGTCAAGTGCGAAGTACAGTCCTGACAGTCCAAGTCCATAGGAAAGTCTGCAAAACGCCGTAATCATTTGAGAGAGGCTGAGTATTCGCAGGCTTATATCGCAACACTGAAGGGGCTGATGATAGCATGTGGTGACATTTTGTACACTTCGATGGCCATTGAGGGTGTGTCCGTGATATGGTCGTCGATACGCAGCTGCAGTTATTGAGTCGTTGCCTCTGGCGGTGGTACTGGGAATGTCTTGTGACAATATCTGAATTAGGAAGTGAGATGCCTGGCATGGTACCTTTGGTGATGGACACCAGCACCCTACCACCCCTGTCCCCCCTCCCCTCCACCGCCACTAACATATACACTGGTGGAAGAAAAAAAAAATCACAGTTTCGAGCCAGACACCGTATACTGACTGACCCCACTGACCCCGAACCACCGCATTTGTGACTTCAAGGGGGCCAACCGAGAGGTCAAAAAGAGGGCGGGGTGGAGGTTCGTTGTGTTTACTGGTGAGAACTCGTTCTGCCTTGGTGCCAGCAATGGTCGTGTGTTGGTTAGAAGGAGACCAGTTGAAGGCCTGCAACCAGCCTGTCAATGTGCCAGACACACTGGACCTACAGCTGGAGTTATGGTCTTGGGTGCGATTTTGTATGACAGCAGGAGCAGGAGCGCTCTCGTGATTGTCTCGCACCCTGACTGCAAATTTGTACACCAACCTGGTGATTTGACCAGTTGTGCTGCCATTAGTGAGCAGCATTCCAGGAGGTTTTTCCAACAGAATAACGCTCGCTCACATACCGCTGTTGTAACATACTATTCTCTGCAAGGTGTCGACATATTATCTGGGCCTACTTTGTCTCTAGATGTGTCTCCAGTCCAGCACATACGGGACATCGTCGGACAACTCCAGCGTCACCCACAAAGAGCATTAACGCCCTCTGTATTGACAGACCAAAAGCAAGACGCATCGAACTACATCTCACAAATTGACACCTGGCACCTACAGAACACAATGCATGCATATTTACATGCTTGCATTCAACATTTGGCGGTTACACCAGAATTTAAAATTTGCATTAGCTTATCTCGTACTCACGTTAAGCTGTATTCTTGCAAAGCCAATCATTTAAAAATCTTGGCAAATCTATTCCCGAAATTCTGTTACTCTGCATTAATTACTTTTTTGGTGTGCGTTTTTTTCCATCAGTGTAGAATACATGTGACAGCAACGTTTGTATTTTCAGCAATGTAGTTGAGAAATTATAGGCTCATTCTTAGCAACGTGATGGACATCAAAACCAACTGGAAAGTAACTCCGTGGTCGGGTGGTGCGTAGCACATGTTGTAGACCGACCGCCATGTCATCTTCGGCCAACGGCGTCGCTGGCTGCCGTGCGCTGGGACGCATTATCAACAGACCGCCCTCAAAGCCGTTTTTGGCTTTCCCCTCTATCCTTTGAAGACACTTTTTATTATTGAAGTAGCTCCTAGACTGGATTCAGGGGGCTTAGTGCAAGCTCTGATATTCATTTTCAACATGCTAAAAAACTATAACTAGAAATCGAATCATGCGTAGTGTGAAAATATCTTTTGCCAAAAACAAGAGGATAGTTAGTATCTTTCCTCATAGTTCTCAAACTTAATTCATACGAGTAGAACAAAGGAGGCGATCTTAGTGACAGCTAGTTTTTAGGATTATATAATATTGCAGAGTCTCTGTATTAATAAATCATGCTGCGGGGGGTTGTAAATTGGCTTCCCAATATGACAAAGTGAAAGTATGGTACGCAGATAGGTAGCGACTGATCACATTCTGAAGTACATTTGAGGATGAAATTCTTCCCTTTTACCTTCAGGTACCACATTTTCATCTTTAGGGGAAGGTAAATATTAATCGTACATAATCACTGTCGGTGGCATAGGTGCTAGTAGAAGAGTTCCGGATCGTAACTATAAAATAAGCACAATAGCTTGGACATATGTATAACCCGCAGAAAATGATTCATGTACAATTGTCATATGTGGGGAAACACTGCTTGAAATATGTATACGTTCAACGGATTGTCTGACAGCACACAGCCAAACACTCATTTATCTTACACTTTTCTCGCAAATTCACGGTCTTCCAGTCACATTAATTAGTCCTGTGATATTATTTATTTATTTTATACCGTTGCGATTTTTCAATAGACGAAAACGCCTGTTGGTGCTATGATAACCATTGTTAGACCTTTGTAATGCTTAAAGCTAAAAAGTGACTTTACTTTCTTTCAGGTTTTCGGCTTGTATCCATGAGAGGAAAAACTATTCACCATAACCATTAATAATAAATAAATTTTTAAAATGAAGGAAATACATGTAACATAATAGTTTATGTTTTACACATAAATGGGTGCAAACAGCGTTAGACGAAAGTCCCATGACGATCCCAGTTTGATGTTGACGACATGAGCGACAAGCTATGCACATTATATAGAGATTCCTGTTCTATGAGTCTTCTGACGATTTAATAATCTGTGTTTCATCTGGATGGCCTTTAGTGAGTCATCTTTTCCCTATGATAATTAATCAAAGAAACTTAATGTTACAATTGTCACTGTTTATACTTTTTAGAATTGCAAGCAAAGAGCTATTAAGAATAGCTCTTTGCCTGCGACTCTAAAAACTATTCTATAGGTACCACACGGGTTAAAATTGTTGTTCTTTCAGGGAAATACTGGTTTTCCAAAATTCCATCAGATTTCCACTCTCACTGCAATAAGAGGAGAAAATTACTACGGCTTACGTTATCTCATTTATTTGTTATTGATCCGAAGCTACATTTAATTTTTCTGTACGCCACATCGTTTTTTTTTGCATGATTAGGCACGATTCAATATGTTCCCTGGGTTGACTAAATTGATTTCGTTTCTAAGCAGCATCACATTCTTAGCATTATAAATACACTGCTTGACAAAAAAAAATCAAGCATTCAGGTAACATGGCTGGACATAAATGTAACTTCGTACGCCATCATACCATTGGCGGATATGTAAATTATTATAGTTCTCCGTGACAGGTAGAATGGCCACTAGAATGCCTCAGTGTTGCTGGTGTTTAGTGCTGACACCAGGCCTGCCGGAGTCTGTAACGGGAGTAACCAGCGTCTGATGGGGAGTGAGCACTGTCAGGGACGCGGAGATGCTGTGTAATCGTGTGAGATGCTGTGTACTCATGTGAGAAGTTTGGAAAGGGGCCTAATTGTGATTTCCATTCGGCCAGCTGGTATAACCGTGCAGGATCCAGAGTTGTGAGGCATTCAGAAGTGACAGTGGTCCAATTTTGGACTGCGTGGGAACGTGTGGGCAGGTATGCTCGTCGTCAAGGCTCTGGTCGAACATGTCTGACCACCACAGGGTAGGATCGGCGAGTAGTATTCCAAGTAAATCGTAGCCCCTTCGCATCTACGCCTGTCATCC
Organism: Schistocerca cancellata; assembly: GCF_023864275.1. Lineage (NCBI taxonomy): Eukaryota > Metazoa > Arthropoda > Insecta > Orthoptera > Acrididae > Schistocerca > Schistocerca cancellata. The sequence goes on from NC_064632.1 coordinate 316,549,165, forward strand.
CTCACAAGTAATGGGCACCCTGAAACGTCTTGTTCATCCCACGACGTTGGTCGGATACTAGAGAATTACCATCCTATGTGAAGGCTGCTATTGACATCACAACACACGCAACACATACGGCTGCGTTTGGAAAGTTGCTGTAGTCGTGAATTATGGACTGCTGATGACTAGCACAGCATTGTATTGAGAGATGAATGGCAGTTCTGGACTACCCCGGACGACCATCCTTGGTGAGTGTGGGGGCGATATGGTGTGAGGGAGGGACCCCATTCTACCAACATTTTGAAGAGGAACAGCAGTGTTACTTCCGGGGTCATGTTGTAGAGATCCACTGGGTATGAGTTCACGTCACGGCTGGTGGTGACTGAGAGAACTCTGACGGCACAACGGTGTGTCACGGACACTTTGCGTCCTCATGTGTTATCGGGACTTCTCATGCAACAGGAACTCTGGTGTCATTTTTCAACAGGAAACTCCTCGTCCACACATGTGTCTCCATGAACTGTCTGTGTGATATTGAGGTACCTGTGTGGCCCAGCTCAGCCTTTGATAGAACACGTGTGGAACCAGCTAGGACATCCCAGTGCCAGTTACACGATGTTGAAGACCAGCTACAACAGTGGCAGGCCATTTAGTCTCAGGAGTGGGTACAATGGCCTTATGACACGCTTTCCAATCGAACCAATATATGCATCCAGGCCAGATGTGGTGCAACGTCAAACTGCTAACTGCGCTCACACTGCCAACTTCTTCGTAAATTACACTCGATTTTGCAAACATCGAAAGAACGTCACATACTAACTCAGACCTTGAAGTTTCATTTCATTTGCTTCTCCCATTCTGGGTGTTTCACTTTTTTGTCAGCCCGTGTATTTTGTTCTTTCATTGATAATTTGGTGTTCTTTCGGAGTTTTCCATTGCTTTTGTGCCAACAATTTCACTGTACATTTGGTGTTTATTATGATGCACTTCTCTTCTACTGAAATCACTCTTGATACTTTTACACTGGTCATAACATTGGAAAGCTTCGTATCCTTCTGTCCTAAATTAGCAATATTCGACTCCATCATATACTTTATTTTCATTATGTTCTTGAGTTACTACCTGGCTACGTTCTGAGTGCGTCTGTGCACCTGCTTTGTAGTCTGCTATTTAATGTCTAAAGACGTAATACGATTTATATCTTTCAGCTTCTCCATATTTCTGCAAAGTATAAATTCTGTTCTTGTGATTTTTGCAAAAGAAAGAAGGAAGACTAAAGTTTCATTATCGACATACACTTAAAATCTATCGCACAGCTCTAAAAGCCTCTCTTCCCTCTCATTTCTTTCTTCCAGACCATATTTTCAAGTGTTTCTGAACCAATTGTCTTCCCTGCGATAGAGTTATAACTATTTATAATTAGATAAGTACAGTTTTCATCATCCTCACCGAGTTTTCAGTTTCACTTCATACTTCAATTCCACACCATTAGTGCGCAGTTTTGGCGTGTGGAGTTCATCGTAGTAATTATTACTGTTTTCAATTCAGTAAGAAGAACTCGGCTGTTGCATTGCTCATAGTAACTTGACGTGTTACCTTACTCATATTCAACACAGTGGCGACAAGTACTACATCATTCACTGATGCTGAACGCCTTTGTCGTGGCGTGGCATCAGTCGCTGTAGTTAAATTTAGGAATAATATGATCGAACAGAAATTAGAATGGAAGGTCACAGTGATTTCTATCTGTGATAGTGGTCGCAGTTCGTAGTCGCCGTTGTTGAGAGCCGAATATAATTTTTCTAGTAGATGAATATACTATATTAACAATTTTTATAAGCTCCAGCTTTTCTATTGAGCTTGGTAGGAGGGTTTCCGTAGTGACCCGTATAGCTGACAGCCTGTTTCTTGTCAACGCCGTCCATACACGCGTCGCACAGCCATCCATCAGTCTGGTATACACGACATCGTGACAAGTATTCATGCCGGTCCCATTTTTTTGCTATCCTCGCCTGATTCCCTCCTAACAGACCGCCAGGTTTCAGAGGAGTCGGGGGAGGTACGCCGCAGCTATTGGCTGTTACTGGCGGGCCAGCAATCTGTTACCGTCAGGTGGTCGCGGCGCCATGCCGTCCATCAAAGCGGACTTCAGACCATACTGGTGCGCGCCAGTAACTCCCGAGCCAGCGATCCCCCTCCCCCTCCCCCTCACCCCCATCTACCAACCCACCCATCCACCCCGGCTCACACACACACACACACACACACACACACACACAAACTGCCACCGCTTTCCGAGTGCTGATGACAGCATGTGATATGAATTGTCGCACGTTCATGTGTTGAGAATTCATTACCGAAAACGAATGTAAACACTGAACTCAGTAAACAACGTTTACTATAAATAATTCACAGGATAAGCTAATACCTAGATTGTCTCAAAAATATGCACAATTTTTCCATCGTTTCCTTAATTCTCTATTATGTATTCATATTGAGAAGTAACACTGCTTTTTGAAGATTCGATGATGATGTACACAATGGACATAGCCAATATGAATGTATGCGAAGAACAAAAACACAAAATAATTCATCTCTGTCATAAATCGTCTCGAATAATTTGGAGTTTGTTTAATATTCTTACATTTGTTACAAACGTTCAAATACGAGGGCTTGCTGTGACGAAATGCGTCCGAATATTTTATGTGAAAACTCTTAAAGCATTTTAAATAAAACAAACGTTATTAACATTTTACATCTCTATTCTTCATGTCTATATTTTTATTTCTCAACATAGTAGTGGCTAGCGTTGGTGTTTCTGGATCACGGGGCCCTGGGTTCGATTCCTGGCCGGGTCGGGGATTTTAATTCGCCAGGGATCTGGGTGTCTGTGTTGTCCTCATCATCTCATTATCATTCGGTAAGGGCAGAGACTGGAAATGGAAAGATTTGGAACTTGTACGGGCGCTGATGACCACGAGGTTGAGCGCCCCACAAACCAACATCATCATCGCCATCATCATCATCGTTTCTCAACGTAGCCACCCTGGCGACGAACACATTTCTCTCAACGACAGCGCTGTTTATTGACATGGTCACTGTAGATCGTTTGACTGTGCTGACGGAGCCACAATCTCACCTCTGTTTCCAGAGTTTTGTTACTATCAAAGTGAAATTCTCGAAGGTGTTCTTAATGTTTTGGAAACAGATGAAAATCGGATGGGGCCAAGTGGGGACCGTATACAGGATGATTGATGACACTGAAGCCAAAGTGTCGGTTTGTTGCAGATGCTGCAGCACTCGTGTGTGGTCGTGCTGGAGGAGTGTGTGCTCCATATATGGACGAACTCTTCCATTTCGAAACTCGATTACAGCACGGTGTTTCTCGCGCACTGACATAGTTACGTTACACACCGCTAAGATACACGCTAATTCGGAGCCCTCCAGCGGCAGAGGCCTGCAAATACACTCCTGGAAATTGAAATAAGAACACCGTGAATTCATTGTCCCAGGAAGAGGAAACTTTATTGACACATTCCTGGGGTCAGATACATCACATGATCAGACTGACAGAACCACAGGCACATAGACACAGGCAACAGAGCATGCACAATGTCGGCACTAGTACAGTGTATATCCACCTTTCGCAGCAATGCAGGCTGCTATTCTCCCATGGAGACGATCGTAGAGATGCTGGATGTAGTCCTGTGGAACGGCTTGCCATGCCATTTCCACCTGGCGCCTCAGTTGGACCAGCGTTCGTGCTGGACGTGCAGACCGCGTGAGACGACGCTTCATCCAGTCCCAAACATGCTCAATGGGGGACAGATCCGGAGATCTTGCTGGCCAGGGTAGTTGACTTACACCTTCTAGAGCACGTTGGGTGGCACGGGATACATGCGGACGTGCATTGTCCTGTTGGAACAGCAAGTTCCCTTGCCGGTCTAGGAATGGTAGAACGATGGGTTCGATGACGGTTTGGATGTACCGCGCACTATTCAGTGTCCCCTCGACGATCACCAGTGGTGTACGGCCAGTGTAGGAGATCGCTCCCCACACCATGATGCCGGGTGTTGGCCCTGTGTGCCTCGGTCGTATGCAGTCCTGATTGTGGCGTTCACCTGCACGGCGCCAAACACGCATACGACCATCATTGGCACCAAGGCAGAAGCGACTCTCATCGCTGAAGACGACACGTCTCCATTCGTCCCTCCATTCACGCCTGTCGCGACACCACTGGAGGCGGGCTGCACGATGTTGGGGCGTGAGCGGAAGACGGCCTAACGGTGTGCGGGACCGTAGCCCAGCTTCATGGAGACGGTTGCGAATGGTCCTCGCCGATACCCCAGGAGCAACAGTGTCCCTAAGTTGCTGGGAAGTGGCGGTGCGGTCCCCTACGGCACTGCGTAGGATCCTACGGTCTCGGCGTGCATCCGTGCGTCGCTGCGGTCCGGTCCCAGGTCGACGGGCACGTGCACCTTCCGCCGACCACTGGCGACAACATCGATGTACTGTGGAGACCTCACGCCCCACGTGTTGAGCAATTCGGCGGTACGTCCACCCGGCCTCCCGCATGCCCACTATACGCCCTCGCTCAAAGTCCGTCAACTGCACATACGGTTCACGTCCACGCTGTCGCGGCATGCTACCAGTGTTAAAGACTGCGATGGAGCTCCGTATGCCACGGCAAACTGGCTTACACTGACGGCGGCGGTGCACAAATGCTGCGCAGCTAGCGCCATTCGACGGCCAACACCGCGGTTCCTGGTGTGTCCGCTGTGCCGTGCGTGTGATCATTGCTTGTACAGCCCTCTCGCAGTGTCCGGAGCAAGTATGGTGGGTCTGACACACCGGTGTCAATGTGTTCTTTTTTCCATTTCCAGGAGTGTATGTGGACATGAAGAATGTAGATGTATAATGTTAATAACCTTTGTTTTATTTAAAAAGATTTAAGAGCCTACACATAAAATATTCGGAGAAAGTACTTTTCAGCACGTCCTCGTATGTTTTCTTTGTTCCATCTCGAGTTAACGGGGTTTACTAAGGTCCATTAAATACAGCTCCTGTCACTAGCTTTAATACAATACAATGGTGATCCTACAGTATGTTTATCTATATTAATTCAAATACGAGGGCTTCCTGTGTCGTGATACCTCCGAATCTATATGTTAAAACTCTTAAAGCTTTTTAAGTTAAACAAATGTTACTAACATTTTACATTTTTATCTTCATGTCTTGTTTTTTATTTCTCAACATAGCCACCCTGGCGGAAACTGTGTTTTAGTTAACTGGAGTGTCAAGATCTCCTGCGTTCTTTACTCCAAAAATCCATTGTAAACAATCTTTGTAATGTGTTGCAAAGAAAATGATAGTACACCTCTGTCAATAAAAGATGCAGATACTTCTGTTAAATCTTCCTTAGAGTTTGCCCTGAAATGAAGAGTGATCTGCCCCTTTGGCTTTCAGTCTACGTTTGGAGTGATTTTGTGCTTCATCAGAGCGGAGACTTGCTATCTTGAGATCTGCGTGGAGGATATCTGCTCGATGGTGTCCCTGTCTCTCAATGAATCGTTTACTGATTTGATCAATTGGAAATGGTTTGTGAAAGCCTGTGGCTGTGAGAACAGTGGGTTTGTTTATAAATAACTTTTCTGCTACCAGTCACGATTTTCTTTTAATTACATTTTACACGATGCATTGTGTACTATGCCATTTTTCCATAAGGTTTTTAATGTGTGACATTTTGCTTTGTACTGTTAATTTTAAGTTTTCTTATGGTCCATTTGTGCAGAGCCTCACAGAGTTTAGGATTGTGAGACTGAAGAAATGGACTATACAAGAACTTTAAATCAACATAACAAAGTGGAACCCCACACATCAAAGCACTATGAAAAATTGGCATAGTGCACAGAGAAAAATGTACTTGAAACCAAAACGTATCGTGTAAAATGTAAAGAAATAAAAATTATGGCTAGTAGCAGAAACGTTATTTACAAAAAGCTCAAGTCGTTTACTATCAACTTTAAAAATATCATATTTTGATCTGCTAAAAATTTATGTGTATTTCTTTTTATCATTCCGTTTTTTTTGTTTTTATGATTTTAATAGTTATATCACATTTTTCAAGTTTATTTTATTATGTATTTTTGGGGCAATATTGGTTTCCACTTTTCTTTTGTGTTTTTAAATGGGGTTATCATTCTGAGTGTCTATAAACTAGAGTGTATTAAGTTTTTTACAATTTGGTTATGGCTAGCTTTTATTTTAATTTTTTTATTTGAACTCTAATATAATTTAAATTTATTTGGTAAAACAGATTTTCAGAAAAGTGTTGTACTGAAATTTAGAATTTGTTTTCCAAAATGCTTTTTTAATGCACACTTCATGTTTGTGGAAATAGTATCATCTTTATATAATTTACAATAATCTTCATATGAAGTAACTGCCTGTTTCAAATTGGGAACTATAGTTTCGTATTAATTATAAATGAGAATTGTATAAATTTTAAAAATCTTTTTATTTACCAGAAATTCAAATAAAAGTTTTTTCAGTGCCTCTGACGTTACTGTCAAACATTAAGTCACAGAATCTTTTCAACACTGAATATATGAAGCAGTTTTTTCATCAGTTCAAAAATATGGTTACACCAATAAAACATTAAGTGATTTAGAAAGATATGTGTTGAGAAACTATCAGAAGCGATTAGCTTAAGGCTAGAGACTGATAAGAATGCTTGACGTATAAATTTACATGAAAAATTTAAAAATACATTACTTACATCAAAGTTAATTATTGATAAACTACCTGTAATTTTTCATTATAATACAGTAATGACTGGTGATGTCATGATATTTTGGGATTACTTTTTGTACCTCTTTTAGATTTAGGAAAATGGGGTTCCTGATGAAACTGCACTTTGGAGAATTTGGGCTGGTGCATTCACCTAAACATCATTTATAGCCAGGACAACTATGATCAAACTGGGATGTCATATGCCTTAGATTCAGCGCCAACGACTTTTGTATGTCAGTCATGCAGTTGTGAATCAAGGTGGCTTTCCAAGCTTTATAGAGCCTCTCGCAAGACGTATAGATATGTCATCACCATCATAAGGAGATGGAGTGTGTTACACACTACTTAAAAAGTGCCTATTTCAATTCCTCATAATTGTGTATATGTGTGTAGGATATGTAACTTTAAAATTTTTGCATCATATTAGGAAAGTTACTAATTGTGACGTTAGGTGATCATGTGTGTGCATTTTGCAAAGAGTTGTGTGGAGTGAGTGTGCATGTTAAGCTGAACTCGGGACTGACAGTGGAAGCTGAATGTTGGTGATTGTTTTGTTTCACCTGAAACTGTAGTAAGCAAACCTAGGTCAGATAAATTACTTGTGGTTATGTAGTGTTAAGAATGTGGATGAACTATGTTTGTGGTGTAAGATCGAAAAAAAAAATCATTTCCATGTATTCATGAAAAAATCTTTTGAAATTATAGAACAGTCATACAAAAACATATGCGTAATGTACAAATATATAAGTACAGCTGCTTCGAATGTCTACAGTGCATCTCTATGGCAACGCCTCTTCATAGCTGTATAGATGTCTATAGTTCTCGCCTACAGCAATTTGCACTTCGTAGTTGAAGGCTGTCGAAAGCGCTGCCAGGTGTCGGGGATTTTCTTAAGCTGACTCGACTGTAGGTGTGTCTTAGTAGTAAAGGATAAACGAATTAAAACTTCACACATGATGCAGCATTTTTTCCATGCATTTCAGTGTTTATGATGTCATATCTCTTGAAAGATGTGTCGTATGATGATCTATCTGTGTAAGTGATTTCAGCGGCATATCTGCGGAATATGTTGCAAATAGAGTTAGTAGCAAGGGAGTAATAAATTTAAATGTGATGCACAATATGGTAATTTTTCGCCCAACAGTATTCATGGCGTAGCATGTCCTGAACTATGTGTGGTACTATAATATAATTTTGTAGGAGCATTTAGCGATATATGGATACCTCCTGTGAAATTTATTGCGAATAGAGTTAGTAATACAGAAGTAATAAATTCAAACGTCATGCATGACGCAGTTTGTCACGTATTTCATTTCTCATGACGTCATATCTCCTGACCTATAATAGGTAGGTGCTTCTTATCCCAACAGAGATTGTTGCCTGGAGTAAGGGACATGTGTACCACGTTTGGTTGAAATCGGACCAGTGGTTTAGGAGGAGATGAGGAACATACATATAAATACAAACATACATACATTTATTTGTCAGAGATATGAAGGTCAACCTTGTTTTTTTTTAAATTGGACGCTATATTTTGGTACTTATTTTCTGATAGCTGGTTTAGAGACGAATCCAGTGATGTGTAGCAGTAAGGTCTTTGAAGGTCAACGAAGACAAAAAAGATGGCATGAATGTCCATTTACAGAAGGTGTTCAAAGTGATGACCATTGGTATCAGTGCAGTGCTGCAATCTTCTTATCATGGATTGAGTGGTATTCCTGATCACTTTGGCACTTATCGAAGCACATGCTGTGACAGTTCTCTCTCGTGCAAATAGTAAATAATCGCCAATTACGGCGTATCCATCTAACGTGCCACTGACACGTAAACACCATTCAACGGTTTCGCAATACGACACCAATAGGAATGGTAAGACTAGTATTGTCGAATCAAGCGAATGTGAACGATGTGTACCTTCTAAGAACAAATCGATATGCTTCTCATTTATGGAGAATGCCAATGAAATTCAGTGAGAGCTAGAGACTTATACGCTGAAAGATATCCTCAATGTACTCACCCTACACATCGTACACTGAAACATGTGTATGATAAATTGAGAACAACTGGATCTTTAGCGCATCGGAAACAAATCCGGCAAAGGTAAGTTACTAACTAGGGAACGGAAATTGGTACTCTTGCCACTGTGGTTTGAGAGCCTTGTGTTAGTTCGCGTCAAATCGTAAGGGAATCTGGCATGAGCCAGAGTAGTGTTGTTCGTTTTCTGAATCGCCGTAAATATCATCCTTAGTATATCAGTCTCCGCTAAAAATTAACTGGCACGGATTTATGCATCGCATTGAATTCTACAGATGAGCTCAACTTCAGATTCAGAGGGATGACATATTTGATTTTATTTACTGACGAGCCTACATTCACTAACAATGGAAATTTTAATTTGCATAACATGCATTGTTGGTCAACTGAAAATCCACGTTGGCCGCTGCAAGCTGCACACCATAAACCTTGATCGGTGAATGTGTGGTGTGGGATTCTGGAGGACAGAATTATAGGCCCCAATTTCATCTAGGGAAATCTTAATGCTAGGAAGTAAGCCACATTCCTGCAAGAAGTATTAGGTCCTTTATTGTAAGAAATACCTTAATGAGCAAGGAACAAAATGTGGCATCAACACAACGGGCATCCGGCACATTTTTCGCTGATGGCTGGAAATGAGTTGCAGAGACAATTCCCAAATCGTTGGATTGGACACGGAGGATATGTGTCGTGGCCGGCCCATTCTCCAGACTTGACGCTTCTGGATTTTTTCTTGTGGGGATTCGTAAAAGACGTTGTTTATAGAGACATTTCAACTAACCCTGAAGATAGGTGAGAGAGAATTGTCAGAGTATGTGCTTCGATAAGTGCCGATGTGATAAGTAATACTATTCAATCCATGATAAGATTGCACTACTGCATTTCTACCAATGGTCATCACTTCGAACAGCTTCTGTAAATGGACGTTCATGCCACCTTTGTGGCCTTCATTGACCTTCAAAGACCTTAGTGTTACACACCATTGGATTTGTCTCGATAACCCCTATCAGAAAAAAGTACCAAACTATAGCATACCACAAAAAAACATAGTTGACCTTCATATCTCTGAAGCGACCCCACCTGGCAACAAAAAACCATCATCATATTTTGGCCCCCGTTGACCCATGAAACTTTTGCCCCACAAACGTTTCAGCTACTATCAGAATTTCGGAGTTTTTCTTGGTTGGAATACACATATGGTGTTCATAAAATCTGTGGTTCCTAGATAACTGAGATCTGACTCTCATTAATTTGGTTGGTAATTATGTTAGTGCAAAATGTGAATACGTTATTCCCACAAACATAAATGACCAAGTTTTGAACCAATTCCCTTGTGGTGAATTTGAGAACCAAGCACATGGAACGTATTCTCAGTCTACTGAGCGACAGCTCACACTCTATTTACCATAATATTTAAGATTTGAGAATGACTCTGCAACAAAGACTGTAATCATCTACAGATTCTAGAACACAGCACGAACCTACACTGGAAATTTAAAATCGAAGAAAACTGTAGGCAAAAAGATAATAGATGAACATTAAGTTACATTGCTTGTTTTCCATGGCTCTGGTGGAAGAAATTTGGGATTCTGGGAGAAAGCTAAGGGGTTTCACGATTTGTTTTAATTCAGTGCAACGAAATTACCTGACATTATCAATTGTTATACTATTGAAGTGGTATGTTTTCTATAAAATACCCTACAAAATTAATTTTACGAATTTCTGGAAAGAATGAAGTAGAAGGAGTTGCGCAACAAGATTTTATTTAATTCAGTCTTAAACTGAGGGCACCTTATGCGTAACAAATCTTTCGTATGTGCAGTTCGTGTCATAATAGTTATTTAGGATTCAAAGTAAGTTTCAGTAACAACAGGTTTTTATTAAATGAAAAATAAATGACATGACACCGACAACAGCCCTGTGATATGTAAAGTGCAAAGAAAGGAAAAGAAATAGTATAGCACATCAGTGTGCAACTAATCACAACAAAATTTAAAAGGAATTTCGTTTTACTACGTAATGAAATATTATATTTAATGTGTTATTTGGGTAATAATTTACTGCTAATGGTGAAATTATCGCCTGAAGTAATCTGAGGTTAACAAAAGAATTGAATCAAGGTGGGTCCTCAAATCCCATAGTTGCAGATACTTTTGAATTGTGTTGAATGGTTATTTCTTTGTAGCACTGATGGATATTTACATATGGTATTATATTCCTTTTTCACTTTCTATTCTAGCACCAATATTTCAAATGTACAGAATTATTTTCTGCTCGTATGATAAGGAAATAACCAATCACGAAGGATTGTTTCGTGAATTGCCGCTACGGTGGGAGGAGAATCAAAAAAAAAGTGCAATCTCTTTTCATGTTCTCCCTAATAGTGGACACAGGTTGGCAACTGTTGCGCCGATTCTATTTAGATGTAATCTCCGCGCACAAAAGGCAACGCTGCCTTGATGTGCAGATATATGGAAATGTGAGGAGATTGCAGGTGGCGGCTTTGCAGGAGTCGAAGGGGTTGGGGGCCGAAAGAGGGTAGGGAACACGGTGCCGAGACTACGCGAAAAAGGAGGAAAATTCAATAAGCCACTGCGAAAGAACTTGTAAAGGCTCTGCGGGGATGCCTAGGTGCTAGGGGCGCTTGACAAGACATGCAGCAATTCGCATCTGTCCCTTCAGTGTTGGCAGAAGTTTGGGATTAAAACTAGCGGGCAATGATAGGGTAATGACGGTAAATCGGACACGTTGAGTTGCATATTTTACATTGAAAGAAAAAGATAAATGAATGGCATGCAGTGGTCGCCTTTGGATATCACGTCGTTGTGTGATATTGTTCTCATAAAATGACTTCAGTATTTGAGCATATCTTTATAAGCGGCCATTTCCTTACGTGAGCCTCATAAATAAAAGAATCGCATCATTCACGTGCGTTTTTCAGTTTGACAGTAATGGTATCCCAGTTCGGTTTTACAAAGAGAACTCTTTAGCATAGAACTCTTACTTAGCTTGCATTTATCGTGAATCTCTCGCCAAATCCAAAGTCTGCAGCAACTTATAAAAGACACATGTGGCTCACATCTGTAATAAAGATAAAAAAACGGACCCACAAAATTCTTCAATACGGTCTGCTCGAGGATTCTTGAGCTTATTATAGGTTCGAATTTAATAAATTTCCTTGATACAAAAAAGCTTCTGTCCACGAATCAGCTGGGATGTAGAAAGCACCACTTCTGCGAGTTCACTTTGTTTTTTCTCGCACAATATTCTGCGAATCATGTATGATAGGCAGCAGGTGCTTAGATTCCCGGAAAGTGCTTGACACTGTGCCACGATGCACAGTGTTAACGGAGGTCCGAGTGTACGGAATACGTTCTCAGATGCACCAGTGGCTCGAAGACCCTTCAAGTAATAAAAACGAGTACGTTGTCGTGAGCATCGAGTGTTCATCAAAGATAAAAGTATCGTCAGGATTACCCCAGGGAAGTGTGCTTGGACCTTTCTTGTTTCTGTTTTCTTATGCCGCTGTAGTATACGGTAAAGTGTCGACGTCGACTCACTCTAGGAGCATACAGGGTAGCTGGGAGAGAATTTCTAATGTTCGAATACAATATTAGCGGTGTGCTACTTGCACTAGATGAAGTATCTGAGCCGGCCGCTGTGGTCGAGCGGTTCTAGGCGCTTCAGTCTGGAACCGCGCGACCGCTACGGTCACTGGTTCGAATTCTGCCTCGGGCATGGATGTGTGTGATGTCCTTAGGTTGGTTAGGTTTAAGTAGTTCTAAGTCCTAGGGGACTAATGACCTCAGATGTTAAGTCCCATAGTGCTCAGAGCCATTTGAAGGATCCGAGTGGAACGTTCCAAAGCGACCTGAAATCCAAAGAGCTCGAGAGGATCGTCGCCGGGAAGGACTGCGGTTTATAAGAATCTTGTTAGAAAGATGTCACTCATATGTAAAGTGAATCGAGTACAGAACACTTCTGCGTCGCATTTTTGCGTGCTGCTCGATTTTATTTGACCCCCATCAGGTCAGATTAAAGGATGACATCAAATCAATTCAGAAGCGTGCTGCTAGATTTATTACTGGTAGATTCGATTAACAAGTGGGGATATTACGGAACTGCTCTGTGAAACCAAATGGGAATTCCTTGCAGGAAGAAGACGTTCTTTTTGCAAAGCATCTACTGCCACTAATGTACATTTCGTGTTACTACGAGCGACGGCAAGAGGAATCATGACTAGTACGAGAGCGTATAGACAGTCGTTGATCCCTCGCTCTATTGACGAGTGGAGCTGGAGATGCTATGGCTAACAGTGGCCCAAGTTCGCTATGCAACGTATTGTGGTTTGTGGAGCACAAACGTAGATGTAAATATGGAAGTAAGCTGTGAAAGGAAGTGTTGTGAATGGTGAATAATATGGTACACGTAACAGTAGAACTAGGCATCCTAAAATTTTCATTTCCAATACTTTCTTCCTCAGATACAGAATGGTGTGTAAGACGAAACTTTATGGAAACTTTTGCTTCTTTTGTTACTTTTTATGTGACGGGGTTCACACATGGGAGAGATGGGCACTCTCATACCAGGCAGTGGAAATCTGTAATTGTAAATTACACACATCAAAAAAAGTTTTGCATCAACTCGGTTCCGAGAGTTCCGGAACCTGTACAGAAAATTGAAACAGAGATCAACATAATCATCATGTCCACCCTTTTCACTACTCATGAAAACCAAACATTGCATGTTGTACCACGATACAGCGAGACCTTCAGACGTGGTGGTCCAGATTGCTGTACACACCGGTAGCTCTAATACCCAGTAGCACGTCCTCTTGCGTTGATCCATGCCTGTATTCGTCGTGCCATACTATCCACAAGTTCTTTAAAGCACTGTTGGTCCAGATTGTCCCACTCCTCAACGGCGATTCGGTGTAGATCCCTCAGAGTGCTGGGTGGGTCACGTCGTCCGTAAACAGCAGTTTTCAATTTATCCCCAGCATGTTCGATAGGGTTCATGTCTGGAGAACATGCTGGCCACTCTAGTCGAGCGATGTTGATATCCTGAAGGAAGTCACTCACAAAATGTGCACGATGGGGGCGCGAATTGTCGTTCATGAAGACGAATGCCTCGCCAATATGCTGGCGATATGGTTGCACTATCTGTCGGAGGACGGCATTAACGTATCATGCAGCCATTACGGTGCCTTCCATGACCACCAGCGGCGTTCGTCGGCCCCACATGGTACCAACTGAAACGTCCCCTTTGAAAAATTATACATGACTGTGCTTAAACCTCTTACATTATTTGATTTTCAAACAGCTGAGCAGAACTGAACGTACTCAGACATTTCGATCTTTCCCTATTCTGATCAACACTAAACTGACACACAATATTTTTAGCGCAACGCAATCTGACTTTCAATAATCCCTACAAAAGAATGGCCCTGACTAACATTAAACTATACCTTTCACAAATCACTTACCTCACAAAAATCTTCGTTACTCAAGCTACTGCAATACAGCGAGCGCCACTACTGCCAGCTAAATAAAAGATTCAAACTACTGAAGGCACTAACTACTGATAGGCATAGTTAGCAAATGAAAGATTTTGATAGAGAACAAACAATGTATTTACCTTAATAGTGTTCAAAAGTCATTATATATATATATATATATATATATATATATATATATATATATATATATATATATCAGTTCATGATATCCAGTCTTACAAATTTGCTGTCTCTGTCCAGATCATCCGCTATCAAAACTCCACCATCTTTCTCCCCACATCCACCACTGTTGGCGGCTCACCTCCAACTGCGCAGCGCTACGCGCTATTAACAGCCAACTGCCCAACACTACAATAGCCAACAACAATGCAAACCAGCCACAGACTGCACGCAGCACAGCCAGTGATTTTCATACACAGCGCTACGTGGCATTACCAATAAAAAAACCTATACAGCCTACTTACACAACCTAAAACAGCAGGGAACCTCCACCGTGCTGTATTCGCTGGTCAGTGTCTCCAACGATTGTCTGGTTGAAGGCATGTGCGACGCTCACCGGTGAAGAGAACGTGATGCCAATCCTGAGCGGTCCATTCGGCATGTTGTTGGGCCCATCTGTACCGCCCTGCATGGTGTCGTGGTTGCAAAGATGGACCTCACCATGGACGTCGGGAGTGGAGCATGATGCAGCCTCTTGCGCACAGTTTGAGTCGTAATACGACGACCTGTGGCTGCACGGAAAATATTATTCATCATAGTGGCGTTGCTGTCAGGGTTTCTCCGAGCCGTGATCCGTAGGTAGCGGTCATCCACTGAAGTAGTAGCCCTTGGGTGGCTGAGCGAGGCATATCATCGATAGTTCCTGTCTCTCTGCATCTCTTCCATGTCCAAAGAACCCCTTGTTGAGAGCCCTTGCTGACACAAAGTAACAATGTGGACGCGATCGAACCGCGGTATTGACTGTCTAGGCAGGATTGAACTACAGGCAAAACGAGTCGTGTACCTCCTTTCTGGTGGAATGACTGCAACTGATTTGCTGTCGGATACTCTCCATCTAATAGTCGCTGCTCATGCACGGTTGTTTTCATCTTTGGGAGGGTTTAGTGACATCTCTGAATAGTCAAACGAAATAAGAACACCGTGAATTCATTGTCCCAGGAAGGGGAAACTTTATTGACACATTCCTGGGGTCAGATACATCACATGATCAGACTGACAGAACCACAGGCACATAGACACAGGCAACAGAGCATGCACAATGTCGGCACTAGTACAGTGTATATCCACCTTTCGCAGCAATGCAGGCTGCTATTCTCCCATGGAGACGATCGTAGAGATGCTGGATGTAGTCCTGTGGAACGGCTTGCCATGCCATTTCCACCTGGCGCCTCAGTTGGACCAGCGTTCGTGCTGGACGTGCAGACCGCGTGAGACGACGCTTCATCCAGTCCCAAACATGCTCAATGGGGGACAGATCCGGCGATCTTGCTGGCCAGGGTAGTTGACTTACACGTTCTAGAGCACGTTGGGTGGCACGGGATACATGCGGACGTGCATTGTCCTGTTGGAACAGCAAGTTCCCTTGCCGGTCTAGGAATGGTAGAACGATGGGTTCGATGACGGTTTGGATGTACCGCGCACTATTCAGTATCCTCGGGCAACGTCTATGTTCAGGAGTTCTAGGAACCGGAGTGATGCAAAATTTTGTTGATGTGTGTATTTGTAATGAAATGTAGGTCAAGTACTATAACAATAAAGGAAACGATATCTATGGTGATTGTTTTTGAAATTAGCGCAATGTAAAGTAGGGCGGGCCACGGGGGAGATTTTTTGTCGCGCAACTGTCTCATGTTTTCCACAGAGTCAGTAGAATTATATGTAAGATCGCACACGGAACGATGCGACAGCGACACTACTTTTTAGTTCCTCTGGCCACCGGCAGAAGGGCGACGCAACTGTTTCCGCCCTGTCTGCCCTCCGTCGGCCGGAGTGGCCGAGCGGTTCTAGGCGCTACAGTCTGGAACCGCGCGAGTGCGACGGTCGCAGGTTCGAATCCTGCCTCGGGCATGGATGTGTGTTATGTCCTTGGTTAGTTAGGTTTAAGTAGTTCTAAGTTCTAGGGGACTGATGACCTCAGAAGTTAAGTCACATGTTGCTCAGAGCCATTTTGAACCATTTTTGTCTCCTCTCCCACAGGTTATACGTACGCGCGCACACGGGCGACAGTGTAGTTGCCGTCTCTGTTGTATGCAGTTGGAAACTTTGAAGTTCGTAAAATGGCTGTTGTGAGGTATGAAGACATCGATAGTGAATTTCTCATGAATGAAGTAGAAAAGAGGCCTGTATTCTTCAATAAAACTTTAAAAGATTATGCTGACTCTAATTTGAAAAGCAAACTATGGGAGGAAGTGTGTGTAAACGTGCGGAGTACGATCTGGGGACAACACTCTACAAAAAAAGAAGCAGGTAAGTTTTTATTTTGCAAAATTGCTTTTATTGACATATTTTAACATTGTTACTACATTACAATTCTTAATAATTTGTTGTGGATACAACAAGACAGTTTTTCAATGTTGTTGAGTCGTAATGAAATCAGAGTTCATCGTACTGCCAATGAACAGATCGTCCAGGGGACGTGAAACAGGTTGCGAAATAGTTGCCTGTATTGACAGCTGATATAGTTCTAGCCTGGCGTTCAATGTCTATACTCTGCAATGCACATTATAAGCCATATCTGTAAAGTTGATTCCATCTCTTCTGCGCACAAAATTGTGGAGCACACAACATGCTTTGATTATTGTATCGCAGAAATCGATGCTAATCAAGAGGTCTATGGAAAATACGCCATTTGTTCGCCAGTATGCCAAATGTACATTCAACCATACGACGAGTAGTTGTATGCCTACAGTTGAAAATTTTCTTTAACGGGGTTAGCCTTTTTTTAGCAAATGGGCCCAAAATGTGTCTCGATAACCCAAAAGCTTCATCAGCAACCAAACAAAAGGGCATTGGTTTGCCTTCTGGATTATTAGGCAGTGTTCGGTCGTTCAATATGTTCAGAAGCTTACGCTGCAGCTTTTTGCCCTTAATCGAATTATTAAAAACTGAAGAATCACCTGCTGCTCCATTTGCACCAACATCCAGGAAGACAAATTGATATTCAGCATCGATCCATACCACAGAAAAGAAGTTTTTGCAATTAAAATGTTCTGAGCCAGAATTTTGAGGTTGTATTATTCGAATATGTTTTCCGTATATGGCACCTATGATGCTGGGGGCCGCGCCGGGTAACCACGCTGTCTTGGGCGTCTTGCCACGGTTCGGGCGGCTCCCCCCGTGGGAGGTTCGAGTCCTCCCTCGGGCATGGGTGTGTGTGTTATCCTTAGCGTAAGTTAGTTTAAGTTAGATTAAGTAGTGCGAAAGCCTAGGGACCGATGACCTCAGCAGTTTGGTCCCATAGGAACTTAACACAAAAAAACTATGATGTTGAGGAAATAGGTATTTTTATAGAACTCTTCAACAATGTGCAATCAGTCTTCTTCACATTTCTCTGGCATAACCATAGGCTGAAAAACGTCCCATATTTAACTGCATGTTGCTTTCACTGTTTTGTGGATTGTGCTAGCACCAATCAAGTAGTTGTGTGAAAGATCGTTGAAACTTGATCTAGTTGCTAAATATTTGAAAAAAAGTTTTCATTTTTTTTCATGAAAATAAATTAAAATATACAACAATGGCAAACGTTTCAATTTATTGTCTTTGTTTCCCAGGAACACTGGTACAACGAAGATGGAAAAATCTAAGGACATGCGTTGCAACAGAATTGCGTGAGCAAAACTCGGCCAAGTCAGGACAACCAGCCGGAAATCGCCGAAAGTACAAATTTTACGATCAACTTTTATTTCTTCTACCAGCCGTAGAAGTACGTGAAATAAGTGGAAATACTCAACCAGTAGTAAGCGATTAGGAACCTGAGGAAACATCGAACGTTCAAAGGCCACCCATTTTTCATACTCCATACACCTCCTACAATGTAAATAAGGAGAAGAAGAGCTATGAGGAAACTTTAGTCGACATACTTCGAGAGAAGAAAGAAACTGCTTCATCAATGGATGACCCTGCAACACATTTTGCATTACCTCTTTTACCTGTGCTGAAAGCAATACCAACACATCGTATGATCGATCCACAATCTGAGATTCTTCAGGTAATAAGACGTTTCCAGAACACGTGTGTACCAAATGACACACGTGATAGTTTCAGTGGTGGCGTTCGGTATTCTAGCTTCTTCACCCCTGAGCGAGTGTTTACTGCGACATCTACACTCCTGGAAATTGAAATAAGAACACCGTGAATTCATTGTCCCAGGAAGGGGAAACTTTATTGACACATTCCTGGGGTCAGATACATCACATGATCAGACTGACAGAACCAAAGGCACATAGACACAGGCAACAGAGCATGCACAATGTCGGCACTAGTACAGTGTATATCCACCTTTCGCAGCAATGCAGGCTGCTATTCTCCCATGGAGACGATCGTAGAGATGCTGGATGTAGTCCTGTGGAACGGCTTGCCATGCCATTTCCACCTGGCGCCTCAGTTGGACCAGCGTTCGTGCTGGACGTGCAGACCGCGTGAGACGACGCTTCATCCAGTCCCAAACATGCTCAATGGGGGACAGATCCGGCGATCTTGCTGGCCAGGGTAGTTGACTTACACCTTCTAGAGCACGTTGGGTGGCACGGGATACATGCGGACGTGCATTGTCCTGTTGGAACAGCAAGTTCCCTTGCCGGTCTAGGAATGGTAGAACGATGGGTTCGATGACGGTTTGGATGTACCGCGCACTATTCAGTGTCCCCTCGACGATCACCAGTGGTTACGGCCAGTGTAGGAGATCGCTCCCCACACCATGATGCCGGGTGTTGGCCCTGTGTGCCTCGGTCGTGTGCAGTCCTGATTGTGGCGCTCACCTGCACGGCGCCAAACACGCATACGACCATCATTGGCACCAAGGCAGAAGCGACTCTCATCGCTGAAGACGACACGTCTCCATTCGTCCCTCCATTCACGCCTGTCGCGACACCACTGGAGGCGGGCTGCACGATGTTGGGGCGTGAGCGGAAGACGGCCTAACGGTGTGCGGGACCGTAGCCCAGCTTCATGGAGACGGTTGCGAATGGTCCTCGCCGATACCCCAGGAGCAAGTGTCCCTAATTTGCTGGGAAGTGGCGGTGCGGTCCCCTACGGCACTGCGTAGGATCCTACGGTCTTGGCGTGCATCCGTGCGTCGCTGCGGTCCGGTCCCAGGTCGACGGGCACGTGCACCTTCCGCCGACCACTGGCGACAACATCGATGTACTGTGGAGACCGCACGCCCCACGTGTTGAGCAATTCGGCGATACGTCCACCCGGCCTCCCGCATGCCCACTATACGCCCTCGCTCAAAGTCCGTCAACTGCACATACGGTTCACGTCCACGCTGTCGCGGCATGCTACCAGTGTTAAAGACTGCGATGGAGCTCCGTATGCCACGGCAAACTGGCTGACACTGACGGCGGCGGTGCACAAATGCTGCGCAGCTAGCGCCATTCGACGGCCAACACCGCGGTTCCTGGTGTGTCCGCTGTGCCGTGCGTGTGATCATTGCTTGTACAGCCCTCTCGCAGTGTCCGGAGCAAGTATGGTGGGTCTGACACACCGGTGTCAATGTGTTCTTTTTTACATATCCAGGAGTGTATGTCTGACAATCAAACTGCTGCTAGAAACAGCTCGTACACCGTCTTACTTCTCCTCATGATTGCGGCAATGTAAACTCATACCTGACAAATTTTTCTGTGCCTTCAGATGGGTCAGAAACTATGCACTATTCACTACACATAACTTTATACCTGCACTTTTTTTCTGCCGTTTCAGTCAGTTGCTTAGGACATATTTTATACAAAATGTAACGATTACTGTTATTAATTGGTTTTCTCGATTAATAAATAAATATCAAACTAAATAAAAAATGCATAATTCATGCAATCTATCTTACTGTAACACAGGGCCTCTCTTCTGGCTGAACTGCCAGTCGCATATTTTTATTTTGATAGGTAATTACAGGTCCAAGAATTGTGATTAGCTCGTCAAATGACGTTACGCTCATGCGGAAATAACTGAATAATTTCTCTGGGTAACATTTTAGTTATTGAAATATTAAAGTGAATTTTCCTTTATTTAGTCTTTCAGACATAAGCGGGTGAATCCAATACTTCCTCTTCTGATGTTTTGTCCTTTGTCAAATGATAAGAGCAGAAACCACTGCAGTCTCAAAACAATCCATCTCTGTGTATTGGTCGACTGCACTACAAAAACCATTGAAAGTGGGTCCGCTGTCACGAAACAGTTGCTCATCGTGTGCGAGCTCTCAAAAACCGAAACAACAGGAAAGCAACACAGACGAAATGGTTGTTCGACAGTGTCTCCCGTGTGCGCCCGCCGTAAAACACTTCTTTTCCTGCTCTTAGACCGGCAGGAGGTAATATAATCATAATCTATGTTACAATGCATGTAGGGTGTTTAGCAGCAAGAAGTTGTTTAGTGAATATCATTCAGACGTTTCTGTGTAGTTATACGATGAATAATCTTGGTTTGGGAGAGCAAGATTCGTTTGCGTGTTTGCTTGTGGAGAACATAGTTTTAAATGTGGATACGTGCAATCTCAATTCTCTGAGCCCCACAGACATACTTGGTCATTTCAGATTGTAACTAAGTTAATTTAAATTAGACATTTATATTGCTTTCTGTTTCCGGTACTAACAGGAAACATCAATGAACAAACTGTAACTATATTTGCAGTTAGAACTGAGAAAATTAGCCTGTTTAAAGAAAGAACTCTCTTCATTATTTTCGCTTGTAAAGGACGCGAAGTGTAATGATCTCGTAAGTAAAAAGAAAGACAACACCGTTTTTTTAGTTTGTGAGAGAAGTAATTGTGCTGTAAACACAAGAATGATTGGTGTTGTTTTTTGAATGTGCTATCATTCGTTGTACAATCCTAACGTAGAATGAGATTTTCACTCTGCAGCGGAGTGAGCACTGATACGAAACTTCCTGGCAGATTAAAACTGTGTGCCGGACCGAGACTCGAACTTGGGACCTTTGCCTTTCACGGGCAAGTGCTCTACTAACTGAGCTACACAAGCACGACTCGTGCCACGTCCTCACAGCTTTACTTCTGCCAGTACCTCGTCTCCTACCTTCCTAACGTATTTTGACGAGCAAAGGAAAAAACCTTCTTGAATTAAAACATCTTGAGTGGCGGCGGCCGTAGAAAACAAATAAAAAATCTCATCTGAAACTCGCTGACAGTAGCTATTAACTTAGTTATAACTACACAGTGTTTAGTACGTGGCGCTGGAGCACCGTCGAAGCAGCTCATTCTGGTTATTATCACTATTCCTGCACCTCGTATGTGGCTAGTTTTAATAGCTTTTGCTGAATGATGCTCACCATAAACAACGACAGGACAATTTTTCTGTTGTGTAGCTGTCGTTTGTTTGACGTACAAGTATGTGTGAATGCAAGGCTTTAACCACTAGACAGCTACTTAATTTATGCTGATTTCAACGCTCTAGCATTTCAAATACACAAAATTTTGGTTTGCAACTGAAAACCCTTCTACTCTCATAGAGTTGAAGTACTCTAGCTTTGCACGTGCGGTTAGGAGAAGCAATGAAGTTCAGTGTGTTGAGAGCAGGACTGCTTATATTTTTAAAAAGTCGGATAGCCGATATATCGATATTTTAAAAAAGGTATCTTTACCGCCCGTTGACATATATCGATGTATCGACGGAGAAAATATCGACGAACTGGACTATAAAAATATCTCTGCACATTGTAAATATAATTCCGGTTTTAGAGCTGTGTATTTAAGTAATGATTTGTTATTACATATTCTACACATTAACATGCTAGCAGCCTGCCTATGCCCCTTACAGCAAGAATTGAAAGGAAAACGATGCGCCCGCCGCTGTGGCCGAGCGGTTGTAGGCGTTTTAGTGTGGAACCACCATGCTGCTACGGTCGCAGGTTAGATTCCTGCTTCGTGCGTGGCCGTGTGTGATGTCCTTAGGTTAGTTAGGTTTAAGTAGTTCTAAGTCCAGGGGACTGATGACCTCAGATGTTGTTAAGTCCCATAGAGCTTAGAGCCATCTGAACCATTTGAAAACGATGCACGTTCACGCTTGGCGATAACCACTTCGCTAAGAATGGTAACTCCATGTGAGTGGGACAATAAAAGGTGTCCACCGTCCGGTTTTGTCACATATCGGATTTGTCCGGAACACTTCATGTCGAATTCCCTGTTTTTTTTTTTTCGTTTCTGGAACGCCAGCGACCTAGCAGTTGTAGTGTCAAAATTGCGTGATGAAGTTAAACTTAGCAATTTCTGTTGGCAGCGCCGAGCGCCGATTACATCATTTCCCCTCACAAGTCTCCGCCCACCGCAAAGACGAGTCGTGTCATTTAGATTTTTGTTCATAATTTTCAAAAACTGTTTCTGAAGTATGTTGACGTGAAGAAATAGCTCACTAGTGGCGTTAACCTTTTTTGTTTTGTTTTAACGCATAGGGTGTGCTATTTCTTCACACCGGGAGTCTTGATACTCCATTCACAACGCCATCCTCCAGTGAAATCGGAGTTCTTCTTTCTCTCATCTGTACTTGATTCACACAAATAGAATACTAGACGTGATGAAAGCTCAAAAAGTAGTAAGACTCCTTCACATAGTGAACGTAAAATTATGTTGTATTACAATTTCAAATATTTACCGAAAATTGCGAAAAAAGTATAATATAAAGATATCGGCCATCGATATTGTCTTTTCGTTATAGCTATATCAATATTAGCGGTAGAGGTATCACCGATGTATTTCGATACATTTTGGAAAAATATCAATATTTTTTGAATAGCCTTAGTTGAGAGTGGCGAAACAGTGGCAGGGGAATCTGACAGTAGGAAGCCACAGCAACATTCTTCAGCTGTTCTCCGGTTGTGGACCATCTGCGTTAAAATATAGGCTCCCTAACGTTAAAGAAGTCGGCATGCAAAGAAGGAATGTCGAAAACGTCTGTACACTAACGGTGTGATTGCGAAATTTGATGATGGTGTTAAATCCTCTCCACATGTTCGCCCTTCAATGCTACACATGTTTACCAACGGAGACTGACTTCGTGAAGATCTTGATTTGGCCATTCAGAAAATTTCAACCTCGAAAATTGTCGTCAATCTGAAAATGCCTGTCATGCAATGGTCTCACCATCCGAAGAAAGAGGAAGAATCCACTGGTTGCCATGTCAGGAGAATACAGACGATTAAGAAAAGTTTGATAGCTCAAACAAGCAGCACGTGTGACTACGTCCTGTGCAGAAAGCGCAGCGGCGTCATCATTGGAGAAAAGTGAGTTTATGAAGATGGTATCTGTTCCCGACAGAACAGATACAATTGATGACCGTGCAGCTTCTCTAGAATTAAATGATAATTAAATCGAAACCCTTAGCTGCCGACAGGTGTTGCTGATATACATCAACGGGGACAGCTGAAAATGTGTACCCGACCGCGACTCGAACCCGGTATCTCCTGCTTACACGGCAGACGCTCTATCCACCTGAGCCACCGAGGGCATAGAGGATAGTGCGACTGCAGGGATTTATCTCTTGCACGCTTCCCGTGAGACCCACATTCCCAACTGTCCACAACCTACATTCGTAGTGTTCCTAATAGATATTTGCCCATTTACTCATTACTCGCGCCAGACTAAGCTGACGAATCCCGTAAGAGTTCGAGCAAAGCGTGCGCATTCGCACAGAAGAAGGTCAATGGCCGGGTATCCTCTAACTATATGAATATGGTATCCGTTCCCGAAAGAACAGATACAATTGATGACCGTGCAGCTTCTCTAGAATTAAATCGAAACCCTTAGCTGCCGACAGGTGTTGTTGATATACATCAATGGGGAGATCCCGGGTTCGAGTCGCGGTCGGGGCATACATATTCAGCTGTCCCCATTGATGTATATCAACAACACCTCTCGGCAGCTAAAGGTTTCGATTTAATTACCATTTAAAAAAAGTGAGTTGTTTGAGAAGGTCCGAAACATCTTCTTTTTCAGTTACAATTCTCATTAATATGTACATCAAAAAATTTTTAAACTTGTGGATTGCTTAGTAACTACTGTTGATGCTTTAAATTTATGTGTCGTTGTACTGTTTGATGTGCAGAAGTGAACTTGATGCGTTTTTTAAAGTGTAAGAGAGAGATCATTAGTACAAACTGTAACACATCGTGTTACGAACCCTCCCAAGAACGCCACGTGCCGTGACGAGAGCGTGGGTGGCCGTACAAGACCGGAAACAAAGGATGAATCGAGAAGTAATTAATGAATTTGAAGTGACAGATTCTGGACCTTTTTATGAGGAACAGACAACTGCCCTATCCGTAATTTGCGTACCAATTCTATTTCGACTTATATAAGAATTCAGCCGTGAATTAAAGTGTGGAACTAATTACGGAAAGGAAAGAAACCTTACAGTAATAATTCTCTACAACCAGAGACTTCGGTTGCCGTGTTTTTGAGAGAAATTAATAAATTCCTCAATATGGCGGCGGCCGTTAAAAATACTCGGGTTTAAACAGAGCGTCTCCTTCATGTTGAGGCGCGCAGCAATACAGAAAAGGCTGCCTTTCCAGCAGTGCAGGCTGCTACAGCTTAGGAAACCTCAGGGCAAATAGAAAGTGCCCAGTTCTATGGCCCAGCAGGTTACAGCTAGCCGCTTGGCTGCCCAGAACTATTTTTTTCCGCCGTAGGCGCACTGATGTGAGGCGCCGTCCAGCTAACAAAACTCCTGAGCTACCCCTGTCCGGCGACATGCTGTAACATTTTGGAGGCACCACCAGCTACCTCCTCGTCCGCGACCAACTCTTGTTGTAGGTAAGTTCCACCATGCTGGGGTAAAGTTTAACGTTTCGTAATTGCGGGCACAACCAAGTAACGACGCTCGGATTCGCTCACCGTTTCGGTCGTCTGGCGATCGCAAGTATTTCGCCATACTAGGGCAGAGCAGCCGCTCCCGCCTTGCGGTGAGATTCACCGAAGTGTGCCACCCGCCTTCTCGTTGCGTAAACCTAGTTCTCGTGGTTCAGTATTCTCTCTCCGAAGTCTTTCAGTTAAAGTTGTCTCAATCCGTGAATGTTTTATGTCAATGGCGGTTGCCAACAGTTAAGGGCACCTTTTATTGTGTACTGATCTTAGAATATACAGGGTGTTTCAAAAATGACCGGTATATTTGAAACGGCAATAAAAACTAAACGAGCAGCGATAGAAATACACCGTTTGTTGCAATATGCTTGGGACAACAGTACATTTTCAGGCAGACAAACTTTAGAAATTACAGTACTTACAATTTTCAACAACAGATGGCGCTGCGGTCTGGGAAACTCTATAGTACGATATTTTCCACATATCCACCATGCGTAGCAATAATATGGCGTAGTCTCTGAATGAAATTACCCGAAACCTTTGACAACGTGTCTGGCGGAATGGCTTCACATGCAGATGAGATGTACTGCTTCAGCTGTTCAATTGTTTCTGGATTCTGGCGGTACACCTGGTCTTTCAAGTGTCCCCACAGAAAGAAGTCACAGGGTTTCATGTCTGGTGAATAGGGAGGCCAATCCACGCCGCCTCCTGTATGTTTCGGATAGCCCAAAACAATCACACGATCATCGAAATATTCATTCAGGAAATTAAAGATGTCGGCCGTGCGATGTGGCCGGGCACCATCTTGCATAAACCACGAGGTGTTCGCAGTGTCGTCTAAGGCAGTTTGGCTCTGAGCACTATGGGACTCAACTGCTGTGGTCATTAGTCCCCTAGAACTTAGAACTAGTTAAACCTAACTAACCTAAGGACATCACAAACATCCATGCCCGAGGCAGGATTCGAACCTGCGACCGTAGCGGTCTTGCAGTTCCAGACTGCAGCGCCTTTAACCGCACGGCCACTTCGACCGGCTAAGGCAGTTTGTACCGCCACAAATTCACGAAGAATGTCCAGATAGCGTGATGCAGTAATCGTTTCGGATCTGAAAAATGGGCCAATGATTCCTTTGGAAGAAATGGCGGCCCAGACCAGTACTTTTTGAGGATGCAGGGACGATGGGACTGCAACATGGGGCTTTTCGGTTCCCTATATGCGCCAGTTCTGTTTATTGACGAAGCCGTCCAGGTAAAAATAAGCTTCATCAGTAAACCAAATGCTGCCCACATGCATATTGCCGTCATCAATTCTGTGCACTATATCGTTAGCGAATGTCTCTCGTGCAGCAATGGTAGCGGCGCTGAGGGGTTGCCGCATTTGAATTTTGTATGGATAGAGGTGTAAACTCTGGCGCATGAGACAATACGTGGACGTTGGCGTCATTTGGACCGCAGCTGCAACACGGCGAACGGAAACCTGAGGCCGCTGTTGGATCACCTGCTGCACTAGCTGCGCGTTGCCCTCTGTGGTTGCCGTACGCGGTCGCCCTACCTTTCCAGCACGTTCAAACGTCACGTTCCCAGTCCGTTGAAATTTTTCAAACAGATCCTTTATTGTATCGCTTTTCGGTCCTTTGGTTACATTAAACCTCCGTTGAAAACATCGTCTTGTTGCAACAACACTGTGTTCTAGGCGGTGGAATTCCAACACCAGAAAAATCCTCTGTTCTAAGGAATAAACCATGTTGTCTACAGCACACTTGCACGTTGTGAACAGCACACGCTTACAGCAGAAAGACGACGTACAGAATGGCGCACCCACAGACTGCGTTGTCTTCTATATCTTTCACATCACTTGCAGCGCCATCTGTTGGTGAAAATTGTAACTACTGTAATTTCGAAAGTTTGTCCGCCTGAAAATGTACTGTTGTCCCAAGCATATTGCAACAAACGGTGTATTTCTATCGCTGCTCGTTTAGTTTTTATTGCCGTTTCAAATATACTGGTCATTTTTGAAACACCCTGTATCTTTTTGTTTTATTTTCTAAACCTTGAGTTTATTAGTCTTACGGTTCCTACCACCTTCTTCTAGTATCCGTTCAAATCAGTGGCTCTCTCCAAGGTAGAGCCGTAGTCCATGCTTTCCCATGATCTGATAGTGGATAGAATATTAATATTAGATCGCTACGGTTTATCAATATTTATCCCGCCCGCTAGCTGGGGATAGCTCCTTTCATTTAAGCGGCCTGGGATATGAGAACTGTGGCAGTCAGTTTAGACGAGTTAGTGCAAAATTGATTCAATAATCCTTCTAAACAATTTCTCTTGTTAAACAACTCATTCTGGAATTTCTCTTGTTGTTATATGTCTACTGGGATTAAGCACAATATATTTGTCGTCTGCAAAACTAAATGAGAGATCATGGACGTGTAAGCTAACTGGGGAAAGTATCAATTGTCCAAAGTTTTCTTACTGCAGCCAGTTGCCCCCATTGGGCGGTACATATTTTTTAAAAAATATGTGCCGGCCAGAGTGGCCGTGCGGTTCTGGGCGCTATAGTATGGAACCGAGCGTCCGCTACGGTCGCAGGTTCGAATCCTGCCTCGGGCATGGATGTGTGTGATGTCCTTAGGTTAGTTAGGTTTAATTAGTTCTAAGTTCTAGGCGACTGATGACCTCAGAAGTTAAGTCGCATAGTGCTCAGAGCCATTTGAACCATAAAAAATATGTAAAAATCTGCCAACCGGTTGCATATGCAGATTTTTACATATTTTTCAAATTTGCGTATACGGTTGCTGCAAACGTCAGCCATGTTCAAAGTTGTACATATTTATTGACTATTTTTAGCAGTCTGGGATGATTATGGTGTGGCGACATGTATAAACGCAACTTTTAAGCAAAAAGTGTGACCTGAGTTATTCATAATGTGTTCATGTCTTCAGTGATTAAATAAATAAAAATAATAAAAAAAACAGAAACTGCTAACTGCTCAGTAACTAACCAGAGGCACGTAGTGCGGCTCTTCTCAAATGATGCAAGTCATTTAGTGCACAGATGGACTGACGAGGCGCTTAACTCCCAATTTGTGGGGTATGTACTTCAGACCGGAGATGATTCTTCGATATTTTATGGGTGCTTTTAGCACAATGACTTCAGCCCACTCATACAGGTAACCGCGAAACTGGACCAGGATGTTTATTCAACATTCTCAGTGACCAAACACGGCGCTTTCTTCTACATCTTCATTACGAGCATTACGAGTGTGCTGTGGCCTCTCTCATCATCCACGATGTCAACAGCCATGTTCAAAAGAGTGCATGCATACATTCCAGGTTTGACGAACATTCCGGTAGTCTATCGTACCTGAACTCTATACTATTTTGATGCGGCCCATCACTAATTCCTTTCCTGTGGCAATCCCTTTTCATCTCAGAGTTACAGTTGCAATCTACATTCTCAACTACTTGCTAGATATATTCCAATCCCTCTCTTGCTATACATTTCTTACCCTCTACAGCTCACCCTAGTACCATGGAAGTGATTCCCTGACGTCTCAACAATGTCCTACTATCCTGTCCCTTCCTCTCGTTAGTGTCTTTATATATTCCTATCCTAGCCGATTCTGCCGAGAAACTCGTCGTTCCTTACTTTACCAGTCCACCCAACTTTCTACATCTCAAACGCTTAGATTCTCTTCTGTTCTGGTTTTGCTACAGTCCATGTTTCACTGTCACACTATTCTGTGCTCCAAACGTACTTCTTCAGAAATTTATTCCTCAGATTAAGGCCTATGTTTGATTCTAGTAGACTTCTCTTGGCCAGTGCAAGTCTGGTTTCCATGTCTTCCTCGCTCCATCCGTCATGGGTTATTTTTCTGCCTAGGCAGCAGGGCTCCTTAACTTCGTCTGCTTCAGGATCACCAGTTTTCATGTTAAGTTTCTCGCTGTTCTCATTTCTGTTAGTTCTCATTACTTTCGCGCTCTTCGGTTTCTTCACAAGCCATATACTCATTAGAATGTCCATTCTATTGAAAACATCCTGTAATTCTTCTTGTCTTTCGCTGAGGATGGCAATAACATCAGCGAATCTTGACATTGATATCCTTTCAATCTGAACTTTAATTCCAACTTGCTTCTTCTATGTATGGGTTGTCTTACATCATTCTTAATCAGAGAACTTCGTTCTTGGTCTTCCAGTCTTATTATTCCTGCTTGGTCCTTGTTCATATTGTATATTAGCCATCGTTTCCATAGCTTACTTCTGTTTTTCTCAGATTTTTGAACAGCTTACCCCATTTTACATTGTCGAACGTTTTTTCCGGGTGGAAATAGTCTATGACGGTGTCTTAATCGTTCTTCAGTCATGCTTCCATTATCAGCCGCAACGTCTTAACTGCCTGTTTAGTGCCTTTACTTTTTCGAAATTCCAACTGGTCGCCATCTAACAAATCTTCAGTTTCCTTTTTCATTCTTCTATGAATTATTCTCGTCAGAAACTTGCATGCATGAGCTGTTAAGCTTATTTTGCGATAATTCTCGCACTTGTCTGTTTTTGCAGTCTTTAGGACTGTGTGGATAATGTTTTTCCGAAAGAGTCATCGAATGCCACCAGTCTCCTACATTCTGCACACCAACAGATGTACTTGCCAGTCCCCCAATGATTTTAGAAATTCCGCCGGAATGTTATCTATCACTTCTACCTTATTTGATCGTAAGTCTTCCAAAGCTGCAATCAATATCCCCCCCCCCCCCAGTATGGTAGCTTCCAGGAATCTAATCACAATGATTGGCTTCAATGTGGCATAACCTACCCAAAGAAACTAGAGGACTCTTTTGCTCACCAAATGGAGGTAATAGCTTAACGCTTCCTGGGCGTGACTAATTTTTTGTCTGGTATGTAGTGAGAAATAATAGAGGACGCAATATTGATCCTTGTGGAACTACATCTCTGCAGTCAGGAAACTATCCCCTGTGTACTGTTGATGAATTATGAAGTACACTGTGGTAAGATTGTTAGTAGTTGCTCCTTCTCTGACGGCGACTTTTTGTCTGGTGTGCTTACGAGAAACAAAGGACCCAATACTGAACCTTGTGGAAGTACATCACTGCAATCAGTAACGTATCCCCTGTCTGCTGCTGATGAAGGACGACCTCTCGTTCGTAGCTGCCCCTCCTCTGATCAGACGTAGGCCATTATTTGGAGCGCTGCGTGGGCGGACGAGTGCACACGAGCCCAGCTGCAGGCGGCGCATTTGGCACCTCTTTTTATTTGGAGCAGAGCTGGCGCGACCAGCGGGCAGCGGCGCGTGACGCGCGCGCGCCGCACCGCACCCCACCGCGCCCCTGCGCTGATTTCATTTCATAGCCCACTAGGCCGCTCTGCCTCGCTACTACGCCCAGCCCGCTGTGCAACGCGCAAATAAAACTTTAATTAATTTCCCAGCCTATGTGACCCATCGCCGGTACAAAAAGAAGCCGTTTCGTTACGCAGAGGTGCCGCTTTGGCCAAATGCAATTGCTCGCCTGAAACACTACTACCGATTTTATTTTTTCGAGAGAAAATTCCTTGGTAGCAGCTGCAGTGGCAGATAATATTTCTTTCGCAAGTGTGACACACAGTCAGAAGCAGAGGCAGTGTAGCAGGTGTGCCGCACCTTCATGTATTTGCCTCCTTATCCAGTAATCTATCTGCCATACGTTTAATCAAGTTTTTAACACAGGAACTTCTATAGAGGCTATTTAACCGTGTCCTTGTGAAACATCCGGGTTCAGTTTCCGGTACTTCATGGAGGTTTCCTTGGTGGGAGGACTGGAATGAGTTGCACTCACAAGGGGACCATCATACCTCTTAATCACGAATTTCAATGAGTCTTAGGTACGTTGCAGAGCAGGGGCGGCCAAGATTCCGGCTCGCGGCCTGTGCCTGAGGAACGAGTGCCAAAGTACATTTCTTCCACAGCCACGCCACGCCACGTTGCGAGGATGGGGAATAGCGGGAACCTGCGAACACACAGCATTTAAATGGCAGTGCACACGCACTGGACCCTACTTGATTAAAAAAAAATCTGTATTATTTAATTATTTTTGGTGCACTGAAGAGATAACATAATTTTTATCTGATACGAACTGCTGGCATTCGGTTAGACACAGACAATTTCACAGATTTTCGCACTCAAGTTGTCACATAATCGTGACTTATTTAGTCTCATAATCGAAGGTAGGTCTTGCACACAAATATGTCGATCGAAATATTACAGAACTTTTGAAACCTCATTATGGAGACTTGGAAACACTACCTGAGGTGAGCAATTCAAATTTCCTAGACAGTTTTAAAGCAAAAATATTTGTCATTGAAACTGGAATTACGTTGCAGGTCAATCAGTTATATCTGCACATTCACAAGAGCGTTTTCAACCGAAACAGCAAACGGTCTCTAGATAGCTTGGGAAGGGATGTAACGTTGACAGTATTGTTAAAATTTGTTTAAAAACTATCCTTGTAATTATTTCAATGCCACAATGAATTCTTCAAACCTCACGTTTTCTTTAACGCCAGGGAGCTTAGGGAATTGGTATGTCTTTGTCAGAAAGTGTCCCTCCTACAATGAAATTTTCTTTTCAAATGCAGCCCCCACAAATCAAAAAGAAGTTAACCTTGCAGTGCCTCACTGTAGGGAGTGTACAGTCAGTTCTGTTACAGCTTAAAGTCAAGTGCTGGCACGCCAGTTGGGAACGACAGGGAAGACAAGGCTGTGACAAGAAATCAGCCAATCGAGCACTGACTGGATCTCCGTCCAGGACGACAACGGAACAGCAGCTGCCCCTCTGTAGTGACGACATAAGCGCCACGGCCGACTGGTGACGGCCCAGTTCAGTAGCAGCTTCAAGATTAGCCACTTGGATAGCAGCGTCAACACTAGTCACTCCGCTTGTACTCTCTAAGCAACACAGACTTGGGACTGTCTATACTGAAGAAGATTGATCATTTTGTATGTCGCCCTTTGCTTGCAACACATCTGTGTAGTTCTCAAAGTTAAGTATTGTATCTTTTCTTGATGTAATAAAACTCGTTAATACGACATGTTGATTGTTTGTCTAGCGAACCGATTATGCAGGATTCCTAGACAATACAAATTCCACTTAAAATGTAAAGTCTGCAGTCCATCCCGGGTGTTCTAATTTACGTTCCTGCACTCCTTTTTCCTTCATAAATTCAACCAATCGAGTTCCAAATCGGAAAATAGTTCGAGGCATGCCCCTTGATTTATCCAACGTACTTCGCGGCAGTACACGAAGTCTCCATACTCTTCGTTGAATTCCATGGAAAGCTGTTGCAACTGTCAATGGAATAATGGGTGCGACTATTAGTACCACTAATTTTCTCACGTGCTCCAGGCCTGCAAATTTAGTGTAAAGTGGTTTTAGACATAGAGAACAATTAATCCTGTTTGTCAATCGTAATTTTTTGCTCGTTCCTTGTCAACTGAATCTTTAAATTCGTTCTGCACGGTATTGTAATGTCGTTTCGAGCAAATACACAATAGCGGTGGACAAGGTGAACTAAGAATTCTCATCCCACTCTTCTGTCATCCCCATTCATTTTAAAGGACTGTGATGATAGCTCGGTGGACTGCGTCTTTTTGCGCAGACAGCCACTGGACCTGTGAATATCCTTTATACCGCGAACAAATAGCGAAAGTTAAACGATGCTGGCAACATGATTCTGTCGAACTCAGAGAGTTGTGCCGTTCGAAGAGTACTGCACCGTAATGAAAAATGAAATATCACTCTGTTCCGGGTACTTCCGACGAGGACCGAGCAAAGCCGAGCGATAGGCTGGGTCTTGGCCCTCCCGTAGCGTGCACACACTGCAAGCCAAAAGTTTGGCACGCGGTGGCCGGGCCTTTTGTAGAGGGACGTGTCCTTAGTACCTGGACAGCGGCTTTCCGCGCGACGGACACTTGTTTCCGAGAAAATCAATGTTGACGTTTTATATGTAAGGCAACGTAGGACAGTGTTAGTCATATTTCGACCAAGCGTGTGTAGCGCAGCGGTCAAGGCTCTCTGCTACACGCTGGCAGTGCAGACTGTAATTCTGCCCGTATGTTAATATTTTCTTCAGTTTCATCGTACAGAATATTATTAAATAGTATATGTCATGCAAAATTATTCAAAAATTGTCACTTTCGACGTAGTAATTTCATTAGTGTATCTATCATTACAGAGAACTATTTTCACACAGTAGGCTGTAGAGTCACCTTACTCGCTGTCACCTGCTTACCCAGGCCAGAATTCAGGATACCACTTGCAGTAGAAGCAGCCGAGACCCGGATTCGTAGAGCACCAAGCACATTTAATGAAAGCTACTTACTGCCTTCCAGGTGCACGGATTTTTCAGAAGCGATGCGGGAAAACACAGTTTGTTTGGATGTAAAGAGATTGCTCTTTATCCCATCAACTTCGATACGAGCCATGCGTATTTGATCATTCGTGTGAAAGCACTCACACTAAACTGATGCAAAATTAAGGACTGTATTTTTCGGAATCTTCCCTCGAAGCGATGAACTTAAAGAAAAGTACACGAGCAGGATTTGTCCAGATACCGCCAGCGCGGCAGGTGTCAACCTAAACGCTGCTCTACGCTCGGTTGGTCGATACATCACTAATATTACGGGTGTATATGGCACGCATAAACCTTGAACATCGATTTTCTCGGAAACTAGAGGCCGTCGCATGAAAATCCGCTAGTCAGTCACTCAGGGCAGCATACGTGACTGACGGGTCTGGTGGTCCCCTTTTCAGTCTCGTGATGCCAGTTGAGAGACGACTTGAGTGACAGGTAGTGGTTCTTCGATCTGGGAGAGTGATTTGCTGGTGTCTGATAATTGAAAGCAATGTTTATTTGATAGTAGCATACAACATAACATTTTGTCTACATCGAAGCTTATAACAATAACATAAAACATGAAACTTTCTTATGAAAATGTAGAGAGGACTGAATAACAACTTGTAGAAAGCAATATTGACGTGAAACACAGCCAAGAAACATTTAATAATTAGAAAACATAGGACTACCTTAGAAGGAAAAGAACATTTCGGCAACCTGCACGAGGAGGTCCGAAGTCAAATATCGAGTACCTGCGCGCCGGATTAGCCGAGTGGTCTCAGGCGCTGCAGTCATGTACAGTAAGGCTGGTCCCGGCGGAGGTTTGCGTCCTCCCTCGGGCATGGGTGTATGTATGTGTGTGTGTGTGTGTGTGGGTGTGTGTGTGTTTGTCCTTACGATAATTTAGGTTAAGTAGTGTGTAAGCTTAGGGACTGATGACCTTAGCAGTTAAGTCCCATCAGATTTCACACACATTTGAACATTCTTTTTATCGAGTAACGGCTTTATAACGTTAAAATTTTTTTTTTTGTTACGTAGCTGTAGCTAATCGTTAAGGATGAGGCTATCCTTTCGAGCAAAATATTTGAAAATCTCTAATTCTTCTAGAATATCTAGTCTATGGCCTTTCTTTTCGGTGTGGAAAGTATTGCTACCGCAGATGGCTTTAGGTGAATGAGCTGTAATTAGAAGATGGTCGGCAAAGGACAAATTTTGTGGGCTAATGCCATTTTTTCTTAGCAAGTGTTCTTTATATCTGGTAGTGAAGGCACGTCCAGTTTGTCCTATATAGTAAGAAGAGCAAGTATCGCAGACAATTTTATAGACACCAGGATTTTCTAAAGGGGAACGAATAGAATATAAATTACGAATAAAGTTTTTTTTTTCAAATTGTTATTAGTAAAAAAAGCAACGTCGCAATCGTATTTCTTTCGAAGAATGCGTTGGATCTGATAAGAGATAGGCCCCACAAAAGGAATAGAGATGTACTTTTTGAGTTGGACTCGTTAATAGACGGTGTTGATCGTATCTTTAACCTATTCAATGGTCTTCATGAGAAGATTTCATTCACTATCGAATTTGAAAATTAGAGCCGTCACTTAAACTTCCTTGACTTGACGCTTACCATAGAAACAAATAAAATTGCTTTCAATATATTTCGTAAAGTAACATATACCGACCAGATCGTCTCTGCATATTCTACTCATCCACAGTCGCACAAAAAAGCCTTCTTTCATTCTGCTGTTCACCGAGCCATTTCCATCCCTCTCTCTAAAGAAAAGTTCAACGACGAAATCAATTTACTTAAAACAATAGCAGTTAACGAGTATAAAACTTTCTGATCTGCACTTATATTCATTTCTTTATTTGTTAAATGATTATCAAAAATCGAGTAGAGGTTCCCTCATTTTTTTAATTTATGTTCTTTTTAACGGAGAATAGTTCATTGGTCTTTTCGATCGCATGGATTCTGTCACTCCTTTCGAACTTTTGTGATAGTTGATAATAGCCGTCCTGCTTGAGAAATGACTCTTCAATGATTAATGAAATTCATTCCCGGACCAATCGTCGTGATGTCGTTATAAGCAGAGTCCGTTGCGCATTACAGCCTAATCATTGTGGCAAATTCATTTAAATTCATTTCAGAAGACAACGAACTCAGTGCAACTTACAAATACAGAGCCATTGTTACTACAGATAAGAATCACAATAGCTTCACAAAGTCCATGACAAAAAGATGGAACCATGTTTCAATAAAATCAAATTTCAAAAAGGAGTCTGAGTACTATGGGACTTAACATCTGAGGTCATCAGTCCCCTAGAACTTAGAACTACTGAAACCTAAGGACATCACACACATCCATGCCCGAGGCAGGATTCGAACCTGCGACTGTAGTGGTCGCGCGGTTCCAGACTGAAGAGCCTAGAACCGCTCGGCCACACTGGCCGGCTCTCAAATTTCACAATCAGTCATTAATAGATGATAACTAGCATCAATACCTAAAGTAAATATTAAAATAGAAAATATAATGAGCATCTTGAAACCTGTTCTCAAGGTCTGTACCATATGCGTTCCATTCCTATAGGATTAGGTGGTCGAAGAAGTAATTTGATGTAAATTTCAATTTGATCAGTACATTTACGAGCTTTATTTGCCTTATGGCAGACCACCGCAGACACTGAGACTGATACTAACGGCTTTTCTGACATGTTAATAATTCCACGTGGTCCGGTGGTTTGTGATGATGGATGACTATGTTTTGTTGTTTCCAAGGAGGTGTTGGCGGCCGCGCGATATAGGGCAGCCTCACGTGGTCTGTCCGTATGGTGGCAGACAACGACGATGCAAGCCTGCAACCTCACATCGCTAATGTGCGCCAATGGAATTCCATCGTAAGTTACAATTAATGAAGATGATAAGATCCTTTCTTCTGCCCTTCCAGTATCTAATAAAACGACGGATACTTGTTCGCCTCGGCAGCTGTGCGGTCAGCGCAGGGGGATTACCAGGTGAACGAGCATAGGTTCGATTTCGGATTGGATATTTTGTCCCCTCAGGGACTAGTTGTTGTGTGTCCTCGTGTTCATATCGTCATAAGTGATATATTGAGCATTACAGCACCTAATCATTGGGCCAAATGCCAAATTCATTTAAATTTATTTCAGACGACATTGCACTCAGTGGAACTCACACACACACACACACAGATATATATATATATATATATATATATATATATATGCAGTAGTGTCCGAAATGTTGGCAGGTCATTTTTAAAAATAGCACAGTCTGTACAACACAGAAGTCTTCTATAAAAATTGAGCCTGATTTTAAAAGCCTACGAAATTACACTACCTGGCAATGAGGTATAGTACCTAAACTCGAAGGGAGAAACCAAATTAAACTTCGCAGGTTGAGAGGGTATGTGATGTTATTTCAGTGTATCGAGTGAAATTTACAAAGATCTTGGCACTATGAGCCCAGTTATTACTGTGACGTTGCACTGCCTCTGGTCTGGATGTATGCACTGATTCAGTTGGGAAGGGTGTCACAAAGCCGTTTTATCCTCTTCTGAGGTAAGGTGGCCCACATTTGTTGCTTGATATCCTGGGTACCTGGTTACTGCCACTGGGGTGGTGTTGACGACCGAGCTGGACAGATCTAGAGGTCTTGCTGGCGACAGGATCACATCAACATCATGCAGACAGTTCATATAGACAGGTAACATGCGTGGAGGTGCACTGACCTGTTGAAAACTGGCAGAGCTATACTGTCACATGAGAGGTTGTGCCGTCAGAGCTCCCTCAGTCACTACCAGCCACGACCGAATCACAGTTATTAACTGTAGGCCGCGGCAATAACTTAGGTAAAATGCATGCTTAAAACATGTGGAGGGAATTCCATCCGTGGACAACTTAGAAATCCAGTGAAAAGCTGTATGCTACATACACTAATTGGATGTCCACTAGCGGTTAGTAACCGCGCTAATAAGCAACTTTCTGAACCGTGAACTTTGTCGATGACGATAGGTTAATTTAAAATTATTTTTACTCATCAGATGTTTTTTGACATTGTTATGAGGCCCAGTAGCCTATACTTGTTGACATAAAATTTTTACACAATCCTGGAGTCCGAGTCCTGTTGGTAAATGTTTCGTTAATTCATAGAGTGTTTAAAGGCCTAAGAGACACAGTATTTGATTAGAATGTTAAATGCGTAAGAAACACAGTACTTATCTAGTTGCAAAATTTTGAGGTCTCAGAGCCATTATTACTTCTGCATTTTCATAAGCTTGGTTAGATTTATGTTTTATTTTGCAAATACATACATAAAAAAAGTATTGCATCACCTCGGTCCCGAGAGTTCCGGAACATGTACAGAAAATTGGAATAGAGATCAACATAAACACCATTTCCACCATTTTTATTGCTCATGAAAACCACACATTGCATGTTGTACCACCATTCAGCGAGACCTTCATAGGTGGTGGTCCAGATTGCTGTACACACCGGTACCCCTAATACCCAGTAGCACGTCCTCTCGTATTGATTCATGCCTGTATTCATAGTGGCTTACTATCCACAAGTTCATCAAGGCACTGTTGGTCCAGATTGTCCCACTCCTCAACGACGATTCGGCGTAGATCCCTCAGAGTGGTTGGTGGGTCACGTCGTCCGTAAACAGCCCTTTTCAATCTATCCCAGGCATGTTCGATAGCGTTCATGTCTGGAGAACATGCTAGCCACTCTAGTCGAGCGTTGTCGTTATCCTGAAGGAAGTCATTCATAAGATGTGCACGATGGGGTGCGAACTGTCGTCCGTGGAACGTATGCTTCGCCAATATGTTTGCACCATCAGTTGGAGGATGGCATTCACGTATCGTAGAGCCGTATCTCTGAACAGTCAAAGGTACTGTGTGTGTGATAAAATATCCACAGTCAGCGTCTATCTTCAGGAGTTCTGGGATCTGGGGTGATGCAAAACTTTTTTGGTGTGTATATTTGTGTGTCTAATGGTTTTATGTGGCATTTTATTATTGTATGTCTAACGTCTTGTATGAGGGCATTTACTGCCGATGTGAGGTACACGATAACACGGGAAGGTGAGGGATGCACCTGACAAACACAGCTAACACAGTGCGAGCTATGCAGCCGTGACTGAGTGGCGTGTACAGAAACTGATTCCCAACTGAGCACCTCCAGCTGGGGTACACCATCTGCCATTCTCAGCCTCTCCTACCTGAGGGAGGAAGCCATTGCTATCGGCGTGTGCCGTGGTACCTACAGGCAAAGAAGAAACCTCTGAACGACCGATTTCTCCTCTACAAGCAACGACTCACTGCAAGCGACCTGGTACACATCCGCAAAGAATAGCTGGACGCCTGACCTACTTACTACCACACCCCTATCCTGCAGAGTATGAGGCAACTGTATGCAGGTCCTCAAACCGCGTCAGCAACATAAACTGTCAGGCAGGTTTTTAACTTACCTGAATCATCAGGAAACTTGTGTGGGAGGTCTGCACAAGGAACATTCCATAGACATCGAAACGACCACTAGGTCATCTTGTGCACGTAAATATTACGCATCTGTTGGAGAATATGAACTCTTGTTGTAACCTTACATTCCGATCCTGAGTCACGCTGTTTACATATATGCAGAGTACTTCTACGAACGACGCCATCTTCTTCATTGCTAGTGTGACAGAGTGAGCATTTTTAATGACAATCACCACCGCAAAACATTTATGAGACATGAACATTTTACAGTTTCTCACAAATTTAGCGAAGATTGGTGCAATTTTAGAGTAGGGTTCCCTCAAAATTTATGTTACTCCACACTGTTAGTGATGTGAAGAAGGACTAATTATTGTAAGGAGCATACTACGGAGATAAAACTATATGCTAGTCAGCACACTAATTACAGTCAAGGTGTATATGAGCCGTGGTGCGCCTTTTCATGGCACACCAGCTCTTTGGCACGACTATCGATTACCCGGCTGTACTACGATTTTTGCCGCTGTTGTGATCTGGTGGCGGGTATTTGCGGTCGTGGAGCTGGTCGTCGACTGGCTACGAGGCGCTAGGACGTGCTTGAGGGGACGAAGGAGCAAAACACGCGGGCACGGCCAGCACCGGCGCTGCCGGTCTACCTTGCAGGACGGTCGCCAGTTTGTGGTGCACCTGCCTGATGTCAACTCCGGGCGCTGCTCGACGCATTACCTTGGTGCCTGTTTTCTCGGAGAGATCCATCCCTCGAGACCATCTCGAGCAACGCTCTCCATCGAAGGTGTAAGTGGTTTTGGTGCCTTCGTTTTGTGGAACCATTTGCGGTGTAGCGACTGCCACTTGTTGGTTGGTTGCCCTAATGCATGTGTTGTTGAAGTAAGAGCAGCCGGCAAGGTGTGTGATCGCATGGAGACCAGCAGCCACTACTTCCTTTAAGGAAATCAGCATCTCAAAAGATCTAGTAACTGTAAGGTATTAAAGATATTAAGTCATAGTCTAGTTGTAATTTTCTGCGTAACAAGCTTACACAATTGGCAGTTACATTGCAGACCTATGCAAGGAAATTAAAGTGTACCAAACCTAGTTTGTGGTGATGTTGTGCATTTGAATAACGTAATATTATCTTGAAATTATTTCCGTTTCATCTTTGTACACATTGTTGGCCTTAAAGTCAGATACTATTTTATAACTTTTCATTTGTGTACAAATCTTAGTTTAGATGTTTACAGCATTGATATTGCTACAAAATTTAAGTCGTTTTATTGAAAGCACTTATTGTTTTTTTTAAATTATATTATTTATTGGTTCTTAACTTATATTAATTGATGTTTGCTTGATGTTTGCCGTGTTGTCTGCGATCTGTTTGTGTTCAAGTTTTCTGCGAGTAGGGGTGTGTGGGAGCGGCGCCAATTTCTGTTTCGGAGCACATAAGCTGTGACGTGACGGCTAATGGGAAGTGACTCCCGGCGTTTAGGTGTTGTTTTGGACGGCTGATCTGCTTCTTCTGGCGTTTTAAGTTATGTCACCTTTTGCCCAGGGCAGTCTGGCGTCACCGCCCGTTTGGTACTTATTGAACCTATTTTATGTATGTAAAAAAAGGGGTTTTTAATTGCTTGGGTATCAATTGCATTAATTAACTTGTCGTGCTCCTTGTGTTATTTGGGTTCGTAACGAACTGGTGTGCCTTGTAAATCACTTTCATATTACTGATTATTGCCTTAAAAAAAGGGGGAACATTATATGTGACACCTTTTAAAATCACCTTCATATTGTAATTTGTTTCTTAAGTATTGAAATCTCCAGTAAGTTCTTGTAATTGCACATTTTGATATTATCTTAAGATCGGCCACGTGTTGATTTCCTCTAATTTGTTTTATAAAAGTTTGTTTTGAATAAATTATTAATAACTGATGTGCTAGTTGTTGTGTTAACGAGTGACATAGTACGGGCCTTGACCTTCCATGCTAAGTTTACCCCTCATCCCGACTTCCTAAGTCACAGTATCATCTGATGAAGCTATTAATTTGAAGTTGTGAATCGTGTCACACTTCTGCAGGAAGATCTGCTGTAATTATAAACAGTTGAAATTTCTGTGATAATGATGGGAGTTGAAGAAATGAATTAAAATTTATGCCATCGCTGGGAATTGAACTGGAGTCTCCTGCCTTACTAGACAGAAATAGTAACCATCACACCACCGCATCACTGTAGCTAACGTTACTGCATGGACTACACAAGTTGAATAGCGTTGCGGTGGTGCAACGCCCAGCATTCCTGCCTACTAAGCAAGAAGATGTGGGTTCAAGTCCCAGCTGTGGCACCAACTTTAATTCATTTCTTCCACTTCCTGATATAGATAAAGATGCGCCTCAAATGCCCCAAGGACATCTAATCATAAAAACTTGAAATGTGGTTTCCGCATTTCTCATGTGTCAAGCTTCCGGTAGAAACAATACATGTGGCGAACAGTATTGCAGAGGTTCAACTGCAATAAAAATTGTTTTGATTATGTCTCATTTGTTTTGAATATGAGTCTATTTTATTATTGGATGTCATTTACTGTACACCTGTTTCTATGTATGTCATGCCTTTATTCAATGTAAAACACTATGCACTTGTTGTTCAATGTGCGTTTAGATTACACACTTTGCTGTAGCAGTCATTCTTTTATGCAACATCACATACTGTGTGGTAGCCTATGATTAGAACAGTTTCAGCGATTTGGTTATGTGAAGTCGTTAGTATAAATGAAGTAATTACAAATTGAATCCAGTATGCATGGATATTAACGACTAGTCATTTTTGACTGTTTGAGTCTGTATTGGCACTGTTCTATACATGAACATTATGAGAGTAATTAGTATGAATGGTTGATATTGTAGTTGCTGGTGTTATTGTTATTATTATATGTTTCCTCAAATATATACACTCCTGGAAATTGAAATAAGAACACCGTGAATTCATTGTCCCAGGAAGGGGAAATTTTATTGACACATTCCTGGGGTCAGATACATCACATGATCACACTGACAGAACCACAGGCACATAGACACAGGCAACAGAGCATGCACAATGTCGGCACTAGTACAGTGTATATCCACCTTTCGCAGCAATGCAGGCTGCTATTCTCCCATGGAGACGATCGTAGAGATGCTGGATGTAGTCCTGTGGAACGGCTTGCCATGCCATTTCCACCTGGCGCCTCAGTTGGACCAGCGTTCGTGCTGGACGTGCAGACCGCGTGAGACGACGCTTCATCCAGTCCCAAACATGCTCAATGGGGGACAGATCCGGAGATCTTGCTGGCCAGGGTAGTTGACTTACACCTTCTAGAGCACGTTGGGTGGCACGGGATACATGCGGACGTGCACTTTCCTGTTGGAACAGCAAGTTCCCTTGCCGGTCTAGGAATGGTAGAACGATGGGTTCGATGACGGTTTGGATGTACCGTGCACTATTCAGTGTCCCCTCGACGATCACCAGTGGTGTACGGCCAGTGTAGGAGATCGCTCCCCCCACCATGATGCCGGGAGTTGGCCCTGTGTGCCTCGGTCGTATGCAGACCTGATTGTGACGCTCACCTGCACGGCGCCAAACACGCATACGACCATCATTGGCACCAAGGCAGAAGCGACTCTCATCGCTGAAGACGACACGTCTCCATTCGTCCCTCCATTCACGCCTGTCGCGACACCACTGGAGGCGGGCTGCACGATGTTGGGGCGTGAGCGGAAGACGGCCTAACGGTGTGCGGGACCGTAGCCCAGCTTCATGGAGACGGTTGCGAATGGTCCTCGCCGATACCCCAGGAGCAACAGTGTCCCTAATTTGCTGGGAAGTGGCGGTGTGGTCCCTTACGGCACTGCGTAGGATCCTACGGTCTTGGCGTGCATCCGTGCGTCGCTGCGGTCCGGTCCCAGGTCGACGGGCACGTGCACCTTCCGCCGACCACTGGCGACAACATCGATGTACTGTGGAGACCTCACGCCCCACGTGTTGAGCAACTCGGCGGTACGTCCACCCGGCCTCCCGCATGCCCACTATACGCCCTCGCTCAAAGTCCGTCAACTGCACATACGGTTCACGTCCACGCTGTCGCGGCATGCTACCAGTGTTAAAGACTGCGATGGAGCTCCGTATGCCACGGCAAACTGGCTGACACTGACGGCGGCGGTGCACAAATGCTGCGCAGCTAGCGCCATTCGACGGCCAACACCGCGGTTCCTGGTGTGTCCGCTGTGCCGTGCGTGTGATCATTGCTTGTACAGCCCTCTCGTAGTGTCCGGAGCAAGTATGGTGGGTCTGACACACCGGTGTCAATGTGTTCTTTTTTCCATTTCCAGGAGTGTATATAATTTTTACAAATGAGTAAGTGTGAGGCGGGGTGTGTATTTTCAAGTTGTTTATCAGAGCACTAGGCTGAACCTTGTACCATGAGAATGACTTTCTTCAGATGATGAACGTGCAAGACAAAAACGATAATAGTACCCCAACCCAGTTAAAATGACGTTGGTGAACTTTTGCTACAGATGAATCTTGGCCCAACTTGAAAGGCATCCACTCTATTCACGACTGAGCTATGATCTTACATGGCAGTTTTTGTCATGCAACATATTTCAGAACATTATATGCTCAACCCCTGGATTAATGTTGTCATCCTCTTACACTGCTGTTTTAGTTGTAGACCACATCCAGTAGCACCAGTGGTTGTCCTGTTCATTGTGTTCTTTTCATTTCTATTTTTACAGCGAGGAACTGCAGTATTGAGGGCCTACGGTCTAGTTACCAATAAAGTTTTCTTAGAAGGAACAAGGTAGACCATAAAAACGCTCAGATTTCATAGCTGGGTTTCAGCCCAGGTAAACGACATGGCATTCATTCCTCCAGCGAATCTCTCCAGGCATCGACAGCTATCTCTTGAAGAAACAGCATTGTTCGACGAAGCCGTTTAGGAAGATAAAGAATTTAGCCATATGCCGCTTTCCAGAGACTACTGTGAGAACCGCTATTCAACTTGACAGTCACGTTGTGCAATAACGTTCTATTTCAGTTTCTAAAACAAGTATTGCATTATT
This sequence comes from Schistocerca cancellata, assembly GCF_023864275.1. Classification (NCBI taxonomy): domain Eukaryota; kingdom Metazoa; phylum Arthropoda; class Insecta; order Orthoptera; family Acrididae; genus Schistocerca; species Schistocerca cancellata. The sequence continues at coordinate 316,593,479 of NC_064632.1, forward strand.
TTCTGGAGAGCACGCGCTTTTTCATGGGTGCCTACATGTGAGCCCTTCAATAGCTCCGTTTCATAATCATATCACAGAATGGAAGCATTCCTCTGGCTCTTTTCTCACGCCACAATATCATTTTTCAAAAAAAACGAAATTTGCAAGAGTGAGAGTTGGTTTAATTTTAATAATAAAATTTTGCTGGGTGGAACTTGCCATTCTGCTACTACTGGCCAGCAAGATTCCCATTCTGACAGAAACAGCCAAGGCTCAGAGCATTAAGTCAGAGAACAATTCAAAAAATGGTTCAAATGGCTCTGAGCACTATGGGACTCAACTGCTGAGGTCATTAGTCCCCTAGAACTTAGAACTAGTTAAACCTAACTAACCTAAGGACATCACAAACATCCATGCCCGAGGCAGGATTCGAACCTGCGACCGTAGCGGTCTTGCGGTTCCAGACTGCAGCGCCTTTAACCGCACGGCCACTTCGGCCGGCCAGAGAACAATTGCTGGTAGGCTATGGAAGAGAAGTTTTAAGAGAACAGAATTGGGCCGATAGTGTAAGCGTACAGACGAATGATGAGATGAGCCTTGCTGTTATTTAGATGGATGTTTCCAGTTGACACTGAGTACAGACAGAACGCTGAACTTAGAACCTCCACCCACTATTACCACTGCATCCTCCCCTATTCATGTGGTATGAGCTTGGTAAGATGGGCCAGCGCTGCAAACACTGGAGTGGTATGGACGAAAAGTTAGTTCACTCCATTCAGTAGCCTGTTGTACAGTTTTAACGTTTCACAGCCAGATTGTTGCTTACGTTACGCACTTTATGGTGTTAGTATCTACTTTTCCATGTTATTTCTGTAACCAAGTAGCCACTCTTGCAGTCACTGGTCATATCTAAGAAATTTTCTCCTAGATATGCTTTTACAATGCTCATCTACCTGTGCTAACTTTAGATTCTGTGGTGTGCAACATGTCATTGTATTCACGAAGTTTTGCTCTGTTTGCAAACATTTGTCGATCATTTGCGTCTCTTGATATGTCACTACTGTGTGAGACATGAAAGTATGCAAACTATTCTGTAAATTGTGACGTAAAAATTGTTTCGGTTTAAGTATTTTTTTACGTCACATATGGCTTTAATAGAGGGCAAACTTTCTCACTGCTAAGTGCGATTCTGTAGTTCCAGTTGTCAGACGGTAACAATTTTCAAAGCAGTGAGTATCACGACTGTATGTGGTGGACTGTAACCGAAACTGCTCGTGAAATGGCGGCAGAAACCTTACGTTTCTCTGAAAAAAAAAAAAAAATGTATCAAAGGCACATAACAGCTAAAAATAGCTATAGCAGGGTAAAGAAGTGTTTTGACATATCAAAAATGAGGGCAGCAAGATAACAGCATCAGGAAACCATAAGTGGCACGCTAAATAAAGCGATATAATAAAACAGTTTCAGTCTGAAATGGACGAAACACAGAAAAATAGAAAACGTTTCATTGTTTAGAGATCACTAGTTGTAGAATGCATGGTGGATGTCAAACTACCAACATATATAACTGAGAGTATCATATGAAGTATGTGAACAAGTGTATAATCCTCTTAATTTAAAATTAGTGTTCTAGGCATAATTTTCAGTATCACAAAAGCATACAGCATTTAACGATTCAACTCTGTGACAAGTCTCTTTAGCTGTGTATGTAAACGGACGTAAGACGTGACACCTAAGTATCTCTCCTTTGTAAATGTAAATAGTTTTAAGCCAAAATTTATGTAACCTCCGCAAGATGTTAACATATTATAATATTTTTCAGAATGAAAATAAATAAACTCTACTGAAAGAAGCACAAGAAGTGCTGAAACTTGTTGAGGTAAAAAAAATAACCAATATAACTGAGACGACGAAATTACTTCCCTTTTTTCCCAAAGATGAAGTTACTGACCGTCCCAGTATAACATACATATTTGCAGGACTGCAATTTATTAGTTTCGTAAAAAATGCCGTTTGGTTCCTACGTGTTTGTTGGAACTATGTCCGGGTATTGTGCCTCACAGAGCGGTATACACCGGCTCTTGGCATCCAGTAGATTATTTCCAGCTGCACAGTCCGCGGGGGTGGACCGCGACTCGCCGCAAAGAGGCTCAAAGCGGACGTGGGAGCAAACAAGCCGGCGGTCCGGGGACGATCGCAGCTAATCTCGCTGTTTGCACGCGTTCCCCGCACCGCCGAAAGTCGCCACGAAGTTGGCTGCCGTGCGGTCCTGGTCAAACACGATTTGCTCGCGGAAATTGGCGGCCCTGTCTGTAGAAAGTGGCGACCGGCACTTGTTTCGCTGGTTTGCGCTTGGGTCTCTGGCGTATGAGCATCGCCGGACATGATGAAATGGAGGACAAACGTCAGAAAACTTCCAGCCGAGTCCGGTCGGTTCAGTGCAAACACAATACGGCATGGGATCTCCAACTACTGGTTAAGGAAGTTGATGCTGGGATGAATTATGAACTGCCTCTTGTATTTCGACGACAAAACAGGATGAGGCAGATGTTATGTCCCACAGGACAAACTCTACATTGGTGATTCAGAACTCATGACCCATAGGATAAAGTTATATTCAGAGATAAGAAGGAACGATCATTCGAAGCAAAAAAGTCTAGTAACTATGTTGAACCGTGAATTTACTTTCAAAACCTTTTCTTAAGAATTTACTTTATTTACTAGCGATTCATCAAGAACATTAACACATTTAATCTAACTATGTGAGCGTGGAAGTAGTTGCCAGTGGGTAACCACTGAACCTAAAAGCCCTCTTTTTTTAAACAGATTTAAAATTATAATCAGAAAGCACCTTGTAAATATCAAGTTACAATTTATTCAGAGGCAGAAATAACAAAAAAAAATTTTGTTTGGACAGTATGAGCTTTCAGGCTGAGAACCTTGACGCTCTCTTTTAACACGGCCGTAGTCACGACCGCTCACAACAACCTCTGAAAGATTACACTGGTGCAAATCTGCAACGCACCAGATTACTTTAAACTAAAAATTTTAACAACTCGCACAAACACATGAACCATGCACCCTGTAAGAGGGTTAGAAATGGTACTAATACTCACATTAAAAATTATTTGCCACCGAAAGTGCAACTTGTTTTTAAAAGAACTCTTACGGTGGAAGGGTGGCAACTTTATATACTAAAATGACCATTTAAATAAAAACCCATGAAATGCAGTCTTACATAAAATGTACAAGCATGCTCTACATTACACATATACCATCTTTCAAGATGATAGGCAAAATAAGGAGGCTATTAACGTACGGCAGACTGACAGACAGACACTAACTGCCTAACAAATGCGGACGGGAGACAGACGAGCAAACTGGGGACAAGAGACTGACCAAGACAACAAGTAGAATTTAACAAGTAAATGAAACAACATATCACGAATGACTTAACTTCTAATAAACTACGATGTCTGGTGAAGACCTGGCGCAGAACCCCCAAAACGATCTCCCGAATCGTCCACTGCCAGCCGCTTCAACGGACGCAGGAAGGCGCGCCGATCTCCCGTCTCACGGCGTCGCAGATCGCCCCGGCCACACCGACGTCGTGGGTTGACTCCTGCCGCTCTCGCGTCGGCCGCGAAGCCACTACCCCTCGCCATACGGCGCGGGCCACTGGACTAACGCGGCGACCCCACATGCGCCGATGCTCAAGACGGACAAGTCATCCTGCGTCCCTGCGCGCGACCGACCAACCGATCGATCCACCCGCCAATGACCATTGCCTGAACAGACTCGAGCAGATCGGCGGCCCAACACATCCTAGCACTCAGGACGACAGACAGACACCGACCGCCCCACACTGACCCGGCTGACCAACCGACCAGACTCGCCGCCTAGCGAGCTCATAGCGCCCCTTAAATGCACGTGAACAGGTTAGCTTTCCCCTTTCCCACCAGAAGGAGACACCAAAGCTGCGACTGCCACAGCGGCACCACCGCCAGAAACGGAGGGCGACTGCTTCGCACTACGCGCTGCGGCGCGCTCTTCGAAACAGAAAATTTTACCACGGCTCACATGTGCTTATAACGTAACGAGTCTAGGGAGAAACCTTGGCTGGAAATGAACGTAACGAGTAGTTAACATTTTTTGAGACGTCAAGGCATAGTTTTTGTTCAAGTGCGACAGAGACGCACTTACAAAAGAAGGCTGTAACTCAATGAGTCTTGAGAATCCCGAGGCTAAAGTGGAGCATAACTAATAGTTAAGTGGTGTTTCAGTCCGAGTAAGAGGTGTTTCAGTCAACAGAAAGCTAGGAGGTTGGAAATGGTTTCCGCTTAGCAGATACTGAGATACGGACAATGAGAAGATTAGTGCGAGCAAACGCCAAAGTTTTGCCTGCATGACTAGTACAGGTTGTCGCAGGTCGGTGGTGCTGGACCTGTGTAATTGTAACGTAAGTAGCGTACCCGACTGGCTGACATAGCACACATTTTAATAATCTGAAATGAGCCCAGGAAGACCAGCACAGTAAACCCAAGAGCACAAAGTCAATCAGCTGAATACAATACATTATACAAAAATTACCAACTGCAATCATAAACATATTCATTTCACCACAAATGCTTACTCTTAATGAATGATAAATAATTTCATTGGCCGGTAATGGCATTGCACAGTAGCCATCTTTACGACGACCAACGAACATTATATTGTAGTTACATACCCTATAATGTTAAGTTTATTTATTTATGGGTGTTAACCAGATCGTTCTCCACACATGCACTGATAAAATGAAGCACAATGTAGTGATAATCGTTTTATTAATATATAATCAATACTAATTATAATGTAAATAAGGGTTCGCAATAAATGCAAATATGTCGATTTGAATGAGACGCGTATTTAAAAACGATAAAAATTGGTGTCAGAAGACACATCACGACCTAACCTGTCGATTAGAATATGTATTTTAGTTACAGAAACGTGTAGGATTTGGATATATGTCAAAGTTTTTTACGAAGGGTGTAACGTGGTGGGGAGCTACTCTGCTCCCATTGGCTGAAGTGTTATGACGCTGGTGGATGTTGGTGGGGGAAGAAGTGCTCTTGGGTGCAGGAGCGGCGGAAGAGGAGGAAGAACAGTCCAGGCACCAGTCAGGAAGGGCATACTCTCGTTTTTCTGCCCTCAAAGAGTGGTGTGGTTTTGTTCGCATACAGACACTACAGGCATCTAAGAATGTGGGTGGAGGAAGTTTATATTGAGTGCGTGTCACAGGTTGATATTAGTAGGGATTCTGTAATTTTCTGTGTCGCACTAGATAATTCAAGGACTATTGTTAGATTTCAATAATTAACACATATAAAATTGTTTGTAGAAGCACAATTTAGTAGAAGTTTGAACCTCACTGAATAAACCATCTTTCTTAAAATTAAATGTACATTTTTGCCTATGTGCATTACAGATGTTTCCTGTCTGTTTATGTTTGTAAAACGGTGATTCGCACAGCGTGTTCACACTCGATTGCTCGACTGCAGACTCTCCTTTGATAAACTATTTTACTAATACAGCACTTGGGCGCAAGTCAAAGAGTGCATGTGTCGTCCATAGGACTTTTAAGGGCCAAGCATTCTTCAGAGCCGTACATTTGCCCCTCTGTCACATTAAATGCAGACCAATAACGTCTCAGGCTAAAGTGAATACTTTAAAAGCTATGAGCACATATTCATCTTCGTTACAGTAAGACGAATCCCTTCTACTGCAAACTCTTTGCTTTTCGTATTTCGGGAATTGGCAGTACGAACTAAAGTAAGGGAAACATATCTAGTGAACATGAGCTCTAAAATGCTTTCTTTAAGAGCTATGAGCATTAGTTCAGTACAAGTGATGTCTTTAAGTAAGCGTTTTAGTGCCTGTGTTTACCAGACGTTTTTGCATCGAATGTCATTCCTGCCATAGCCCTGAATACGATTTTGTCTTTTGGGTCAAGAATATTGAATCACCAATAAAGACTTTGTCCTATGTAACATGACGTTTGAATTACCCTGCTTATTGAGTGTTAAAATAAGAGCAACTTGTGATATAATTTGATAATGGATTATCGGAGCAAAGTGGATTGTCTAATCTAATAAACTCTTTGAATCTGATCGAAATTTTATTATATCGTTCGAATCCCAAATTTTTATACAAAAGACGTATTTTGGCAACAGTACAATATTGTTTGCTTCCATTGTAATTTTGGGTTATTGTAAGGAAGCAATGTTTCGAATATTGAAACAAGTTTAACTCACCACCAGTATTTTGTTGCCATGAATCGAGAATCGATAGCAGCTAAAGACCTTACTAGGATCATAAGCTTTAATGGGCAAGCAACTCATCTGGCTAATTCCAAAGTTGTATCATATATAAATGAAGTAAGCTGCTACATAGTATTCACATTCTATTAATTCACATTTTTGGAAACTTTCATTTATTCAACTGATGTTGGACAACTAAATATTATTATTTAACCATTCAACTGTTATCCAAATGTTTCAGCTGAATTAAGGTTGCTAAAATATAAATCAGAATCTTAATTGTATATAAATTTGGAAATGTTATGGACTCACAAAATCAAAAAGCAAGTTTGGAATAAACATGAGAATTCCTTTTATATGAAGCACATTATGCATAAATTATCAGTCCTTTTAAATTCCATAGAAAATTACTAATTACGGTTTTCTATGGTGGCAGAGAGGTTTGAAGGTATAATAGTGGACTGAAGTACAGTTGCTACCATATTCTCTGTTATATAGATATCACACAGAGTGTATACATGTGATACCCTCCCAAACTCTTGGATCAGTTTCAATATCAATTGGCACAGAAACAGCAGGCCTCATGGGCTTGAGCTCCGTTGGGTTCATGGCAGTGGAGATATGGGCAAAAACGTGTTTTTTCTGGTGCCTGACATACAGGGTGCTCTGCATGGTGGGCATATTGTGTGAGAACAGTAGCGGATTGCCAAATCAACCTGGTTTGCAGGACAGCCTACAGTCCAGAGTCAAAAATTTTTTCCAGTCTCTGACACACAGGTTGTCCTGCATGACAGTTGTGTTGAGTTGGGATTGTATCGGACTGCTTTACTGACCTGCATTGCATGATAGCCTGTACATCAGCTCTGGCCCTGAAGTGTAGCGTGCCCTTCATAACAGGCATCCTGTGGGAGTAGAATTGGCCTTCTTTATTGAAGTATAGTTCAAGGGCTACACATTCTGATGAGCATGGCTGGAGACAGGGTGAGATGGATTGGAGAGGGGGAGAGTGGAGAGAGTGGAGGAGTGGCAAATGTGTGAGGCAGGTGGAAGGTATAGAGGGGTGGTGGTAGGTGGAAAAGGAAGAAAGGGAAGGAGAGAGGGAAGGAGGATGTGGCCAGAGGGAGGAAGGACGAAGACATGATCAGAGAGAGGGGTAGAGGAAAAGGTGAGGAGAAGATGAAGAGATAGAAATAGTGGGGAGGAAATAGATAGAATGGAAGAGGTGAGACTATGAGATGGACAGACAGAGAGAGGAAGAGATGGACACAGGGGGGTTGGGGGAGAGGGGGTGGAAAGAACTGTGTGCAACATATGCGCTGAATGCATTCACTGATGAAGCTGTGGGGTAAAGGCGGGTACATATTAAAACATATTTAGTATACAAATAAAAAATTCTTGTTAGTTATTTCTAATAAAATAACTAGCCTTCAGGTGTGTATTTATGAAGATTAGGGTTAGTTCATATGTAAAAATTACGTGTAGAGAGGTAAGTGAACACCCACACGCCGCTATAAAGATATGGTACGAGAAAAAGCTATACTTCATTTTGTGACATGGCATCTCTCAAGCTGGCGAGGAAAGAGATGCCTTTTGATAAATTTTGTGTATATGCCAAGAGCACTTGGTTGTCAGTTAGGTGACATCGTGGTAGATCATGTAGTCAAATGTGACATGTTTACCAAAGCTCATTTTTAACATTTAATTTAATTTATTTTGGTTTGTTAAACGTTTCTGTAAGTTTATTTGGTTAATTAGGAAATACAACAACCTAAATCTGTAAGATCTGTTATCTGTTTTCTTATTTCTTTTCTGATTGAAGCTTACCCTCGTATAATGATTTTTTTAAAGCTACAGTCATTTTCTATATCTTTGATTCTAAAATTTTCATTGCATTTTGTGAGAATATTTTGATTTTCTTGTAAATCGTCTTCAAATTGAGGCAAGCACGGATTCACAAGGAGGAGGGGAGCGGTATGGCATAGTCGAAGGGGAGGGGGGTAATGACACCCCTAGAACACTTTTCAGTGAAAGAGTTTTTACTTACACATGTATCAATTTACCAATTTCATTGTTATCTTTCGAAAAATACAGTAGCGCGAAGACTAAGAGTTACGAAAATGGTAACTTACAACATAAAATACAAGATAAGTTTCACACAGTAAGGTTATAAGCCGCTTGTGTGAGGACCACTCCACTGGAAGCGTTTACGATCTGACCCGTAACACTTTGGCCTGGTAAAGGCACACATTTCAAGGCCGACCGTACCTGTTGTCACCAACAAATCCAACTATTTCGTAAGTCAATAGATAAAAAATACAAACCAAAAGACTTTGAGTAATGGACGACAGAAAGGGAAAAACCCTCAAATAAGAGTTAAAATTGTTAATAGGAAGACTAAATTCACGAAGGTGGGTGAAAACGACTGAAAGAAATTGTGTTTCTCTCATTAAATAGCTCGCACAGGCATCATCAGCAGACCTGTGTTCAGTCACAGTGCTGAGTTAAGTACTGATAATGGCGAGTGCGTATTTGGATTTTATACGAGGGCGACTGCAAAAGTCATGGCAACTACTTTTTGTTTCGAAAATGGTAATGAATTTAAAAAAATCAGAAATATACAAATGGAAGGTTAGTTTTAATTCAAATGTAAATATTACTTGTAGGGAGGTAAGTGAACACCCACACACCGCCATAAAGATATGGCACGAGAAAAACGACCAGAAAAAGTTTGTAGAAGCAAACGTGTTTTACTGTCGATTGCAACAGTACACAATAGTACATTAGAAATTAAACGCGTACCCTGGTACCAGAAGTCTCCCCCAGAAACCACAGTAACATGACGCGGCGCTAGACAGCAGTCCTTTCCAGGTGAACTAAGCGTGAAGAGAGACCACAGTGCGAGTTGAGCAGCCACTCAAGATAGATGTTACCCGTCTTGAACAGCGCTCTTACCTAAAGACTGCAGTTCACCGTGGAAGCAATCCGCGACAATGCCACGAGCAGCTTGTGAAAGATATAGGAAACGTTGATCTACCGTACCGAACGGTTGCTCGGTGGGTAGATGCATTCAGGCGTGGCAGAGTTGCAGCAACCGACATCCACCCGATCGGGCGGCCTGTCAGTGTGCGTACCGACTACGCTCGTAGCCAGATTGGCCAGTGCTTGGAGAACGACAGAAGATGGGCGCTGCAGGAATATTCAGAAGGCAAAAGTGTACAGGACTTTATGCGACCAATTTCATTGTCATCTTTCGGCAAATATAGTGGCGTGAAGACTAAGAGTTACGAAAATGGTAACTTATTGTATAAAATACATTTCACACAGTAAGGTTTTAAGCCGCTTGTGTGAACACCACTCCACTGGAAGGGTTTACGACCTGACCCGTAACACTTAGGCCTGGTAAAGGCACACATTTCAATGCCGACTGTGCCTGCTGTCACCAACAAATCCAAACTTTTGGTAAGTCAACAGATAAAACTTACAATCCAAAAGACTGGCTGCAAGCGGGCGCCTCGTGCACTAAGTGAAGTGGAGAAGTGGACACGTTACCAAACTTCCCGTGTGCCTCTACAGCGTTACGAGGAGAAGGGAGACAATGTGCTTGCGAGAATCATGTCCATTATAATTATCCGGACTGTTATGCCGTGGTCGGTTTATGAATTTTGTCTCAATTCCCAACGTTTCGTCTCCGACTGCGGACCCCCTTGAAGTCCGAACGGCCCACATGTGGTTTCAACAGCGTAGTCAAAAACTTGGCTAACGAGTAGGTGGGCGAACCAATGGCACTTAGTATCGGTCTTAACGGCACATTTTCTTTATGAATTTTGGGCAATCCATGAAGCCTCGGTGGTAGCGCAACCGAATTGCAGAGACCTTTCTGTACACTTTCTTCAATGGAGGACTTTTTTATTAACCGCGACACAGTTCTGAGAACATTGTTAGTGGGGTCCTTATTCAGCTTCCTATATGCTTGCGGATCCAGTAGATCCGTAAATTTACTCTGATAGTCGGCCACGTCCATAACCACCGTTGCGCTTCCTTTGTCAGCTGGGAGAACCAAAGTACTATCGTCGTCGTTCAGGAGTTTTAAAGCTCTTCTCTCACCCACAGTTATATTACTTTTCGGTGGTTTTGCATTGGCTAATATTCTCACTGTTTCTATACGGATTTCTTCAGCTGTTACAGAATCCACCCTGCGAATTCCTGCTTCTACACTGGCTATAATTTCTTCCGTGGGCACAAAACGCCGACTAACAGCGAGAATAGTCGCCACAGACAAAATATAAACTAGGGCCTGTGAGCCAGATGTGAAACATCAGTCCGTGGAATGTTGTCATCCAGGGTGACCGTACAGGCAGGAATTTCGTCGCAATTCCTCTCATCTCAAACTAATGGTCACCATAGCCTATGGCATTAGAGCAGTGATTTTGTGCCATTACGTTCAACATGGACAAACTGTCGATGCACTATACTACTGTCTCACTTTCCTGCAACGATACCTACGATGGGCTATTCGGGAGAAATGTCCTGAACGTCTACACGAAGCATTATTTCTCCAGGACAACACGAGAGTAAAATTCGGCAGCGTGTATGCGGAATTTGCTCCCGCGATGGGGATGGGAAGTACGGGAGCATCCGCAATATTCGCCAGACGTGTTACCTTGCGATTATGTTCTAACATTAGAACTGAAAGAGCCACTGCGTGGAAAACGTGAAGACATTGCCACAGCATGGTGAGGTCGCGGGTATTCAGCATCTTCCTAGCATTTGCAGTGAGTGATGGATTTGCTGAGAGACTATTTCGAGGGACTCTTAGATGTCACAGATCCGTCTTCCTGCCCTATACTATTTATACTGTTGCAAATGACAGTAAAACACGTTTCAAACAACAAAATTTGTTTTGTCTTTTTCCTCGAGCTATATCTTTATAGCGGTGTATGTGTTCATCCATCTCCCTACATGTAATGTTTACATATGAACTAACCCTGACCTTCCATTTGCATATTTCAGAATTTTTTAATTCGTTATTTTCGAAACAAAATATATTTGACATGACTTTTGCAATGACCTCCTCATTCTGTAAATTAAAATGTCAGAGTTGTATGTTCCTCATTCTTCTCAAAATTTCAGACAAATCCTTTTCAAATGTTATATTTCTCTGAATGGAAATTTATTAGATGTTATGCTAAAGCGATGTACTAATTGTTGACACAAACAAATTACTATTAGTATTATTTTAAACCATTACGTACATTGTCACAGTTTCTGGAGGAATGGGGGGCGACTAGACCTGCTGGTGTGGAGTATTTTTAGTGTCCTGGAAGACGAATGGTGACCTGTGATTAGCCATAAGGAAGTTCCAGTCCCAAGCCTGTTAAAAATCTGCGTAATAATCACCTTTAAACAATTTTCTCGGAAGGAAAACACGAGACTATATTATACGGTGTGTGTGGGAAAAGATATGAGACTGGTTGTTTTATCTACCAATTTTTTTCTTTCAAACAACAGTATTGCGCCCTTCAAAGCAGTTCCCCTTTGCCGCTTACACCGTCGGAGTCTTTGTTCCCAGTCTTGGTAGCAGCGCTGAAAGGCTATGTCTTGAAGGGCCTTTAATATGTCGGTTACATACTTTCGAATGTTCTGCGTAGTCTCAAACGACGTCCTTTTACGACATTTTTCAGTTTTCTGGTCGTTCACAAATAATAATTTTCGCGACAAGTTTTGTCAGTATGGGCATCATAAGGCTTTCCATAGAATTTTTCACTCTCTGAATTATTATTTGCGAACAACCAGGCACGGTTGCAGGCACGGATGCTCCCCAAATAGTACTGCGATCACCCGCAGGTGCCTACGATTTTAGGAACAATAACAATAATAATCGCCATCTTAGTAAAACAACTAGGTAACTCGATTTTTGGCTGTTTTCAGTTATTCGTATGACTGTTGCCTACTTTATGTGCTCCATTCAATGCTGCTACCTGATATCTCCCAGGATTTACTGTTGGGACACAATATGCATTTCAACAAATAGATAAGTATTAAACCAGAAATATTGAGTTATGGGCTCTGCCGTAATACGAATTGCCAGTGACGAGATAATTATGCGATCGGGCATGAAACTTTCTGGCAGATTAAAATTGTGTGGCAAACCGAGACTCGAACTTTGCCTTTGCCTTTCGCGGGCAAGTGCTCTATCAGCTGAGTTACCCAAGTATGACTCTAAAAGTCTTGCTCACAGCCTTACTTCCGCCAGCACCTCATTTGCTACCTAATCTTCACAGTTCTAGTGCGAAACTCGCTGGAATAGCACTCTTGGAAGAAAGGATATTCTGGAGACATGGCTTACCACAGCCTATGAGATGTTTCGAGGATGAAATTTTCACTCTACAACGGAGTGTGCGCTGTTATGAAACTTCCTGGCGTATTAAAACTGTCTGCTGGGTACTCGGGACTTTTGTCTTTTGTAGGCAAGCACTCTACCAACTGAGCTACCCAAGAAAGATTCGCGACTCATCTTGGCAGCTTTATTTTTAGGAGTGCTAGTTCTGCAAATTTCGCAGGAGAATTTTTGTGAAGATAGTAAGGTAAGACATGAGGTACTGACGGAACAAAGCTGTGAGGAGAGGCCTGGAGTCGTGCTTGAGTAGCTCAGTTTTGTTCAGTACGCGATCTCCACGAAATTTCCCTCCATACAGGACCACGCAATGCCTCTCACGTCGGAACGCCACAGTCTGAAGAAACACAAAAAATACAGGAAAAAGTTCCAAAACTTTCTAATAGCTACTATTCCGACTTAGTGCGCATATTAGATATCCACTACGAATAGTACTTGACGGTACGATCAGTCTTCAGTTATCCAACCAGCTATCTGCACACGTCAGACTTCCTGATACGTCTTTCCACTGAAATTAGCACTTGAAGCAAGGTACTGGATTAAGTGACAAGCGCATCAAGACTCCCACAGATGTCTTAGTTTAAAAATTCTGCGTCAACCGACTGGACTAGACTGAGCAGTCATGACGTAATGGGACGGGGAAGCGATTTATGTATGTGTACCCAATTTGTTTATTTCACTTAACGTAAGAATTCTACAGAGACTTACGTCGTCAGGCGTCATTTCATTAAAGACGGGTGAGCAATGAAGTAATTCTTGCCCACTTTCGTTCGCCGAAAACCATGTCCTCCTTGTATACAGAGCAGTAGGCAGTACAGGTGAAGAGGAATGGACATCTCCAAAAAGGGCAATCACCGAAGTTGGAAAGTAAAACATAGGAAAAAAGAAGGAAACTGCGAAGAAACCATGGGTGACAGAATAAATACTTCAGCTGATCGATGAAAGAAGGAAGTACAAAAATGTTCAGAGAAATTCAGGAATACAGTAATACAGGTCGCTGAGAGATGGAATTAAATAGGAAGTGCAAGAAAGCTAAGACAAAATCGCTGCATGAAAATGTGAAGAAATCGAAAAAGAAACGATTGTCGGAAGGACTGATTCAGCATATATGAAAGTCAAAACAATCTTCGGAAACATTAAAAGCAAGCGTGGTAACATTAAGAGTGCAACGGAAACGCAGAGGAGAGAGCGGATAGGTGGAAAGAGAACACTGAAGGCCTCTTTGATGGGGAAGGTGTGTCTGATGTGATAGAAAAAGAAAGAGGAGTCGAATTAGAGGATATAGGGGATACAATATTAGAACCATAATTTAAGAGAGCTTTGGGGGATTTAAGAACAAACAAGGCAGAAGCGATAGACAACATTCAATCAGAATTTCTAAAGTCACTCCTTGGTGTGTAGAACGTTTGAGTCTGGCAACATATCATCTGACTTTCGGAAAAAAATCATCCACACAATTCCGAAGACTGCAGGAGCTGACAGGTGCGAGAATTATCGCACAGTCAGCTCTTTTTTTTTTTTTTAAGTGTGAAATCTTATGGGACTTAACTGCTAAGGTCATTAGTCGCTAAGCTTACACACTATTTAACCTAAATTATCCTAAGGACAAACACACACACCCATGCCCGAGGGAGGACTCGAATCTCCGCCGGGATCGGCCGCACAGTCCATGACTGCAGCGCCTGAGACCGCGCGGCAGTCAGCTTAACAGCTCCTGCATTAAAGTTGCTGAGAGGAATAATATGCAGAAGAATGGAAAAGAAAATTGAGGATGTATTAGTTGACGATCAGTTTGGCTTTATGAAAGGTAAAGGCACCAGAGAGGCAATTCAGACGTTGCGGTTGATAATGGAAGCAAGGCTAAAGTAAAATCAAGACCTGAAAAAGGTGTTAGATAATGTATAACGGTGCAAGATGTTCGAAATTCTGAGAAAAATAGGGTTAAGCAATAGGGAGAGACGGGTAATGTACAATATGTACAAGAGCCGAGAATGAATAATAAGAGTGAACGGCCAAGTACGAAGTGCTCGGATTGAAAAGGGTGTAAGGCAAGAATGCAGCCTTTTGCCCTTACTGTTCAATCTGAACGTCGAAGAAGCAATGATGGAAATAAAAGGAATGTTTAGGAGTGGAATTACGATTCAAGGTGCAAGGATATCAATGATACGTTTCGCTAATAACATTGCTATCGTGAATGAAAGTGAAGAAGAATTACACGAACTGCAGAATGGTCTAATGATTACAGAATATGGAATGAGAGTAAATCATAGGAAGACGAAATTAACGAAAAGTAGCAGAAATAAGAACGGCGAGAAACTTAACATCAGGACTGATGGTCACGAAGTAGTTCAAGTTAAGGAATTCTGCTACCCAGGCAGCAAAATAACCAATGACGGGAAGAGCAAGATGCACATCAAAAGCAGACTATCACTGGCAAAAAGGGCGTTCCTGGCCAAGAAAATTCTACTAGTACCCAACATAGGCCTCAATTTGAGGAAGAAATTTCAGAGAATGTACTTTTGAAGCACAACATTGTATGCTAGTGAAACATGGACTGTGGGAAAACCGAAACAGAGAGAATCGAAGCATTTGAGGTGTGATGCTACAGACGACTGTTGAAAATTGAGGGTACGGAATGAGGAAGTTCTGCACAGAATCGGAGAGGAAAGGAATATGCGGAAATCATTGATAAGGAGAAGAGATAGGAAGAAAGGACATCTTTTAAGACATGAGGGAATGTCCTCCACGGTACTAGAGGGAGCTGTAGAGGGCATAAACTGTAGAGGAAGACAGAGATTAGATATGATATGAAGATAGATATGAAGAGGTTCTGGGAGAAGAAGAGGAAAATGCAGTCCACGAAGGGGCTACCCGTGGTCCTACAGAGGCCATAACGCAAGAAGAAGAAGAAGACAGAGATTGGAATAAATCCAGTAAATAATTGAGGACGTAGGTTGCAAGTGCTACTCTGAGACGAAGAGGTTGGCACAGGACAGGAATTCGTGGTGGGCCCCATCAAACCAGTCAGAAGTCTGACGACTCAAAAAAAGTGTAAATTTTACTACTACAGATGTATTTAAATTCAAATACAGTGGAATTTGTTCAAATAGGAAGAATGTGAGATATCAATTATCATTACACATATAGGGAAAAAAACGGACTTAGCGACAGGTATCGTCGCTAGGTCTCGGAATACTCAGAATGCCTCCTCCTGCCTACTGACCTGCATCCGAGAAGAAAAAAAAAAGTACATCCGCCGCTCACTCGTGGTCTTGCGGTAGCGTTCTCGATTCCTGGCGGGGTCAGGGATTTTCCTCTGACCCGAGATCACTGGGTGTTGTTATGTCATCTTCATCATCATCATTCATCCCCATTATGGTCGGACGAAGGCAATGGCAAGCCGCCTCCATTATGACCTTGCCTAGTACGGCGGTGCGGGTCTGCCACATTGTTCCTATGCTCTGTCAAGAAGTATGGGATTTCATTTCGATATATATCCATCAAGAATATATATATATATATATATATATATTCGCCACCACCTGTCCAGCACTGACAAAAATCAGGTAACAAGGTTGCCTGCAAAGTGGAAAAAAAGCATTCGAAGTTAAGACGGTGGTAGCTGTCGGTTACAATCTCATTGGAGACAAAATTTTTACTTCTTCTGTAAAAAGTTACAGTCAGGCAAAACAACAAGGTTCTTCATACATGTAAAAAAAAGAAGGTTTCTAGAGCAGTACATTGTCGAATGTTGTACGTATTTTTTATTAATTTAATCGAATGGCTAGGGCCCCCCCCCCCATCTGGCGGGCCATTCGCCGGGTGCCGGTCTTTCAATTTGGCGCCACTTTGGCGACATGCAGTCAATGACGATGATAGGATGATGGTGAGGACAATACAACACCCAGTCTCTGGGCAGAGAAAATTGCCTGACCCAGCCGGGAATCGAACCGGGGCCCAATATATATATCTTTGTCTGAGCCTTGTCCCGAAGTTACGCAGGATTGGCCATGGTTAATCGGATGTGGCATGGTATGTTTAAGGGGTGGCTGGATGCCCTTTCTGCCACCACCCTGTACCCCCTGGGAAGGAATTAGTGTACCCCAGCTGTCTGTGTCTAATGTAAGCCATGGAATAGTGCGAATGTGTTGCAAATGTCTGCGAGTCGGGTAACTGAGGCGGAACGTGGGGATCAGCCTGGTATTCACCTAGGGGGATGTGGAAAAACGCCTAAAAACCACATCCAGCCTGGCGGTACATCGGCCCTTCGTCGTTAATCCGTCGGGCGGATTCGATCTGGGGCCGGCGCGCCTACCCAAGTCCAGGAAGCAGTGCGTTAGCGCTCTTGGCTACCATGGCAGGTCGTATATATACAGGGCTATTACAAATGATTGAAGCGATTTCATAAATTCACTGTAGCTCCATTCATTGACATATGGTCACGACACACTACAGATACGTAGAAAAACTCATAAAGTTTTGTTCGGCTGAAGCCGCACTTCAGGTTTCTGCCGCCAGAGCGCTCGACAGCGCAGTGAGACAAAATGGTGTCGTGCTTGAAATGCACTCACATCAGTCAGTCATAACAGTGCAACGACACTTCAGGACGAAGTTCAACAAAGATCCACTAACTGCTAACTCCATTCGGCGATGGTATGTGCAGTTTAAAGCTTCTGGATGCCTCTGTAAGGGGAAATCAACGGGTCGACCTGCAGTGAGCGAAGAAACGGTTTAACGCGTGCGGGCAAGTTTCATGCGTAGCCCGCGGAAAATTGGCTCATGTCACAACTGGAGACCGATAGCGCCGACTTCATCTTTCAACAGGATGGTGCTCCACCGCACCCCCATCATGATGTTCGGCATTTTTTAAACAGGAGATAGGAAAACCGATGGACCGGTCGTGGTGGATATCATGATCAGCAATTCATGTCATGGCCTCCACGCTCTCCCGACTTAACCCCATGCGATTTCTTCCTGTGGGGTTATGTGAAAGATTCGGTGTTTAAACCTCCTCTATCAAGAAACGTGCCAGAACTGCGAACTCGCATCAACTTTGCTTTCGAACTCATTGATGGGGACATGCTGCGCCGAGTGTGGGAGGAACTTGATTATCGGCTTGATGTCTGCCGAGTCACTAAAGGGGCACATATCGAACATTTGTGAATGCCTAAAAAAACTTTTTGAGTTTTTGTATGTGTGTGCAAAGCATTTTGAAAATATCTCAAATAATAAAGTTATTGTAGAGCTGTGAAATCGCTTCAATCATTTGTAATAACCCTGTACTTGATCCCTCCCCCCTTTGCCGCCACCTGTCTAGCACTGACAAAAATCAGGTAACATTGTTGCCTGTAAAGTGGAAAAAAAAAGCTGTTAAGGGTTTACCGTTCGAAGTTAAGACGGTGGTAGCTGTCGGTTACAATCTCATTGGAGAGAAAATTTTTACTTTGAAACGTCCCCTTAGAAAAATTATACATGACTGTGCTTAAACTGACACACAATATTTTTTTAGCGCAATGCAATCTGACTTTCAATAATCCCTACAAGAGAATGGCCCTGACTAAATTAATCTATACAAATCACTTACCTCACAAAAATCTTCGTTACTCAAACTACTGCAATACAGCGAGCGCCAATACTGCTAGCTAACTAAAAGATTCAAACTACTGAAGACACTAACTACTGATAGGCATAGTTAGCAAATGAAAGATTTTGATAGAGAACAAACAATGTATTTACCTTAATAGTTTTCAAAACTCATAATATATATATATATATATATATATATATATATATATATATATATATATATATATATATATATATATATATATATATATATATCAGTTCATGATATCCAATCTTACAAATTTACTGTCTCTGTCCAGATCACCCGCTATCAAAACTCCGCCATCTCACTCCCCACATCCACCACTGCTGGCGGCTCACCTCCAACTGCGCAACGCTACGCGCTGTTAACGGCCAATTGCCTAACACTACAATAGCCAACAACAACGCAAACGAGCTACAGACTGCACACAGCACAGCCAGTGATTTTCATACAGAGCGCTACGTGGCGTTACGAATATAAAAACCTAAACAGGCTACTTACATAGTACCCATGCTCCCCACAAAAAATTTTACAAATTGTTTTGGGCGGTGGCCAATACAGATTTGAAAAAATTTTCATAATTACAGTAACAAAGAAATCAAATGCGCACACTTATTGATACAATGTTGGACAAAAGCTAAAACTTTCTCACAGTCCATAAACACAGTCCTGATCGTTCATAACAGTAAAATAGCAGTAAAAGAAAATGCACATGGAAGTAGTGGATTTCCATGCAGTCTTGAAGAAATAGTGTTGTCCTTCAAACGGAAAGACAGTGCTGACTCTTGACATGCAGACAGGTAATGGGCCACAACAGAGCAAACCCACAGCAGAGTCAGTCGAAGTTTTGAAGAATATTGGTAAGTATGTCATCACAGAGCAGACCCACTGTAGTCCTGGTAGAGATTATGGTATTGGTGGGCCACCAGAGGTGCAGACCCACTGCAGTCCTTGTAGAAATAATGGTATTGGTGAGTCATCAAAGGTGTAGACCCACTGTAGTCCTTGTAGAGATGGCTAGCAGCCATTCGTTGCGACTGTGCAGGTGCACCATCACCATCAAAGAGTCTTGCAGAGAATATAGAAAGTCCATAAACCACCACTTTTACACTGACAAAGTTTTTTTCTAATTGTTCTTAGAACCAGCAATGCTGTTAACCAGTCCCTTGCTGAATTATTACACACGTGCAAATACTACCAGTCCCTACTTCTCACATATTGTCCATATACTATGACCAACAGAAACGTATGTAGGGAAATGGAACTTACAAGTTACTTAATTTGATGAACTGGTGTCAATTACAATTTTATAAAATAAGAATACAATAACAAAGGTACAAAATACATCATTAAAGAACATAACAACAGAGATAACATTTGTAGTAAAACAGGCTTTGCAAAAGAATAGAAATAAACATGTACATTAGTGTTACAAGAATTATGACATAAGTACATACATAAAAGATCAGAATAACTTTTGAAACATCAACTTCACACATGAGCATTAAAACAAAACAGAATAAATAATGTCTAAGCATCTTTACAAAGTAAATAACATATTATCAGAAAAATTCTACAACATAACTCTCATCAGCTAAACACATAAAGACAGGAAAAAACACAAACACACAAGGGTACATAAACACATAGCAGAATAACACAAGAGGAAAGGCCAGGGTTTGTTTTCAGTGTAACATTTGGTACTGCAATCCAACCCAAAACTTCATTCCATAGATCTTCTGTCTTATTTCAACATTTGTTTCCACCAGAAAAAATCCAATCCAAGCACGCTTTCTGTATTTATATGTTCACATATTTCTTACCTCATTATTTATTTTCCATTATCTTACCTCATCATTTATTTCCAAGAAAATCCTACATAAACCTGTTGTCCATAAACCCTACTTTTTTGTTCATATCCTCTTTCAAAATACTTTTTTGGCGAAACCATTTTCTTATAGCTTCTCAATGCATTTCTTCCAATTCATCACAACTCGTTCTCTCATATAGCCTACCCCATCTTCAGCTAACTTAAATCTACTGAGCTCAGATGCTAAACTAAGGGACGAGGCAATGCAGCAGCACAAAACAATTAACACAAACAACAATGACAAAAAAATGCAAATTGGCAAAGCAAGCAGCAATAAATATAAATTAGCAAAGCAAATGCATTATTACAACTAATACAAGGCAATGTGCAGCAAACAAGAAAAATAAATCAGTAGTAAAACTGGCTTAACAGAGTAATACAAAGTGAAATTCAGTAGCACTATGCCTGGCAAACAGCAGCAGCAAATGCTATAACTTATACCTAAACATGACAAAGCTCAAGCAAAAAAATAGTACAGTAAAAATGGCCACGTCTAATACCTATGTCAGATCTTAACACTAGAGTGATGCATCACTTTAACTTACACTACTAAAAAGTTACCAGTCATTGACAAAAATTATGTATGCAATTCCTGTGAGGGGAAATGTCTTTTTGTGCTCCCTCGTTTTTTTAAGTAGATCATAAAGTTATTATTTACTGGATCTGTAGGCATAAAATATCTATATTAGTACATCTATAAAATTTTATTTTAACCAATGCTGCAGTGCAGCTAGAAACGATATTAAACAAAATGAGCAGTCTCTCAACTAGAAAGACAATAGATGTAAGTTGTTTGTTATCATTTCATTAGGCATTTTAGTAAATATCATAAATTAAGAGCTCCACAGTGTAATCATAGGTTTTCAAGTTTGAGCATGTCGTATTTGCGATTCTTTCTACAAAGAAATGTCGATAAGGAGGTTAATGGTCTCATTTTTCTCCACCTAATGGCTTTCTTTTTTCAGACGACTATCTCTCAGCTGGGCGCCCAAAACACATTACGTCAAGGTCACTTACCTTTCTTAACGAAATATTTACGACATCAGTTTCCGCTACAGTGACAGTTTGATACAAATAAAATTTCACAGGTCGAAATATTTCCGTTACAAATCTGTAGAAGCAAAATCTTATAAATATAACAGTGTCCAAAAAATTTTCGCCAGCATTGTGATATATTCACACATATACACACATTTCGTAACTCTTAAAATACGATTCTTGGTTTCCAACATCCTTTTTCACAAACCAGAGTCCCTAACCACTACTCATTTTTCCTTACCTTATTACACATATACATATTCGTCGACACTTCTTCAATATTTCATCATAATAAATACATAGCATAATCAAATTCCTCATATAACATCAGCTTATTGATCATAAACATACCTCAACAGCATAATACACATCGTCGTGGTAATAATAACATCAAAACACCTCAGTCAAATCTCAGAATCGTCGTAACTTTCTGCAATAATTTCAAAACCTAAAAAGAATTCTCTGCTCATTTCAGTAGTGTCATCCACCTCAAACGTACTTTAAAAATCATGACCTAATACCAAATACATCATTTAAAGCTCTCATAGTATCACAATGGTTCCGAAAAAATATGAGCAGTTCACAAAGTACAGACAAAATACAATTTCATAAGTGTGAAGTTTTCCAACTGTGTAATTGGGTAAACATGTGTCACTGACGTAGTAAAAAAAATGTTTGTTTCTCTGTTAAATAATCAGATATCTGTGTAATTCTGTGTTAGAGAAATATGGTACCGATGTGTAAAGTTGTATAAGCAAATACCATATTAGCTAGGGCTCCTTGTGCTTGCCAAACACATGGTACACAAAGTAGGCGTGTACTCCCTGAGGATTAATGTAATTATACACTCAGGTGTTACAGATTACAGCAATGGAATGAAATGTATCACGGAAAACTTTCTTTGTAATTCAAAAATCTTTAAAAATAAATGTTTTAAGTACAAAATTCGTCACTCAAATACGTGTACCGTAGCGCTAAACTGTGCGTCTTGTTGTGAGATAATCTCTGTGGAAGTGTTGTAGTTATTGTCCTCCGAAAGCTAAGTTCTGCAGAATTCATTGTACTTACTTCATGATAAACAAAAGTGAAATGCTTTGCGTATAGATATCTTAGTTATTACGCTTATTGCCATGATGAAGAAAGTACTGTGCTGTAACGTATTGTTGTGCTACAGAAAAGGCTGTCTCATTGTAGATATACTGCAAAAGTTACTACTAAAACATGTTTTACTTTCCAGAATAATACAGAAAAACTGTGCAGATATAAAACAGAAACCCCACAAAAGCAACAATGTAAATTGTGTCACACATTAGTAGCGTCGTGATATAATCGTGTAGCTGTCAAAGAAACCAAATGCTATGCCATCTTTAATCCCACAGAAAGTACTTCAAATAAAGAATGTCTTTTCAAGTAAACCAAAAAGTTTCATGAAAATCTCATTAGCAGTACTGGTGTATGTTCGAAGTATGTAACCCTTATAGTCGTTATGTAATAGTGCAACCAACAAGCAAGAATGTACACACACAATAACACTGTGTCGTCTGTTCACTATAACAATGCATTCGTAATTACTGTCTAAATAAGTTGCTCAGGTTCTTGACTGGATAGTTAACTTTAAAACATTGTTGCATGTTAACAGTGTAACAAGGCATAATAGTAACGTGAGGTGAAAATTTTTATGACAAAGAGAAAGTTAAAAAGCAGATTATCTTTCAATAAACGATTTTACATGTGAAATGTGGTGCAAGCCTTTACTCTTCCTACTATGCAGAGCTCCAGCTACAACGGATTATCATGTGGTATATGGTACATCGGCAAAGAATGCTCAAATTTTTCTCAAGGTTAGCGTCTATGTTATTTTTCTCTGAGCCTTCCGGCGGACGTGGCTGCCTGCGGTGCGAGTCATTGTCTGCTATCTCTTTGTTGGCGTGCATCATTATTGGGATTAGAAGATCTAACTTCTACAAATTCACCTTGTCGAGAGGGCCCTGCCTTGTTTGAATCCCGCCAGTTCTGATGCAATTCAGGTCTGTCGTTACGATCATATCGTCTGTCGTCATGTCGGTAGATTCCATAGTTTCTTTCTTGTCGGTCACGTGGTGGAGAATTTCTCCCTGAATCGTAACTGCACAGTGGAGGTTGCGTCTGAAGTTATTCTGTCTCCCTTGATAATAATTGTTTTGGTTCCCATATTGTCTGTTTCTATGGTTCTCTCTGTCATATTCATTACTATGGAAATGCGATCTTTCTCTGTAACTATTACTACTCTGCCAACGGTTGTCATACGGGTGGTGTCTGTTTTGGTCACGATTTGTGTTGTAAGAATAGGCTTGTCGTGTCCAGTTATTATTTCTTTCATTGTGGAACTGTGACGGATGTGACCTGTAATTGTTGTGTTCCTGTTTTCGCGTTCCATGATTGTCAGTGTCAATTTCTAATTCTTGTAAGAGTCCCTGAAAAGCTTCAATGTCGTCTTTGCAACGTCCTGCCAAAATAATATGTCGTAAATGTTCAGGTAATTTGATTAAGCAAATGCGGATGAGTTCTGAGGGGCTGTATGGGTTTGACAGGTACTGATTCTTGTGCAACATGTCTTCTAAATATTTCACAAGACTGGAAAATTCAGATTGTTCGAAATGTTTCAACATTATGATGCTATGTTTTACTCAGTCTTGTGTAGCTTGAGACCAATATGCTGAGCAGAAGGCATGATAAAATTCTCCTTCACTGTGGCAATCATGAATGACCGATCGCATTCTTGCAGCTGGTTCATTCTCTAAATAGCCACACATAAATTCTAATCTGTGCTCTAATAACCAGTTGGGAGGAAAACAATGTGAGAATTGATGAAGCCACGCTTGTGGATAAATGTCGTTGCCAGAATTCTTAAATGTTTTGAATTTACGTGTAGTAATGAACAGCTTATAGTCAAAATCATCATGTCGGCGAGTCGCGTATCGGTCATTGTTACGTCGTTTCGGCGGTTCCATTTCAAAATTCGGTGCACCTTGCCAATTTCTTTCATAATTTCCGAAATGAGCTGTGTTATTATTTTGTGGCTGTTCCGTATTTCTATGTCCCTCTTCCCGTATTGGGGCGCGAGTGTCCTCTAAAATATGTAATTCTTGTATTACCTGTGTCAGCTGATCTTGTACTTCCCGGATTTCTCTTTGGTGTTGTGTATTAATTTGATTCTGATTTTGTTTGATTTTGTTCGCACTCTTCTGTGTCATTAAAGACTACCGGTTTTGTGTCATTTAGATTATCATCTACCTTCGTAGATAAATTATTTAGCTGATCCGAAAGTTCAACTACTTTCTCTGATAATGAACTAATTTCCTCCATGTGTCTTTCTGAACCAATTTTCAGAGTATCTACTGTGTCCTTTAAGTTTTCCTGAGTTTTTGCAAGTTGCGTAACCGAATCGGTAGTTGCAACTGAGTCAATTTTAGCTTGCAAGGTCTCATGATTTTCATGAACAATAGTTTGCAGTTCTTTTATGGCTGCTTCGTGATTATGTAATGCATTTTCATGCCGCGAAAAAATAGGTTGGAAATGCTCGCAAATTTGTGTTTTTACATCATTACAGACTTCTTGACAGTTCGATTCGATTTTATGTAACTCAGTAGTTAAATCTTCACGTGTTTGTTCAAGTGTGGTGTCTAACTTTTGAAGATTTTGTTCCATTGTGTCTTTGCTGTGTTTGTCTCTGGTGTTGTTCCATTGTGTCTAACTTTTGAAGATTTTGCTGTGTTTGTCTCTGATTTTGTTCCATTTGTTGCATTAATTACAATAATAATGTATTAGTGTCTGGAATCTGTTTCTCTACGCTTCGTGGCAGTGCATTTTCACCGGCAACATTCACATTTTGACAAGCAGAAAATGTGTCTTGACTCATTTGAGAAAACGGTGAGGACCCAAAACCTGAGTCTACAGTATTTGCAATATTGTGTTTTGTCATTTCGGATTCCTGAGGCGAGCTGTTGCCGACCGATCGATCGATAATGGTTCTCTGTTCACTACTTGTTTCACTGTCTACACCATTATTTGCCGCCCGCTCCATTTCCCTATGCAAAATTACCAAATTACTGCTTTGAATGGCTGTTAATTCATTACACAGTGGTGCTGATAAGCTACGCTCGTCGTCACTATTATTTCTCAGTTTACTTTGGAGACTAGTGTTACGTTTTTCACACGCCATTATTGTCACAATATTTCACACGATAACACAGAAAAGCACAATTTGAAGAGCAAAAATAAGAGAACACATTAACATAGCACTGAAAATAATATCTAATTAATTGCAAGCTCAGCTGCGAAATACTTGGTGCAAATCTACATGCATGCCACAACTGTTTCACTGTACAACAATGAAAGACTGCAACTACAAAGGAGATTCTCTCTACAATTATGCACTAGCAATAAAGAAAAGCTACACTAATTACACAAACTACAAGAAAAAATCAAAAGATTCCAGTGAGGTATCCTGGCAGGGTCGCCATATGAAACGTCCCCTTAGAAAAATTATACATGACTGTGCTTAAACTGACACACAATATTTTTTTAGCGCAATGCAATCTGACTTTCAATAATCCCTACAAGAGAATGGCCCTGACTAAATTAACCCTTACAAATCACTTACCTCACAAAAATCATCGTTACTCAAACTACTGCAATACAGCGAGCGCCAATACTGCTAGCTAACTAAAAGATTCAAACTACTGAAGGCACTAACTACTGATAGGCATAGTTAGCAAATGAAAGATTTTGATAGAGAACAAACAATGTATTTACCTTAATAGTTTTCAAAACTCATAATATATATATATATATATATATCAGTTCATGATATCCAATCTTACAAATTTACTGTCTTTGTCCAGCTCATCCGCTATCAAAACTCCGCCATCTTACTCCCCACATCCACCACTGCTGGCGGCTCACCTCCAACTGCGCAACGCTACTCGCTGTTAACAGCCAACTGCCCAACACTTCAATAGCCAACAACAACGCAAACGAACCACAGACTGCACACAGCACAGCCAGTGATTTTCATACAGAGCGCTACGTGGCGTTACGAATATAAAAACCTAAACAGCCTACTTACAACTTCTTCTGTCAAAAAGTTACAGTCACGCAAAACGACAATAAAATAGAAAAACAGATTCTTCATATGTTTGAAAAAAAGAAGGTTTTTAGAGCGGTACACTGTCGAATGTTGTATGTAGATATCCAGCACAAAAGAATATTTTCACTTTTTGTAAGAAGACTCGACATTAAAAAGAAAAGTCGATCAAGCACTTGCCAGCAAAAGACAAAAGGTCGCGAGCTCCAGTCTCGGTCTGGTACATAGTTTTAATCTCTCAGGAAGTTTCGTCGGATGGGTTCGGTTACTGGAGTATTTTGTCCTTTCATAAGCAGTGATGGCCCACGTAGTTGTTGAAGGCCTTGATTCATTTCTATAATTGCTGTATATTTCCCATGGTCGAGTTTAATTCTAATGTGTGCATTGTTATATTATTTTTATAGCAGTGAATAAATGACTTGGGAACTGATTATGTCCTAATCTTTGCACACAGGTAATTTCGCTCAATAGTTAAATGCCAATTAATGAATGGGAGGTGCTGTGTTCGATCCCCCGACCATTTCTAGTATTTTTATCTGTCATCTATCCCTTGCCTTCAACATAGCTATTACGCACTTTCCGGTTATGTTTACGACACGCCGTTTACACAGTGCTTTACTCATTTGACTTAACAACGAGCTTCTTGAGAAAGGATGAGTTGGAATATGTGTTTATGTGTTGGGTGTAGACGTATCCATTTGTTCTCTATCCATTCCCATCAACAATTTTGAATGGTTAAAGTGGAAATTAGTTTGTTTTGAAAGTTCCAAGGGGAATTGGGATTAACAGCGTGACGGGCATATTTCAGCCTCTTTAGTGGTTATGCAGTAGCCTCTCCACCAATTTGATGTTTTGTATGAATGTGTAGTAAAATTGTATATACACTCCTGGAAATGGAAAAAAGAACACATTGACACCGGTGTGTCAGACCCACCATACTTGCTCCGGACACTGCGAGAGGGCTGTACAAGCAATGATCACACGCACGGCACAGCGGACACACCAGGAACCGCGGTGTTGGCCGTCGAATGGCGCTAGCTGCGCAGCATTTGTGCACCGCCGCCGTCAGTGTCAGCCAGTTTGCCGTGGCATACGGAGCTCCATCGCAGTCTTTAACACTGGTAGCATGCCGCGACAGCGTGGACGTGAACTGTATGTGCAGTTGACGGACTTTGAGCGAGGGCGTATAGTGGGCATGCGGGAGGCCGGGTGGACGTACCGCCGAATTGCTCAACACGTGGGGCGTGAGGTCTCCACAGTACATCGATGTTGTCGCCAGTGGTCGGCGGAAGGTGCACGTGCCCGTCGACCTGGGACCGGACCGCAGCGACGCACGGATGCACGCCAAGACCGTAGGATCCTACGCAGTGCCGTAGGGGACCGCACCGCCACTTCCCAGCAAATTAGGGACACTGTTGCTCCTGGGGTATCGGCGAGGACCATTCGCAACCGTCACCATGAAGCTGGGCTACGGTCCCGCACACCGTTAGGCCGTCTTCCGCTCACGCCCCAACATCGTGCAGCCCGCCTCCAGTAGTGTCGCGACAGGCGTGAATGGAGGGACGAATGGAGACGTGTCGTCTTCAGCGATGAGAGTCGCTTCTGCCTTGGTGCCAATGATGGTCGTATGCGTGTTTGGCGCCGTGCAGGTGAGCGCCACAATCAGGACTGCATACGACCGAGGCACACAGGGCCAACACCCGGCATCATGGTGTGGGGAGCGATCTCCTACACTGGCCGTACACCACTGGTGATCGTCGAGCGGACACTGAATAGTGCACGGTACATCCAAACCGTCATCGGACCCATCGTTCTACCATTCCTAGACCGGCAAGGGAACTTGCTGTTCCAACAGGACAATGCACGTCCGCATGTATCCCGTGCCACCCAACGTGCTCTAGAAGGTGTAAGTCAACTACCCTGGCCAGCAAGATTTCCGGATCTGTCCCCCATTCAGCATGTTTGGGACTGGATGAAGCGTCGTCTCACGCGGTCTGCACGTCCAGCACGAACGCTGGTCCAACTGAGGCGCCAGGTGGAAATGGCATGGCAAGCCGTTCCACAGGACTACATCCAGCATCTCTACGATCGTCTCCATGGGAGAATAGCAGCCTGCATTGCTGCGAAAGGTGGATATACACTGTACTAGTGCCGACATTGTGCATGCTCTGTTGCCTGTGTCTATGTGCCTGTGGTTCTGTCAGTGTGATCATGTGATGTATCTGACCCCAGGAATGTGTCAATAAAGTTTCCCCTTCCTGGGACAATGAATTCACGGTGTTCTTATATCAATTTCCAGGAGTGTATTTTTTCTTTCCTTTATTTAGTCCACTACTTTTATACTGACATGTAATGTTTCTGTTGAACATTATTTTTAGTGTAATTATGTGTTGGTACTAACCTCGATCTATTTTTGAAACCTTTGGCCTGGTAGGAAACTTGTTATATATGTAAAAAAAAAAAAAAAAAAAGAACATGAGTGCCAAAGTCACAGTTAGTGAGTGAGTAGTTCATGATGAGACTCAAAGGTGTTTCGATGGCCGGGCACGAGCACCGAGTTAATGTACATAAAATTAATTATTTTATGGAAAAAAGAACAGTTTTAGTAGCAGTGGAAGGAGGAGAAGATTAGAGGAACTCATGGACAGTATATTGACACAGAGAACACGGAGGAGGTTAGTGGAACACACAAGATCCTGGAGAACGATTGATTCATTATTCTCACAATAATTTACTGATACTTCGAGAGGAAGGTATTTGCAGAACGACGTAGAAGGAGAAAGCGCCAATGGGAAAAGCCAAAGAATAAAAGAACAATTGCAAGTTAGGAGATTTATTTCAAGATCGCTGTAGAAGATGCCAGGAAGATGAAGAAACCGAAGATACTTCAAACAACCTAGAACCGGAAGTTATTATTTTAGGATAACGCAATTACACCGTAGTTTCCGTGGGCAGCAAACAGGATTATTTTGTGTTACAAGGACAGAAGAGAGACTATGGCGTTTACTGTTCTATTGACTGTATGGTGAATGCAAACTGACCGACCTTGTTCTGTGCGCTGAACTGCGAATTATCTACGAAGGCCAGAGTAAACAGTGTGAGCGCGTAAGCTTCTGACCAGCCACTTCGAGTGAAGTTAATAAAAGGACTATTAGCGATTTAAAACGTAATCACTGAGATGTTCAAAGTGCAAAAATCCGTATCTGCTAAATTTTCTAACGTGACGCATCCTGTCTCACGTCTTACCTGGAAACGGTTAAAATTGTTTTACAGCATGCGTCTAATGATAGCTGGCCGGAGTGGCCGAGCGGTTCTAGGCGCTACAGTCTGGAACCGCGTGACCACTACGGTCGCAGGTTCGAATCCTGCCTCGGGCATGGATGTGCGTGATGTCCTTAGGTTAGTTAGGTTTAAGTAGTTCTAAGTTCTAGGGGACTGATGACCCCAGAACTCCCATAGTGCTCAGAGCCATTTTGAACTATCTAATGATAGAGTACTTGCCACAGCAGCCACTGGAAGCATACACGAATTTTGGTAATTAATTTTCTAATTGACGAGCTAGCCACCGCCATTTTTCTGTGGTTTTCAAGAAACAGCAACGGCAGCAAAGAGTTTACATGACTGCAACATACCTCCAGGTGAGAGAATTTAACAGTTATCTTCAGACGCCATATTCGTTATTGTAACATGTGAATAACTGAATTTCGAAAAACTGTTTAATCAAAGTAAATAAAGACAGGGTAGCACTTTTAAACTTTTCACTTTTCTAAAGAAAATAATTAACAGTATTCCACAGTGTACCAATTACACTAACAGAAATAGAATAACCTCTCACAGTTAGAAACATAGCTGGAACTGGGTAAACATTAGAATTGGTGTATTAAGTCCTATTACTCAAACATAAAACCACAGATAATTTTTACTTACAAACTAGAGAGAAGAAGATAGAGAAAAGACAATATTATTTATGGTTAACAATAACTGAAATTGTAGACTTTATATATTTACACATGGCCGATACAATAGTCAACATTTTATTTCATCCCATTGCGCTCCATATTGTGTGAAGGGGTGGACAGTCAGTGGTACAGGCAACTCTGTCTTTAACCAGTCGACAACAAAAAATTAAATTAGATGAAAAAGCAAGAAATAGATAGTGGAAATATTTACTCTGAATTTAAAATTTTTTAAAGGTGATACATAAAATGGAAATTTTTTATTATACAATTAATGACTTCTTCCACTGGTAGTTAAAAACAGTAATAATAAACAGTACAATGAAACACAATAAGTGCACTGTTAAAATAGTTAAAATATGTTGCCTAAGCACTGATATTTGAAAGAAGCACTTTCCTGTCACTAGAAATTGGAAGGATCTGCCACGGGATAGGGAGTCAGTTGTTGAAGGGGAAAAGGTTGGCCAATGAAGAGGGTGGGAATGTATTAGTATAAGGGTGGAAGACTGGTGCATGGCAGTAGTGGGGTAGGAGTGACTGGTGGGCAAGAAG
Organism: Schistocerca cancellata; assembly: GCF_023864275.1. Classification (NCBI taxonomy): domain Eukaryota; kingdom Metazoa; phylum Arthropoda; class Insecta; order Orthoptera; family Acrididae; genus Schistocerca; species Schistocerca cancellata. Next base: position 316,624,300 of record NC_064632.1, read on the forward strand.
AGGGCCTGAAGTACAAGGGGGAATTTGTGACACTAACAGTTGTTAGGAAAAGGGGGTGGGGAAATAAAGGCGGGGCTAAGAAAATATGGGGGGAGGGAGAAGAACCCATGATAAGGTTGACTGGATGAGATGGACCCACAACTGGTAAGATGGGTAGATTTCTGGGTGGAGTTCATGAACTGGGAAGGTAAGCTGGTTGAAGTTTCTTTGGGAGAGTATGTGGAGCGTGTGTAGGTGGAGGGTTGGTGGGATGTGTTGATAAAGGTGAGGCAGCATATGAGGATTGGAAAGAAGAGGAGAAGCGATAGAATTATTAGAGTTTGAAGATTGTGTAGACTGTTTGGAGGTGTTCAGTGTGAGTGAGGAGAGGCGGGAATGTGATGACTCGGTAAAGGAGCCTTGTGGGACAAGGTAAAAGAGATGTGGAAAGTGAGACAGAGTGCATGGTGTTCCAAGATCTGGAGAACGTGGGTGGAGTAGTGATCCATCCAAAATTCACATAGCAAAGGATGGGAAGGATCAGGGTTTTGTAGGTGTGGAGGGGTGCAATCCACCAGCTGTTGCCACTTTATAGTTTTTGTCTGGTGTAGGTTTTCTGTTGGATGGTTAACAGATGAGACTTCCATGTTAGTTGCCTGTAGACTGTTAGTCCAAAATATTTTAGTGTATTATTTAGATGGATAGGACGATCATAAATGGTAAGCTAGAAGTCATGCAGGCGGAAGATGCAGGTGATGCATCCTGTAATTATTGCCTGTGTTTTGGACGGGTTGATCTTGAGGAGCCATTGGTTCCACCAGGAGGTAAACTGACTGAGGGATCGTTCGGATTTCTGGAGTAGAGGATGGAGAGTGAGGAAGGCGATGTTATTAGTATACTGAAGGAGGTGGGCTGGTTGAGGTGGCTAGGGCACATTGGTCATGGAAAGGAGATAGCTGAGAGGAGAAGGATGGTATATTTATATCTATGTGTGTATGTGTCTGTATGTACTGTTTTGTCAGAGGGAGTGCGAGTGCATGAATGTGTTGCCTTGCTCCTCTTATTCAGGTATAAGAGCAAAACTAACTAAACGATTTCAAGTGTTTATTTTGTCAGATATGAACCATCCTGTGTTAAGCCAAGTATATTAAGTTTTGTCAGTAAAGTATTGTTGCGACCATGTTGTGTACTTCATAAGCACTTGTAGTAGCATAGTGAACTTTGCTATCAGATCATTATAGACAATACGGGATGAGAGTATTGAGCTCGCTCATACATACCAGTTGCAGCAAGAGGCTTTGTGGGTTACAATGTCTAATTAATACTTAATTAAAATTTTGTGAAACTATCTTAACTTATCCATTAGCTGCCTAGCAGCTAGATGGCAGGTGCTAGGTTTTTTACTATCTTACATGTGATTCTCCACGACACGTCGATTCAATTGATACCGCGCATGCCATACTTTGGAGGCAATTAGCTTAATTCGCATAATGTGGAGTGCAATGAACAATGGTCACATACGTGGCTGTCGTGGTAGCTTTCGTGAACACAGTGTTAATTGTCCTTCCTAATTTTCATGCAGATAAACGCGTACATTTTTATCACAACATGGAACCGAAGTGGAAGGGGCCAGTCGCTCAGGCTAGGATGTAGAAGCGCGACATTGAAATCCACTTTAGGAAACATTAGCGAGGCCCAATAAACCGACCCTCACGGCAGGAAGCCAATTTAAGACAACAGTGGTCTGGGCTTTCACCTCTGCACATTTCTAAGGCAGGTGGAAAAAGTCCTCTACGCCGCATTTTAGTAAACACTCGGATCAAGTGATCCCGTCATGAATAGTCCGCGGGCTTCACATGTAACGACAAAACTGTCCTGGCGAAAATAACGAAAACTAGGACGCTGAGTGATCGAAAGGAAGACAAGCAGGAAGAAGTCAACGCTATTGCGACACAGTAGCTAACTAGGAAAATTCTGACTGGACTGAACAGGCAAGTACCGAGCGTTCACCTTGGCCGATACCAGTGTTGGTGCTAGGAAACGCTGCGTTATAGTGAGGGAAGATCACGACAATTTAATCATTTGCGGATGAATAATTGAGGTACGGTGCGCTTAACGACCTGTGGTGATGCGAAGAGAGATTTTTCTGTGAACAGTTTTGGTTCACTAGGCCGTGAGCCACATTTTTGCAAAATCGCTCGTAGATCTCCAGAGCGGAGAAACCGAGATGAGCCGTTCATTCTTGTGAGAACTTTGAGCGCTATACCGTGCACGTCGCCCAGCCTTGGCGAGTATGCAGAACCATTTTGTTTTGGCCTAGGGACACATACAGTCTTCGTTTCATGGAAACGTAGGCAAGTTTTCGAATGGTTAAATTCAGTTAGAGGCCAGTATAGTGTTATTCACGTCATACGGAACAGCCGGTCACCGCCCTCACTGTTCTGCACATTTCGAAAGGTAAATGAGGCATTGCCAAGACACTAAATGTTGATGTCACTGGCGTGTTTTCACTTCAGAACTGCGTAAGCTTGGAGTAATAGCCAGGGTTTCCTTGTGTTCGTGACAGAGACTTCACGCTGAGGTTCAGATTCCGACAAGTCATGTAGGTGATAGGAAACATTGTCCAGATGCAGCATCTTAGTTTATGACGTCAGAATGAATATTACTGACGAAAATTTCTGTTGAGATTTCCATTTGCACTTTTGCCATATTTTTTCATATTAAGTTTTGTTAAATTTGATAAATATACTTTTCTTGCCTTATGTTTTTGACACAGGATCTTCCTAGACTGTATAGGATTTTCCTAAAATCACCATTTTCACATTCTGAACCTGAACGCGTACGGATATTTATGTTACGAAAAAATTCTGTGTATAGGGATCAGGCTGTTTGTCTGTCCCAAAATAGAGGTCCCCTTTTCTCATTGACACATTTTAGATACATCGTCAACAGCTGTTCTTCTGATGTCTAACAGTGGGCGTGTCTGGGATCTTCCTAGATGGCAGGGCACGGGTTCACAGGCTTAATATTTTATTTTCCAGAGCACTCCCTGTGCCCTAAATGGTGGGGCAAATAATACAAAAACCAGAGCACTCCGCATGTTAGGCATTTACAGATTTTAATGCACTTTCACTGTCACCAAACTGAATCTGAGACTTACCATCCATTTTGCTCTGACGGGTTTAAACGGAGTGGATTATGGGAATAAATACCAGAAATGTATTCATAGTTGCGATTAAGGGCAACCTCCAAGTTAGAATGGAATGACAACACTGAAAATTTGTTTTGTACTGGGACTTGAACTCAGATATCCCGCTTGTTACGAGCGGTCGTCTAAACTATTTTGGTTTTCCACGCATTCACGCGTGTTTGAAGGAACATTGCATCGGATTTTTTACAAATACAAGCAATGTAATATCGTATTTCTCCGCTGATAACCTTTAGATTAAATGTTTCCCCTAGCCGGCCGAAGTGGCCGTGCGGTTAAAGGCGCTGCAGTCTGGAACCGCAAGACCGCTACGGTCGCAGGTTCGAATCCTGCCTCGGGCATGGATGTTTGTGATGTCCTTAGGTTAGTTAGGTTTAACTAGTTCTAAGTTCTAGGGGACTAATGACCTCAGAAGTTGAGTCCCATAGTGCTCAGAGCCAAATGTTTCCCCTGTAAGTGAATTACAGTAAGTGGTCGAGTGCAGTTTAATGACACATGGACGACGACATATCGAAGTTAGGATGTTGTCATGATGTGTGCACAGACAGCCAAAATAATTAAGGTGATCGCTCGCGGCAAGCAGGAAATCAGGTTTCGAGTCCTAGACACGCACACATTTTCAACCTCATTCCATTCTACAGTTGGAGGTTGCCCATATTCGCAACTGCAAATACATTTTCTGTGCTTCATAACGACTATAGTTGCCACAGTGCCAGTTCCTTCTGACATGTGTGCATGTCCAAAGGAACATTGAATCATACTTCTTACAAACACAGGCAATGCAGTATCATGTTGCAATAAATACTACCCGTAGCATCCCAATGAGATAGGTTACGTGGAAATGAGCGTGTGATTCACATTGACTTTTTCTCGTTCGACTCACTTCAACAACTCGAGCGTGATGTTAGCCCTGCTTATAGTAGAGTCAATGAATTCATTATTTCTTGTTCTGTTGCATGTGTTAAGGGACTTTCTGTTTAATTAAGTCCTATGGGAGAGAATCTAAGATTAAATATTAGCATTATAACGGGTTGGGGGTGCAGACGCTATTTTGGTGCTTGGTAGGAGGCGCTTGGCTCCCTTCTGGGGCTTCTTCGGTTCGTATGAAGGCGAGGGAGACAGGACGTTGTAGTAAGCTGCAGGGAAATAATCGGTGAACAAAATAGTTCTTTATTATTACATCTGATACAGACAATTGTACGGGTCTGCCCAGTGCGGCTTGACGTTGTCTCGTAGCTTTCCACCCATTACAGAGACAAGGCAGGCGTGTTCTGAATAATGACGACAGGCTGGCCCTGTGGGGAATACCGCTGTCCGGCGTTGACCGCACAGAAGGGGCCGTGTTTCTGCGTCGCGTCAGATGTCTCCAACAGGAATCAGTGATCATGGTCTAGATATTACGGCAGTAGATCAAACTACAGAAGCTTCCTGAAGGCTGGCCAGTGTCCCAGGCTGTTGGCTCGCATAAGTTCGGTAAGTCATTGTCCAATTGTCCGATGATGGTCAACGCTCGGGAATCAGCGTTCTGTGCCACTGAGCACTGCTGTGGTCTAGGCCGTTCAGTTCCTTCGCCCTTACATAAATCCAGTCCACCAGATCTCTACTTCATAGTCTAGTTGCAATAGAGGGGCTGGTAAATCAACCATTGTTACTATACTTAACAAACTCCTGCATGAATTTGGAGTAAATACATCTTGTGTGATTTTCACTTTTGCATGTCCTTCTTCCCTGTTTGACACTGAGGTGACAAAAGTCATGGGATACCTATAGGCATGTATTCATATGGCGGTAGTGTATCGTGCACAAAGTATAAAAGGGCGCTGCATTCTTGGAGTTGTCATTTGTACTTAGGTGATCCATGTGTAAATGTTTCCGACGTGATTTTGGCCGCACGACGGGAATTAACAGACTTTGAACGCAGAATGATACTTGGATCTAGAAACGTGGTGAAATTCGGCGTTAATGGGCCTTGGCAGAAATCATATGAGATGGAGCCTAGATGACTGGAAGACTCTGGCCCAGTCACATGAGTGGTAAGGTCTAATGGTAGGGCTCGACTGTGACAAAGGCCCCACAAAGCCATGGACCCGAATTGTCCACAAGGCATTGTTCAAGCTGGTGGTGGCTCCATGGAATGGAATGGGTCTTCTGGTTCAACTGAACCCATCATTGACTCGAAGTAACTCTGTTTGGCTTTTTGGAGATCACTTGCGGCATTCAGCGACTTCATCTTCCCAAACAAAGTTCGAATTTTTATGAACGACAATACGCCACATCATCATGCCACATTGGTTCACGATTGGTTTGGAGAGTATTATGGACAATTCCAGCCAATGATTTGACCATGCAGATCGCCTGACATGAACGCCACCGAACATTTATGGGATATAATTGAGAGGTCAATTCGTTCACAAAATCCTGCAACGACAAAACTTTCGTAGTTATGGGCTGCTCTAGAGGAATACATCCAGCAAATAACTGAGGATGCTAATCTGAGGTGAACCGTCTGTCACTGGAGAGGAACTCGTGGTGGATTGCATCAAACCCATCAGAAGGCTGATGACTTAAAAAAATGATGATAATGTTTCTGCAGGGACTTGCAAAGACTTTTTGAATCCATGCCACGTCGAGCTGATGCACTACGCCTGGCAAAATAAGGTCTGACATGATCGAGGTACCCATGACTTTCGTCACCTTAGTGTCACCATGAACTCTATCTCATAAACACAGATTTTCTAGGTACTTGTTTGCGCTATTCTCATTTCAACTCTCCCTTTTTAGTCCTGTTAGCAGCAGTATCATTCTACATCGTGGGAAGGGAATGAGGGGCAGCCTAATTTTGCTAGTCTTCTCACTTTATAATTCATGCTACGGTGTGCATCCCACATATTGTCGTATTATGATGGTTATTCCGTAACGCATGGCAACTATAGTATATCTTGCGATAATATGACAATATGAGAATTCCACAGTGTCCATTGAATCAGTACAGCAGTGTGTATCTGAATGTCAACATATAATAGAGTTCCAATTCAGAACGTCACTGTAAAGGTAGAAATGAAGTGCACGCATTGGAACTCTGTAAATTTCTTGTGTGCAAGTACATATGAAACAAAAATGAACGAAAATCAACTACTGTGTTTGAAAATAGTCCCCCGCTGCATACACACAGGTTGCCAAAAATGGGCAAGGCATTGGATGCCATTGGTATTGCCATCAAAGTGTGCCACCTGTCACCAAATGCCGTGAGGGCATTCGCCCCGTCTGGAAAACGTCTCCCACACAGTTGTCACCTCAGTTGTGGAATATGGGAGAAATCGCATGGAATCGGTGAGTGGGGAAAGATCCATTTTTTAGCTCATTCAACCCACCCTGAATGTTTTAGGCGCTAGTACCGAGCCACTTTCGAATGCGGTCACAATCTGTTGGTTGATTTCGATAAGAGCCGCAGCTCGTAGTCTAGTGGCTAGCATTGCTGCCTCTGGATCACGGGGACCCGGGTTCGATTCCCGGCCTGTATGGGGATTTTTCTCTGCCCAGTGACTGAGTGTTTGTGTTGTCCTTATCATTTCATCATCATCATCATTTGTAACAGTGGCTAGATTAGACTTAGTATAAAATTGGACTATGCAAAAAATTGGGACTTAATATGGGCGCTGATGACCGCGCAGTGGAACGCCCCGCAAATCAAACATCGTCATCATTATTTCGATAATGTTTACCACGGGATTTCGAATTCGTTTACAGTGATTACAGTGCTGCCACACGTCCACAGGATATAACATAGCTGCCGTGACTTACGGAATGACCCTCATTTGTGGCGTGTGGGATGAATAATTGCCGCCTGAGAGGTGGCATGAGCCCCCTCTCATATTTCTATCTTACACTGAGTAATTCGATTTTCCTCTCTAATTGCATGCAGTGAAAAGTTGCTATTCCTTCACATGCGGACTTCCCACACAGCGTCTCTCGTCACCCAGGTGGTCCGGTGACAGGAGGGTTATGCTGATCTTGAAAGGGTTATGCCGATGGGTGTGAAGGAGTTGAGTGGATGCTTTACAGACGCCAACATTGTCATAAGAACGGGGGCGACACGCCCATAGGGGCCTGAAAGTGCGGCTGGGGCTATGGATTCCGTTACTTTGCAGAAACTTAGTGAAAACACTTTCTGACGGGTTTCCAGCGAAGCGTGGGAATGACTTGTGTTCCCAGGCAATCTTGGCGGGCAAATTCCCGCGTTTTCTGCAAAATCATAACTGTGATTGGCTTGCTCAGTGGATAGCTCCGTGACGTAGCAAAATCGGCGCAGAAATCGGCGCCAAGTATCTTCATTACTGGAATAGTAGTGCTTTGGCAATGGAGTGGAATTTTCCGCCGGTTTTCGAGTTACTGATCGGCACGTTTTAACCTCGGCCACTGTCGTGGGGGCGGGAATGTTCTGTGTTTGGCTTGTACAGGTGCTCTTGTGGGAGTCGGACCTCCCTTTTCGGTCGAGGTAGCTTACAAGACGGAGCTCTCGCTGCTCTGGACAGAATGCCTTCCGTTGGCTGTCTAATATACTTTCATTTAATTGTAGCTGTTTGATGAAGTTGCTGAAGTTTCGACTTCAACGTAACTTTCCGAGTACAGTTGGCAATTGATCGTTCTGTGTACAAGCGGCCTATGTTGTCCGTCTTGAGCAGTTTTGGCTAAAGTTGACTGTATCGGAGTTACAGTGTGACTTCGCTTGTTAAAATCAGTCACTGCACCGTCAGTGATTGTGTGGCGAGCCTTCTTCGTCTCCTTCAGAGGCGCATTTGTATTGATAGGAAGTTTTTATTCTGGAACAACCAGACCAGGATAAATTGTTTCGGGCTATACTCGTGACATTATCATCACTACGACGGGACATCGAAGCAACCAGCCATCGCCTCTGGTACGCCAGATCGTGTCCTTGCAGTTAAGAAGACAGCTTGGTAATGTATGTCCACAGCACTGGCAGATTAGAGAATTTTGCTAGGTGATAATCAGAGCTCAGCAGAGCGCGCCTGTTCGTCTTTTCTAACTTTGTACTGTCTTGGGTGTTCATTGTCTGAGTTCTCACTATTGTAGCAGCAATTAATGTTGGGTTGGCTGGGTGTTTCTCTTAAGATTTGAATTGCATGGAATTGGCTCGAAATACATAAATGTTACAATCTAGTTTATGGACAACTTCACCTTCACAGCATTTATTTGAGTATCCAATTTGATGTATTGTAAATGTTTCATGTGTTTTGTTTATTATTTTGAGTTTAGTCATAATAAATGAAATTGTTATTTTGGATAGAACTTTCATTCTGTTAATCGGCAGAGCAACCCTTTCATTCCATTATGTTAGTGAACCTTTCCTTTATCTAATTAATTTCTATCAAATTATATTATTGCAGGTGCCAAACTCTTTTCTACTCCACTTTCAGGGTCGATTACAGTCAGTTCGCGTTTCTTCTTAATCCATGTGCAACAGCAAAAGTCGGAGTTAGAAAAGGGGGAGTGGGGCTTAGAGCATCATTTCCATATGAAGATTCTAGAAGAATTTAGTGTTAAATACACTGCTAGCTCTGGCACCTCGCATAAAATGGCGACCCTTAGCCTCGGATCTTTCCTGTGAATCACTGATAAGCAAACAGTATTCTCAGTAGGAACATTCAAATTTTTTTCTCTACTTTTTTGTATTATTATACCCAAGTTCTTTTTCTTGTAGTTCTGCGATTAGTTTTTAAGTAGCGGCGCATTATTACAGTTTTTCTTTTTAGTGTATATATTTTTTGTTTGTTCATTGTTTTTTTGTGTTTCTTTGATGTGGTGTCCATACCACATCACACTTTGTCGGGTTTGTGTGTGGTTTCTGTATCACAACAAATCGAGCATGTAATTACAGCGTTGGAACGGCGTTGTTGAAATTTTATGTCTATGTGTAAAAATATAGGGCGTAGATTATTTTTATCGTGCATTTTAGATAAATTTGTTTTTCATGAATGATCACGAGAAGTAAGGCACGACTATTAGCGAGGGAAGCTAAAACAAAAGAGGATAGCATAATGGATAAGGGGCAGTTTACTGACGGGGATAGGTTCGGAGATGAGATGGGCACATTTTTAGCAGAACAGGACGACAGGGTAATTGATGAGGAAGGTGATTTGGACGCGATCTCAGAGCAGCGTCGCGGCCGTGATAATGATAGTGAAGTAGAGGATGAAACAGAGACAGATACACAGGTCGAGACGGTAGCAGAAGTTTATAATCAAACGAACGAGAGCAGACAGGGGCCAGCTCGGCCACGTCAGAGCTCTAGCGCCCAGGTGTCCAGAGTTACATTGACCATGTGTGACGAGGATCAAAAAGATGACATTAACCCAATACTGAGCTTCCTACGATCAATGAAGGAAGAAGATGAGAAACAACGTAAGAAGGAGAAGGAAGAAGATGAGAAACAGCGTAAGAAGGAGAAGGAAGAAGCTGACGAACAGCGTAAGAGGGACACTAAGGCAATAATTTCGCATACAGGGGAAATTCGTGGGGAATTACTAACAATAAAGAAAGAATGTGGAGAAGCAAAAAAAATGTCAATGGCAGCACAAAAAGTAGCAGGCCTAGCCAAAACGACAGCAACAGGGGCAATGAAAATCGCGAAAGTAACTTCTCAACTCGCAGGGCGCTTGCGACGTGCGACACAAGCCCACTCAAAATCCGTAGCGATCTTAAAAACTCAAGGTAATATCGCGGTTACGAACATCATGAAACGAATGAAAGAAGTAGACTAGGAACATTGCACGTTCGGATACCAATGATGGAGTACACAGAATTGTGTCTCCGAGGAAAAGCCCGCCGTGCTCTAGCCCAGTGACAGAGTGCGAAACTAACAATGCATAGGCAGAAACAGCGAGTAATAGCTCCGATAATTGCAGCCCACTTAGAAGAGTGAATGCTGAATGTCACTTCCACTGTGATACAGAGGTAGCACATCACAGTTTTCAGCAAGATAGATCAGGACTCTCAGCAGACGCGCAAGTATCGGAAACAAATGATAACATCAGTGTGAGGATCGGACAGGATTTTGATCACCTTCACTTCCTGTCGATACTAAAATTCCAAAAGTTCAGAGATAATGGAGGGTCGATGCATCCCATGAGCTGGGTGATGCAGTTTACAAATTCATTACCGTCATCATGGCCAACCCTGGCTAAATTAGAATTCATGTGTGGACACATCGAAGGCCAAGCCGCGGAAAAATGCGAGGTGTGGCAGCGACGTGTCAGACCTATCAGCAATTTGTTGATGCTTTCCTGTGGATCTACTGGTCAAAGGAAACGCAAGACAGGATTAAAGAGGAAATAATATTTTGTCCTGAACTGGAAGTGTCTGGGCAAAGGAGCGCAACCAAATTTTTTGATGATTTACTCAAGAAGAATCAATTTTTAGATAGTTCATATAGCAAGGGAGAAATCATCAAATTTTGTTTTTCCAAATTGCCAGTTAGGTTCCAACAGACACTTGTCGGGAAGTGTGGATCTGACATAGAAGCACTGTCCTGAACTCGAAGTTGTCTTTGACAAACAAGACTCAAAGGACAGGAAGAAGGGGCAGAGTAACGAATACCAACGACCAGCAAGGGAGGACGACAATAGATGGCATAATCGCACTGGTCATTTAGGAAACCAGGGTTACGGAAGTCAAGATTACACTAACCAAGGTTTTGGAAACCAGAGACACGGAAGCGGGGACAGGAGGAATAACGAACGGCAAAGCGACCGTAATTGGAGAGAGCGAAATCAAGGACAACAGGAGAACCAGGAGATTGAAATTAGACCTGCAAATCCAAATGCACATCAGAGGAGGGGGAGTCTAACAAGGGATTCGCGCTAGTCCTATATAGGACTCCACCACATCTCTCACACAAAGAAGCTCGTGGAATAATAGTATTTTAAGTGGTGTACATAGTAGACTAGGCAAATATATGAACCTTTCTTCGGAGAACAATAATCGTTGCATTAATAGATGAAGATTGTTAAAGTATTAACACGCTGCGTTGTCTCGCATAAGAAATTACTGCTGCTATCCTTTTTGGTTTATATTCGCGACTTACAATGTCGATGGAGTACGAGGCACTACCATTCCATGAGCAATGTTTTTATTCTTTCCTGTCTGGTGTCCATGTTGAGGGATAATGATTAGTGAGGAGATGTCGCAGAAACGGGCGCATACAAGAACGTGCTCCTAGAAGCTTTCTGGGAAGTCGTGATACGCTCTATAGCGGCCAAAACCAGTTCGCGAGACGTTCATAACAACGCTTGCAGGCACGCGTCAGTGCACTGCAACATTGTGGTATATTGCGTGATTTTGAGGATGAGTATGGGCAGTATTGTTTTTACAATGGTGCGCCATCATCGTTGTCTTGCAAGTCGGTGTGAACCAGTGAGCGTTTGACTCCAATGGTACACCAGACGGTAGAAATGCGGGCATAAAGCGTACCATGCCAATGTGCTGGTTGGGGATTTAGCGTGCTGCTCGTGACAGTCTGTAACGGAACTGAAATGATGGTGGGCTGACAGTAATTTGGAGCCCGCGCGTCGGAAATGGGCGCGCTTGTGTGAGACTGCCAGGGAGTGCACCCTGATGCCATCTATTGGCGAAACTGGGAATTAGTGCTGCCTGTCAGACAATGCACTAAGCTCTCAGAGTCAAATGTATTCTTTTTCTTGGTAATTATAAGTTATTACTGTATAATTTAATGTTGTAAAGCGCTAGGAGTAAATTATTATGACTGGTATGAACTCCAGGGTAGTAAATATAAATATTCTTAAATACTAAATGATTTCGGTAAAAAGGTGGTAGGGGAACGCCCCCACTCTTGGTGATACGAGCGTAGCTAGGGGTAGCTGGAGACACAGGGACTGAACAATGGAATGGCCTGGGGAGTGTTGACGTGATCGGACGTGCGTAACTGTGCTCACGCAAAAGTGATTGTGCAGCAGCGAAGAGGCGAATATCGTCGCCGTTTTTGGAGTAAAATGCGACGAATGGTTGTTGAAGCCGCCTTTATGCCACTGGGGCTGATTGTAAGAGTTCCTGTGCCCAGATTTTATGGCGGACGTGCAGTAGCTTATACGAGTGCTACAGCTCATAGTTCCAGCCGCCATTAAGGGCATGAGGCGTGAAGAGCTGCGTTAGCCACATGCATCTCACCACCAGCACCGACACGTCTACCCAAGGCAAGACTGCTTGCAATTGTTAAGTCGAACTTTGTATACATGTAAAAGGAGAATACCAGTTTTCTTTTATGCAAGTGCAGAGGACAGAATATAGTAATGAGTAAAATTACGACGCATGTTGTTCATTGTAAAGTGTAGTAACCTCAAACATAGTATAGTGAAATCAGACTGAGGCCACCATCGCCTCTTTCATTTACAATTCTTTTGGTTGTAGAATACTTTAGCGTATAAGAATGTTGAAAAGAGCAATGGTCACACCAGAATGAGTCGCCTATTTATAGTTACTTAAATTTTTCTGAGCAACCTTTCAAGTGAAGTCACTTAACTAATTCTGTATCAATGGTCCAAAGAGTAATATCCAAAATCATTAAATAAGTTGAAGGATAGAATTTTGTTAACCGAAGTTGCATAACCTGTCTTGGTAGTAATTACCAAGCCAACTCACAGAAATTGGGAGAGTATTTGCTTTGTAGAATCATCTAGAATGATCAGAAATAGTAATATTCAGAATTAAGTTTAAATTCAACTCAAGCCATTTCACTTTTAAACGAACCCAAAAATTGATTTATTCTTTTGCTCCTTCAGAGCTGGCGACCGTAGTTATAAGTATTTTCAGGAGGATTCGACGGTAAGTCTGCTGCTCTCGTCGTGCTGATAGGATTATCCACTGCTGCTAGCAGTGGTGATTGGATACATAAGCTCACTACGAAGTTAAGTGGGTCAGGTAGGCAGTGTTACCGTGTGAACTGTAGGGCACTGTAGGCCATGGATCGAACCCGTTCAATCATCACAGCTCTTAGGGAAATAGTCCGGTTAGGAGTGTACTAATCATTAGGTAAATACTGGCGAGTAACGGTCAAAAATGTATACGCAAGTGAATTTAGCAAGGTCCACGTAGCACCTAGTTAATGTGGTGCAAGGGCGAGGGTAGGAGTGGAGTAAAAGTGAGCTGAGCTTGTGGCAGCTGTGCTGGATTCAAATATTAACTACGTGAATTCACTACTGCCTCTTACCATTGGGACTGAGCTATTTACAGTTAAAATACGTAGCAGTAAGCGCAAAGGCGTGACAGCTACAAGTCCGTATTGGTTTTATACATACGGAATTGGGAAGTGGGTCATTCCGTCAGTGGAGGGGGTTAAAACAACTGAGTCAGTTGAGAACATACCCCATTTACTGATGGAAAGATTCAGCGGTTCGGTCGCAAGTCACAGATGAATAACCAAGGAAATATACTTGGAGATTCGTGACATACTGTGTAGCTGGCGTGTGGTGGGCGACGGAATCCTCTACAGCAGGGCCGACCAGAAATTCTGCACGCGTGCGGTGCCCCTGCACATGTGCAACTTCCGGGTCACAGCGTGCACGCCGCAGCCGTCAGCGTTCATGTAGTGCATGTTTCTACCCACAGATGTCGCTTTACTCACTTGCTGGGATACTCTGTACCGGCGCATTCTAGTGCTCTTTCCACAGCTTGCGAGCCAACCATGGGAAGGTATTTCGCGTATTAAACATTTAAAATACTGTCACAGTCTACTCATTGAGACGTCTACTTTTATGTTAACAGTTTAACCCAGTAAAACAAGTAATACAGTTAACAACCGTGGGTTTTTATTAAGGCAGCTAGACTGACGGCACGTAAATACGAGTAATGTTTTTGATCTAGTATTTAAGAAAGAGAGCACTTAGCGACTTCCAACGAACCTTATTCATGATTTCAAATAACTTTAAACTAATGCAAGGTTTCGTATAACTAATTCTCGGTGCCCTCAGTTACACCCACATAATTTGTCTCACTGACCTCTGAACAGAATGATAACCGCAGACCTCTCGATGATCACCTGCTATTTCAATACCATTATTACTACATCTTTCATCAGCTCCGTCTGAAATTTGCATAATAACCGACAATTAGATGAATGTTACGTTTTATCGACTTCAGGTGAGCGTAGCCTTTCACACATTAAAAAAAACCCTAAATGTAAGTATACATTGGAACAATCGGTTTAATGACCAACTTTCCTGATAATAATGTAACATGGAGCAGAATGAGGCACTAATGCACAGTTAGTAAACAATAATTTTTAATTATGAAAGGAATAAATCCAAACACTTTTATCACTGGTCATGAGAAATGACAATCGAGTTGATGTGTCTCATCCATTTTCTTAAGGACATTTAAATTTGCTTGCCGTTCTTCACTCTTGAGTACACTACACTCGTCTTTGTGATATATATTGTAGTGTCTTTCAATTGAAAACTTACGCTGGCCGCGTATTATTCGGCGGCATAGCAAACACTGCGAGTTTTCACCAACGGCTACAAAAAAGAATTGCAGTTCCCAGTCATTTTTAAACGACTGAGAACGTAGATCTCCCGTCCTTTGCTTTTTCACCGTACCTGCCATTTCTCAGTACTTCTCTGTTAAGGTTACGGTTCCCAGGGGTAAACGAGACTGGGTATGTTGCGCTCTTGCTTCTACCACATAAACAGGGAAGTGGAGACGCCGCCGTTCATTTAGGACACGTGTCTAATAACAGATGTCGCTGTCGCTCGCTGTCGCACACGTGCGCACATGTGCGGCACTTCCGCACGTCTGCACACTATGCAGCGTTTGGCCGGCCCTGCTCTACAGGAACCAGTCCTGGATTGGTAATATTACATTGCCTCTGGAAAGGTGCACTCTGATCGCTACAATCGCATCACATAGAAAAAGAAGTTGTAACTATAGATTTATTGTCTTGTATAGCCATGGCTAACCCAGTCTCTGGAGTTTCAGTGAGCCGTAGTGAGAACTCGGAGGCCGTGTCGTAAGGCGCGCACATCACTGTCGTCGTCAATAGCGGCGAGCAGCGAGACATCTCAGCGTAACAGGAATTATGTAAGAGTATTGTATAAGGTAAAAAAAAGGAGTACCATATACTAGGATAAGTTAAACAAACAAATTCCAGTAGTAGACGCAACAGGAGAGGCATTTTAGCCGGCCGGAGTGGCCGTGCGGTTCTAGGCGCTTCAGTCTGGAACCGCGTGACCGCTACGGTTGCAGGTTCGAATCCTGCCTCGGGCATGGATGTGATGTCCGTAGGTTAGTTAGGTTTAAGTAGTTCTAAGTTCTAGGGGACTTATGACCTAAGATGTTGAGTCCCATAGTGCTCAGAGCCATTTCAACCATTTTTAGAGGCATTTTAGGTCACACAGAGAGTGACTATTGAACGTCTGAGAGAGTACGTTCAGGGAAAATTTGGGCAACACTTAACATCCTCACATTTATTGAGATGTCCGTAATGCTCTCGCAGCGACTATACGGTCCCGTGACGAAGCGTGCCGCTCTTGTTGCATCTTCTCTATTTTTTTATTTTTATTTTTTTTATTTGGCCTTTGAGTGCATCTTCTCTATCTCTTCAATTAAACGAACTTATAGTAAGGGTCCCCACCCTCACGAACAATACCCAATAATCTAGCTTATAAGAGTTTTGAAATCCACTTCTTTCGCCGATGGATTATATCTCTTAAGATTCTCCCAGTTTATCTCAAGCACGTTTCAGCATTTTCTACAATTTGTTTTACGCAGTCATTCCACTTTTGATCACTCCACATGGTTACTGCTAGGTGTTTTACGATAATTACTATTTCCAGTGATTTGTTAACAATAGTGTAATCACACTGTTATGAATTAATTCGCGTATGTATGCACAGTGCGTTAGATATATATACGTTCAGGGTCAAATACCAGTACATGCATGAAACATTGATTCTCTGCTGGTTTTCCAGTAATTCGTCGCAGTTTTCTGGCGTTGCTATCTTCTTATAGACAATCGCATTGTCTCCGAACAGCCTCATGAAGTTTCGACATTATGGTTGGTTGGTTGGTTGTTTGGGGAAGGAGACCAGACAGCGTGGTTATCGGTCTCATCGGATTAGGGAAGGATGTCGGCCGTGCCCTTTCAGAGGAACCATCCCGGCATTTGCCTGGAGTGATTTAGGGAAATCACGGAAAACCTAAATCAGGATGGCCGGACGCGGGATTGAACCGTCGTCCTCCCGAATGCGAGTCCAGTGTCTAACCACTGCGCCACCTCGCTCGTCAACATTATGTAGTGGAGTTACAGTTACAGTAACGGTCCTATCGCACTTCTTGGGGGTATTCTGTTGACTCTGTTCTGTCAAGAGCATGTAACGAGCTCGATCTGCGCGGGGGTCATATGAAAACCTTAAAAATGTAATTAGCAATCGACGTTTCGCATCATTGTTCTATGAGCTGGTGGTACCGTTATCACTGTTGTAATGAATACCTTACATGCTGCACCATACTACAGATAAGGTAAACAGGCCACACTACCAAGTCAAAGTGGCTGCCCCACTTTTGACATTCTCCAAGAAAGAACAGCGACCTGTAACGCATTTTATGAACAGTGAAGGTACGAATCCTACTGAAGTCCACCGGCGAATTGAGGTCCAGTTTTGTGACTCATGTCCGTCACTGCAGCAAGTGTAATAATGGGGTAGAAAGATGTGAAGCGGCGTGACTCCTGTGACAGACGCTCAGCGGTGTGACACTATAGCAGCAGTTGAAGCCATTGTGATGGAAAATTGCCGTGTGACGGTGAATCAAATAACCGCAAATCTTAACATTAAGCATGGCTCAGCACATCACTTCATTCACGAAATGTTCAATTTTCGCAAAGTGTCTGCAATGAGGGCACCACGGTAGCTCACACCAGAGCACTCTGCCACGTCTCCCATACTCACGAGACGTCGCATCGAGTGGTTACCACATGTATGGATCTCTCAAGAGGCGATGGAAAGAAAGAGATTTCGTTCCCATGAAGAGATGCACGAGTGGCTGCGCACACGAACAACAGAATACTTCCTTTTTTCAGAGGAATCCTGCAGTTCCTGCGCGATGGAGATGAACGACAGGGAGACTGTGTAAAAAAATGACATATGTGTGTTCCATTTTTGTTCAATAAAAGTTTTAAAACAGTATTTAATGTTTACATTTGATACCTCCTCATACAAGGAAGTTCTGAATTTGGTGAGAAATCTGGCCCGATAGTCTGTAAGTGCGTGCTTTGTTCACTGAACGATAATGCGAGACTGTATCAAATAGCTTCTGAAAGTCAAAATATACAACATCGGCTGAGGTTTCTCTACGGAACGCCGAGTGTCAGGGACCAGCAAAGCCAACTGTCAACAAGAAACAACGGCAAAACACGTGTAACCTTGTAGATAAAGGAGTGTTGATGATGAAAGATCGTTTATCATTTGGCTACAATATAGCTTTTCAGCAACTGGAAGCAGTTAATTCCATAAATTATCTGGGAGTAGGCATTAGGAGTGATTTAAAACGGAAAACTATTATTATAAAGTATTATTATTATAAATATATAAAATTATTATATATAAAATTATTATAAAATATTATTATAATAAAATATATTACTATAAAATTAATCGTCGGTAAAGCAGAAGCCAGACTGAGATTCATTGGAAGAATCCTAAGGAAATGCAGTCCGAGAACAAAGGAAGTAGGTTACAGTACACTTGTTTGCCCACTTCTTGAGTACTGCTCACCAGTGTGGGTTCCGTACCAGATATGGATGATAGAAAAGATTCAACAGAGGGAAGCACGTTTCGTTACAGGATCATTTAGTAATCGCGAAAGCGTTACGGAGATGATAGATAAACTCCAGTGGAAGACTTTGCAAGAGACACGCTCACTAGCTCGGTACGGGCTTTTGTTGAAGTTTCGAGAACATACCTTCACCGAAGAGTCAAGCAGTATATTGCTCCCTCCTACGTGTATCTCGCCAAGAGACCATGAGGATAAAATCAGAGAGATTAGATCCCACACAGAGGCATACCGACAATCTTTCTTTCCACGAACAATACGAGACTGGAATAGAAGGTAGAACTGATAGAAGTACTCAAGGTACGCTCCGCCACACACCGTCAGGTGGCTTGCGGAGTATGGATGTAGATGTAGATGTAGATGGTAATGATGATGTCAGCGTGTATATTGATGTTTGAACCGCAGTTTCACAACTCTTTTCTGCTCGACCAGAGCGCGGCATTCGCCTGAGATGATTGATTTGGGATGCCTCTGGGCGGTGCGGAGATCAAACGCGGCCCCACTTTTGTAGGGGGACGGGGGAGGGGGTTGAGGGGGAGTGGGGAACTCGGCCCTCCCGCTGCTGTTTAGCCAACTGAGCCCTGACAAAGCACCGCGGCGGTATTACGCGCCGGCGGATCCGCAGAGCAGTGGGACCCAGGGCTGTGCGATCCCACTCAGGTTATTGGGTGATTTAATTAATACCAATTAGCGCACGCCTCGTTAGCCGCGACGTGATTACCGATGTGGGCCGCCGCCTGCCTTTGTGCCGCACGCCCGCCACGCCCGAGTAATCAGCCCGCCGTCTTGAGGGAGTGCCGTCTGCCGGCAGGTGGCCGTCTCGCGGGGGGAGTGAGGGGGAGAGCTGGAGCGCTGGAGGGGTCTGGAGCAAAGAGACAGAGGATACTCGGTGAGGCTGTGCCCGTGGAGTGCGTATATTTGTGGAGTGAGTATAGGCCACTGCGCATGTTCTCAGCGTCTAACCGATCTAGTCACGTGATTCTGGGATACGCAGCTTGTCTACAATTTGCCGTAATAGTGAAACCTAAATATTACACGTTTTCGCCTTCTTTTATATACGTTTCTGCAAGTTTGACTTTTAGCAAGGGTTGTGGTGCAGATTTAAAGAGAAGTATGTGAATGGAATAGGTACCTGTGGTCTAGGGGTAGCGTCTTTGATTCATAATCAAAACGTATTCGGTCTCGGGTTGAATCCCCGCCACTGCCTAAATTTTGATAAATAATCAGTATTGGCGGCCGAAGACTTCCGGCATAAGAAGTCAGCCTCATTCTGCCAACGGCCTTGTCAAAGAGGGCGGAGGAGCGGATAGAGGTTCAGGGCACTCTCTTCTCCTAGTGGTGGGAAATTGCCCCTAAAGGTGGAAGAATCAGCAATGATCAACGACATGAGGATGCAGAACGCAATGGAAACCACTGCATTAAAGACACGTAACGTGTATCCACAGGACATGTGGCCTGTAATTGAAGAAGTGTCATGATGATCTCTCCATTGGCAAAAGACTCCGGAATAGTCGCCCATTCGGATCTCCGGGAGGGAACTGCCAAGGGGGAGGTTACCATGAGAAAAAGATTGATAATCAACGAAAGGATAACGTTCTACGAGTCGGGGCGTGGAATGTCAGAAGCTTGAACGTGGTAGGGAAACTAGAAAATCTGAAAAGTGAAATGCAAAGGCTCAATCTAGATATAGTAGGGGTCAGTGAAGTGAAGTGGAAGGAAGACAAGGATTTCTGGTCAGATGAGTATCGGGTAATATCAACAGCAGCAGAAAATGGTATAACAGGTGTAGGGTTCGTTATGAATAGGAAGGTAGGGCAGAGGGTGTGTTACTGTGAACAGTTCAGTGACCGGGTTGTTCTAATCAGAATCGACAGCAGACCAACACCGACAACGATACTTCAGGTATACATGCCGACGTCGCAAGCTGAAGATGAATAGATAGAGAAAGTGTATGAGCATATTGAAAGGGTAATACAGTATGTAAAGGGGGACGAAAATCTAATAGTCATGGGCGACTGGAATGCAGTAGTAGGGGAAGGAGTAGAAGAAAAGGTTACAGGAGAATATGATCTTGGGACAAGAAATGAAAGAGGAGAAAGACTAATTGAGTTCTGTAACAAGTTTCAGCTAGTAATAGCGAATACCCTGTTCAAGAATCACAAGAGGAGGAAGTATACTTGGAAAAGGCCGGGAGATACGGGAAGATTTCAATTAGATTACATCATGATCAGACAAAGATTCAGAAATCAGATACTGGATTGTAAGGCGTACCAAGGAGCAGATATAGACTCAGATCACAATATAGTAGTGATGAAGAGTAGGCTGAAGTTCAAGACATTAGTCAGGAAGAATCAATACGCCAAGAAGTGGGATACGGAAGTACTAAGGAATGACGAGATACGTTTGAAGATTCTCTAACGCTATAGATACAGCAATAAGGAATAGCGCAGCAGGCAGTACAGTTGAAGAGGAATGGACATCTCTAAAAAGGGCCATCACAGAAGTTGGGAAGGAAAACATAGGTACAAAGAAGGTAGCTGCGAAGAAACCACGGGTAACAGAAGAAATACTTCAGTTGATTGATGAAAGGAGGAAGTACAAACATGTTTCGGGAAAATCAGGAATACAGAAATACAAGTCGCTGAGGAATGAAATAAATAGGAAGCGCACGGAAGCTAAGACGAAATGGCTGCAGGAAAAATGTGAAGACATCGAAAAAGATATGATTGTCGGAACGACAGACTCAGCATACAGGAAAGTCAAAACAACCTTCGGTGACATTAAAAGCAACGGTGGTAACATTAAGAGTGCAACGGGAATTCCACTGTTAAATGCAGAGGAGAGAGCAGATAGGTGGAAAGAATACATTGAAAGCCTCTATGAGGGTGTGAGATTTGTATGATGTGATAGAAGAAGAAACAGGAGTCGATTTAGAAGAGATAGGGGATCCAGTATTAGAATCGGAATTTAAAAGAGCTTTGGAGGACTTACGGTCAAATAAGGCAGAAGGGATAGATAACATTCCATCAGAATTTCTAAAATCATTGGGGGAAGTGGCAACAAACAGACTATTCACGTTGGTGTGTAGAATATTTGAGTCTGGCGATATACCCTCTGACTATCGGAAAAGCATCATCCACACAATTCCGAAGACGGAAAGAGCTGAAAAGTGCGAGAATTATCGCACAATCAGCTTAACAGCTCATGCATCGAAGCTGCTTACAAGAATAATATACAGAAGAATGGAAAAGAAAATTGAGAATGCGCTAGGTGACGATCAGTTTGGCTTTAGGAAAAGTAAAGGGACCAGAGAGGCAATTCTGACGTTACGGCTAATAATGGAAGCAAGGCTAAAGAAAAATCAAGACACTTTCATAGGATTTGTCGACCTGGAAAAAGCGTTCGACAATATAAAATGGTGCAAGCTGTTCGAGATTCTGAAAAAAGTAGGGGTAAACTATGGGGAGAGACGGGTCATATACAATATGTACAACAACCAAGAGGGAATAATAAGAGTGGACGATCAAGAACGAAGTGCTCGTATTAAGAAGGGTGTAAGACAAGGCTGTAGCCTTTCGCCCCTACTCTTCAATCTGTACATCGAGGAAGCAATGATGGAAATAAAAGAAAGGTTCAGGAGTGGAATTAAAATACAAGGATATCAATGATACGATTCGCTGATGACATTGCTATCCTGAGTGAAAGTGAAGAAGAATTAAATGATCTGCTGAACGGTACACAGTATGGTTTGAGAGTAAATCGGAGAAAGACGAAGGTAATGAGAATTAATAGAAATGTGAACAGCGAGAAACTTAACATCAGGATTGATGGTCACGAAGTCAATGAAGTTGAGGAATTCTGCACCTAGGCAGTAAAATAACCAATGAGGGACGGAGCAAGGAGGACATCAAAAATAGACTCGCTATGGCAAAAAAGGCATTTCTGGCCAAGAGAAGTCTACTAATATCAAATACCGGCCTTAATTTGAGGAAGAAATTTCTGAGGATGTACGTCTGGAGTACAGCATTGTATGGTAGTGAAACATGGACTGTGGGGAAACCGGAACAGAAAAGAATCGAAGCATTTGAGATGTGGTGCTATAGACGAATGTTGAAAATTAGGTGGACTGATAAGGTAAGGAATGAGGAGGTTCTACGCAGAATCGGAGAGGAAAGGAATATGTGGAAAACACTGATAAAGAGAAGGGACAGGATGATAGGACATCTGCTAAGACATGAGGGAATGACTTCCATGGTACTAGAGGGAGCTGTAGAGGGCAAAAACTGTAGAGGAAGACAGAGATTGGAATACGTCAAGCAAATAATTGAGGACGTAGGTTGCAAGTGCTACTCTGAGATGAAGAGATTAGCACAGGAAAGGTATTCGTGGCGGGCCGCATCAAACCAGTCAGTAGACTGATGACGAAAAAAAAAATGTGAATGGAGGATCAGTAACTTTCCTTAGGTATGTACAACAGGTGTATAATTGTAAATGTGTAAATGTCATATAGATATGAGGCACTTCATATATTGACCAACATCGAGACACGATATAAACTACTGGCCATTAACATTGCTACACCACGAAGATGACGTGCTACAGACGCGAAATTTAACCAACAGGAAGAAGATGCTGTGATATGCAAATGATTAGCTTTTCAGAGCATTCACACAAGTTTGGCGCCTTTGGCGACACCTACAACGTGCTGACATGAGGAAAGTTTCCAACCGATTTCTCATACACAAACAGCAGTTGACCGGCGTTGCCTGGTGAAACGTTGTTGTGATGCTTCGTGTAAGGAAGAGAAATGTGTACCATCACGTTTCTTCTTCTTGGTGTAGCAATTTTAATGGCCAGTAGTATAATTTCTACGATTTTATGGCATGTGTTTACAAGACAGGTGCTAGATAAATTTTTAAGTGTGTTTGTGTAACCTGCAGTCAGTGTATACATACCGGTTCATATGCAGATAAAATTTATACATGGCTGCCTGATTAAATTTCTCCAGTTTACGCGGGTTCTCAAACCACTGTATGTATCTACGTATTATGAGACAGTTTCCTATATAGTGTCATTGTAGCGTAATTAATTAGAACAGATTCGGCACTATGATTCACTACAATAAAAGACGCAAAAGAAAATGTCCTTGGCTGTCATTTCATTTATTACTCCAAAATTCGAACACTGACCTTATATCTTTTTTTGTTCGTAGTGTACGCTTTTAATTTTCTGATGGTGAAAAACTATACAGATATTTTACTTGTTTATAAAAATCAGAAGGGCAAATAAAGAAGATTTGTAAATAACAATGAAGAATCAGGTGGTGCAAATGGCTTACCCTATGAACTGTAACAGTTTCGTAGTTCGAAATGCGTTGCTTTGTCATGACATTCCGGCGTCGTCTACGGTGTCATTGTAACGTAATTAATTAGAACAGAGATTCGACAACATGAATAAGTACAGCAGAAATAGTGAAAAAAATATTGTTGGCTGTCACTTCTTATCCTTTTACCGAAAAAACACAAATAAACTGGTATCTGAGCTATTATACTGTGGCGAAACAGCGCAGTACTATTGCTCTTCACATTTTTAAACCAGGTTCTTATCGTCTGACACTCCACAGCTTTTCACGTTCGTCAGACATTATCAAAAGCACTCTGTGAGTTTGTTAGCTTCACTAGAATAACTTTTTCGGATTCGAAATGGACCCTTATTCTATGACAGAGCACAACGGTGTTTAGTTGTAAAGTTGGTTTCATTTCTCTATTATTGTCAAAGAAGCACACGAGTTTACATAGGTTGTGACATAACAATTTCAGGACACTTGTCAATATAACGCATTATTTCCTGTTTAGCAGAAATAACACTGAACACAACATTATCAGATTTAAGTAGAAGGTTCTCTACAAGATGTTTCTCACTTCTAGACAGTAAAGTTGGCCAATATTACGACAACTCATCCGATTCCGTTTCTAAGTTCGGTACTATTTAGGATGAGAATCAAGTCTGCGGAGAATGGTTATTTTTTGTGACAAGAAGAGCAAAAGATTATTCAAGGCTGCTCAGGTTCACAGTGGATGCAAGCTGGTGATACAACAATTTTACGCCTCTTCCAGCAGCATTTACCTTTAGCTGCAACATGCTGTCAGCTGCGTGGCTTTTCTCGCCCTCTGAAAATCCTATAAAAAGCTAATTAAAATCTTTACTGACTTTGTCAGCTGAAACTTTCCTATGTTTCTCATTAGACAAGAAAACATGCACTCATCCCTAGTGTGGAAAATATCGCGATATACACGTGCATAGATGGAGAAGCGTGTATGCTTCAACGCCCTCTCAGTTCTCGCAAGAACGATGAATTACGTGAATATTCAATGGTCATATTGAAAGGGAGTTTAGTTCTCATTTGTATGGAGTAAGTCTCCATCAGTATCATTAATGAGTTGATGCTTTATTGAATCAATTAAGATTGCACTGAATCATTCAAATTAAAGACGCAGATAACACATGAAATATCAAATATTAAAAAAAAAATCAAATCGTCATTGGTAATTAGATGCTCTGGAGAATCCATAGTGAAATGTTGGGTACGTTGCACTGAATAACATTAGTATCACAACTGAAAAACTACAGAAAATTTACTCACAGATTGAAATTACAAAACGCCATCAACTTAAAGCATAATCGCAAAGGAATGCTTGATATTCATTACAGTATCTGTTCCATAAACCATATCCAAATACGTGGGAACAATATAGCTTATGTTAGAAAGAAAGGATTCGTTAAACTACAGGCACACGCACGCACACATTTGTACTAATAATCAACAGACAGAAAGAAGAAACTAAAAGAATATCATCTTACCCCAGACTCATGCACAATGGGCCGGAGATCAATTAGTTTGTCAACCACGTGGTCAGTAATTCGCATAGACGTTCTCCGTTTCAAAAGTACGAGAAAAATGGAAACCTTAAGAAATAAAGGTTTTTGGCACACGATTTGAAATACAGGTTGAACAACGAACCTGGACAATCGATAATGTTGAGCTCAGAGCTCATCACTTGTAGGGAATACGCGTAGACTAATCCAGATAACAACACACAAACTAAGAGACAGATTTCACGAAAGTTTTTCACTACAATAAAATTTCAGTCACATGGAAAGTTGTCAAAAGAAGGTACAATAAGAATGAATTAACGGAGCCGAAGGCTCAATGCATTTCATGAGAAGAACGTGGTTGCAATCACCAGTTAACACGCTATAAGGAACACGAAACTCGCGAAATGAAAGCAAATCGAATTACATAAAAAAATATTCTAATACGAGCTTACACAAAATACATGACACATTCACACTAAGACATCCACACTAACTGAAATGAAATATGCAGGGTGTTCAGAAACGGTCTGAAGTTCTTATAAGAGTGTTGCGGGATAGGTTTCGCTGAGAAAAAAAATTCGATACGTTGCGCCATTTCAGAGTTAATTAACACTAAAGTTAGTCCAAAACCAGGACAAGAGAGCGATACGGAAATTGGAACTGGGATGGGAGTAGGAACCGAAGCCGAGCCAAACTCTGGGCAGTCTCGTGCGCTGCCATCTACGCTATGAGAACAGCTGACTCTGTATCTGGCGCGTTCCTTGAATTTGCGCACGCAACGGCTCGGATGCCTAACATCAGTGCTAATTAAACCGGATATGGGACAACGTATGCAATTTTTCTTAACAGTCATTTTGCAGCACAACCTCCCTGGAATACCCTTACAAGATTTTCAGACTGTCTCTGACCACCGTGTCGGTTGGTCACGGTACTCTCTCACCGTTAAATAGCGGAAGTCAAAGAATCGAGTTAGAGAAATGAAATATTAACCAACTTAATGGCACGCCCTAACTGAATACAATTTTACAGTACGATTTACTATCGCTAAACTTGAAGTAACGCGTTAGCATCTCAAGTAAACCAACCTCTTACACATTACAACTTCCTAATTTACAATGTTAGAGATGACCAGAACAGACACTCTCATTTAGTGAAGGCCCAACGAACAGTGCTGCCAGTGGTGCATCACCCTACTGAACAGACGCCCACAGATAGCTTAGGAAATTGGCTCAGAAAATACGTCCCGGCTACTTGTACCAACCTATAGATACCTGATGACCAGAGTTCCTTAATATCTCTTTGGCCCATAAGAAATCTACTTAAGCTCCACTCAAAAGTTAACCAAACAGCCAGTACCATTCAAAGAACTCGTGCCCGTGAACAAAATTATATGGAAGCATCACACACAGATACTCAGCCCTTAAGGAGTAGGGAACTGAAACACAGAAATGCAGCATTGTACACAGAAATATAGTGTGGATACGTAATAAACATAGTTACAGGAATATATAAACACTTAACCTACCTATAGATGCGTGAAACGTAAGATATAAGTTGAGAAATCACAAAATCTGAACAGTAAAGTGCCGCTATGGCTCTCTACTGGAACAGTCTGCTGTTCATCCTTCTTCCGGGAATCAAAGGCACAGACTCACTGACAAACAGAGGTGCTACAGAGCATAAGAAAGGCCGAACGCATCTCAACAGAGCCAATGGAATGGCTCACTTTGAGACGTTTCAGTATTTTTACAATTTTTCTGTAACTGTGGTGCACTTTGTGTTCATTGATGTAGTATTTACTTACTTCTGTAACTTACCCGCCTGTTCGTTTGTATCTATCCTGCTATGTGTGAAGCCTGTATGTCGTTATTATCGATGTCTGAAGCATTTCCTCAATTTGTTCATTTGCTCTACCTGCGTCTCGCCAATCTGGATTCAATCAACTGTTTCAGCTGTATCAGTTGTCATCACTTGATGAATTAACTTGTAGTATCATCGCAATAAGGCTTATCAGTGACTTATCCGAAGATTTGAACACAATCCTCTTCCTGTCTTACATGGTTATTGCTAAAACACAACCTCACAAAGGAAAAATAAAATTATTTATAATTTCTATCAACTGAATCCTTTTTAGACACGTTACACCCAAGTTGTTTTCCCCCAATTCGATTCAGTACCTCCTCAATACTTATTCGATCGACCCATCTACTCTTCAGCATTCTGCCATAACACCAGATTTCAGTAGCTTCTATTTTCTTGAATGAAGGATTACGTCTACTATTACCAGTCACTGCTAATTTACTCCCGCAACCTGCTTCGAGGACAAATTACCATCAGTTTGGCAAACTTGTGATGATGTCATAATGTATCACGTCTGAGAAAGGAGCCTGGAGGCAGTGCGAAACTTTACTCCAAAGGCGCAGCTTGACATATTAATTCACATAATTTTATACCTGATGTAAACTTGGGAACGTGTTGGGTGAAAGATCACAAGGAAATCTTGACTGTTTTCATTATTTTGAGCCATACTCTAGATGTGTTTGCCATTTCCACGATCTATACTATATGACCCCATTTTGAAAATTGTTTCGAGGATAATAAGAGTAGATACTTGTAAAGAATCAGGATTTGTTATCGATATAACAGATGCAGATGGTTTTTTATCGACTCTATTGTAAAGAGTAGTCTGAAAGATAAATCAAGAAATTGCTGAAGGAGTAGTTAAAGCATTAATGGAACAAAGTCAGTGAAAGCTTAGTTATGGTCATGAATAAGCAAAAGATCGCCCCACCCCCTCCCCCACCCCTGGCGCTCTCTACGGTATGTCATGGTTCGAGGTAAAGTAAGCGCTATCCGTTTGATAATAAATTAAATGAATGAAGTTTAATTGTAAATGTAGAATAATTAAATACGTGGATTAGTTAGGGCTGGTTTCAAAAAGTAAAACCCATGTACAAAGAACTGTAACATACAGTAAGAGACTGAGATTTGCCTAGTAAAGTGGAGAGAATTGTGGAAGCAATAAACACAAATTGCATAGGCATAAATAAAGAGTAAATCTTGAGAGAATAGAGGAGTAACTGAAATTCAAGCACTGTAGTTCCATTAAACACAACTGACGATAACTGTGCACAGTGTCTGGTAGCGGTAAACTTGTTGTTTCATTCGATTTCAGTAACAGTTAAGGTAAAGCCTAATTAGAAATGTTCTCTTCTTGTCTAAATTGAAACTGCTTATCTTCCACGTTTCACTTCCATATATACATACAAAGCTACACTCCATAAAAATACCTTTACAAAAAAATTCCTAACAATTAAATTGTGTATGACCTTAACGAATTCGTTAGAAATGCTTTTCTTGCCATTGATAGTCTGCATTTTATAACTTCACGACTTCAGTTATTATCATTTATTTTGCTGCTCAAATAGCAATATTCATCTATTACATTTAGTGTATCATTTTCTAATTTCATTCCATTGTCATCACTTGATATAATTCGGCTACATACCTTTACCTTGTTTTGCTTTTTTTCATGTTCATTGTACAATCTGATTTAAAGACACATTCCATTCCATTCTACTGCTCATCCTGACGTAATTGCAATGCCTCCAGTTAATCTTAAAGTTTCTATTTCTTCTCATTAAACTTTATTTTGTTTTAGGATGCAAAAAGCAACTGGGGTCATTTCCTTTTCCAAATATCTTCCTGGTTTCCTTCACACCTTGCTCAATGTAGAGACTGAAAAACATTGGGGATAGGCTACAATTCTGCCTCACTGCCTGCTCAAGAATGACTTTCATTTCATGACCTTTAACTCTTATAACAGTAGTCTGGTTGTTGTACAAGTTGTAAATAATCTTTCGCCCCTGTATTTTATCCCTACCACCTTCCAAATTTTAGAGAGCGTAGTCAAAAGTTTTTCTCTATCTCTACAGGTGTCATAAACGCAGGGTTTCGTTTCATCAACCTATCTTCTATGAAAAATCATAGGGTCACTGTTACCTCTTGTGTCCTACGTTTCTCCGAAACCCGAACTGATCTTCCCCATGGTTGGCTTCTACCAGTTTCTCCGTCATTCTCTAAATAATCTGTATCAATATTTTGCAACCATGATATATTAAACTGATAGTATTTTAGTATTCGCACTTACCAGCACTTGCCTTCTTTGGAACTGGAATTATTACATTTTTACTGAAGTCTGAGGGTTTTTAGTCTGTCTGAAGAATTTCTAATATCCTCTCGTGGTCAGATTAATTCTTACTCTGAATTTAACAATTGGGGCGTTCAGAGCACAAGGGGGTGAAGTTAACTTTCGGTCATTTTGGACCTCTTCCACATTTAAGTACTATTTATGAAGCTGCTTTTAGGACATAAAATATTCATGTCCAGATACTATTAAGAACTGCTCTAGGACTGGCAACACCGTTGAGTGGCGGAGGGAAGTGGTCCTTTGTTCAGGGCACAATGGGAACATGTCTAGTGTCATGTTTTAGATGATTTGTTTTGTCTGTGTGTGAACTCGAATTAAAGCGGACTGATGATTATAAGTGATCCGTCTGAAGATGTGGAAGATAAGTCATTCAAATAGTTCAAGTAAGCTAGTAATTACTTTGTAAATTTGATAAGTGAGAATTAAGTAACTAATTAATAAATAGACTAGGGTGCACAGCTTAAGAGTATGATAATATTTTATGATACTTTCATAGGCATTGTATGTCATATTAATATATTTTTCTTTTAATGTATAACAGGACACAGCTGTTGAGGAAGGTGGTGCTTCTGCAGCAGCTGACAATAATGTCTGGAAATAAGATGGGGCAGAGAGCAGAGGGAGAAGACGTTCCCGACGTCCTGAGAAGTGGAAGCAATGGCCGCGGAACTCTAGGCAAAAGTGTACTACAAGGGAGGATATAAACGTTGCAGCTAAAAGCCTTAGTGCTAACGGCACCTGCTGTAAGTTGCAATGCCGCACTCAGCTTAAAGAAGAAGAGTGAGGTAACATGTTTCATTCCTTCTGGAAACTTGATGATTGCAGTACGTAACTTGTGTATCTTTGGGGACTTGTTCAGTCAGGTCAGATTATAACGTTTGGTTCCAGAAAACCTAAAGACATAAGGTTCAAATATTTCTTAAGGATTGGAGTGAGACCTGTAAGGGTGTGTGACCTCTACACATAATAAAAACACTCTTGTGTTAAGACTCTTGTACCGGCCAAAACATGAACATTGAAACGACATTGCCCTTGATGAAGTTATGTGAAAATTCTAGCTTGAAACCTTAGTGGCTGATTACAAATTATTGATATCAGGAGATTGTCACTAACCTAATGATAGTGATTTTAGTTTTATGGAGGAAGCCAGCAGGAAAATTTCGCAAATTTACGCACCAAATGATTGGATGAATATTGTTAGGCAAGCAAAGAAAACGTCCCACGATGTGATATCATTGAAATGATATTCTCAGACTTGTAATGCACCAGGAACTTGGAGAATGAACAGAAAAAAGTGACTGATTGTCATTCCATCAACTGTCTGACTATGAAATGGTTACATTATGAAACAGAATATCCTTTTATCACGACGTTTAAGCAGACTGTGAATGCTGATGTGCAGTTTCACGAAGCTGATTTAGAAAGAAGCATGGCTGTCCCATAACATACTTTTCCAGCACTCATAAATGCCCTCTTTATGTAAAACGTCGACCAGTTACAAAAGTGAAGAAAAAGGGCATGGAGAGTTTATTGTTATACATTCCACCATTTTTGCAAAGACTAATCGAAGACTGGCACACGTGTTTCCTCGACGTTGCAAGAGCAAACCGACGAAAGTAAATATGTTTTTCTTTGAAACTAGATTACATAACTTCCTATTTGGAAATGTTTGTTATAGGTAGACACAAGGAATAAAATTATTATTAAATAAACTCAATAAAACCTGAACACTAGAATAGAGAGGAAGATACAACTACAAGACATTCAGTGCACAATACAGTCAAGTCCAAAATTTTACATTTCTATTCAAAGTAAAAAGGGGATAGCCCTTACATTCATCCTTTTGAAATATGGGAATACATGATACAAAGTATCTTCTATGATTGAAACGTTGTAAAATGGTGTAAAATTTTTCTTGTAATTAATTATTCAGCAAAAACTGTATGCCTATTTTTCTTGAAATGTTTTTATTATGCCTTGGTTCCCTTGTGCACTGAGCGCCCCAGTTCTATTGCTGACGAACACGAACGTCAAACCCTAAATGACGATTTGTTATTGGACGTAAAGCACGGTTACAGTAAGCGGCAGTTCACAGGGGTGCATGACCCTATATTGACACTGACCTACCTGTCAGTACAGCGTCCTTTCAGGTTAACCACGCTTCCTCAACCTGTGAGACTCAGCTGACCTTATTTCTAGTGCAGTTATAAGTATGCTGCCCTCGAACATGTGACTTCTGCGTAATTAAGTTTTCAACACAGCCACATCTGCGGAATTTCAGTACATCTGCAAATAAAGAGAAATTAATTCTGGTAAAATTTATCTACATTGTGGGAGCCCAATGTGCACAAGAGACATTCGTAACCACGCCGAAGCCAAATCAAAGATGACGCTTGTCAGAATTACTGAGATTGCTTAAACGCGAGTGTGCCGATACCAGTGGCACAAAAGACACACGTAATAGTTTATGTTTTATAACTCACAAAACATAGCTTATGTATGTTGAGAAGATTCAATTAATGCTCTTTGCCACGGGGGAGTTATCACACATCACCAGGGTAGTTTGGAATAGCGGAACTAAGTAATTAGATATTCTCCTAGCTTATGAATTTCCAATAAATTACAATTCTCGACCAAAAAGTTATCGGCGACGACAATATCACAATACTTGATAGTACGCCGGGCCCAACCTATCTTCATACTTGGGACTGACACGCCACGTATGACATAAGCTTTGCTCATTAATTACTTTCGTCTAAGACTCAGGAGTTTTGTCACCAGCAGAAATGTGCTTAAAAAACATTCATAAAGTGCTCAGCATCTGCCTGCGCGACTTTATTTAGGCAACGTTATTATCTCAGCATGAGCATTAGCTAAGCTTATTGTGCCATCAAGACGGGCAACACTCGGTGCACGTCCGTCCTATTCAGCATGTGAGCTACGTTTCTCTTAAACAATGGCGTGTCGCCGCACTGCTCACGATTCTTGGTAGCAGTGACTTCAAACACTACAGTTTACCCAGTATTAACTCTGTTTATAAATGTAATATTCTCTACGATTGACCTAAAAGGACAAAACTCAAAACGTTAATTTAATAAATCCCTAGTGTCCACAACAACGTAAGACAGGCACTGGAGCAGGGCGAGTGCAAGGGAGTGGTCGCCTTGACGGACGACCAGTGCGTTGTGTTCGTTCCGTCGATACCTCACCGTTTGCATGGTGACAAAAGCATATCGACTGGACCAACGAGGAGAGGGGTCGCGCGCTCTTCTCGCATGAGAGCACATTCAGTAAGAATAGTGATTCTGGATGCATCATCGTGTGGCGAGAGTTGGTACCACGTTATGCACCCAGGAACACTGCCGAATATGACAATTTGGTTTTTCGGGTGTTGTGCTGTGGGAAGGTCTGACCTTAAAACCTTTGGAAAACACTTACCGATCAACGTTATTCTGACACTGTATTTCCCCATGTGAGTCTTTTCAAGTGTGTATTAGGCACTGAGTTCATTTTTATGGATGTCAATATGCAATAGTATCGAACAACGGAGGCGGAGGAGCTCTCGTAACAAGAGGATGTACAGGGAATGGTCTGGGCAGGTCGATCCATCGAGCACGTGTGGAATGCATTGGGGAGACGTACTCCAGCACGTTCACTTGGACTATCGACCATCCAGCAGTTACGAACCGCGCTGGTGGAAGAGGAATACCCTGCTACAAAAACTCCATATCAACCTTGTGGCCGGCATGGGAACATACTGATGAGCACGCATTGTGTTGTCACACACCCTGTTAAGAGCCGTGTGCCTGCTTCTGCGATGTGCAGCAGGCCGTCATAAATAGCTATAACTTCAGTGTAATAATTGCCTTTAAATAACAGTATCATTTCTGTTCGACTCATTACATATTTTTTTTAGTTACTTTCTCTACTATACTGTAGCAGTTCTTTCGCAGTGTGGTCCAAGTTTCATCGAGGGATGTTACTTGGCAGTAACCCACAACACGAACGTCATTTCAGTCTTTAAGTTTTGTATACTTGTGTATTTAGTCTAGTTACGTTTATTAGTGTTTTAGCGTGTAACATGGCCAGTGAATCCTTAGGTTATATTAATTTAGTCACGATAAGTTTCATTTGCACAGAACTATCACATCTCCAAGAAGATGATAATAATAATAGTCTCGAAGCAACCAAGTGACGGAAGAAAACTTAAAAGTAACGAATGAAATGACAGACAGTTATTGAGCTATATCAAGATTTTTGAAACATAAAAATTTCTCTTTCGGAAGAACAACTGCAGATAAACAGTGACTTTGGAATTTGTTTGCCCTCTGGACCGCCACGGCAGCAGAAGAATTGCAAAACGGAGACGAGACGAGACGTGTCCTTCGTTGGAGAGGATCCAAGCTTGTGCGTGCATCACAGGGCGGGTCAGGCCGTTCCTCGGCCGCTGTCTGGGGAGCAGCGGGCGGACCATTTGGCACGTCGCGCCGCTGACCCGGTGGTCCACTGGTCCCTGGCAGCCTCCCTGGCGGCCGCGCCGGCCTCAGTCCCCGCCCAGAAGCAGTGACTGCTCTCCCATTGTGCGGCGCGCCATCAGCTCTGCTGGCGCAGCGCTCCCTCGCCGAAACAACGCTGGCCTGCCTGCAGCACTTCCAGCGTTGACCTCGGCTGCTCACGTCCTGAAAAGTAATGCCTCAAAATTCTTATAGGAAAACTCTTCAGGAGTTTTAAATAAAACAAACTTTATTAATATTCTACACCTCCATTCTTCATATCTACTCATTTATTCTTCAACATAGTGACCCTGGTGACGAATATATTTCTCCGAACGAGAGAACAGTTTTTTGACAATGTCACGACAGAATGTCGGAATCTGCTGACGGAGTGTCAAACTCTTCTATGTTTGCACAATTCATCACTATCAAAGTGAAATCCTGGAAGGTGTGCTTTTGTTTTGAAAACAGATGAAAACCGTATGGGTCCAACTCGGGACTGTATGGACGATGATCGATAACAGCCAACCCAAGACGTCGGATTGTTGCAGAGGTCGCTGCGCTCGTG